>NC_136813.1:2913527-3601210 GCF_951394365.1 Tetrao urogallus | reverse complement strand
CATATGATTCTGGTACAGGATTCTGGAATACAGATGTTTTAGTTTACCAATCTTTTCATTTAGCAGCATGTCAGGGACCTAAAGGCCCCTCACTGAAGAATGATCTTGGGATGAAACAAAGCATTCTGACAGTTCTTAGTGAATTGATATTTGTGGCTATAGATGCAAACGCTTTGTTTTGTAGAGAGAGCTAACCTTGGGAGTTCGTTTTGTTTTACAAGCAGGTGTTCCACGTGGGCTCTGTATCACACACTGGCCACATGGATATGGTGTACAAATGGAAAAACCCTGCAGATCCTGAGAAGAATAAAAGCAGGAGACAATCTGTGATGGGTGAGAGAGGAACAGAGCACTTTGAAGCAGGGGATGCCCTGCTGGCACTGCCTGTTGCACCCATCGTGGGCACGTTCCTCCTCTCTCCTTTTGGCAGTTTGCAGTCTCCCAAGGGTCGATAGGTAATAATGCACTGGCTGAGGGAGTTCCTGCTTCCTGCTTATGGGACTGCCTAAAATGGATGCCTCTGTGTGTGTGTGTGTGTGTGTGTGTGTGTGTATCTGAATGTGCATGTGTTGACTAAAACTCATAACCCTCTGTGCTGCTCTGAATGCACTGTTTGCTGGCCTCTGCTCCTGCGACATCCTGTCTCTCAGATCCAAATGTAACTTGAAACAGTTCTGCTCAAGCTTTAGGCACACTCACCAAGTTAGGATATTAGCCAGCTAAGGAAACTAATGTCCCTAGTGATACTCTACCACACTTGCCCACGAATATTGATGCTATCTGACATGCCATTTCGTCAAGTTGTGCCACCATTAATTTCCTGTTAGCGTGGTTGTGGTTAGCGTAGGCGTGGTTGTGAGCACACTGAAAGTATGTGCTGTACAAATTTCAGTGATCATTCACAATCAATATAGCAGAGTATACGAAAGTTGAAGATTTCTTCTAACCAGTTATAGGTTAATACAGAATGGGACCCTCAGGGGTTTTTTCCAGGATGCAGAAACTTAGGCTGTAAGCCAAACGTGTGTTGTTCTATTTAATGGGTTTAACAATTTTTCTTATCATTATGCTGTATTTCTCTTGTCTCTTTCCTTGTATTTAGAGCTTTGTCAATCAAGACCTTGCTTGAGTTATGATTATGTTATTAATACGATTAGTGTTACTATGTTATGCCAATAGTTTGCTAATAAAAAAGTGGGAATTGTGGGAATATGAGAAAGACTGTTCAAAGTATCAACTGTGAAGCAAGATAAGCAATGCTGAGAACAAAGGACAACTCTAGAAGAAGAGAGAAAAACAAAAGGAAAGGCCCATGGCCCTGACTGGATAAACACCTGCATGCACGGTTATGGAGTGTTTGTGGAATACTCTGTTGACAAGTAAAGGTGGATGGGAAAGTTGTGAGGGTGGATGGGAAAGCTAAAAAAGGAAACTTGTGAATGTATATAAGTGATGTGAGAACTTGTAATAATGATTTGGATCATTCACATCTGACTCCATGCATCAGATGCTGCATCTTTCGGACACAGCAAGTCCAAAAGTATCATAGAGTCGTAGAATCATAGAAACACAGAATGATTAGGGCTGGAAGGGACCTTCAAGATCATCTAGTTCCAGTCTCCTGCTATAGGTAGGGACACCTCCCTCTAGGCCACGTTGCTCACAGCCCCATCCATCCTGGCCTTGAACGCCTCTAGAGTGGGGCATTCACAGCCTCTCTGGGCAACCCGTGCCAGTGTCTCACCACCCTCACTGTAAAGAATGTCTTCTTAATATCTAGTCTGAAACTGCCCTCTTCCAGATTAAAACCATTTCCCTTTATCCTGTTTCTACTTGCCTATTTTAAAAGTCCCTCCCCAGCTTTCCTGTAGGCCCCCTTCAGTTACTGGAAGGTCGCTATAAGGTCCCCTCAGAGCCTTCTCTTCTCCAGGCCAAAGAGCCCCAGCTCCATCAGCCTGTCCTCGTAGGGAAGGTGCTCCAGCCCTCTGATCATCTTCATGGCACTCCCTGGACCCACTCCAACAGCTCCGTGCCCTTTTTGTGTTGGGGCTCCAGAAGTGGATGCAATACGGCACTTGGGGGCTCACGACAGCAGAGCACAGGGGCAGAATCACCTCTCTGACCCTGCTGGTCACACTTCTCCTGATGCAACCCAGGATACAGTTGGCCTTCTGGGCTGCATACGCACATTGACGGCTCATATTGAATCTTTCATCAACTGACACTCCCAAATCCTTGTCCTCAAGGCTGCTCTCAAGCACTGCCCATCCTATATCTTTGCCTGGGATTGCCCCATCCCAGGTACAGGACCTTGCACTTGGCCTTGCTGAGCTCCACGAGATTGGTATGGACCCACCTCTCAAGCCTGTCCAGGCCCCTCTGGAGAGCATTGCTTCCCTCTAGCATGTCAGCTACACCACTCAGCTTGGTGTTGTCTGCAAACTTGCTGAGGGTGCACTCCATCCCACTGCCCACGTTGTCTACAAAGATGTTAAACAACAACGATCCCAGCACCGATCCCTGAGGAACACCACTCATCTCCAGTCTCTACATGGACATTGAGCAGCTGACTGCAACTCTCTGAGTAGGACCATCCAGCCAGTTCCTTATCCAGTGAGCGGTCCGTCCATCAGATCCATTTTTCTCCAACTTGGTGACCACGATGTCATGCAGGACACTGTCAAACGCTTTGCTCAAGTCCCGGTAGGTGACATCAGCCGCTTTTCTTTTATCCACTGATGCTGTAGCTGCATCATGAAAGGCCACCAAGTTTGTCAGGCAGGAGTTGCCTGGGGTAAATCCATCCGTACTCCATGTGATTTTCATGAACACACAAGGTCGGGTTCTCCTCTCCCATCAGCTTCTCCTGTCCTTTTGTCCCCATCAACCCAACACAAATGAGTACTGCTGTAAGATACTAAGCCTCTATACTGAATTGATTTCCTTTATTTATATGTAGGGATGAAAATAAAACAATATATAAGAGTATACACCAAGAGATTCGATCCTTTGCTTGCATCCCCTGTAGCAATGCCTGTGCTTTGTCTTCTCCTCCACAGCAATACAGTGCTCCCCCCCTGACACCCCACATTCAAGATTAAGCCTCACACACAGCACTGAAGGCACACACTTCTGCCACTTGAGCTCAAGCAACCTTTACTAGAAACACAAGTAAGAAGCAGGTTGGGACAATGGGTGGGGGGCATTGTGGGCTGGAGCTACGATCCTACAGACACAATGCCCTGGGCTTGCGTTGGCTCCTGCCACCAACATCAGCCCCTGTTCTGTGACTGATTATGTAGAAAGCTCTGCTTTACATAGGCTGCACTTATATGGGGTGCATACAGTGCATCTGGTTGGGTTACTTTCCTAGCCAATCAGTATTTTAAGAAATAGCTGGTGGGTTTAGGGGTCTTAGCTCAGGGCATCCTAAAAGAATGCCCAGATGTCTGGTCTGGCAGATCTGACCAGAATCCAGGAAACGCCAGAGTAACCAAGTCCTAATGACACATCTGGACAAACAGCTGGGTCTGCCTTGTACATTCTCAGCATCCAGAGGTCACGAGTGACACAAGGACCCAATGGAGCCCAAAGAACCAACCAGAGCTGCTCAGTCTCTTGTAGCTGGGGGCAGTTTGTGACCCTCAGCATCGTCCAGATCAACCTGCTGCTACTCAGTGCCACCAAGCAAGCTTGCAGACCCACCACCTTGGAATACTGGCATTGCAGTGTTGGCGGCTGGGCCTTATTCAGCCTTTTCCCACCGTTAGATGTGCCTCAAGGTGGGCTGGCAAAAGCGCACTACAATAAAACAACCCAGGAAAGGTCCCCCGGAACTCAGTGCCGCAGAAAGGACCGCAGATGGCATGCGCAGGAGCGGTCTCCATCCTCTGGGCATTGCTGGGTCCATCCTCACCCCTATCCCCATCCCCACCCAGGCTGGTGGCAGCAGCCAAGACAGTACTATGCTGAAGCAGAAGGGCACTTCTTCAAGCTGTTGGCAGACGCTTGTCTCTCAGGTGCTTAGCTGCAGGGGTTAATTTAAGGCGTTAAGTGCATAGAAAGCAGTAGAAACCTCCAGGTGCCAATAATAGTCTCCAAATCAGCCCCTGAGTCTTTTTCCATTGCATTGTTCCCCAAATTCTCTCCTGAGTGGCTCACTGACACCGAGGTGAGAAAGAGAAGCCTTCAGCTTTGGGTCCGCCCAATGGACAAGGGCTGTCTGATAGACACTGGTTGCTAGAAGACAAGTCCATGAAAAGAGCCAGATCCACCTCCACCCCCTCCAGGACTGCATCCTCCTGGTGAGCTGTCATCATCCTTGTCCCTCTCAAAGTCTCTCCACCACAGAGGGGATTTTGGCAAGGTGGAAATGTAGGCAGCTCTGTTCCTCGCCTCTTTTTCCTGCTCCTGTAGGGAAAATGACCAAGAATATTGCTATCATTTGCATGGAAATGAGCCTTGGGAATTGCTCCCTCCTTCCCTGTGCTGTCCCGTTTGACCCTGGGAATTTTCCCAAAACCAATCTGGGGTTGCTATGGCATGTACTCATCTCTAGAACTTGGTTGGAGAGATGCATCTAAGTGTCTCATCTCTCTAGCCACACGGGTGATCCAAAATCAGCCCCCCGACAGCCACCATGGGAGAAGAGGGAGCTGGGTAAAAAATCCTGTGAAACTTCTGGGAAGGAGAAATGAAAAAGAAGCTGCCCTGCAGCCACCCAGGTCACAGCAGGAGGAGGGCAGAAGGTGTTTATGGTGCAGCAGGGCAGAGAATGACCATGGAGGAGCATCAGAGACAAAGCATTATCGACTGACCACAGCCCCCACTCCATGTTCCCCTGCTCTGCTTGGAGGGGAGAAGGTAGAAGAAGGTGGATGGGGAGGAAGTGTTTCTTGTTTGCTTTTAGTTCTCATTATTCTACTCTTACTGACTGGCATCAAATTCACCTTATCTTCCCTGAGTTGAGCTTGTTTTGCCCAGGATGGTAAGCAGTGAGCCATCTCTCTGTACTTATCTTGACCCACATGAGCTTTGTCATCTTATGTTCCTTCTCCTGCTAAGGAGGGGGAGTGAGAGAGCAGGTGGGTGGGCACCTGACTGGCAGCTGTGCTCCACTCACCACACCTGGACACTAGGAAAAACAAGATGCAGAGCTGCCCAGCACAGACGTCACTCAGTCAGTCTCTTGTGCCTGGTGTTGGCTGCCTCACTGATGCCATACATCAAGCTCAACACCCAATCTCAGGGGGAAAGTGCAGTGTGTGCACAGCTGGGATCTACCTGCAAGTAGAGGATGTTGTCTTTGGAGATGGCTTCCATCAAGTCTTTATTGAGGGACAGTTCGCTGTGCAGGTGGCTGGCTTCTGCCACAGCCTCATGCAGTGGGGAGCTTGGCCTGCCCTCCCGCTGCCTGTAGAAGAGCACGTAGGCAGTGTCCTTGGGGAAGAAAGAAGTCACATTGCTGACTGATTCAAAGGAGGAGAAGGAAACCCTGGTGTCGTTGAAGAGGTACCACGGGATTTCAAAGTCCAACTGCTTGCCAGAAGCCGGTTTTGGTGTCCCGTCGCGGGGCGGTGCGTGGGGCACGGTGTCAGTGCACTCTCTGGAGTAGCAGTAGTAGTGGCCGCTCTCAGAGGAGATGCCCGAATGCACCACCACGCTGCAGAGATCGTACACGGCGGGCACAAAGGTGCTGCCCCGGCCAGCCCTGTCCTCCCCATGCTGGCAAACGTCCTCAGTTTCCTCTGAGCTGAGAAGGATGGGCAGTTTAAGGACCACAGGGATGGAGACGTTGTCCAGAATCTTCCTCCTCTTCATGGTCTGCGGGTCGAAGGAGAACCGCAGCAGTGTGAGGATGAGGTAGTGCGGGCCCTCTGTCAGCTCTGCCACCTTCTCAGCATCCTGCAAGGAAGCACACTGCTCGCAGTGGTATTGATTCTCTGCTGTCAGCCTTTCTGGGGACAGAAAATAGTTGATTAAATCTGGGACGGATCGGGAGTCCTTAGGAGCGCATGTCTGCTCCGCAAAAGCCAAGTGAGGATCTTTGGCTGTATCCACGCCAACAGCACTGTTGCTTAAGGGATGTGCTGGTTCTCTGGGCTCCTGAAAACCCAGTGATTCCACCGGCACCGGCTGGGCTGCGGGATCTCCAGGCACAGGGGGCTTCCTCCGGACCCAGGGAGACCCTGTTGTCTGGCTTGGGTTTCTATGGGGCTCAATAAACTGTGGGCTGACTTCTGCCACGGGCAAAACAGAGGTGCTTCCTGGTCCACGTATGGGCCTATCTGGAGGGGGAAATGCCAACGACAGGTCTGTGAAGGCTTCTTCTCTACAGGAGATGTTCAAACACTTCAAGCAACGAATCTTTGTCGTCATTTTTCCCCCAAACATCCTCTCGATCAACGTCTTGTTTAAGGAATGATGCTCTGTGGCTTGAGACGTCAAGCTGGATTCCTTGAGTTTCTGGTAGATCCTCTTTCCAGTTTTTTCTTCTTCATGCAATCTTTGGCAGAAGAAAAAAGATGGCAACATAGAGCAATAAAACCTAAAGAACGAGTTTCTACAGTATGGTGTCTGTTCTCTGCTCCTCGCAGCTAACGTGTGATAACCTGTCTGTGCACAGGGCTCTGATGCCAAGTGTGGTGGTGCAGAAAGCAGAGATGGTCAGTGTGCATTGAGCCCACTTCCAGGGGCATCACGAGGACTCTGGGGATTCGGGATTTTAAGGTGAAGGAAAGGCAAAATCAGCATTTTAAAGAGGAGGCTTGTCAGGCAAACACTTCTCCTCTGAACTTGGTGCAATTTCAGAAATTTTCAAACTGAATCCATTTCTTACCCCCAGCTGGGCACACACAGTTCGACTAAGAAGCCCCAGACTGGTTTTCCCATTTTTACACCAAATCTCTCAGATCTCAGCCACTCGCACCACTCCCATGGGAGTGCTTGAAGCACTTCATATTACACCAAGTCTTGGGGCCTCATCGTGTCTGGGCTCCAAAATTGGAGTGCTTGCCACATACCGATCCAGGAGGTACTTGAGATACTCCGAGCAGTCCTGCTGAGCACCAGGGGTGAACCAGGGTGGCCAGGAGGCAGAGAGGAAGCTCTCGGGTGAGATGGCAGGTCGCTGGAACCGAGAGAGAAAAACACGTTTTAAGCAACTGGATCTCACTTCATACAGGAGAAGAGTTGCTTTGTTTGCTGCACCCAGCAGTGGAGGGATGAACTTCAGCCCTGCTGAACGTCCTTTTGCAGACTGTCATGAGGATGAGAGCTTTGTATGCTCACTTTTACCAGCATGTATCACTTAGGTACTCATACGAGCTATCCATGCATTTCTTCATTCAGTTTCAAAATGGTTTGTGCTCCTGACCCACAGACTTCTACTTAATTCAGCCTGAACTTAATTTGATCCTTAATTTGATACCAAGTCCATTTAAGAAAGAAAAAAAAATCCATTAAACTTCCACCATCCTTCTGATCACTGCAGGCAGCTAATCTGCATTACTGGATAATGTAATCAGTGCCATTAGGCAACTGTTGTCTAATTAATATGCTGAAAGACCCATCATTGGCTGGAGAAACGACTTTAAGTACTGGTCCAAAAGAAAAATAACTAGAATGATTACAGGAAATTACTGGGAAATTATTAACTATGAGCTATGCAACAAGCAAGTATGCTAATGCACATCAAACACACCATAACCTGCTTTGAACAAACAGGCTCTTTTATGACCAGATGTTAAGATGTTCTCTGTATTACCTCCTGTTCAAGGAACATTTGGATGTTGTGTTGAGGGACACGGTTTAGTGAGAATTATTGGTGATTACTGGATGGTTGGACTGGGTGATCCTGTGGGTCTTTTCCAACCTTGGTGATTCTGTGATTCTGTGATTCTATGCAAGTGATCTATAATGAATCTGTAATGCTGTAGCACCACAATGTAGCAAGCCAAAGCTGTCAGTCGTGTTTTGGGAAATTGAGAGGTACAAGTAAATGGGTCCACCAACCTGAAATTTAACTGTGTCTTTGGGGGCAGACGGGTGTTTCCACAAACGGACCCTGATATGACCCACCTGGAGTCACTTGTTAAATTTCAGGTTGGTGAAGAAACCACTCAATTAATTTGTTTATGGGTTATTTTTTTTACTTTCCCTCAGATGTAAAAGATTCATAACATCTGGAATCCAAAGGTTTGTTGCTGTTGTAGTTTTTTGTCTTTGTTTTTTTGGTCTGCCAAAGCTAATTTTAAGGAATTTTCTACTGACTGACTGCAGTTTGCAGTGAGGCAAGGGGACAAACAGCTTGCTCCAGTCTTCTTCCTTGCTGCACAGCAAGAAACAGAAAGTGCTGTTTTACACCAACAGGCTTTTCAGTTGGCCACGCATATAAACTATTACCAAATGGATTTCATTGTCAAAACTATTAGTTATTGCATTCTTCAAAGCCAGGATGGCCAGAGGCAGCCTGGTGTGAACACAGCTCACTTTCACAGATGAAAGGAGCTCAAGATTCACTTTGCCTCCTCCACCCCCAAAATCAGCCTCTTTCCTGTCAACAAAATTTGTCCCGTCACAAAAAATGCATCCAGATCCACAACTCCTTATCAGCACATTGGAGTTGGCAGGAAGCAACTTGGAGACGAGCCGTTCCACAGCCAACAGTCCAAACAAATAACTGGAACATGAAATAATTACCTGACTGTGCTCCAAAAATGCAAAGAGCCACTGCAGTTTTGTCATCAGGGGCTGGGAGATGGCCTCAGTTAAATTCAACACCGAATGCCGAAAGCTGCAAAAGACAACAAGAGATGCAAACCAGTATGGAAAATCAGCGTGGAAAGCACAATGCCAGTGCACAAAGCAGCCCTGGAGCTGTCCTAAGTGGGAACAAGGGAGCAACAACTCACTCCGAAGCCATGAAAAGAGACTGGATGACGCTGTTCATGTAGCAAGTGTTTCCCAAGTTAATTAAGCCGATCTTCCCTGTCTCTGATTTGGAGGCCAGGCGTGGGTAGAAGCAGGCCAGCTCATTCTTCTGGGAGGTCCAAGCATTTTGTCCCAAGAGATGTTTAATCCGGTCTTCGTTTGGAATTGGAAGAGCCTTGGAAAGAGAGATCAGTGACATCAACCGTTATCTTTCTGATGGGCAAATGCAGAACTCCTCTGCAGGAGGTGCTTGTATTCGTGGCACAGCTCGTCCTCATGCTCTTCACATGGATGTGTTTTTTAGCTACTGGTACTACTATTTTAGAGGCACCCAAGACTAAAACTACAGATAAAACCCACGGTCATGACAAGGACTTCTGCACGCCTACCATAAGAGAAGTCTATTCCCAAAATGCAGCCAACTAGCCTACGTGGGGCTCAACCTCAGAACTGTAAACACTTTCTTCTGCCACAGTTTGAAGTGTTGAGGTTAGGACATTTCTACCAGCAGAACGGCCCCTCTGCACAATGCTGCAAATTGAGATGTCATTTATATAGGGGGAGCTGTAAGAAAGAAAGGGACAGACACTTCAGCCAGGACAGGAAAAGAAGAAATGGTTTCAACTAAAAGAAGGGAGATTCAGATTGGATTTAAGGAAAAAAGTTTTTAATATAAGGGTAGTGAAGTACTGGAGCAGGTTGTCAGAGAGGCGGAGGTGCCCCATCCCTGGAGACGTTCAAGATCAGGCTGGATGGGCTCTGAGCACCTGATCGAGGTGCAGGCATCCCTGTTCATTGCAAGGGAGTTGGACCAGATGGCATCTGAAAAGTCCCTTTCAACTCAAATGATTCTATGATTGCATATGAAGTATAGAAAAACAGCCAAGAAGCAAATAGCTTACTTTTATAGCTTCCAACACTGGTTCATAGAGATCTGGATATCCTGAGAAGCGGAAGAACATGCAGTGGATGAGCTCAGCCAGCTGCTCCAGGGAGCTGGTGGCAGAGTTGGAATCCTCCTTCTTCAGCGAGGCCACCAGCCTGGGGATGTGAGGGAGCAGCTGGAAAAGAAGAGTTCACTATCTCAAAAATGATTCCAAGTAATTCACAAAGCTTTAACAGAATGACATTCAGACCCGGGCAGAAAAGACAGTCAATAGAAGCTGACTTCAATCCAGTGCCAGACTTCATCATTCACCCTATGAACTCAACAGCAAATCCTCCATCAAATTTAGCAGTTCAAATTCAGGGCTAACCAGTCTTGAAGGGTTTCACTGTACAGCACCTGCAAGGTTGTGCTGTCATTTCAATTTTTTGTGAAGATCAATATCTGCTAAAACATACACTGGAAAGGATTGTTATATGCTGAATACTGAGTTCAGGAATTCAGACCAACAGAATACGTGAACTAACGTACAAAAAGTGCTACCTGGTACATTATATTTTATCCCATGCTTCATAAAATAAACTGGAATTGGCATCACAAAATCACAGAATCACCAAAGTTGGAAAAGACTTACAAGAACATCCAGTCCAACCATCAACCAATCACCAGTAGTACTCATTATGTGTGAGTTGGATGGGTAGTGAAAGGCCCATAAAAAGTACATTTGTTATTTTGCATTTATCTAGAAAACTTAAACACGAGCAAACAGATCAAAAGGAGAATAATAAATTGCTCAAGGGCACCCTCTGCTGACCCCAGAGCCACACAGAAAATTAAAAACAGGATTCCGATGTAGCAGATGCACTGGAGTAACCCTGAAATCACACTGCATTTATCGTGTTTCTGCTGTGCTTCATTTTACTCCAGAACAGTTCTGGACTGAAGGCTCAGAATCCTCAATCCACCCATTTCTGTCCCACTGTAACAGTGGAACAAGTTTGAATCCTCCTCATGAAACTGAACATGTATAAGTGCATGGGGCTGAATGATATCCATCCTAGGGTTCTGAAAGAGATGGCTGATGTGGTTGCCAAGCCACTCTCCATCGTATTTGAAAAATCATGGCTGTCTGGTGAAGTCCCCAGTGACTGGAAAAGCAGAAACATTACTCCCATTTTTAAGAAAGGGAGAAAGGAAGAGCTGGGGAACCAAAAGCCAGTGAGCCTCACCTCTGTGCCCGGGAAGATCGTGGAGCAGATCCTCCTAGAAGCTGTGTTAAGGCACATATGAGATAAAGAGGTGATTCACGACAGCCAGCATGGCTTCACCAAGGGCAGATCGTGCCTGGCCAATCTGGTGGCCTTCTATGATGGAGTGACGGATTCAGTGGATGGGGGAAGGGTGATGGTTGTCGTCTGCCTGGACTTCTGCGAGGCCTTTGACATGGTCCCTCACCACATTCTTCTCTCTACATTGGAGAGGTGTGGATTTGAAGGATGGACTGTTCAGTGGATTAAGAACTGGCTGGCTGGACACAGCCAAAGGGCTGTGATGAATGGTTCTGTGTCAGGGTAGAGGACGGTCACAAGCGGTGTCCCTCAGGGTCGGTCTTGGGACCGGTGCTCTTCAACATCTTCATCATTGACAGACGATGGCATCGAGTGCAGCCTCAGCAAGGCTGTGGATGACACCAAGCTGAGCGGTGCAGTAGATACACTGGAAGGAAGGGAAGCCATCCAGAGGGACCTGGACAGCCTGGAGAAGTGGGCAAATGAAAACCTAATGAGGTTCAACAAGGCCTAGTGCAGGGTGTTGCATCGGGTCGGGGCAATCTCTGTATTGATACAGACTGGGGGAAGATCTTGAGAGCAGCCCTGCAGAGAAGGACTTGGGGGTTCGGGTGGATGAGAAGCTGGGCATGAGCCAGCAGTGTGTGCCTGCAGCCCGGAATGCAGCCAACATGTTCTGGGCTGCATTAAAAAGGGGCGGCCAGCAGGAGAGGGAGGTGATCATCCCCCTCTGCTCAGCTCTTGTGAGGCCCCATCTGCAGCGCTGCGTCCAGGCCTGGGGCCCCAGCACAGGAAGGATGTGGAGCTCTTGGAGCGGGTCCAGAGGAGGGCACTGAGATGAGCAGAGCGCTGGAGCAGCTCTGCTGTGAGGAAAGGTTTGTTTAGCTGGGCTTGTTTAGCTTGGAAAAGAGAAGGCTGCAGGGAGACTTCATTGTGGCCTTCCAGTACTTGAAGGAAAGGGGAACGGCTGTTTGTGAGGGTGGATAGTGATAGAACAAGGGGGAATGGTTTTAAACTGAGACGGGAAGGTTTAGGTTGGATATTAGGAGGAAGTTTTTCCCCCAGAGGGTGGTGAAGCACTGGAACTGATTGCCCAAGGAGGCTGTGGATGCCCCATCCCTGCAGGCATTCAAGGCCAGGCTGGATGTGGCTCTGGGCAGCCTGGGCTGCTGGTTGGTGACCCTGCACATAGCAGGGGGTTGGAACTGGATGAACACTGTGGTCCTTTGCAACCCAGGCCATTCTGTGATTCCATGATTCTATGATTCCTGATCTTCCCCTTTTCTCTCTTCTGCTCTTCTTTTCTCTCTTTCTTTTCTTCTCCTTGAAATGTTGCAGATTTTAACTATTTCCTTTCCAATGGGAAAGTTTTGGAGAGGGCAATGAATGAAGCCCAGTACCATGGCATGCACCAACATTTTGCCAAGCTGTGATTGGAACAATTCTCAAAACTCTTCCAAAGTGCTCCAGCAAACACGGAGATAAGAAGCATGACAAGCTTATGTCTTCTTGTAGTCTCTTTCATTTTGAATAGGGAAGAAAATCTGTGCTCATTGGGCCACAGATGGAAACATCAGGCCAAGAGTGACTGATGGCTTTTGGAGTCTTTCAAATTTTGGACACTCAGCTGAAGATCATTCATTGGAACATCTGTTTTTAGAAACTGAGGGGTTTCTCAAGAAATTGGGCTCAATTAAAGTGTCTCCTGCTCAAAAACAAAAAAACACCTGCTGACGACATTGGTTAGCTCCACCATTTTCCAACTTTATCTGTTTATCCTGTGAAATTTAGGTAAAAAGTAAAAAATAAGGGCTTAAATGCAAAAGTACAATATCAGGCATTTTTAGCAGTAATTTTCCATTACTTCTTTTAGCAGTTCAATCTCTGCAAGCATGCCTTTGTCCTCAGCCCTGCTTTTCAATTATAGCATTCCAGGGGCAATATTGGTGGGAATCAGAGCTGCGCCTCAGTTTCAACTGTAAATATATACATACATATATATGAATTATCATTGTGGAAATGAAAAGAGGAGATAAAATGCTGCTAGAAGTGGCTATTGAGTGTGTGATTTGGGGTTTTTTTGTTGGATTACTGTTGCTGGAATTGGGGATTGTTTGGGTTTTTTGTGCCTCTGAACAGTGGGGAATTTGTGATTAGAAGTGTTCTGATCCTGCCTTCAAGTCTTACTACATTGATGGTGTGTGGTGCTTGGGAAGGTGCCTCAGGACTTCAATAAATGGTGATGGATGGCACACATTGGTAGGATTTGCTTCTACAATACCAGCTCCATAGGATCAAAAAGCTGGTTGGGCTGCAGAAGAGTTTGAAATATGCAGTATGCAGAAGAGTGGGAAATATTCAGTACTCAACAGCATTATTCAGCCTCTTAGGCTCCTTCCCAGGCATGTTGTCCTACAACTTAGGGCAATGAGTTCATCCAAGGGTTGGATGCATCCTTACCAAGTGAAATGCTTCATGGGAGTGCTGGAAGCTCAAGAGCATGTACTGTAGGACAGACAAAGCCCCCTCCCTCACGATGGGGTACAGCAGCTTGGAGAAGACCTGGTGGGGAGAGAAAAGCAAGTGAGCAGGCAGGATTGGCATCAAAACATGCATGTAAAGGGCCTTCAGGAAATGGAGGCCACGGGCATCTACTACATCTACTTGTGTGTTCCTACACTTATCTGGATGTCAAAGCACACAGCATGAAGCTAGGCCTCTAGAGACATCTGTCCAGTGATGTATGGCCTTGAAGCACCATAAAAACACCATGTGAGTTGTCCTCACTCTTTCAGACCTGCACAGTGACGCACAGGGCTTTGGGCTGTTGTAACATAACTCCACTCTTCTTGATAGAAGAGGCCTTACAAGAACAGAGGGCAGCTACATTTTCTATTAAGAGCTTCTTCTGTTTATTGTTATATTTGAAATCTTACCACCAACCTTCCAAGGCAAAGGGATAGAAATCAAAGTCCTTTCAGAGTCTCTCAGTGCTTTCAAAGGCTAAGTAATGACATTTGTCCCAATCTACAGAAAGTAACAGTGCTCTTTACTGCTTTCAGACCCTTCTTCTGAGATTTTCCAACAATCATGCAGCATTTTAAGTGCTGTGCTTTTCCTATGCTTTAACAATGAAAGGAAAGATAAAGAGAAGTTGAGGAAATTCAGTGACCCGCTCACTGCTTGATGCACAAGAGGGATCACAGGTGCAAATTCAGTTACTAACAATGTTCTGGTATAGACAATTATGGTATTGATAACTATTAATATTCATGATAACTGAATAAATGGTATTGAGAGACTCAGTCAGGCCTTATGACCATCTTACAAAGGAAGGAACTGTGGGACCATAAATTGGAGAATATTTTTGAAGTGGCCACCAATTTGATTGCATGGTTTTCAGACAGTAGCAAGTACTCATTGCCAAAGCAGGGATTGGCAATGGGAGTGAGGCTTTGTCTGTGCTGCTAAATTAAATAAAGCCAAGGCACTGGCTTTAAAACTGCCCTGTGACTGTATGGATTGTTAACCTACAAGGTGGTGTGTGCTTTGGCCAAGCCAACCAGCATGGACCTAGGCACATTTGATTGAGAGTGTTTTACAGTCCCAACGATGTATTGTACAAGACCTCCATGTTTGACTGGCTTTAAATTCTTTGGCTTGATATATTTCATAACTTTTAAGACATCAGTGCCTCTGCAAACCAAGCTCTAAATGACATTGGATTGGGCTTACAGTTGCTGCAGGACCCAAAATTTTTATGCAAGATACTCAAGCAAGAACCAGCTTGACTCCCAGTACCCAGCTCCTTTTATTAGGAGCTACACTAAATGGCTAAAATGGGCATTACTGGAGAACATCATTCCTAGATGCAAAACTACCCCATACACAGTAACACAGCATACACAGTGTGCAGTGGGCACTATGGATCCTGCAAAACTCCTTGGTGTAGAACAATCTTCCCTATACATCTGAAGTTGTATCTCACCCTCATTCAGTTGAAGGGCAGGAAGGTAGCCCAGGTACAAGAAATTTGTGTTTTGTGGTCATATTTAAGATGCCCACTGACCTTTTCAATTTTTGAAAGAGTAACTTCAATCAAGATGCTGAACTTTTTCACTGCAGCCAAACCCTTCAGCAGAGCAATGATCCACTTGTCTATGTTCTTCCCCAGGGGCCATGACACCCAGTCGATCATCCTGAAATGAAAATCAAACTCCTGAAGCAAATGTAATGCACATATTGTGAAAGTTAAACTCCACTTTGGGTTAAATTTTCTCCAAGTTCCTACCAGTCAATGGGATGGCCAAGTCAAAGATAGGGTGCACATGTGGCGTTTAGAGAGCAGACTTTGAACTCTTCAGGGAACTGCTTGGCAGGATGACATGTGAGAAAGCCCTGGAGGGAAGAGGGGCCCAAGAAAGCTGGTTGATGTTCAAAAACCATCCCATCCAAGCCCAGAAGGCAGTGCATCCCAAGAAAAAGGAAGGCAGACAGAATGCCAGGAGATCTCTGTGGATCAGCAAGGAGCTCCTTGGGCTAGTGAAGCGCAAAAAGAAAGTCTATAGGGAGTGGAAGCACGGACAGGTTACCAGACCTGGGAGAACTAAGCATCCAGGGATCAGGTTAGAAAAGCTAAGAGACAGAATTAAATCTAGCCAGGGACATAAAGGGGAACAAGAAGAAATTCTATAGATATATCAGTGATAAAAAGAAAGTCAGGGAGGATGTGGGCCCTCTCTGGAAGGAAACTGGTCATGAGGGATACAGAGAAGGATTTTCTAATACATCTTTCACAGGATTCCCTAGAAGGTCAGTCTTCTTTTTTCAAGAGCCATAATGCAGATCTAAAGAGTTGGTGCTGTTAGATAACAAGTGGGATCTGGATCTTTATCTTCCCTGTACAGGAAACATTCATTCCCCAAATCACATTAAAGCAAGAAAATAGCCTCATAGAAATCAGGTACTACTGAATAGAATAGCTAATCAATTCCTACTACAGCCACTGAGCCAACGAGATGTCAAGGTTCTGCAATACTTTATAGAAGAGCCACTTGTAAAAAAATGGTATCACTGAGCGATGACAGGTTGTTTAAGTATTCATTTAAACATCTTTTAAAATCATGTTTGAATTAAATGCTAAGCAGAACCTCAAGGTAATCCAGGCTTGGGAGCTTCAAAGGTCAAACTTTGCTAATCATTTTCATTCCAGTACCTTATGTTTGAAGATACCAGTCCAGCCTTCTTACCCAATCAGACCCTTTTGTTTACAAGCCTGCATCTTGTGAAATAATGCATAAAGGCAAATAACCGACCAAGGCAAATGGCAAGGATAAATCAAGTCTACAAAAAATTGGGGAAAAAAAGAAATGCTAGCCAATAAATAAAGCTTGAAGAGCAAAATATGTTGGGACATTGAGAAATAACAAAAATCAAGCCAAGCCGGATCATAAAACAAATACCAGAAAAACTCCTGGAGAGAGTTGCATCAAAGTAGAGTAAGGATAGATATGACACTGTGCATGGGGGGTGTGATGGTAATTGAACATATCACATGGCCTTTAGATGCAACTTGCAAACTAAATGCATCCTCTTGTTTTCAGCAAGATGAAGGAACTGGTCAGCAACAAGGAGGAGGCAGAGAAAAGAAACAGGAGTAATAGAAACAGGAGCAATGAGGGCTGATGTGAAAGAGAAACATGAAGAGCTCATACACTACCAAGAGGAGCTGAATCAAGTGAAAAAAAAAAAAAAGTATCAAGTAAAATTCAACTCTGGTGGTTTTCATGACTGTTAACATTCGAGTAGTGCTTTGTGTGGGAAGAATAGGAAGAAAGTTCCAGAAATTAAGCAAGCAATGAGGGAATGAGTGGGAAGAAGGGCCACAGGGGTTTACTGAGGTGGCAAAAGTAAGATTTGCCAGGATATCTAATTTTCTAGTCAAAGGATATAAGCTCATATCTGACTGTATCTGCGGGGATACAGAACAAGCAGTGTACTTCAGGACCTGATGGCGTTGGCACAAACATCCTGAATGTGGTGGTGAAACTTGTGATGATGCAAAGCTGGGAGGCATCATCAACACAGGAGGATCAAAGCATCACGAGGAAGACCCCAAGGATTAGAGATGCAGAACAAGGATGAAATGCTTTCATTCAAAACAAAGGCAAGGCACATGGGAAAGAAATAACAAGAAATGGCTGCTGATGGAAATTCATCAGCTTGAAGAAGTCAGATATTTGATGATCTCTCGTGCCGCCATCTAAAGCCAGGGTGAACCTCACTGGGAACATGGTGCACAAATTCAACATCCATATCCAAGACCAATGAACTGAAGTGGGAACAGGTGTTGAAAAAGCCTGATGATCTGGTCAAGAAAACGAAGAACCTCTCCTGAGAGGTTCCTCTCCTTTACTCTCTCCTGAGAGAAAAGCTTGAAATAATATGGCTCATCCAGCATAGCCACTGGAAAGTAGAGAGGGGATGAGGCAGCTCTCTGAGCATACACTGAACAAATAAACACCAGGGAAGGAAAAGAGACACTGCAGCTATTTATGCTGGCATAAAATCAAAAGAGCTGCAAGAATACCAGAAATAAATATAAGCTGCCTATTAGAAGAGAAATCTAAACCACTAAAGCAATCAAATGGTGGAACAGCTACGAAAGAAAGCAGTGGGAGCAAAAACCCTTCTTGCTTTGAAGATTATGGTTGAGCACTCATAAAAGGGATGTAATATCAATACCTATAAAGCAGGAAGATGGATTCAGGGATCTAAAGGCCTTCCTTCATCTCTCTCTTCTCACACTGGCATAAAATAACCCTGTCCACTATAAGCTATTTTTTACCAACATTAATGGCCGAATTATAACCCTGCCCCATTAGCAGCCAGTGGGAACAAAAAGCTTTTTAAATTCACACTGCACTTTTCACATTGCAAGATTCACATTTTTTGAACCAGGGCCTTAGTTTTCCAAAGGACCCATTGGCGTGGCATGCTCAGCTTTTAAATTCAAATTCTGATTTCTAGAGATAGCAAGTGCTTGCATCTCTTTGTGATGGTAGAAGCTGTATGCAGCTGAAGTTGGACCCTTTGAAACACACGCGCCATAAGGGGGAAAAAAAAGAAAAATACAAGCAAAAATACAAATGAGTACTTCTGAAGTCATGGATACATATTAATAGGCTCTACCTGAGCTATGACAAAGGATACTAAGAGATTATGATGTGCATCTACACCAGCAGATTGTAACAAACCAGGCTTGTTTTTGTTTTTTTTTAACCACTATTTGCTCTCTAAATGCCTGGTCAAAAGCTCCACCCCATGTCCAGTCCATTCCCCTGCCATGAACTCCCAAATCCAATATTTGGAAGAAGAAACTTCTGTGTATGTCTGCTCTTCTAGGGATCCTGACCAAAAAGACCCTTTCAAGCTGTACATTCTTCTCTATTTTTCTATTGATGCAGCACGCACTCGTCCAAAGGCCAACCATGGTGCAGTTTTCTGGGGCATCTGCTGGCTATAAACACGCCACCAAAACTTCTGCATTCCTCCTAAGTGATCTTAATTACACTGTGCATACTCTGCTTACAGATCTGGGCTGAGTAATCGTTTACTCGTCCCTCGGCATGACAAAGAATTTTTTAAGGAATGATGCAATTGATTTTGCAAGCACTATATTTAGACACTAGTGCTCTTAGAGGATTTATCGCCTGGAGCTGGGAACCAGATCCCAGAAGGAGAAAAAGATGGAGAAGGTTGAGAACTGAACCAGTAACTTTAACATTTGTCCTGGTTTGCTTTGGATCCTATGAAAACCATGCAAGTCAGAGATCCTTTTCTTTGTGCATCAAGTTCCTACTGGGAATAATGTGGGCTTCTGTCATGAAAACTACTTGAGGGGGAACAATCCTAGTAGGAACAGTGAGAAAAAGGTATTTCCACCTCCCCTGGGCTAAGTGCATGCCAACATCACCCACTTAAGTGGAGACCTCTTGTGGAGGAAAGCATGGGTTGGAGATGCCAAATGTGGAGCAATACGCTGGGGCAAAGTGAAGCTGTACGATTTGGACAAAGGTGTGCAAGGAAGATCAGGGCCCCAGCTCTGTGAGGACCAAGTCCAGCATGACAAGTGATATTTCACCCACTGCCTCTTCATCATGCCTCGATATCACCATCAACTCTTCTTGCACAGAGGATAAAAATCACACAGCACCAAGACGCAGACCAGCAGCACTGCACCCATCTGGCGGAGGTCGAGATGTGCTCATTCAGACAGCTGAACATTGAAAAATTTCTGCTGGTCTTTTAGCTGTGGCTAATGATTTAGGGCAATACCCCTCCGAAGGGATACAGGGGCCAAAAAAACATTATTTAAAGGAGACTTTGTGAAGAAAAATCTCTTAATAACCTCTGGAGGAAAAAAATCAGTTGTTTTTAAAGTATCTCACGCTTGGTATCCCATAACACTACTTATTTCTAAGAAAAAAAGAAACCAAATTCATTGTCATTGTCGTCATCATCATCATCATCATCATCATCATCATCATCATCAGTAGTCTTAATTCTAGTTCTCCAAGCCCTCAGGGATGGAAGAAATGATCCTGGACTTCCCCTTTTCTCTACACCTTGCAAGACAACACCAGCCAAAATGGCTTTCGCTGCAATCTGGGGATAAAACTATGCATAGTAACCCAATGCAGCTTTGGGACAGTTTTTTTTCTCCAGATTGAGAATGACATTCATTAATGCAGCTTAGCCTACCTGCCAATGGCCATCATCATTTGCACATCAGTGATGCTGTCATCATTGGTTAGGTTTCTTATGACACCATCCATGAGCTCCAGAGGGACAAATTGGACCACGCTGGCTAAGGCATTGGATGGCACCTCCTGCTCCTCTGCAAGACATGGATGAGTGCCAGTAATTAAGATGTTAGTCACCAGAGAAACCAGGCACATGAGGTCATTTCTCAGCTGTAAAAGCCAAATCGTTCCCACCTTCATAAATGGAACTGACATAAACCAGCCATGAGGAGTCCGTGCTCAGCAGCACTAGGACAATTCCCCAAGTCCCAGTGTAGCACAGAATGAGGTTGGGTGGCAGCCAATGAACTGTTGCATGATGTCATACACGGCCCAAAGGGAGTCAGGAACCATAGACACAAGCACATTATTCCTAAAACACAGAATTCCCTCTGGGTGCTTTCTTTATACTAATTACTGCAATTACTGCAATGAGATGTGACTGTGGGTTTGCCTGCCTGGAGCACATTCCAAAAGATGAGGTTTCCATGGAGGGAACACTGGAATGCCCATCTCCTCAAGGGCTTAGAAATAGTGGGTCTGGGTGCTCATTTACATGCAGAGACTCTGATCTTTCAAGGCACTGGTATCTCCAAAAACCTTCTGAGCTCTTCTGCAATGATCTAAAGGTGTCAGAAGCCGGATTAACATCTTATCTCCCACCTACAGACATAACCACCTTCCAGAAAGATGGCAGGGCCTCCCACCTCTAGATTGCAGAGAAATAAGCCCTTAGCTTCACTCTTACTTTCTTCTAACAAGCAGGCTGAGAGGCCCCATTGAGTCAGCCATTGGAGAGGGATATTTCTGAAAGCTTCTGGGTCCCACTCTAGCCTTCTGCAAAGAAGTTTCTTTCCATTAAGCCCAGCTGATGCTGAAAAATGCCAAGCACTCAAATTTTGCAACATGGCATTTCAAACCAGGTAAAAAATCCTGTGTAGAGATCCAGTGTGGCTTCACAAGATATTTATTTCTCATCCTAAAGCTTTGAGTAACAGTTAGATGCACAAGAATATTTCAGCTGTGATTGCATTTCTGGGGGGAGGATCATAAGATCATAATCAAGCAAGATTAATTAAAGCATTTTGCTCCTCATCAAAGCCAATATCTACATTTGCACCCTCATTTTTTTCTTATTCTTACCTGTGGAAGAAATGATAGTGAACAGCTCCTTCAGCGAGGGCAGGATGGCCGAGGTCTGAGTCCTCCAGATCCTCTGCAGCAGACCGCTCACCTTGTTCACCTGCTCCAAAAACTCCATGATGTCATCTTCCCCCTCAGAGACACACTGAAACTGCCCAATGCACCGTATCAGCTGCTGACAAAACAGGACCTGGTGTTTGCCTGTGGGGATGCACTGAGGATGTTGCGTTAGGAGTTTGCTGATCTTTGCACACTGCTTGGGGCTGGGCCTCTCACAGACTTTGCGGAGCACCTCGATCCTCAGTAAGCTGAAAATGCTGTTTGCTGATGGACTTTCCAAGACAAACTGCAGTCCTAACTGGATATAATCAAGTACATAATGGCTTCTCTTCCCCAGAGGCCCATAGCCTTCCTGGAGGAGACTCAGCAGGAAGCGGACATTGAAGAACTCCTCAAATTCCTCTGGGTGGTAGTGGCCATAGACCTCCAAAACCTCTTTCCCGATCTCTCTTTTATATTTTGTGTCCCCCACGAGATACAGCTTGGTGCACAGCTCCAGCATGGACCAGCATTGCTCGCTGTCCATGGGCTGCTTTGATGCCTCAATGACGCGCCTCACGAGCCCTTGCTTCACATTGTTGGGGTATGAGGACATCACCACAGCTTCCAGTATCTTATCCATCTTTGTTTCCAGCTGAAAGAAAAGAACAAGCAGCAGGTTAGTTCAGGCAAGGTCAACTGAGCATTCAAGACCAAGTTTGCAAGAAAAGCCAAAGGAATAGAGCTTGGGAGTTGTCTGGAACACTAGAAAGGTGATAATTCTTGTGACTTTTTGGTGGTGGTTTTCTAAAAAATTTCCTTTTTTGGTGATGCTTGATGGAAACCAAAGCTGCAAAACTGGAACAAATGCATAAAAACAGAACTTCTTCAGACTTGTCACATACTTGAGCACAGTGGTCTTGTAAATCTCTTACAACCTCACACTTGACCCCTTCTCTTCGAGGGATACAGCAGCTGAAGATGTGTCCCACTGCTCACAAAATTCAATTCCCCCACGAAACAGGCTGCCATGGACCTGTAAGAGGGGCTGAATTTGGGATCAGGAAGCAAACAGTGGGGTCAAAGTCTTCAACTAATGTCTGCTGGCCCAGGTGCCTCCCAGAGGCAATGACATTCTCAGTGATTGCTTTCACAGTCGGGGTAGAAAAACCCTAGGAAGGAGAAGCACACAGTAGAAGGAATGTACATTTGACATTTACACCGTGCTGTTATCCACCCCAGCTCAGAGTAGAGGGAGAGCTGCAGTCCTGGCTGTCCTCCAGGGACTTTCCACATTTGTATGCAGGTCCAAAGCAAGGAAGAGAAACTGCAGAGTCAGGCAAAGCTTCCCATTCGTCACAGCCTGGATTCAACAGCAATAAAGTATTAGAGAGTACTGAAAAAATCCCCAAGGCTTTCCTTGGAACAGTTCGGAACATTTACAGCCAAGGTACTGGATGCACTGCTGCACAAGAAACTCTGTTACAGATGATAAAATCAGATAGACAGAATTTCCTAAATCATATTACAGGAAAAAACAGCAGGTCACCCCTGGTGCTATATGCTGCCCAAATGCACTGTGAGACCATCCCTTCCTGCATACAGCCTGAAACCATACATAGGAGAGGAAAAAGGGAAGCATGTTTCAGCTTAAGATGAAAAGAGATCGAGGCAGCAAAAGTCCATCCATACTCATCTGTGTCTGAGTGCAAGGAAAGTCTCTTCTCCGTTTCTCATCTTCCCAGTCTGCAAAACAAGGACAATACCAGTGCTTTTCTAGTGCAGTCCTTTCAATGATTGACTGAAATTTCATGGACATTACAAAGCATTCGAAGCTCCTCAAGTGGGTAGCATTATATTAATCAAAAGTATACATGCAGATGGTATATACCTGCAGCCTAATCTAGTGACTGGGGACTCTGTCCAAAGCAGAGTTGGAACCTGATCATCTTTAAGGTCCCCTTCATCCCAAGCCATTCCATGATTCTACGATTCTATACCTCAACTTTGACTTTCACAGATGAAAAGCAGAAGGAACCTCAGAGGATGCAATACAAGGATCATCCGATTCCTGGAATAAGCCTGTGTCTGAACCACAGATTGTCTTCTCTGGTAGGCACCTTCATGCTGGTGGGGAAAAAACTAGGCCAGATGCAAACCAGAAATGGAGGGACACAGCTGTCCTGTCTGTAGCTCACTGATCAACAAACACCACAATGGTCACCAGCTGTAACATTACCAAACTTCACCCAATTTTTTAATGTGTAGAGTCTGCTTCCAACTACATTTTTAGAGGAAGCTGCAGCTCTGGGCTGGTGCCCGGAGGAAGTATGAGGATGGGTCACCCCAGCCTGCTGTGGTCTGACGTAGTGTGGAGAACTTAAGACTGAAGTAGGGCTCTGCCCACAGTCAAAACACATGAACAAGTGGAGAGTGTCTAACAGTTGTCAAGGAAGACCATCTTCCTCGCTAAGAAAGATTGTAGTGGCTCATACTGACTTTAGGAGCTCGTATTTACACACAGAGGACCGTCTGAATTGACCTTGTGGTGATCCATGGTCTCTGCAGCAACACAAGACTTCACAACACAAGGTTGTGAACTGCCCTGAAGTAACCAGAGGTGGTTGAACAATCCCACATTTCTATCGTGTATCAGGATGCACCAAGCTAGACATGGGCCAGATAATGCCAGGACAGAATATGCCAGCCAGGCAGCCCTTAAAAAGGTGACATTTACAATGCATGTTGCAATCTTAAAACTGTATTAAAACAACACTCAGGATGCATTGCGATATATAATAATAAACACTACAGTTTTCAAACTACATTAAGAGAGCATTCAAGTGGCAAACGTTGGGAATTAGGATGGCTAATTCAGACCCACGGCCTCTGCAGATGCTATCAGAGATAATAATAAAGAATCTTGTACTGACTTGATTTTTTCCAGGGCCTTCCCAGAGAATGAATCAGGGTTTGCAGTTAAGGACTGCTGCCTGCAAGAGCACTGTCTCATTTGTTGCAGGAATTGGAACTGTGTCATAAGTAACCCCAGGAACTGCAGGAGGAGGAAGGATAGGTTCATTGCTGGGCATCTGCATGCCACCTGGAGATTTGCTTCCTGGTCCTCTTCTGTTAAATACTAAAACAAAGAGAAAAAATACTCAGGAAATGAGGCAACTATTCCTGAAGTGGGAGAACTTTAACATTTCTGCACTTTATCATCCTGACAGGGAATAATAACTCACAGAAAAGCTGGGAGGATTGGCTCATTCCTGCTTGTACAGAGAACTGAGTTCCCGAAGCACATGAAGTTGCTGTAGAAGGTTAAAGTGTTAATTATTAATCTAAAGAGCCATTTTGAGGTTCCATCTGTTATGTAGCTCAAATAAAACAGAAAGTACACAACACAAGATCTGCACTTGAAAAAGAAATCCCATGAGAGCATGAAACTGGCAGAAGAAACATGGGTAAAGTCAAAGTGCTGGGCGAGAAAGGACCTTGAGAGCTCTCTGGTCCAATGGCTGCACAAAGCTGTAATTAAACCAAGTTCCTTGGGGCTTCCTGAATTCAGACACAGCTTCCTAAAGAGCATGCCCAATGATTTTCCCAAAGGGAGACTGACAAGACCAGCTTCCCAGCATCATCCTTCTTGATTTTTTGAAGATATGCAAGGACAAATACCCAACCATGCCCTAGGAAGCAGATAGTGAAATGGAATGTAAGCAAAGAACTGCATCCACCATCTCAGTTTCTCACACTGAACTGAGCAAACTGCAACCAAAAACGTAACAAAAAGCAGAGCTCAGGATGAAAAGTCACCTTGGGCTCTACTTGAATCTAATCTTCATAATCTGTACTGCTCAGAGGTGTCCTAACATATTTCTCTTCCGTTTTTTGTTTTTTTCCTTTTCTTTAATTAGGACTCAATTCAGTTGAATTCTATCCAATTTCTTCTAAATCAATTCATTCCCCTATCCCTGCCAGCAGCAGATTTTCAGTAAAGGCTCCTTGGTATTTTTGCAGTATCAGACCCTACATCCCAGATCATACAAAGCCATGAAAACACAGATCTGAGATGCACCTTACCTCTAGGGAATCTTGGTAATAAATTCAGCACGTTCTCTGCAGTGACTTTTGGATTATTTCATGCTATATAGCTTGAAACTATTATTTCATGCTATATAGCTTTTCCACTGGAGGAGGAAAAGAATCCCACCATCCAAAGGAAGGCTGATTAATAAAGTGATTTCTTCTTAATTAAAAAGAAATAATGATCTACTTTTCTAAATTCTCCGGAGGTCTGGAAGTACAGAAACAAAAGTCACCTTTTACTGACCTTAACTCCTGCTCAAACAGTTCCTTTTATGTCAGCCAAGACATTGCTATTCTTCTTGCTGCATCCTCCAGGCAGCCAGGCAATTAGAGTTCAGTCCTGCAGGATGCTGAGCTGCTGCAGGATGAAAGTGACTGCACACAGTAGCTTCCTAGAGCACAACACTCTGCTCAACAGTACTCTGTGAAATTTCTATGAAATTTGCCATGATTTGGTACACTTTTTCAAAGAAACTGCTGTCACACACCTTCTTGAGTCTGTACTTCAGGACATCAAAGCAGTTTTCAGTTCTAAAGATTTTTTTTTTTAATTATTTCCCTGCAGGGACCACATGTGTCCTTAGTCAGAGATGTAATGGAGATACTTTTGGTCTGAAGTACCTGCCCATCCATCCTGTCAAAGAGGAGGAACAGGCTGCAACTCATCAACACCATATCCAACAGATGCAGCCTGACCAGCAGGTATTAAATAGTCACAGAAAATCCCTCTTGTCATTTCCCTATGACTTCTTTATTTTTAAGGCTGTCTAAATCATAGAATCAGAGTGGCCTAGGTTGGAGGAGACTTTAAAGATGATCTAGTTCCAATCCCCTGCTGTGGACAGGGTTGCTGACAACCAGCCCAGGCTGCCCAGGGTCCCATCCAACCTGGCCTTGAGCAACTTCAAGGCTGGGGCATCCACAGCCCTCTGGGCAGCCTGTGTCAGTGAATAGCTATGGTCCAGTGAATAACTGCAAAGAAACTGCAATTTCCCTACAGAGCTGGAAATCTTCAAACAAAGGCCCTCAACACAGTACCATATCCCCAACTCCAATGTCAACATGATTATGGCTTACACATCCACTTATACTCTTAATTTAGCCAGGATCGAGTTATTCTGCTAAATCACCTGAGTTAAAGGAATTGACGTGACTCCAGAGCTGTCTGTGCACAGCTGAAGCACTCCCAATGACTTAATGCTGCAGTTGCTTTCTACAGTCCACTCAATAACATGATTGCTGCTTCCCTCTTTACTGCTTTCTTAATTATTCTACATCCTGCTACTCATTACTTGAAGCCTTAGCCTTCCTTCTTTATTTGCATTATAATAACTTCTGGAGGCTTCAGCTGAAATTGTTTTGATAGGACAAGAGCTCACGGCTTTAAGTTGTGCCAGGGGAGGTTCAGGTTTGATATTAGGAATAATTTCTCCTCCAAAACAGTGGTAATGCAGTTGCACAGGCTGCCCAGGGGAGTGGAAGAGTCACCATCTCTGGAGCTGTTCAAGAACTGTTGGGATGTGGCATTTGGGGACATGGGGCATGGTGGGGTGGGCTGGGCTTGGGAATCTTACTGGTCTTTCCAACCTTAATGATTCTATGATTCCGTGTCCAACAGCCAACAGATTGTATATATATGGGAATGTATAGAGAGGAACCTATGCTGTATTCAAAGCAGATAGCATTCATGCGATTGCAAGACTACAACATAAACTCAGAGCTAGTAACTTCCCAGAAATGCAGCTAAATAGCCCTTTTAGGAACCAAAGTGAGACTCTGCCCACATGTGGTTATAGCAAGGAAAGGTGTCAGTGCAGAAACCTGGCCAACTTTTTGCATGTAATGGCAGTCGGCGTCTCTTCATTCACCTTCTCTTCTCAAGGAGATCACATTTTCTTCACTTCCCATCCCAAAGTGCTTTTCAGTGACAGCTTGCACTTGTGTTGTATGTCTCCAACTCGCTAAAGCTAATTAATTCTGTCTCATCCCGGCGTAGGGCCCTTGGTTTGTTTGGTCCACAGCAGAGGAGGCTGAGGGGAGGCGTCATGGTGGCTGCAGCTCCTTACAGGGCAGTGGAAGGGCAGCGCTGATCTCTGCTCTTTGGTGACAGTGACAGGGCCCAAGGGAACAACATGGAGCTGTGTCAGGGGAGGGCCAGGGTGTGAGGAAAAGGCTGTGCTGCAGAGGGTGGCGGGCATGGAACAGCCTGCCCAGGGCAGTGGGCACAGCCCTGAGCTGATGGAGCTCAGGGAGCTTTGGGACACCTCTCTCAGACATTGGGTTTGGGCAGTGCTGTGTGGGGACTCAGTGATCCTTTGACAAGGGGAAATGGTTTGAAGTTGAGGGAGGGAAGATTTAGGTTGGATGTCAGGGGGAAGTTCTTTACAGAGAGAGTGGTGAGGTGCTGGAACAGCTGCCCAGAGAGGCTGTGGATGCCCCATCCCTGGAGGTGTCCAAGGCCAGATTGGATGGGACCCTGGGCAGCCTGGTCTGGTATTAAATGTGGAGGTTGGTGACCCTGCATGTGGTGGGGGGATTGGAGATTCCAACCCTGGCCATTCTGTGATTCTGTGATCCTTGTGGGTCCATTCCAACTCGGGACTTTCTATGATTCTATCTAAGTGCATCTGTGTGGATTACCAAATAGTTGCCCATACCTTTACCAAAATCTGCTGCTTCTCCTGCAGTGACAGGTTGGGAGAGCTGGAATCTTTTACTCTAGGGAAGAGAAGGCTCCAGGAAGAACTTGCAGTGGCCTTGCAGTACCTAAAGAGGGTCTTCATGAAAGATAGTGAGGTGCTTTATCAAAGATTTTAGTGATAGAGTAAGGAAGAATCTTAAACAAAAAGATTTACGTTGGATGTTAGAGGAAATTCTTTGCTCAGAGGGCGGTGAGGCACAGGCACAGACTGTGTGGGTTCCCAGATTGCTGTGGGTGCCCCATTTGTTGCAGTGCTCAGGCTGGATGGGGCTCTGGGCAGCCTGTGCTGGTGGGAGATGTCCCTGCTCTGGCAGGGGGTTGGAACCGGGTGGGCTTTAAGATCCCTTCCAACCCAAACCAGTCTGTGATTCTGTGATTCTAAATCTGCAGACCACTTTACTTTCTGCTGCAGTACAGTTCTTTATCCTTCTTTTTTTCTCTAAAACACTCTTACACACTTACGACCACATTATATGATTCTCTCAGCCTTCTGTAGCTGACTTACCTTGGCCTTAATGGACGGACACCACTGCTGGCCTGGCTGCCCTCCCTGGGAGCCGCTGTCTCAGCCACCCCACCCCTTATTTCTCCCATGCTGCTCCTTCAGTCCCTGTGATGCATACAGACTCCCAGGTCTCTCCTCTTGCTTTATGTTTCCTGCTGTGAGGCACTCAGTAGTCAGATTAAAAAAAGGCTTTGGCTCAATGTCAAAGTGATCAGTGCAGTAATGCCAAATAAAGCCGAAGGCCCTGACATTTTATCCTCTCTGTCTCCAGACTCCTCCCAGCTCCATTCCTCCCCTCAAGACAACAGACACACACACATCTCTAATAGATGCCAGCATCCTTTTCCGATAAAGCATCTCAAAATGCATGTCATCAGCCTTCATCCCCCGGGGTGACTGCAGGAAACGAGGCACAAGGAATTACATTTCTCTATCCCATGGCATCAAAAAACAGCAGCAAAGACATAGAAAGCAGGACTTGGACCACCACTGACGAGTCACTGGATTTATGGCTAAGCCAGCACCCATCACAGACAAAAAAATAACTCACACTAGCTGCTTTTCAATTTTCTGAATATATTGGACAACATATGCTGAAAAGCCTTGTCCTGCCTGCATTAGGCAAAGTTTCCCCTGTTCTGTCTCTCCTGTTCATGTCCCCCTGATGAACATATCTCTTTTTTCTTGCCACCAAAGACTTCTGCTTTCCTCCCTAGCCAGAGCTCTCAGCCAGGGCACAGCTCTGCATACAGAAGCACCCAGATCCCTCACTGACCTTCAGCCCGGTGTCCTTCCTATTATCATCCCCAGAGACTGTAAACACATTCACTCCGGAGGCTTGTTCGGTTTTTTTTTTGAGGTATTTATAGCATAAACATCACTCTTCTTTCATCACATTTTTGTCTGCATCTCTGTGTATGGAAACAGATACCCTGGAAGTAGCCCAAACAAAAGACATGTCCTCTTCACTAAAGCATACCAGACCAACAGCTACCAACGCTGGCTGAGAATCATCAAACACTGCCTAGCTATTCGGAGATACACCGACCTCCAGTCTTTCTGGCACTGCCTTCAGGAAATAAGGAATATGTCCCTCATTTTAGACATCAATTTCTCCTGCATCCTGAGCCCTGAGGATCCCTCCTTTGAGCACTCCTCCTGTGTTCTGCTCCCTGAACATCCTCCTGCTGAGCAACCCAACCCCCAAACAACCCTCTCTCTACCTGCATCTGAAGCCCTGGGCATACCAACTCCTGAACAAACTCCTGCATTCTGAACTCCAAGCATCTTTCCCACTGGGCATCCCTCTTTGGAGCATCCCTCCTGCATCCCAAGCCCTGAACACTCCTCCAGCATCCTGATTGCAAATATTCCTCTCTCTAAGCATGCTGACCTCTGAACATCCTTCCTTCGTGTATCATCCCTATATCCTGATACACTGAGCATCCTGACCCCCAAGCATCCTTCCCTCTGAGTAGCCTAACCTGCAAATAACACCTTTGCAGCTAGACCCCCAAGTATTCTCTCACATGAGCATACCTATTTCTGAGCATCTTGACTCCTGAACACCCCTACAGCATCCCTCCCTCTTGCATCCCTTTCTTTGAAACATCCTAAAATATCCCTCCCCCTTAGCTTCCCAGCCCCTGAGCATCCCTCTTTCAAGTATCCTTCCTGTATCCTGAAGCTCCAAGCATGCCAACTTTCAAACATCCCTCTCTCTGAGCAGCCCGACCACCAGACAACTGTCTCACATCCCAAGCATCCCTCCTGCATCCCTCTCTAAGTATCCCTTCTCCCAGGCAACTCTTGAGCAACCCAGTTCCCCAGCATTTCAGCCCCTGACCATCCCTCCTTCAAGTATCCTTACCTTTGAGCAGCTCAAGCCTTGAACATCATTCCTGTATCCAGATTCTTGAGGATCCCTCCTGCATCCCTTCCCTGGAGCATCCCTCTCTGAGCACCCCGACCCCCATACACCAATCCTGCATCCCGATCCCCCAAAACTCTCCTCCTGTATTCCTTCCCTCTGAACATCCCTCCTGCATCCCTCCCCACAGCAACGCTTTCTGAGCATCCCACTCCCCAAGCATTCCAATCCCATTCGAGCATCTTGTGCCTTGAAGCTGTGAGCATCCCAACCCCCAAGCATCCTTCTCTCTGAGAAGCCTGAACCCCGAACCCCCCTCCCGCATCCTGACCCCTGAGGCATCCTTCCCTATGAGCATCCCGACCCCAAACACCATCCAACATCCCAATCACCGAGCACTCTTCCTGCATCCCTTCCCCGGAGCACCCCGCGCACCCCTTCCCTCTCATCATCCCGCACACCCCAACCCCTCCATCCCCTCCTATCCTTCTTTACCTCACTCCGGAGCCGTGCCCGGTCCTTCCCCTATCGCTCCGGGCGGGCAGAAAGCCGCAGCCCCGCGGGCAGCTCCGGGGGCAGGGCGAAGAGAAAGGAACTACAACTCCCAGCGCTGGCCGCACCGGGATCCTGCGTTCGCCGCGCCCCCGCTTCCTCCTCCGCCTCCTGCGGGTCCGGGCGGGGACGGGGCGCGGGGCTTCGGGACCGCAGGTGGGTGCGGGGCTGCGGGGCTGCGGGGCGGGGGGAGCGGCGGGGAAGGGCTGGGGTCAGCCCGTCCCCGCCCAGAGAGGGGAAAGTGAGGCACGGGGTAGCGGGAGAAAGGCTTTGGGATGTTCAGGTTTTGTGTAAATCGGACTAACCTAGTTATTAACAATGACATCGTTACTGGTACTGTTAGGATTATATATTATTATTATTTTAGTATGTCGTGCTGCTTGCCGATGATTTGGGGTATTTCTCTGGTTCTGTCACCAGTTCAGGCTGCCCAGGGCCTCATGCAGCCTGGCCTTGGGCACCTCCAGGGATGGGGCACCCACGGCTCTTTGGGCAGCAGTGCAGGTTTGGCAAGTGATGTGGACATTTAAATGGGATATTAGAAATCAGTGCAAAGCTTTACAGGGCTGGCATGACCTGGGAACAGGCTCCCTCCCTGCTGGCTATCTGCTTGTCAGCACAGCTTGTGGGTTTTGGAATCATGAGTTTCATTTCAGCTTTTATCCTCTGGCTCTTTACTCTGTGTTCCCCTCTGTCTTGTCCTCTAGGTCCTCCTTCAGCAGCTGTTACCTTCATTTCTTCTTCTTTCTCCCCAGCACCTGTGAATACTATCATTCCTCATATCTCAGTATGAGCCTGACCTTTATTTTATATTTTCTTCCCCGCACTGTTTGCCCATCAGCCATATTTCCATCTCCCTACCTCCTTCTCTTTGTCCCAGACTGTTCACTGCTTAAACCTAGAGGGCCACATCTGTTTGCATTCACCTGCAGCTCTTTGCCAGCAGTACCAGCCTGGAGTATCTGCCAGGAGATGCTCAGAGCATCAGGGACGTCCCCACGCATCACTCAGAGCAAGCCAGGGATGTTAGAAAGCTCACATTCATGCTTCCCTTTTCATCTCGTTGGCAGAGTATTTCAATGCTAATACAGCACGGTTAGACAATAAAATCCAAGTCACTGTTGCCTGGCACTGCCACAGGCAGCAGATCGATAGGGATGCTTCCTGTAAGGAGGGGTGAGCTGGCATTTCCTGCCCTGTGCCTGCTGGGAGTTGGAGTCCTCTCCTGCAGCTCGCTGACACAGCACTGTGATGCCTCAGCCAAGTGTCCACAATGAGGTGGGATAGACTTCCATCTTGGAGCCGTGGGAAAACATGGGGTTTTCCTCTATAGGATTGCTGTAAAGAAGCACAAAGTGTGTAGAGCCCACACTGCAGAGAGCTGAGGATCAGCTGGGATTGGTGAGAGTGCATCAGTGGTACACTAAGGGAGGGTTAAGCATCTTGTCACAACATGGTTTGTCCCACATCCTTCTTTAAACCCAGCTCTCACGTGATGCCTGCCCACTGACTCTCACTATGGAAGCACTGAACTGAGGTTCTTAATTTAATTTTTCTTTTCTAAATACTTTCTATTTTATTTCCACCCTCCGTATGCTGTTCTTATGTTGTTTTTTTTTCTCCTATCATGACTTCTAGACATCAAGCTACCTTTGCTGTAGTGCCCATAACACAAATTTCCAGCTGGTGGTCTTTTTTCTCTGAAAAACCAACCCTTTGAGAAGGGGCTGGGAAGAAAATGGCTCTCCAGATACGGCCATAGTGAGTGCTACGACTCTGCTGCCTCCATCTGTGCCCAGACCCAGATTTTGCAGCTTAATGATAATTTTTACCAGGGTGTTTTGTGGAAATTGAGATTTTTTTTTACCTCAAACCAAAATGCTCTGCTGTAGTCAGATGTGCTGGAGCAAAACAGTTGTAGGGAGCTGGGAACAGAGCCCAGCACCGACGGAGCACTGCCTGTGGCTGATTATCTATGTGACATTAATGCACTCTAACAAAGCAGTGGGGCCCAGTGCTGGGAACAACCATCTTCTCTGATCAGACTCTACCTACCGTCTCTCACAACCACACAGGTGCTTGGATACTTTTTTCCCCATCCCTCCTTTTTTAGCTGAAATCAATCGGGCTGCTCACAATGCAGAATCGCTTCCTGCAGCGCATGACCTGGCCAGATCCGCTCGACATTTATCCAGACACCACAGCTCTCAGCAGCTCTCCTGGGCAATGCTCAGAAACAGGGAGGTTTTTAGTCTGGCTCCTTCTCCTGATGCTTAGCAGAAATAGTCCCTGTCATGCTTGAATGTTCTTGCCATTTAGGCTCTCTTCCTTGTGCCCACCTGAATAATTCATCTCCTGGTTTTGCTGTGTGTGTGCTTTGCCGCTTGCTGTTACTCCGCAGCTCTTTCTTAACTAAGCTGCATGTTTCACTGTCTTAAAGATGAGTTTCCAAAGTTTTGGTGTGAAAGGATGTTTTAGATGTTGGGTATTGAAGGGGACACTGTACCTGTGACCAATTGCTGCTGCTTTTCCTTCCTCACTCCCAATAAATACTTGTGCTTAGGTTTACTTCTCAAGGAAATCAAGGCTTTGCTGCACGTTCTCCCAAATAAAAACTTCATTTTGTTTTCTATTTAGTATCTTTTGTATCTTTTCTCTGCCCTGCCAGTAATTACAGTTTTGGCTAAATGAGTGTTATCTTCATTTTGTTAATGCAGAGACAGCTTTCTTCAAATCTTCAGTGAGGGTCTTAAACAGAATTGGACATGCAATCTCTTCCATGTTCCATCAAATTGTTGTTTTGGGGTAGATTGTTTTTAATGGGAATGACCAAAATTAACAATTTTGATCTGGATAAGCAACAGAAAGGCTCACGTTAAATAACGACATGACTTTATATATATCAGCATATGTCAGTAAGTGAAAATGAATGGATTTTGTCATTTCCCACACTGTTTCACAGCTGCAATCCGGTGTTATGATTATGTGCTTTCAGAGTGATTTGTATCCAAATACATTTGAATACAGATGTAACTTGGTGTTCAGGTGTACTGGAACACAAATCACTCTAACAGCACATAATACCAGTGCTATTGGCCAAATTCACGTCTTTAAATCTCAGATTAAATCTCAAAGTGATCTAATCTGAAATGGACTTCAAGTTCTGCTTTGGGAGCAGCTACACAGAGGTCCTTACTGTAATTCTCTGCTTCCAAGAACCATAACCCATTTTGTACTTCCACCAGTGACTGCAGGTTGTTGCCACCTATGTCCATGTTTTTGGATCAGAATAAACTTTAGAGCATACTGAGTTTGAAATGAAAGTCTGCATCTGACCACTGAACTTTTAGGCCATCCAGTGGCCTTCAGGTGGCATCCAAAGGAGGGGAACATCTGCCTGCAGGTGGCAGAGAGCCTGAGAAAACTCCTGTGGCGCAGCTAAGCAGGCTTAGGCTCAGTAATCTGAAAATATGATCTGTGAAGAAAGAATGGAAAGAAAAAAAAATAGGTCACTGAGTCTGAAACAGCAGAGGAAGGAAGAAATGAGCGTGGCCTTTGGGGTCACTGTCAGTACTGCTTCTACAGCTTGCATTATCTGCAGGGCGACGCTTCTGTTCTTGTATGAAACTTGCAAAACAATCCACGTGGGGCTGTTTCTTGTGCCAGATTGTGTTTGCAGAAACACTTTCACAGGTACACTGCAAGTTCTTAGGGGAAACACTTGCCACTTGTACCACAGAATAAGATCAACTGAAGCCTATATATGACCTGTTTAAACAGCTCTTGACTCTACATTGGGTAGAAGCCTTCAAGAATGGGAAGTGTGCTGAGAACAGAGTGCCATAGGGAGTTCAACACTGCAACGAGGTTTTTTCCACAGTGTTTTTGGCTCAGCTTAGTAACAAGGATGGTCTTTGGTCTGGGGTGGAGGGGGTGCTGTGTTGGTCTACGTGTGCACCTTTGTCAATTGTATTGGTTACAAGGGGTTAAGACTCACACAGGCAAAGCACACAGAGGATTTAGGGAGTTGATTATTTCCCTTAATCACTATGCACTGACATACACACAGTGTGCTAAGGGCTAATGCAGGCTAAAGAAGAGAGGGGAATGTTAAAGTAGAAGTGAAATAAAGATTCTCCTTTGACTCGTTCATTAACTGTTTTAGTGTGGATGAGTTTTTCATAGCAAAATGGGCTTGCTGTCTGAAGGTGCAGTTGTTCTGGCCGTTACCACCATTACTCAGGTTTTAGCAGCCATAAAGGAATCGATATCACAGCACAAGATGATGTTCTTCCAGTCTGTATTCTGCTGTGACTACTGAACTGATAATAGTCTTATCCTGTCTATAACCAGTTAGGAAAATGCCTGCATGTAAACTTCATTTTAAGAGAGCTGTTGGGCTGCTTTCTGTGAAATGACCATAGCTAATAAGGCAAGAGGTAACTCGTATCTCTGCAAGCAAGCACTGATGGGCTTCCTGTTGTTTTTAGTCAATTGTCAACAGTAAAACTGGGAAGGAACTGTTGATGGGTTTGGATTCAGTGAGCAAGGAGAAACATGCGAAATGGAGCAGCCGCATTTGCAGGTCTTCAGCTAACAGGAATGAGAGCACAGCTTCTCAGTACAGCTAAGCTGGTTTGCAGTAGAAAAGTGCCTCCCTCCTCTTCCTTTGCATCAGCCCTGGTATTCATCTGGTTCCAAGATGTAACAGAAGTGTATTCTGAATAGAAAATGAGTGAGATTGCTCTCTAAACGGGTTCAGTGTTGGGTCAGATAAGTGCCAGAGATGATTTAAGAGATAAGGGAAGTATGGTGGAGGGCAAAGGGAGGTGTGTTGTTTCCAGAAGCAGTGATGCTTAACTGCATCATAAAAATACATCCTCAGTTTGTCTCAGCTGACTGCAGAGGAGCTGCACAGAAGCTACGTCAACTAAGGATACAGTCCAAATTAATTAAGAGGTGTTTTCTAAGGTAAAGCACATTGGAAGGAGAAAGCTTGGTGTGTTTATTTTTTACTGAATAGAACTGCAAAGAACCAGGGAGCTCGCTGGCTCCTTGGTAAGATGATTGCACACCAGTGTGTGTTTGGGGATTCTGCTGCAACAATTTGTTGCTTTAATTAAATCTTGAGATGCCATGGAAGATGTTGGGATGTGTCTGGTTCTTATCCTGCCCTTATTTTCTCCATTGTCATGAGGGAGATGGGAATGGTTGAGTCCAGGATACAACTCTGGAAATCAGTCGTTTTCTGCTTTAGGCACCTGTGGGAGGGATTTCACATTTAGCACGACTGTAAAGCTACGGAAGACTCATGATTTCTGGCAGTAAACTGAATGAAACAAAGCCCTGATAAAAACTATTAGGAGAAGAGATGCTTATTCTCACGACACAGCCTCCAAAAATATTTCCCCACTTCTATTTTCAAAGATAAATTATTGCCATGTAGTTACCCATATATATATACCGAAACCTTTTTTCCCTGTAGTTTAATCTTTTCAACCATGTTGGATGTTTTTTATTTTTTTATTTTTTTTTTTTAGCCTTAGTCACAGCATCGTGGCTTTTCCATCATGTCAGAACCCATCACGCTCAATGTTGGAGGAAAACTTTATACCACCTCTCTGTCCACCTTGACTAGCTTTCCAGACTCCATGCTGGGGGCCATGTTTAGTGGGAAGATGCCAACCAAGAAGGACAGCCAAGGCAACTGCTTTATTGACAGAGATGGAAAAATCTTCCGCTATATCCTGAACTTCTTGAGAACTTCTCACTTGGATCTCCCCGAAGACTTTCAGGAAATGGGCTTACTTCGACGGGAGGCAGATTTCTATCAAATCCAGCCTCTGATTGAAGCCTTGCAGGAGAAGGAGGTGGAGCTTTCTAAAGCAGAGAAGAATGCCATGCTCAACATCAGCCTCGATCAGAAGACCCAGACTGTTCACTTCACCGTTCGAGAAGCACCCCAGATTTACAGCCTGTCTTCCTCCAACATGGAAGTGTTCAGTGCTCATATCTTCTCCACTTCGTGTTTGTTCCTGAAGCTTCTTGGTTCCAAACTTTATTATTGCTTCAATGGAAACCTCTCTTCAATATCCAGCTACCTGCAGGACCCCAACCATTTGACCTTAGATTGGGTTGCAAGTGTGGAAGGTCTTCCCGAAGAGGAGTACACGAAGCAGAACTTAAAGAGACTCTGGGTGGTGCCAGATAATAAGCAAATCAATAGTTTCCAGGTATTTGTGGAAGAAATGCTAAAAATAGCTGTCAGTGATGGTTTCTGCATAGATTCTTCTCATCCACATACTTCAGATTTCATGAATAATAAGATTATTCGCCTAATTCGATACAAGTAGGAATGTTTTTTTCTTACGATGCCATCATGGAGATAACACAGGTTAAGTGTTTCCCTTTAAAACACACACTTACAGCCTAATTCAGAATCATGCTTACCTGGATTAAGAGTCACTAACAGGGAGATGATTTTCCTTTAATGTATTTACCAATACAGTCTTTCAGAATATGTCTATATTCTAAATAGAAGGAATATTGTCTAGCACCTGAATTAAGGATTGGTTCTGTCTCAGCCTCCACCTCTAACCTGCCATACAACTGTGGGGAAAATCACTTATCTTCTTACTACATTTTCCAGATGAAAAATGGGAATGATCCTTAACCTGTAATGTAGGGAATGCTCAGTTATCAGGGTTTGGAAAGTGTCTGGAGATCAGATGTGGCGAAGGAAGCCCGGAGACATAATGAGATCAGCTGTACAGAAGGAAGCCACAGAGTCACAGTGCAGCAGAAGACAGTTCAGAAAGGCACATTTTCCTTGTCTTTGCCATGTAACCTGAGCAAGAAGCTTGTTTCGATTCGTGGAGAAGCCGCCTCTCCACATGGACACGTTGAATCTAGATGTAAAGGAAGGTGCACATTGCCAGTGAGTAGAGGATCCTGTCTGTTCTGTCGCCATCTGAAGATGACTTAGTTTTTTTTTCCTGAACTGTGTGAGGAAACCACTGCTGTGTTCTGCTTTCAGGGAAGCCATGGTTGAATGATGTGACTGACTCTGGGAACAACCAAGAAAGCCGTAACAGAGAGAAAGACATCTTTACAAACTGACAAGATTGTGTCTGTTGGAGAACCTTGCTTTGGATGCTCTTACACCTTGACATTTTCATTCCAAAGGCATCCAAGACAACTATTCCTTTTCTGTCTCTTAAAATGCTGTATTTGTCTCGAGGATGCTCCCAGAAACACTCTCTGAGGTGATGACAACTTTAGAGGGAAGACGTCCCCAAATATCGTCTGAATGGTTGGGTTTCTTCTGACTGGACATGACCTTCCCTTGGGAAGTCTCCCTTCAGCAGTGTCTGGAGCTTATGGGATGGCTTTTGGGTAGGATGGATTCCATCTGAAAGGACTATTTTTCCATCACCGTCTCTACTACTTTTAATTACAAAACTAGAGGCTCAGTTTTTCTACCTCTATACACTGAGCCATTTTTTTATACCACTGTGAAATGTCAGACTGCTAAAGGCACCATTTTACCTTCTTGCTTGGCTTTAGTGTCCAGTTGTCAGAGAGATAAGGCAGTGGGAAACAAAGGGTGATGACAATGGTCAAGCCCTTTCTAGAAGCCTGATCCTTGCTATGATGAAGATCGTAGTCCCCTAGCTGCGTGTTAGCTCTAGATGCCACTTTTGCCACATTCAAGGTGGTTCATTCTTCAGCTGACTATTTTTAAGAGTATCTTAGCTGTCTTTCCCTAGTCAGATCTCTACGCATGCATGAGAGACCCTCCAGAACTTTTCCCATTCCCTCAGGTGAGATAGAAGGGAAACTGCAATAACCAACTTTAGTGTTTATAATTTTATTGCTTCTTAGCACAGAGGTACAAAGCTCAATATTGCTCTTGTTCTTTCTTTTCCCGGAGCAGCTAGGCTGTTGTTACGTTAAGCTGATCCATGAGGAGCAAAAAAGCCTCATTAATATTGTTCTAAAAAAACTGTGAGATAAATATATTCCCACTGTCCCAAGCGGTATTGCATGAATAACACAAATCAGCATGCTGATGGTAAAAGTGTTCATTCACTCTGTAGCTATTGGCAGCCTGTTATAAATCTCCTTCCCTGTCTGCCTCGGTGCAAGACTCACCAGCATGATGGTGGAAATGAGACCGTGTTGTTAGGCCGTACTGACTGGGACTGAAGTCCAAAGAACCATTAAGCCTCGCCACTTCTTGTGAATTTTGAGGATTAGAAGCAGGATGCTGTGGCCAAATTTCAACTTTCAACTTTTCTGCCTTCAGTTGCATTAGGAAGAACTCTCTTTTTCCTGTTCCTGTCCTGAATTATGAAGCAGGAGTAACATACTCCAGAAGATGCGGCGTGCCATTGACAAAGCAGAGCAACACAGATGTGAATCCTGTTTCTGCTGAGAGATTGCCAGTCAGTTGGACATTCATAGTTATCATCTATGCTATTATTATGATCTGTAAAATACCATTCGTGAACTCTCTTTCATCAAATCTATGCCTTCAAACAGATATGCCTCTGCTGAACTTATGATAAAAGCTTTGGGGGGATGTCAATGGTAATATTTTTTTTTAACTCAAGCCTTTGAGAGTATTTTTTAAATGATTTGTAACGGCAGTTTTTGAATGTCAGGACTAAATGAATAATTATCTGTAATAATTAGTTTGCTCTTAGCTTGAGTTTATCCAGGGGCAAGAGCAGTGGGCTTAAAAGGGGAGGAAGTCTGTTCCAGAATTCTTGAACCCATCAGCTTATTACACAAACAATGGACCACTTGAATCCACGTTTGTCTGTGCTCAGGTCACTAAAGTAGGCAAAGGTATTACTGACTACAAATCTCTGTCATTTATTAATATGCAGAGAGATGCAGAATTTCCAGCCAGTGTAAAAACACCAATGAAAACAGGCCTTGGGAGGAATAGAAGAGCTTCAAATACTTCTTTTTGTTGAGGAGAATAAATGTCTTTGAGAATGAGATACTATGTATAGTACCACAGTAGTTCTGCGTGCTACCGAGTGAAATAAGTGGTAAGTGAATCAGCTGGGATAGCAATCAAACATATGTTATATAAATACAGCTGCTACTTCAGACAACATGCTAAGCTAAATTTATAGCTGCACCCTAATTCTGCACTCTGTGAGTTATGCTGTAATGACTGTTTATAGGAATGCTCTCTCTCTAAAGCATTTCTTTGCCTGTTATCTAGATAGCAAGCTTTTGTTTACCTTCTGTTTCAAAGCCCTGGAGGTAACTTGCTTTTCTGTCACCAGTCAACAGCACTGATGATTCTTGTTCTCAAGCTGTCCTGGCTTAAAGAAGAGTGAACATGCACAACGCCATTTTGTGTGCTTAGGGTACATCACAACCCCATCGCTTAGTCATGAAAAGCACTCGAAACGTATTAGCAGTAACAACTACAAATCATTTCACTGTTGGAGTGGAATACTTTCTCTTGGAACAGACTTCTGATTTTTTCCAGTAAGCGCCTTAAAACAAGGAAAGAATCTAGCAAGCTTTTTTTCCCGTCTAGATTGAAGTGAGTTTTTTTCCACATCTCAGATCCTATCTCCTGTTCTGATTCTGCTATCAGCCTGTGTCTCTCAGCACCTCCATCTACAAAATGAGGCTGACCTGCACTTTATTATTTTATTTTAATGGCCTAAATGCTGGCAGAACCACTGGATAGAGAGATCAATTGTTTTCAGAGCAGAAAAACACCAGACTTAGGGCAGACGATAAATAAGTTACTGGCTCGAATGTAATGGCAGTTACAGACATGGGCATGTACATGGCACAGTGGGATTTCTTAGATGACAGAAAGAATATTCTAAAGTATCTTAGTGGAATCCAGACAGAATCACTCACGGGTTTTTTGGCTTGATATCTCTAACCTGTCTACTAATATCTAATAATAATGAAGGGACTGAAACCACGCCTAAAGGCTGAAATGGCTGATGAATGCTGCTGTTGTTAAGAATCATTAGAAGACTGTGAGATGAATGTTTGTTCCTACGGGTGATGGTAGGAGAATAAAAGAAATTGGTGCAGAAAGTTAGATTTGGAAGAATTCCTAAGTTAACAAGAAATTCAGGATTTAGAAGGAGAGCATAGAAACTCTAGATGCGTTGCCCATATTTCGACTTGGTTGCTGAATATAAGTTTCTGCTTGAGCTCACTTAGTAAATCTCTGCAGTCAATCAGACAGATTCCCATTCTAGAAAAGAAAAGGCTGGAGGAGTCTGTATGTAATGTTCAATGGAGTAATAAATACTGCCTTCAGCCCTTGTCAGGAACTGTGTAAAATAAATCTATGACCTTCTGACACTTCACAGATAAATGGAGAAGTTATGAAGAGTACTTTATGTGAGAATTTCATTTTCATCCCATACCACTGAACTTGAACTTGGTATCTCAGAATTGCAGTGTTTTTGGAAATATTTAACTGTCCTGGTTGGTAGCCATTCTGTAACAGTTCCCTTATCCACACACTGGATAGAAACCACATGCTGGCAAGAAACAGGAAACAAGCACTGGTAATGGGACCCTCCCATTAGAAGTCTTATGTGTGAATTAGTATCTGAGGTGATGTAGGTATTCCATGTGATAAGAGCTGGATCCAGCATAAATGTGCAGATCATGCTCTCAGATTCACTCAGGATAATAAGAGGGATGGTTTTCCTATGGATTCAGAAAAAAATGGAAAAAAAAAAAAAAAGGAGCTATATGAATGAATAATTTCTTTTCTTTTCCTCCTCTTGCCATTCTCCCTCCTCTTATGTTCTTATTATTCCCACTCCTAGCTGTTGGATTTCTCTGTTCAACAGAACTTGGTTCTTGAATCACTAAAAAGCCAAACTTTTGAATGAAGGGTTTTAGAAACGTGTCAGAAGATGGGTTTTGTTTCTTACCATTTTCACAGACAACCCATGGGATATCACATTTTAATATCTGGTTGCATTTCTCTGCCTGTAGTTCTTCTGGGAACTGTTAATAATATATGTTTTAGAAAACAATAAATAAAATGTGAATGAAGCAGTAGATGGTCTGCCTGACATACATTTTCATGCAGCAACATCTGCTGAATCTGCATTTTTTACTCTTAAGACTTTTAAGTTTGTCATTGCAATGCTTACCAAGAAGTCTCTATGACTAAGAATCACAGGAAGCTCACAAAAAATATGAGAGCTGATGTAGAATAGACCAGATCAACGTACATCTTCAATAATCCAAGCCATTCTTAATGCCACTCGTCTTCAAATGTCTGCAATGCAGAGATTCAAAAAATACATTTTTGAACAAATCCTCATACATTCGCACAGCCCCACTGTGGCCTCATCACCCAACATTACACCCCCCAGGCCCAACGCCACCCAAACCACTGCTGGTCCCACACCACCCAACCTCACATCAGTCAGGTCTACCACCACCCAACATCACTGCTGGAGCCACAGAATCACAGAATGGCCAGAGTTGGGAGGGACCTCAAGGATCATGAATCTCCAACCCCGCTGCCACATGCAGGGCCACCAACCTCCACATTTAATACCAGACCAAGCTGCCCAGGGCCCCATCCAACCTGGCCTTGAACACCTCCAGGGATGGGGCACCACAACCTCTCTGGGCAGCTGTTCCAGCACCTCACCACTCTCTCTGTAAAGAAATTCCCCGTGACATCCAACCTAAATCTTCCCTCCCTCAACTTCAAACCATTTCCCTTTGTCCTGCTGCTATCTACCCCTTTCAAAGAGTTGATTTTCCTCCTGTTTGTAGGCTCCCTTTAGGTACTGAAAGGCTGCAAGAGGAAAGCCACAAGAGTAACCCCGTGCCAAGGTCCACACCATCCAATGCCATACCTGACCTCATAACACCCAGCACAAATCTGACACAACATTCAGTGTCCCTCTCAAATTCAATGGAGCAGGATGCATGAGGAGCTGCTGAGTTCTCTTGGTTTTTTCAGCCCAGGGAATCATAGAATAACCGAATGGCTTAGGTTGGAAAGGACCTTAAAGATTATCCAGTTCCAACATGCCATGTGCTGACTGCCACCCACCAGCTCATGCCATCCAGCCTGGCCTTGAGCACCTCCAGGAACGGGGCACCCACAGTTCTCTGGTCAGCAGTGCCAGGGCCTCAACGATCTCTGAGTACAGATTTTCCTATCTTTCCTCTCCTTTAGTTTAAAGCCGCTCCCCCCTGTCCGTCACTGTGAGGAAAAGGCTGTGCCCCAAAGTTCTTTACTATGAGAGTGGTGAGGTGCTGGGACAGCTGCCCAGAGAGGCTGTGGATGCCCCATCCATAGAAGTGTTCAAGGCCAGACTGGATGGGCCCTGGGCAGCCTGGTCTGGTACTAAATGTGGAGGTTGGTGGCTCTGCATGTGGCAGGGGGTTGTAGCTTGGTGATCCCTTCCAACCCTGGCCATTCTGTGATTCAGAGGATGGTGGACATGGAACAGCGTGCCCAGGGCACTGCACCCTCAGGGCAGCGTCTGGACACTGCTGTCACATATCGGGTTCGGATGGTACTGCGTAGAACCAGAACTTAGCCTCATTCCTTGGTGGTGACCACGCCAAACAACACGGAGCTCCGCACAGGACTCCTCACAGCCGACCCCTCCCACCTCACACAGCTCCGGCGCAGCGCCGCATGAGAGGCAAGCGCAGGCGTGACGTAGCTACTGCGCATGCGCACTCAGTGCGGAGGCGGAGTCGCGCGCTTCAAACCGTGCGGGCGGGCTGCGTCGCCCGTACTGCGCATGCGCGGGGCGTCTGTGAGGCGCGTAATGGCGGCGGGTGGCTGGAGCTGGTTCCGCGCCTTGGCGCTCGGCGTCTCCTTCCTCAAGTGCCTCCTCATCCCCACGTAGTAAGGATCTGCTCGGGGCTGGGGAGCAGCGGCACGGCCTCTCAGCTTTTCCTATGGGTGGGGATGGGGTGGTGTGTGTGGGAGGGGCGGTCCTCGTTTCTCTCAGGGCTTTGGTTGCTGAGCTGTTGTGCTGCCGTCTCCTCGTCCTCTTGCACGTATAAAAGGGCTTTGCTTTTGGGTCTGAAGGTGCTTACAGCCCGTTCCTTCTGGCTGCTTTTCACGGTCTTGAAGTATGCTGAAACTTATGCTTTTCAGTTAAAAAAAACAAAAAAAAAAACAAAAAAACCCCCAGATTTTTCCCTCGAAAATATTACATTTGCTTTAAAAATAGCCACTAAAACCCCAGGACGTTAGAATTAATTGAAAGAAAAGCCTGAGCTACGAGTCATCCTGCCCTGCAGTTACATGCATGTGTCTTTGGTACAGGTTCTGTGTGACCGTTCCGGCTTGGTTTTACTGCTGTATTCTGAAGTGTTTCTCCTTTAAGTGTAAATGTGTCTCTTAATCCAAACCTTCTGTAGTCATTCCACAGACTTTGAAGTGCACCGGAACTGGTTGGCCATCACGCACAACTTGCCTCTGTCTCGTTGGTACTATGAAGTAAGTTTGGGGGTTACGTTTGGTTCTTCGGCTTGATGTTCTTAGCTACACATAAGGTATAGAAGTGTTGGTTATGTCAGTCAGATGCTAGAGGAGAAAACCCTTTCTTTTTCAGAAGGTATGAGGGCCACTTTAAAAGTAATGCTTCTTATTTGAATCATAGAATGGAATGGGTTGGAAGGGGTTCTAAAGATCATTGAGCTCCATCTCCCAGCCGTGAGCTGGTTGTCACCCACCAGCTCAGGCTGCCCGTGCTCCATCCAGTGTAGCCTTTGGCACCTCCAGGGACACAGCACCTGTGGAAACTACAGCAGATTTAAAAAATGCAAAGTACTGCTGTCTGATGGAGCAGATTTTCAGCTGTAAAACACTGCTTTTCAACATAATCACTAATATATATGCATATATATAATATATATATGTTAGCTATGCATCTTTGCCACTGATGAACAAGAGGAAATACTACTTCTCTTTCCTGAAAGAGTGGTCAGGCACTGGAATGGGCTGCCCAGGGAGGCGGTGGAGTCACCGACCCTGGAGGTGTTCAAGGAATGTTTGGATGTTGTGTTGAGGGATATGGTTTAGTGAGAACTGTTGGTGATAGCTGGATGGTTGGACTGGATGATCTTGAAGGTCTTTTCCATCCTTGGTGTTTGTGTGATTTTGTGAAGAGCCTTTGTGCCGTGCTTGTAAGAAATCTGCACCTGTGGAGGTGACGTGCTGTTTCTCAGCTGCTATTTTGGTATTGTTGCTAAGAAAAGGCTGCACATGTGGTTTGACTTTATCTGTTTGGTCTCTATAAACATTCAGCAAGCACTGACGAATGGCAGTGGTGCGTTTTTTTTTTTTTCCATGTGGAGAAATTCAGTGACACTCCTTTGCTGTAGGTGCCATCTGCTCCTCTACTGCCATACCACCAACATCCACCCCTAATGTCATGGGCCATAAAGTAGAAGGGCTAGATTGAGAGTAACAAGACTGTGCTGATGATTCCTCTATTGTAGACAACAAAATGTTATTGATCTTTTTTGAATGCTGGCACTATTCCAAGTTGAGGTTTAAGGAGCAGGTGATTCTATATGAGTTAAGTAGAGGTTATCAAAATAATGTTCAGCCTTCTGCCAATAGAAAGGTGTCCTATTCCTCTATCAGTACAGCGGAACAGCTGAAGTCATGTCTGGCACCCTACAGCTGGCTACTTTGTTGTGAAGTAGCCTCTGTTAAATGGAGACTACCAAGATTAAATGACCAACTGATTTGTTGTGATGAGCAGCAAACTTGAGAGACTGCAAACAGCCTAAATTGTATAAAATTGATTAATCTCATTTTGCCTTTAGGCAACTTCAGAATGGACCCTGGATTATCCACCTTTTTTTGCTTGGTTTGAATATGCATTGTCACATATTGCCAAGTACTTTGACCCGAAGATGTTGGTTATTGGAAATCTGAATTACACCAGTCCTGCAACCATCTTCTTCCAAAGATTTTCTGTCATCTTCACAGATGTTCTCTTCATATATGCAGTTCGTGAGTAAGTCTTAATGTTCTAATTTTAGGGAGAGTGGGCAGTCTCTTACATTGTTGAGTAACAACTACATTATTTGTACATAGAAGCTTGTTTTTAAAAAAAAAAAAAAAAAAAAAGCCAACAGCAGAGCTGCTTTGAAGGAGAAATATGGAGCCTGCTGCTCAATGCAAGATAGCATTGCCAAGAAGAACAAAAGTTACAGCTTTTGTAATGTACATGTGATTGTTTGTTTGTTTGTTTGTTTTACATATTAAGGTATCAGCAGCCTTTTCACACGCTCTTGATGTTTTGTTTCTGTCACTGGGTTGCTTTGCAGGGCTTGTGGGTCCACTTGGGTAAGCTCAACTGCTTTTTTCCTATTATTGCTCTGCTCCTAAGGACTAGAGACATGGAAGAAATTTGTGATGAGGTGCCAGTATGATCAAAGATTCTATGTCACTCCTGTGGTTTTGGTATCTAGATGATAAACCAATTATTCCAAGTGTAACTTAACAAAATTAAGTTTATATTTTTAGTGTGCCTTGCTTTTGCAAGAGAGAAGAATGGTGCTACCAAAAGCAATGCAGCATAAATCATAGAATGGCTTTGGTTGGAAGGGACCTCAAGGATCATCAAGCTCCAGTCCCCCCAGCACAGGAGGGCATTCAACTTCCACATTTAATGCTAGACCAGGCTGCCCAGGGCCCCATCCAACCTGGCCTTGAGCTCCAGGGATGGACAGGGCATCACAGCCTCTCTGGGCAGCTGTTCCAGCACCTCACCACTTTCTGTAAAGAATTTCCCCCTGACATCCAACCTAAATCTTTCCTCCTTCAACTTCAAACCATTTCCCCTTGTCCTGCTGTTATCAACCCTTTCAAAGAGTTGACTCCCCTCCTGTTTGTAGGCTCCCTTTAGGTACTGGAAGGCTGCAATGAGGTCACCCCGCAGCCTTCTTTTATCCAGGCTGAACAAGCCCAGCTCCTTCAGGCTGTCTTCATAGGGGAGCTGCTCCAACCCTCTAATAATCTTTATGGCCCTCCTCTGGATGCTCTCCAACAGCTCCCAAATTGATCACAATCGTTTTTAATCTGATCTAACCTTAACTTCAACACATTTCGACCGTATGACTTCATATGAGAAATTGTAAGATATTTTTGACCAGCAGGCTGCTGGTATTGGTGAGAGAGGGTGGGCTAGAATCTAGGGTGATGACTTGAAATGCAGTACTTCTGGTTCCAAAATCAGCAGCAAACAGTGGTAGCTGTGGTGGTGTTACTGAAGATGAGACTTGAGCCTGTGACAGTTACTTTATGAACTTTAACATGTGGAAATTGCTACAGCAGCTTCTGAATATTAATTCTGTTTTCCTGCTCAACAGTATTCGTGGCACTCCTCTTGATGAGTTTAGCAAGAATTCTATTGTTGCCTTCCATCCAAATAAGATTTATTTAAATGCAGTTTTTAGCTTCAAGAAGCGAGGTTTTCATTTGTTGTTTCGACTAAGACTTTTGTTTCTTTTGTTGTTGTTCAGATGCTGCAGATGTGTGAATGGGAAGCGAGCTGCAAAGGATATTCTGGAAAAACCAACCTTTATTCTCGCTGTTCTGCTCTTGTGGAACTTTGGGCTGTTAATTGTGGATCGTATCCTTACAAACCACACCAGTTATTTGTGTTGGTGGTCTTTTTATTTTAACTCATGAAAAAGCCACAAGTATGATCGTTATGGAGCTGATTAATGTTGTGTGGGAGATAGCAAGGTGTCTTCAACCTTGGATATAAAAATAACTGTAGAAAGTCCAATTGCTGTCGGTCGGTTTGGACGTCATGTTCATTGATCTGGCTAAAGAGAGAACAGGAAAAAGCAGCAGTCATTCCTTCTTGTGGGCAGGACTAGTTCTGTCCTTCCTGTCCTTGTCTGAGTTGCATGCTTACAGGTGACATGTGATGAGCGAGGGCTGCCATCTCCATCCATTGATCAATGTGAGGCAGAAACTAATATTTAACATTCAGAAAGTGGAGAGTTAACCTTTTGTTTGTTTTGTGATGCAGTTCCATGTTACGTATGCAGTCAAATTACTTTGTTTCCTTGCACTCAATAGAATTCTAAGTTTTGTAGACCCTGTGTTCTTAGTTAAGGTTAGGAATGTCTTTGTGTCTACATGGAGTGTATTAAAGGCTGCTTTCTTGATTTAAGCTTCATTTTAGTTTGATTATACGTTTGAGCCTATACAGGAGACTGATAGTTGTGGAGAAAGCTTCCTGTATTCCTTTCCTGACTCAAGTTCAGACATTCACTTTCAGTACAATGGCTTTCTGTTTGGCCTGATGCTTCTCTCTGTTGCCCGATTGTGTCAGGTAAACTTAAATTGTTCCGTATTTTGGTTTTTGCTTTTAATTACTATTATTCTTGCATATTTCTTTTAGGTACATCAGTTGACCTCTTCTAGTTTCAGTGGGAGGAGCCCATGGGGGTGGCTCAGAGTTGTGTGTCTAATTATTTCTTGAGCCTCAGGGTAAGAGTAGAACCTGAATATCGCTGCAGCTGCTTATTGATGCTGCAGCATTTCAGTTTGCTGTCAGAAAGCTGATTTCTGTTATACCTGAGCAACATGATGTGGCTTTCTGCCATCTCATCTCCAAGTCACCAGTTCTTAGAAGCTGCAAGGTAGTGAGGCCTATCTTATTATCATCTGACAGCATAGTTTCCTTGTCTGCACTGATCATGCTTAACAACATAGGTTGTAATTTGAAGTAAAAATCCATTTGGTTGTATGCTTCTGATAAATGTCTTGTCAGGAATATGCTAGGGAACTATTTAAAGTTAATATGCAGGGAGAACAAGTAGAAAAGCGTGCATTTTTTTTCTTCTGTTATTCTTTTTCCTTTAGAGGAGATATCTGGAAGGTGCTCTTCTTTTTGCTGTTCTTCTGCATTTCAAACACATCTACTTGTATGTGGCCCCAGCTTATGGCGTTTATCTGCTGCGCTCCTATTGTTTTACTGCAAGTAATGCAGGTGAGGTGGGGATTTGCACTTGCTTTTTTGGGGATTGTGTTGGGTGAGATAGGAGGAAGGTGGAAGACTTGCTGGTGCCATTGGGACAGGATGGCTGTGGGTCAGACGAAGATTCTTATGGGGAACAGAGTTGGGAACCTTTCCATTTGTTTGAGAAGTAAAAAGAGTTTTGTATTCCTCATGTGAAACAAAGGAGGTGCCTTTCTTTAAAGGGGAAAAACAAAAGGCTGTATAATGTAGGAGCTGCCATGTGGAAAAAGTAAATGGGCAAAGGTTATTGAAGAACACAAGCCTCCTTTTAACCCAAACAGGCAGAAAGTACAGTGATTGATGATTGCCCTCTCTGTGCTTAAATTCAGAACAAACTAAAAGGACTGCTGGCTTCTTCTCACCTGTATGAAAATGCTGTAGAGATTGCATGCCTTGAATTAGCTAAAAAGTCAAGGAAACAATTGAATATATTGATATTGAGGGTTTTGTTCTTGTAGTTAGTGCTAGGAGATCACTGATAGCGTGGGGTGTGTTGTCTGCCTCTCCACCTGCTGCAGTAACTGCATTCACAATCTGTCTGCTTCTTGTAGATGGATCTGTGAAGTGGAGGAGTTTCAGCTTTCTTCGTATAACCCTTCTGGCATTGATTGTCTGCCTTGTTTCTGCTGTTTCATTGGGCCCCTTCATAGTATTGGTAATAACCCACCTGCTGTTCACCTGTACTGTTAGAACAATGTATAAAAATGTCAACTATGTCTCATTTATTTTCTTCCATTCTCTTACTTTCCTGTAGGGCCAGCTGCCTCAAGTGGTTTCACGCCTCTTTCCTTTCAAGCGAGGCCTGTGCCATGCTTATTGGGCCCCGAACTTCTGGGCTTTGTACAGTGCTGTGGATAAAGCACTCACACTTGTTGGTACAGTATGCAAATCTCGCTACTTGGTGCTTCTTTGAGTCCTCCTTCCCCATGCAGGGAGCAGATCACGTTTTCAGTTTGCCTGAAATCAGCTGATGATCCACGTAACTCATTCCATGTCATGTTTCCAGTGAGAGATCTGAAATCAGTCTTCCCTCTTTATCTTTTTCTCAAAGAAAACAATCTTATCCATATACTTCAATCCTGTTCTGTACAACAGTTTGGTTTTAGTTCGGTTCTGCAGCTGCTTTTTCTTTATTAATAATCAGTTTGTACTTTGCTTTCAGGCTTGAAGTATAACTTTCTCGATCCCACAAAAATTCCTAAAGCCTCAATGACAGGAGGGCTGGTTCAAGAATTTCAGCACACTGTCCTTCCTTCTGTGACTCCACTGGCAACATTAATCTGTACTTTCATATCGATATTGGTAAGAAGAAATCACAGCTTTGGAAATGTGTTGTGTCCCCAGTGGTTTTTGTTTAATTAACGTACACTTCATAAATTTTCATTGCAGGGCAAAAATACACTTCATTAAACTATTAATAATAAGTTATCAGGGTAAATATGAAGTTAATATCTTTTTTTATATGCAGTATTATTCAAGTATGAGTACGATTACGATCTGTGGCTCTAGAACAGTTAAGAGCTCAGAAGCAGTCTTGCACTCTGTGCATGTTGTGTGATAGAAGGCAGCTGAAGTAGGATTTGAGCCGAGATAATGATGGAGTGGTGTGGGCAGCTTGCTGTGTTCCTGTCAGCATGACCTGCATGTCATGTAAGAACATCATGCTTGCAGGGATAGAGTTGAAGGTTCAGTAATGACCTGCCTACGGAGTTTTCAACTCTAATGGAGATAGACATGAGGAAGTATTACTTTTCAGCAAGGGTGGTCAGGCACTGGAACGGACTGCCCAGGGAGGTGGTGGAGTCACCAAGCCTGGGGGTGTTCAAGGAAAGGCTGGATGTTGTGTTGAGGGACATGGTTTAGTGGGAGCTACTGGGAATAGGTGAACGGTTGGACTGGATGATCTTGAAGGTCTTTTCCAACCTTGGTGATTCTATGATTCTATATGTATGAGCCTTTAACTGGAATGCTTTGTTTCAACACTAGTGGGCAGTAATTTCTATATCAAGAGCTTAGCAGCCTGGCCTCAAAAGTGATGGCGGAGTTGCCTGTGTGATTGGGGTTTTTATTAATATATGGCACGAGGGGAAAAGCTGAAGTTGTTCAGGTTCTACATCCAGAAACAGCATCAAAGTAGATTCTGTTCCTCCAGTGCTGTATGATTCTTGTGCCATATAATCACAGCTGTGTAATGTTGAAAAGCTTTTGGACAATGGCTTGCATTCAGAATTGCAAAACTTCACTGAAGTCCTGTTTTTGCCTGTTGTTTCTAGCCCTCTGTTTTCTGTCTTTGGTTTAAACCTCAAGGGCCCAGAGGCTTTCTTCAGTGCCTTGTTCTCTGTGCATTGAGCTCCTTCATGTTTGGCTGGCACGTGCATGAAAAAGCAATACTCCTTGCTATTCTTCCTTTAAGGTAAGTGAGTTCCCTGTGTGGTGGCTGGCCAAACTGAACCTGCTGCCACTTGCTGAGGAATCCTCAGAAGAGGATCCTAACCAGCGCCAGCTTTGATATGTGAAATCAGCACAATTGGAAAATATTGTTACTTGTGTGCACAACTCTGTTGCAGAACTGGAAATACTGGGGAAAGGAAGATAAGGGTTTTCTGTGGTGGGGTTTCCTTGCTGACTTTTTTTCTGCATTTTTGTGAGGCTAGCTGGCTTGGAAGCAAGAGATTCCATCACTGGTTTGAATCTGGGAGGACTGGGGTGTTACAGAGCTCTATGTGACCCATTCTTAAGTCTCTTTTGTGACTTGTGTGGTGTTGCTGAATTTACTGGATAACATAAATTCTTGTCACTTTTAGCTTGCTGTCTGTTCAGAGAGCAAAGGATGCTGGCATCTACTTGATTCTAACAACCACAGGGCATTTCTCACTTTTTCCATTGCTGTTCACAGCACCAGGTAAAGTGTCTTCCTTGGATTATTTTGCTATAAGCTGAAAATTGCAGGAGACTGTGAGTCTTAGAAAGATAAACAACGCTGCAGAAGAGCCCTGGGCTCCAGATTGAAGTGGAGATGGGAAATCATAGCCAGCATTTGTTATCCCTCACCAAGTTACACTGGGAGAAACTTCCCTTTGCCTAACACAGCCCTGCCAAGCAAAAGTGACAAAGACAATTGGAGACTGCAAGCCTGGTGGGCTGTTTTCCAGCTGACTTTTCCAGCTGACTATTGCTAGTGCTATCAATTAAATAAATTGAAATTCCTGCAGCAGCATCAATTAAATCAGTATGTGTGGGGATAGGCTTGTTCTTGTAGACGGATGCTGTTCCAACCTTCTTCACCCTGCCTTTGGTTAATCGGACATGCTAAGGTTTAAGTGAAATAAGCAGAGCTATGACAGCAGTGTAACCTCTAGAATAATGATTGGCTGCAGATGTGATAGAGTTCAAATCCACATGCTCTCCTTTTGGTCAGGTAATGCTGTTTATGTGCAGTAGAGAGGCTGTTACATTGAGACATTGGGAACTGCTGTAGGGAACCTGCTTTGGCAGGGGGGTTGGACTCGATGATCCCTGGAGATCCCTTCCAACCCCTACAGTTCTGTGATTCTGTGAACTTCCTTTGCACTCTCTATTAACTAACAGTTGTCCCGTGCACAGCCTGGATAGCAGTGACTCGTCTGTTTGAAACTTGCCAGCAGTTCTGTAAATTTTACCAGTAACATTTGTTTGTATTGCTGCTATATGTTGTAATTCCAGTTGTGTTCAGTATGCATTCATTGTGTCGTAATGCTTGGCATGTTCTTTAGTAAGAATCTATGCCCATCTTTTTGTGTCCTAAGCTATAAATCGTTTTGCTCAGCTTGGATAGGATAACTTGTATGGGCATCACCAGCTTGCATACTAGCACTTCAGGATGCTGCAGTGTATGTGGCACAAGCTTGTTAGAATTTATTTTAAACCTATGTTGTGTTCTTTTGTATTTCAGAACTTCCAATTAAAATACTGCTTATGCTGCTGTTCAGCATTTATAGCTTCTCTTCGCTGAAATCGCTGTACAGGTAATAAAAACAGACTTCATTTTGAAGCAAAGAATGAAACTACTTCTGTTAGGAAGCAGTGCTGTAACAGGAGGCGAACAGCACAGCAAGCTGATGCTGAAGAGTTAAATTCCAGTGATGCCTTTCCTCCTTTCTCAGGAGGAAAGGCTTAAGATAGGACTTGTGCAAACATCACAAGGATGTCCTGTACAGACAGCCACCCAGTTGCTCTCAGATGGTAAATCCCAGCCTCCTCAGATGTGCATAAAGGTACAACAGCAATCTTTATTAGAATTTAATTCTGTGTTAGAGTGCTTCCCAGAGTGCCAGGAGTTAAAAATACTGCTGTGCTTAAGCAGCGGTGCTCATTACTCCCACGTTTATAAGGGGCAGGTTATGAAGAGCATACTTTACAACTTGTAATTTGGTTGTGGGCTGTCTGAATTGTCCAGTGCGTGTTCATGGGACACTGATCTGCTTGCTGCCCACTCAGTCAAATACAGTGCCTGTCATTAGGAATCCTGTAGCTGTCACGTTCCTGTTTGCTGAACTTTTCATGGCAAAGCCAAGTTGTAACGAAAGATCTGTTGGAAATGCCAGAAATCTGCATTCACTGCATCAGTCACCTGCTTTTTGAAGGTCATCCATTTTCAACCAGGCTGCATTTTTCCGTTCTTACTATTGTGGAATCCACTAATTCCTTCTCAAGTGCTTCAGTTCCTCTGTAGGAGCTCTGTCTAGAGCTTAGGCTTTTGCAAATTTCTTGTTCCTAACTTTGCAAAAAAACAAAAAACAAAACAAAACAAATTCCTTCCAGAAGAAAACAAATGTAGCTTGTAAACTGCTTGCAGACCAGGTGCAACCAGTGTCCTTTGCAAGGCACACTCATACTGGTTACAGGAGGCTTGTGGGGCGGGGGCAGTGGTCATGACAAAAACTGATGGTTCCAATGTTTAGGTCTAAGGAACTGCTGTGGAACAGATATGTGTAGGAAGAACAGAAATCTGTTTGGTTCTTTGGTGTGAGGTAAAGTAAAGCAGCTGCTGAGATATTTTAAACTTGAATCCATTTCTGCTGAACAAAGGCACCTTGGAAGAGGGTACAAAAACATGGTAAGGGAGTCAGCTGTGCTGCGCGTTTTTGTACTGAAAGCTCAGAAGATGTAGTTGTTACTTAAAGCCTTCCTATGAGCGAGTGGGTGACGTTCTCTGTGCTGGTTATGTGTCACCAGTGGTAGCTGGGAAGAGGAATGGTTATTTTTAGTGACAGTGAGTATTTTAACACTTTTTAATCCTTTCTGACAGGAGGGAGAAGCCTCTCCTTAACTGGCTCGAAACAATCTACCTCATCCATCTGGTGCCTTTGGAAATCTTCTGTGAAATTGTATTTCCTCTGACCTCCTGGAAACCACGGTTTCCTTTTGTCCCCCTGTTGCTGACCTCTGTTTACTGTGCTCTGGGCATCACGTACGTGTGGCTGAAACTTTACGTCTCTGTCTTATCTGAAAGAACTTCCATTAGACAGAAGGCTGAATAACGTCACGTTGGTGGGAGCCATCCCAGCTTGTCCCTTTGAGATGATCAGGCACTGTGAGGGGTTGTCATAAGGACATCTGCTGTCTTGCTGGCTGAATGTGCATCGTCTCCATCAGGGAAGTTTCTCCCAACGCTTCTGTACTTGTCCAACTACGATACCTCTGCTTGGAATCGCTCATCACAGCGAGATGCAGCATCATGCAAAGAACTTTGCATTTGTACTGACTGCGAGAGGTCCAGACTTCTGCCCTGGGCAAAACCTCTCCGCCTTTCACATTACTCTTTGTAATTTGCCATTCTATTTTTGTTAACATACAGAAGATCATTGCTGTGTAGAGGTGAGCATTGTCACAGCATACTGCACAATGTGTAAATAAAAACTTGGTATTTTTATTCCGAGCCTTCCTTCGTGGTTTTGGAGGGCAGCTGTACCACAAGGCACGCACTGCCTGCCTGGAGCTTGTCCTGATCCCTGTGCTTGCATTAGTTGCTTCATCATCTCTTTCAGTCTTCTCAGGAAGTTTTACTCTACCCTGATTCACTGCTGTAGGCACATCTCTGACCTGAGCCGTAACACCACTTAGGGTGCAAGGCAATCGTAGAGTGCTTTATGTTGGAAGGGACCCTTACGGCCATCTGTTCCATCTCCCCTGCTGTGCACGGGGACACCGCAGCCCCATCGGCGCTCACAGCCCGTCCGCCCTGCCCTTGGGTGACCCGGGGATGGGGCACCGCCACCCCTCTGTGCTTCTTTCGGAGCAGAAACGTGTCCTAACGCCAGCGCCACCCTCCCCCGCTGCCGTCCCTTCGTCCTGCCGCTGGTCCCCGGCAGTGAGGCGGAGCCGCCCCGCTCTGAGCGGAACTCGTCTTCGGGGCTCCGCGAGCGGCGGAGCGCGGGCAGCGCCGCACCGCGCGGTCACCTTTGGGCGCCGCCGCCATGCCGTTCCTCCCGGACGAGGCCCGTTCGCTGCCGCCGCCGCCCCTCGTGAACAAGGGCTCGGTGTGGTTGGGGCTGACCGGCTGGCTGGCGGCCCTGCTGGATAACGGCTTCGCTCACCGGCCCGTCCTGAGAGCGGGTGAGGGGAGGCGGGCTGAGCGGGGGGGGGGGGAGCCCTGAGGTGCGGGGCTGAGGGCATCGTGAGGGGATTTGGGTGTTGGGAGGGATAGTAGGGGGTGAGGGGACCATGGGGGGGATATGGGATGTGCGGAGCCCTGAGGTGAGGGGGTGGGGAGGCTGTGAGGGGATATTGGGGGAATGGGAGGAGATTTGGGGGGATTGAGGGCACTGTGAGGGGTGTGGGGAGTCGTGAAGTGAGGGGCTGAGGAGATCGTGAGGAGATTGGCGCTGTTGGGAGGGATACTGGGGGAGGCGAGGGGAATATGGGGATGTGGGCTGTGCAGAGCCTGAGGTGAGGGGCTGAGGGGGCTGTGAGGAGCGCTGGGGGAATGTGAGGAGGTTTGGGAGGGATTGAGGGGACTCTGAGGGATGTGGGAACTCCTGAAGTGCGGGGCTGAGGGAGCTCTGAGGGGTACTGGGGGAACGTGAGGAATTTGGGGGGGAAGAGAGGGGATTGAGGGGACTCTGAGGGATAGGGGAAGTGGGAACTCCCGAGTCCTGAGGTGAGGAGCTGGGGGATGTGGGGAAGCTGTGAGGGGATACTGGGGGGATTGAGGGCACTGTGGGGTGTGGGGAGCCCTGAGGTGAGGGGCTGATGGTGCTGTAAGGGGACTTAAGAGTGTTGGAGGAAACTATGGGGGTGAGGGGACTATGGGGGATATGGACTTTGCAGAGACCTGAGGTAAGGGGCAGGGGGATGTGGGAAGGCTGTGAGTGGATACTGGGGGAACATGAGGAGATCTGGGAGGATCTGGGCACTGTGAGGAATATGGGATGTGGGGAGCCCTGAGGTGAGGGGCTGAGGGGGGCTCTGAAGGGTGCTGGGGGAATGTGAGGAGATTTGGGAGGGATTGAGGGGACTCTGAGGGATATGGGATGTGGAAACCGCTGAGGTGAGGGGCTGGGGGATGTGGGGAAGCTGTGAGGGGATACTGGGGGGATTGAGGGCACTGTGAGAGATGTGGGATGTGGGGAGTCCTGAAGTGAAGGGCTGATGGGGCTGTGAGGGGACTTGGGATGTTGGGAAGGGTACTGGGGGGATTGAGGGGACACAGGGATATGGGATGTGGGGAACCCTGAGGTGAGGGGCTGAGGGGATTGTGAGGGGACGTAGGGGGGTTGCGAGGAGATTGCAGGGATTGAGGAGACTCTGAGAGATATAGGGGGGATCTCTGTGGGATGTGGGAGTGCCTTGGAGCAGTCTTAGTAATGTGGGGGGGATGTGAGTGGAATTTGGGGGATTCTGAGGAGTGTCAGGGGTATGCAGGGGTTGGGGGAGACTCAGAGGGATGGGGGAAAACCCTGAGGTGAGGGATAAGGAGTTTGGTAGGGGAGACTCAGAGGGATGTTAGGAAAAATTGAGGGGGCTCTGAAGGATGTGGAGGGGTGGGGAGCCTTGAGATGAGGAACTGGGGGGGAGATTTGGAGAGGACTCCAAGGGATATGGTGGGGAGGGTCTCTGAGGAATGGGGACCTTGGGAAGGGGACTTGGGAATGTGACAGGGGGTGGGGGGGGGATTGGAGGAAATTCTGAAGGATGTGGGGGGATCTGAGAGACTAAGAGAGGAACTGGGGAGATTTGAGGTGCTCAGGGGCATATTGGAGGGGGTTGAGGGGACTCAGAGGGATGTGGGGTGGAAGGTGAAGCCCTGAGATGAGGGATGTGGCAGGAGGGATTTAGAGCAACTCTAAGGGATATGGGAGGACCTTGATGGGGGGACTCAGGGAGGTGGAGATTTGGATTGGATTCTGAGGGATGTGCAGGATTCTGGGAGGACTGCGGGTTGTGGCCTTCCTGTCAGAAATCCCTCTTGTGAGGGCTTTGGGGATTTGGAGGGATATGAGCTGGGGGGAAAGACACTGGGGTGAGAGATAGTGAGGATACCAGGGGGGGGCTTGGAGAGATATTGTGAGTGATGAACTGGAATCTGAGGGACTTAGAGGGGTGGAGGGCCTTGAGGTGCAGGATGGAGTGGGGCTGTATGGGGATAATTTGGGGGTTGTGATGGATATTGGGGGGATTAAGGAGAGTCTGAGGGACATGGAAAATGGGTAGCCCTGAGGTGAGGGATAATGAGAGGGGATGTAAGAGGATGCAGAGTGTGGGGGGGGGGGGGATTTGGTGGCTCAGAAGGATATTGGAGAGAGCTGAGAAGATTGAGGGGCATGGGGTGGTGAAAGCTCTGAAGTGGGGGATATGGGAGGGTTTTTAGGGGACTCATGGATGTGTGGTGGATTTGGAAGGGATTCTGAGGGACACGGGGAGAATGTGGGAGGATTGAGAGTTGTGGGGATTGGAGGGGACTTGTGAGGGATCTGGGGGACTCAGACATTGGGCAGTGGGGAAACTCAGAGGCGAGAGAGCTAATGTGGGGGATTTGGAAGGGTGGAGAACTGAAGTGAGGGATGGGGGGGCTGAGATTCATGGGGTTGCTCAGAGGGTTGTGGGAGGACTGTGGGGGGGGATATGAGGGTGGTCTGAGGTTACTGTGAGAGTTATGGGGATGGTCTGAGGGAGCTGAGAGGGATTTGGGCTTTTTTGGGAGGATGTGAAGATATGGAAGGATTGGGGGAGACTCAGAGGGATGGGGGGAGCCTTGAGGTGAGAGATATGGGTATGGGATGTAGGGGGTCTGAGAGGGTTATGGGCGAGATTTGGGGGGATCAGAAGGATGCTGGGGAGTAGTAAGGGGAGTCTGAGGGACATGGGGTGGTGGGGAAGCTTTGAGAAGTAGGATATTGGGGGTACTCAGTGAGGTACTGAGGTGAGGGATGGGGGGACTTAGCAGGGAGAGACTGAGGGGGATATGGTGGAGAATCCAGGAGGAGGCATTCAGGAGGTTGGGGAATGAGGTGTTTTGTGGGGAAGATTTGGGGCGCTCCATGAGGGACACGTGGGGAGAAAATGACAGTTGAAATCATTGCTTGGGGGTTTCTCCCTGTTGCAGGTGTTCACCGCCAGATCCTGTTTGTTACTGTGGGATGGTTTGCTGGCTATTTTCTTGTTAAACATGCTGAGTATGTCCACGCTAAACTGGACAGAGAGCTGCTTGATTACGTCAAGCGGCACCCTGAAGACTTCAAGGAAGCAGGTTGGTAACCTGTAACCAAAGGGCTTTTTGTTTGGAAGTGACAGGTCACCAGGGAGAGGTGGTTCCTTTGCAGTGTGCTGAATGAGTGCTGTCCCTCGTGGTGTCCTGAGTGTCTTGAGGCTGCAGTGCGTGTGGATAGCAAGATGTTGTGATGAGTAAACAGAAAATAAGTAGAGCAGGTGGGAAAAGGAATAACTAGAATTGCCAGAAAGGCCAAAATGCAGCCGTATGGAAGAGGAATTGCATGCTGGGTTTATGCAGCAAGCCTGGAGTTGACTGTTGGTAACAGGAGGTGGTTCTTGGTGGCATATTAACCCTTCAAACAGGAATAATAGTGATGACTTCAATCCTGAGGTCTTTAGGAATGATCTCAAATGCCAAACAGTGTTTTCCCAACTCCAGCATTGATCTCAAGTGTCCAATAAGGGTTTTCCCGACTCCACTTGCTGCCTTTTGCAGAAAAGAAAAGAATAGGAGAGCTTCTGGAGGATTTCTATCCAATTCGCTGATGCTTCTGCTGAGCTGTTTCCGTGCTGAGAACTCCAGGGCTGCCCACGACCTTTCAGCTGCCGATGCTTGGAAGGGGAACCATCGTTCAATCTCATTAAATAAAAGTTAATGATGGAATACAGAGTGTTTACTCTTCTGTTAACTCTGATTCACTCCTTACTTCAATTTTTAAGCGTGAAAATGGTAGATTGTATGCATTTAAAATAAGCCAGAAAGTGTGTGTCATTTTTGCTGACTACTGAGCATGCTCTGCACCACCCCTGGAGCCAAAGTGATGCTGTGAAAGGAATTCTGTGCTTTCCACAATCAGTTCCCTCTCTATATTTCGCATGCTCACGTTTGTTGATTCTCAGTGCTGCCTTTTCTTTGCCTGGTGATCAGGATCTGGTGTTTCTGCTTCCTCGCTTTGTGGATTCTGAATCTGCATCCTGAACCCAAAAGTTTCCAGTCATGCTGAGCATCTGCATCTCTCTGGGATTTCATTGCATGGTGCTCATCACGTCTGAAGGTGAAAGCCCTTCCAGTTCTATTTGAATGTTCAAATCTGGAAATAGAAAAGCCTGAGGAAAACACTGAAGCCTGTGGTCTTGAGTACAGAAAAGTCAGCAGTGGTGTGATGGCTGTGCTGGTGCGCTGCAGGAGGCGATGCAGAAAATAGAGCAAGGGAACAATGGAGGAATGGGAGAACAGCAGCAGTCTTGTGCTTTGTCAGCACTCCCCGCACGCCCATCCCCAGGAGCAGAGCAGCTCTGCTCTCTTCTGCTCCATCCTGCTGGGCTGCCTTTGGCTCTGGTCCTACTGGAGCTGGCCACGCCGTGTCCCTGGCTCTGTGCCCTCGTCCCGACCTCAGCCCACCGTGGCCTTGGCCCCATCTGGCCCCGGTGCCACCGCGTTCCTGGGCACGCAGGGAGAGTGGTGCTGAGGAGGGGAGGTGTGTGGGGCCTCTCGCCCTGTCCTGCCCAGCACCGCCAGCCCTGGCCCTGTGGCAGCTCCCAGCACCACACATGGCTTTCACGTGCACGCTGCTGGATCCTGCAGCACCATCAGGAGACGATCTGCTCCCACATCTGCTGTGCCGCTCCCAGCCGTGTTGGCCATATGAGGACAATGACCGCCCCGTGGCCACCTGCCTCTTATCAGCCGCATCCCACCCTGGGCTGACACTTGCCTGGGGACACGGTGCCGGGCTGCCAGGGACCTCTGGTGCTCATCCCAGGTCACAGAGCGGATCTGGAACGTCTCACAGCTCTTATCAGCCATGTTCTATAGCAGTACTGAGCACTGGGATGTCCGGAGGTGACACATCCATGGGCACCCTGAGCCTCTCCGGCCCGAGCCAAAGCACAGCCCAAGGAGCCCGCAGCCCTCCTCCCTGCCACCACTGTCTTGTGATACAGGGGCTGTCCTTCAGCTCTGGGCAGGGAAAAAGGCCATCAGCCCTCCTTCTCCCTCACCTCAGTGGGAGCTGATGTCCCCCTGTGACCCGTGGCACAGCACCACGAGGTCATGGGCACAGTGACAGCTCTGCTCCACACTGGATGCCGGTGACGCCTCACTCAGCACCTCGCTCAGGAACCGCGGAGATGCGGCACTGAGGGACGTGCTCAGTGCTGGGAACGGAGTCGGGGATCCAGCACGGATCCCAGGCCGCTCCCGCCGCCCCATGACGGCCCTCGTCCTCGCCGCCCCCCCAGCCCCACTCGGGACGCGGGCAGCGCCGCTCCGCCCCCCCTCCACCCGCCGCCACCCCCAGCGGCCGCCCGTCCCGCGGGTCCCCGCCCTCCTCCGCGCCCCGTGCGGGCGGCTCCGCGCCGTGGAAAGCATCGTGCGGACGGCGGCTGTGGAGAGTTCCTTTTATTAGCAAAGACAGGGGAGCGACGCGCGGCTCCGGGATCCAGCCCGAAGGCGCCTGCGCCGCGCGGCTCCGTCCGAGCTCGGCGAGAGTTCGAGGCCCGAGAACGGAGCGGACGGCGGAGCCGGGCAGCGCCACGGGGCACCGCGGAACGGCACCGCCGGCTCTTCCGTGGGGACGCGGGGTCACCAGCTGGGCTGCGCGTCGCTGGGGCTGATCCGCTCCAGGATCTGGCTGTAGCGGCGCGTGAGGGCGGTGGTGTCCCTGGTGAGGTGGCTGAGGATCTGCTGCAGCCCGGCCAGGTGGTGGCACAGCCGCTGCTCCAGGCTGCCGTCCGCCCCGTCGGCTGCGGCCGCGGCGTCGTCGGCGTCGGAATTGGAGTCGGAGTCGCCGGCGGAACCGCGCTCGGTGACGGAGGCCAGGCCTCGCTCCACCACGGGCTTGATGGCCTTGAGGAGCTGGTAGCGCTCATACAGGTCCGCGGGGCCGCCGGCGGCTGGATCGGCGCCGTCCTGCGGGAAGACCCCTCGCAGCAGGCTGGGGAACATCACCTCCTGCTCCATCTTCTGCGTGGCCGAGAAGTACTGCTCCATGCCCCGTGCCTCGGCTCTCCTCGCGTCCCGCCGCTGCCCGGCCCCGCGGGCTTTTATGCCGCTCCGCTCTCGTCTCCCCGCTGCTCTCTCCGCCTCCCGCTGGGCAGCGCCGCGTCCCTGGCTCCGTGCCCCCGTCCGCGCTGGGGCTCCGTGCCGGGGGGGAGGAACGGCACCTTTGTCCCCGCTTGCGGCACTCCGGGGACGTCAGTGCCCATGTGCTGAGCGACGCCGCGCCGCACCGACGGCACGGGGCTGACGGCAACGCTGGCGGACGTGCAGCTGCGTGCAAAATGCCGCTGGGCTGCTCTGGAGACGGGGGCGCCGACGGGCGTCGGACCAGACGGCTCCGCAGAAATGTCCCCTTGCCCGCCGCTGGTGACACCGCGGCTCGGCGGCTGGGGCCGCCCGTCTGCCTTCGTCCCTCGGTGGGAAGTGCTCTGTTTTTGGGCCACTTCTCGCGCGGCCACTTGTCGCTTGCGCATCCCCCGGGGGCTGCGGCTGCCCCAGCGCCATCCCCGCTGCTGGGAGCTGTGCTCAGAGCGGCCTGCCTGATGAGCGCATTGGGCAGGGCAGAGGAAGCCGCTGGGCTCTCCCATACCTGAGCAGATGATACTATCCGGTGCACATACGGGAAGAAAACTTTGTTCGCTTTTACATTTATGAAGCAAACGATGTATATTTGCTCATAAAGCTATCAACAACACTAATAAAACTTCTGTGAAAGAACAAAACCTGGATATCAAACTCTGCACCTTATTTTGCCAGAGCAAGAAAATGAGATAACGTTAGTAGAAGGATCAGATCCTTAGAGTTTACAACTGTAACCAAGAAATTAATTCTAGGGGCATACTAGAAATAGAATATGGCAATGAAATACTCTCAGCTCCCCTTTCTTTTTTATGTTGCTCGGTTCAAATGATGACTTTGTGCTTCCCTTACATTTTTCTCTACTTCGATGATTTTTTTTGGTTTGGTTTTCACAACTGTGTGTTATGTTCGAAAACTAAAAATGAAAGCAGAGGGGAACATACTCAATCTGTCAAGGATGACTTTGTGACCCAAGTTCTCTTTAAACTAGAATCACTTACTGCATGTTCAGCAGTCTAATATTTAGGACACTGCCTCCTGCTCCCAGCTTTTGGTCCCAGCATTGCCCTCCCGAGCTGCTGCAGGGCTCGGGGCAGCAAATGAGGCTCAGCAGCCTCAGGCTGGTCCCCATCACCTCCTCGTGCCCCATCGTGACGCTGGAGTTGCTCGCAGGGGACACAGAACGCTCCGAGATGAAACCGAGGGTGAGGAGGTGCTGCTGAAATCCCACCCGTCAGCAGAACCAGCAGCCCAGTGGTGCCAAAAGGGCCAAAAGACAGACAGTCGGGGTGTGTGGCAACCCGCTCCTATTTTGGGAGCACAGACGAGCTCCTTTGCCCTTTTGCAACCCACGGCGGAAGCAGCTCTCCGCCACGTGCACAGCAGGGACACTCACCCCATGCAGCAAACACGCTGGGGCTCCGTGACTGCCCTCAGCTATTCCCAGCGTGCCCATATGGGTCGTGTTTGTCCATGTGTGTCCATGGAGCTGCATGGAAAATCCCACTGGGGTCCCCTGAGGACGTGGGCAGTGATGGCAGCAGGACATGCAGAGTCCCTTTGCCCACGGCTGTTCACCACCAAGTTGGGTTGGGAATGGGGACCTGGTGCTACGATGGCCACTCTCAGGTCAGCTTGCAGCCTTCTCTTCTCCAGGCTGCACAGCCCCAGACCTCAGCCTGTCCTTGTAGGACAGGTGTTCTGTCCCTTGGATCCTTTTTGTGGCCCTCCTCTGGATGCACTCCAACATTTTCCTGCCTCTCCTGTTCTGAGGACTCCACATCTGGACACAGTACTCCAGCTGAAGCCTCACCAGCACAGAGCAGGGGGGCAGGATCACCTCCCTCGCCCTGCTGCCCCCCCTGCCAGCTTTGCTCCACACTCTTGTCCATGAGTTTCCCAGGGTGTCTTGTTGAATAACACCCTGAAGAGCAGGAATGAGGCTTTCCTAAAGTTTAGCTTCCTAATTCTACTCTTTGCCTGTCCCATATCCCTCTGGAGCATGAACTCAACCGTAACATGCTCACTACAGCCCAGGCAGCCTCCAATCCCCATGGCAGCAATCAGTGCATTTGCCTTGGTTTCCATTTTCTGTTCAGAGGGAAAGATAGAGCTGCCTGGGAGTCCCCAGACTGGCCCTTCTTTTTCTGCCCACCTCTGCAATGTGCTTCCTAGCTGTCATGCCTTCAGCATTAGAATAAGGCCTGAAGTTTTGCTTCATGGCTTCATGACTTCATGAACACCCAATCTCAGGGGGAAAGTGCAGTCTGTGTACAGCTGGGATGTACCTGCAAGTAGAGGATGTTGTCTTTGGAGATGGCTTCCATCAAGTCCTTATTGAGGGACAGTTTGCTGTGCAGGTGGCTGGCTTCTGCCACAGCCTCATGCAGTGGGAGCTTGGCCTGCCCTCCCGCTGCCTGTAGAAGAGCACGTAGGCAGTGTCCTTGGAAGAAGTCACATTGCTGACTGATTCAAAGGAGGAGAAGGAAACCCTGGTGTCGTTGAAGAGGTACCACGGGATTTCAAAGTTGGGACAGTGGGTGGGGGGCGTTGTGTGCCAGAGCTACAATCCTACAGACACAATGCCCAGGGCTTGTGTTGGCTCCTGCCACCAAAATCAGCCCCTGTTCTGTGACTGATTATGTAGAAAGCTCTGCTTTACATAGGCTGCACTTATATGGGGTGCATACGGTGCATCTGGTTGGGTTACTTTCCTAGCCAATCAGTATTTTAAGAAATAGCTGGTGGGTTTAGGGGTCTTAGCTCAGGGCATCCTAAAAGAATGCCCAGATGTCTGGTCTGGCAGATCTGATCAGAATCCAGGAAACGCCAGAGTAACCAAGTCCTAAAGACACATCTGGACAAACAGCTGGGTCTGCCTTACAAGGCACTCACAGCATCCACAGGTCACCAATGACACAAGAATGGCCCAATGGAGCCCAAAAGAACCAACCAGAGCTGCTCAGTCTCTTGTAGCTGGGGGCAGTTTGTGACCCTCAGCGCCGTCCAGGTCGACCTGCTGCTGCTCAGTGCCACCAAGCAAGCTTGCAGACCCACCACCTGGGAATACTGCAGGCGTGGAATCAAACTCTGTAACCCATGTAAGATTATAAAGCAGGTATGGTTATTATGGCTCCGGGTGCGAGGGGGATATCTCCTCTTGAGTCGCACACCGAGAAAAGCAGTGGTTACACATTTAAAGACATAACATGCACATATTGTTACATTCCAAGAAAACAGGCTGGGATTCTGAGAAATTATTAACATGCTGGCCCACCCTCTTAAGCATGCGTCCCAATGATGTGCTGGGGGTCTCTGGCGGTCACTGGATGCAGGATGTCTTGGACACTGGATGTCTTTCTCACTGTGAACTTTCAGCCTTTCCAGGGGGTTGCACTGTGTGGCAACAGCAACTCTGCCTCCTTATTTTCACAGGACTCCCCCCTCTGGCCTTGAGTTGCTCACAGCTCTGCTTACCTTCACTCATCCTCAAGGACCTCACATTCCTATGGTTTCTGTGTTCCTCCGCACAGTTTGCGTCCTTGATTCACTTGGCAATGCAGTGTTGGCTGCTGGGCCTGATTCGGCCTTTTCCCACCGTTAGATGCGCCTCCAGGTGGGCTGGCAAAAGCACATTACAATGAAACAACCCAGGAAAGGTCCCCCGGCGCTCAGTGCTGCAGGAAGGACTGCAGATGGCGTGCGCGGGAGACACTGCCGACGCTGTTTTGTACGCAGACCCCCTCCCTACACTTTCCACACCCCTGTCCCCACTGCCCAGGTTGTTTGTCCCTCTGCCCCGTTAGTCACGGAACCGGGCCGCACCGGGCTGGAACCGTAACACCGCCCAGTGCCCCGAAGTCCCGCAGGCTGCTCTCAGCAACTTCATGGCTGCCGGCCTGAGCTGCCAGTCAGCGATAAGAAGCCAAGGGGTGAAGCAGAGCAGGCAGTCTGAGCCGCCGCGCCTCAGAGCCTCCCTCCTTTTCCCAGCAGCTCCTGCTGCGGTGTCTTGCCGCCATTTCTCCTTCCTGGGAAGGCTCCCTCGCTGCAGGCCTCCACTAGGAAGCTGATCTGCACGGCATCCTTGCAGAAGTGGCCCTGCTGAGGATTCCCAGTGTGCCCTGGATGCTTCCCAGCGTGCTGCAGGACTCACAGGGCCTCCCTGTGTCCACTGTATTCCTGCACTGATGCATGCTGAGCACTCGAGGCACAGCAGGCAGAAGGTCGTCACATCACTCTTCACGAGCCTTAGTTGATCCTCAATCAGGCAGGACAGGATGGAAGCAATTTCGTTGTTCTTTTCCTGGCACTCAGTTTGCAAGGAAACCGAGGCTGTTTTTCCCATTCCCTGGAAGTGAGAGTGCATGGGCACAGTGCAAGGGATGCAGGCTCGTTTTGCAGTGTATCACCCTGCAGGGCTCTGATTGTCACAGAGCATTTCCAGCCGCACAGGACAGCTCAGGGCAGCCCGTGGGGCTCACCCCACCTCTGTCAGGCCCTGTTTTGCATAGGGGGCTCTGGCTGGGTCCAGGCCCATGGCCAGGTCCATCAAGAGAGCTGATGGACCTCCAGGGGTCTGCTTTCCTTGGGAGACTTCACAGACAAGACCTCTGTGGTTCTCTGCTCCCCACCCGTGGTCACCTCCGTGCATGATGAATCTCAGTTTCTTGCCTGTCCCCAATGTCTTCTCACTCTTCTCCAGAGGCTGCAGGCAATCTGGATTGCAGCCAGAAAATATGGTAGTTTGTCCAGACTTTTATGAAGAACCCAGTTATCCGGCTTTGCGTAAGGTCGTCCCAAAGCTGGGACAGGATATCAGGCAAGCTGAAGGCTGTCTGCTCGGTGCCTGAGGACTGCTGCTTTGGGCCCTCTGGAATAACGGACTTGCTGACCTTGTACAGGACCCATTTGTGGCATGGAGAAAGGCCAAGCTAGAAGGGCCAGTTGGAGACACATCGCTCAGCATTAGTGGGCAGCTGCTCCTCAGGAAGCACAAGTATTTGTCCCCTTCCTCCCTTGTTACTTGGCAGGAGGACAGGCAAGCCAGCAGGGCCGGTTGAACATACAGTGCTGGTTATGAGCACGTCCGCAGGGTGTGTGGGTGCTTTCACGCTGTGTGCAGTGCTGTGCACTATGGCCTGCAGGTGCATCAGCAGCTGCTCCTGCTTTAAGGCGCAGGAGTGCAGTGGGTTGTGCAGGGATGGGGTCAGGAAGGCCACGGCCCAACTGCAACTGGCACAGAGATGAGACTGACAGCTCAGTAGTTCCCCGGGTCACCCTTTGTACCCTCCTTAAAAATGGGTGTGATGTTCTCTTCTTTCCAGGCATCAGGGACTTGATTGCCACGACTCAGACACAAGGAAGAACCTTTTCTCTCAGAGGGTGGTCAGGCACTGGAATGGCCTTCCCAGAGAGGTGGTGGAGTCGCCGTCCCTGGCAGTGTTCAAGAGGCGTCTGGATGACGTGCTGTGTGATATGGTTTGGTGCTACTGGTGGCAATGGTGATAGGAGACGGTTGGACTAGATGATCGTGTAGGTCGTTTCCAACCATGGGATTCTATGATTCTATGATTCTATGACTTTTCTTGCATTCCCCTGTCATGTTTAGAAAACGAGTTTTTGTTCCCTCAGCTCGCTGATGCTGTTTTGTACGTAGGCACCCCTCCCTACACTTTCCACACCCCTGTCCCCACTGCCCAGGTTGTTTGTCCCTCTGCCCCATTAGTCACGGAACCGGGCCGCACCGGGCTGGAACCGTAACACCGCCCAGTGCCCCGAAGTCCCGCAGGCTGCTCTCAGCAACTTCATGGCTGCCGGCCTGAGCTGCCAGTCAGCGATAAGAAGCCAAGGGGTGAAGCAGAGCAGGCAGTCTGAGCCGCCGCGCCTCAGGGCCTCCCTCCCCTTCCCCGCACAGCAGCACTGTCCTGCACCAACGCCTTTCGTGCTGCCGCTGTCCCGGACCCACTGCCACCACAATGACACAGGCTGCAGGAATGATGGTTTTATTTATCTCACGCATGCTTGAAAATGGACGTGATGATCCAGGAGATGTTGGCATGATCTTGGCATGCACTCAGGAAAAGACATTGTTGTCATCAAGGAGTTTTCCGCTCACACACCTTTGGTGGACTGAGGCGTGGGGCATTTTGGCAAGGAGGGAATGTAGGCAGATCTATTCCTTGCCTCTTTTTTCCTGGTCCTGTAGGAGAAATGACCAAGAATATTGCTGTCATTTGCATGGAAATGAGCCTTGGGAATTGCTCCCTCCTTCCCTGTGCTGTCCCGTTTGCCCCTGGGAATTTTCCCAAAACTAATCTGGGGTTGCTATGGCACGTACTCATCTCTGGGACTTGGTTGGAGAGATGCATCTAAGTGTGGCACTACATGGGTGATCAAAAACGGGGGAGTGATGGAGCAGGTGGGTGGGCACCTGACTAGCAGCTGTGCTCCACTCACCACACCTGGACACTAGGAAAAACAAGATGCAGAGCTGCCCAGCACAGACGTCACTCAGTCAGTCTCTTGTGCCTGGTGTCGGCTGCCTCACTGATGCCATACATCAAGCTCAACACCCAATCTCAGGGGGAAAATGCAGTGTGCGTACAGCTGGGATGTACCTGCAAGTAGAGGATGTTGTCTTTGGAGATGGCTTCCATCAAGTCCTTATTGAGGGACAGTTTGCTGTGCAGGTGGCTGGCTTCTGCCACAGCCTCATGCAGTGGGAGCTTGGCCTGCCCTCCCGCTGCCTGTAGAAGAGCACATAGGCAGTGTCCTTGGGGTATAAAGAAGCCAGGTTGCTGACTGATTCAAAGGAGGAGAAGGAAACCCTGGTGTCGTTGAAGAGGTACCACGGGTTTTCAAAGTCCAACTGCTTGCCAGAAGCCGGTTTTGGTGTCCCGTCGCGGGGCGGTGCGTGGGGCACGGTGTCAGTGCACTCTCTGGAGTAGCAGTAGTAGTGGCCGCTCTCGGAGGAGATGCCCGAATGCACCACCACGCTGCAGAGATCGTACACGGCGGGCACAAAGGTGCTGCCCCGGCCAGCCCTGTCCTCCCCATGCTGGCAAACGTCCTCAGTTTCCTCTGAGCTGACAAGGATGGGCAGCTCGAGCACTGCAGGGATGGAGATGTTCTCCAGGATCTTAGTCCTCTTCATGGTCTGCGGGTCGAAGGAGAACCGCAGCAGTGTGAGGATGAGGTAGTGTGGGCCCTCTGTCAGCTCTGCCACCTTCTCAGCATCCTGCAAGGAAGCACACTGCTCGCAGTGGTATTGATTCTCTGCTGTCAGCCTCTCTGGGGACAGAAAATAGTTGAGTAAATCCGAGACGGATTGGGAGTCCTTAGACCCTGTTGTCTGGCTTGGATATTTGTGAGGTTCAATAAACTGTGGGCTGACTTCTGCCACGGGCAAAACAGAGGTGCTTCCTGGTCCACGTATGGGCCTATCTGGAGGGGGAAAGGCCAACGACAGGTCTGTGAAGGCTTCTTCTCTACAGGAGATGTTCAAACACTTCAAGCAACGAATCTTTGTCGTCATTTTTCCCCCAAACATCCTCTCGATCAACGTCTTGTTTAAGGAATGATGCTCTGTGGCTTGAGACGTCAAGCTGGATTCCTTGAGTTTCTGGTAGATCCTCTTTCCAGTTTTTTCTTCTTCATGCAATCTTTGGCAGAAGAAAAAAGATGGCAACATAGAGCAATAAAACCTAAAGAACGAGTTTCTACAGTATGGTGTCTGTTCTCTGCTCCTCGCAGATAACGTGTGATAACCTGTCTGTGCACAGGGCTCTGATGCCAAGTGTGGTGGTGCAGAAAGCAGAGATGGTCAATGTGCATTGAGCCCACTTCCAGGGGCATCACGAGGACTCTGGGGATTCGGGATTTTAAGGTGAAGGAAAGGCAAAATCAGCATTTTAAAGAGGAGGCTTGTCAGGCAAACACTTCTCCTCTGAACTTGGTGCAATTTCAGAAATTTTCAAACTGAATCCATTTCTTACCCCCAGCTGGGCACACACAGTTCGACTAAGAAGCCCCAGACTGGTTTTCCCATTTTTACACCAAATCTCTCAGATCTCAGCCACTCGCACCACTCCCATGGGAGTGCTTGAAGCACTTCATATTACACCAAGTCTTGGGGCCTCATCGTGTCTGGGCTCCAAAATTGGAGTGCTTGCCACATACCGATCCAGGAGGTACTTGAGATACTCCGAGCAGTCCTGCTGAGCACCAGGAGTGAACCAGGGTGGCCAGGAGGCAGAGAGGAAGCTCTCGGGTGAGATGGCAGGTCGCTGGAACCGAGAGAGAAAAACACGTTTTAAGCAACTGGATCTCACTTCATACAGGAGAAGAGTTGCTTTGTTTGCTGCACCCAGCAGTGGAGGGATGAACTTCAGCCCTGCTGAACGTCCTTTTGCAGACTGTCATGAGGATGAGAGCTTTGTATGCTCACTTTTACCAGCATGTATCACTTAGGTACTCATACGAGCTATCCATGCATTTCTTCATTCAGTTTCAAAATGGTTTGTGCTCCTGACCCACAGACTTCTACTTAATTCAGCCTGAACTTAATTTGATCCTTGATACCAAGTCCATTTAAGAAAGAAAAAAAAATCCACTAAACTTCCACCATCCTTCTGATCACTGCAGGCAGCTAATCTGCATTACTGGATAATGAGTGCCATTAGGCAACTGTTGTCTAATTAATATGCTGAAAGACCCATCATTGGCTGGAGAAACAACTTTAAGTACTTTCCCAAAAGAAAACTAACTAGAAGGATTACAGGAAATTACTGGGAAATTATTAACTATGAGCTACACAGCAAGCAAGTATGCTAATGCACATCAAACACACCATAACCTGCTTTGAACAAACAGGCTCTTTTATGACCAAATGTTTAAGTTAAGATGTTCTCTATATTACCCCCTGAAAGTGATCTGGAATGGATCTGTAATGCTGCAGCACCACTATGTAACGAGCCAGAGCTGCCAGTCAAGTCTTGGGAAACAGGGAGGTACAGGTAAATGGGTCCACAGCAAGTGAAAATTCAAAACTGTGTCTTTGGGGGACAGACGGGTCTGTGCCATCTGGAGTCACTCGTGCAGGAAGCAACTTGAAGACGAGCCGTTCCACAGCCAACAGTCCAAACAGATAACTGGAACATGGAATAATTACCTCGCTGTGCTGCAGAAGTGCAAAGAGTGACTGCAGTTTTGTCATCAGGGGCTGGGAGATGGCCTCAGTTAAATTCAACACCGAATGCCGAAAGCTGCAAAAGACAACAAGAGATGCAAACCAAGATGGAAAATCAGCGTGGAAAGCACGATGCCAGTGCACAAAGCAGCCCTGGAGCTGTCCTAAGTGGGAACAAGGGAGCAACAACTCACTCCGAAGCCATGAAAAGAGACTGGATGACGCTGTTTATGTAGCAAGTGTTTCCCAAGTTAATTAAGCCGATCCTCCTTGTCTCTGATTTGGAGGCCAGGCGTGGGCAGCAAAGCAGCTCATTCTTCTGGGAGGTCCAAGCATTTTGTCCCAAGAGATGTTTAATCTGGTCTTCGTTTGGAATTGGAAGAGCCTTGGAAAGAGAGATCAGTGACACCAATCGTTATCTTTCTGATGGGCAAATGTAGAACTCCTCTGCAGGAGGTGTTCATGGCACAGCTCATCCTCACGTTGGCATGCACCCAGTAAAAGACATTGCAGTCATCAAGCAGTTTTCTGTGCACAAACCTTTGGTAGCAGGCGGAGGGTTGGCAGGTCACTGACCTCGAACCTTATTTGATCCTCAATCAGGCTGAGCAGGTTGGAAAGAATTTTGTCATCCTTTTCCTGGCACTCAGTTTGCATGGAAACCGAGGCTGCTTTTTCCATTCCCTGGAAGTGAGAGAGCATGGGCACAGTGAAAGGGATGCCGGCTTGTTTTGCAGAGAATCACCCTGCAGAGCTCTAATTGACACGGAGCATTTCCAGCCTCGCAGGACAGCTCGGGGCAGCCCGTGGGGTTCACACCATCTCTGGCAGGCCCCGTTTTGCACAGGGCACTGTGTGACAGCCCCATGGCTGGGCAAGTCCCTGGGGAGAGCTAATGGACCTCTGGAGGTCTGCTTTCCTTGGATGTCCTCACGTACATGGTCTTTATGGTTCCTCGCTCCCCAGCCATGGTACCCTCCCTGCACAATGCATCTCCATCGCTCACCTGTCCCCAAGGTCTTTTTAATCTTCTCCAGAGGCTGCGGGCAATTCCCAGCAGGCAGAGAATGCAAATAGTGATCAAGGAATCTAGGAGCCAGGTTCTCCCTTCTAGCACAAGGTACTCCCAAAGGTGACCCAGGAAGCCAGGCAAGCTGTAGGCCTTCTGCTTGGTGCCCGGGGACTGCTGCTTTGGGCCCTCTGGAAAGGCAATCTTGCTGTCCCTGTACCTGAACCATTTGGGGCACTGGGAAGGGCCAAGCCAGCATGGCCAGTAGGAGGTCAAGATCTTGGCCTCCACTGCATGCTGCTCCTTGGGAAAGACCTGGTTGTTCTTCCCATTCTCAACTCTGATGGGGCAGGAGGTTAGGCCAAGCCAGCAGAGCCAGGACGAAGTCAGGTCCTTGGTCTCCACTGGAGGCTGCTCCTCAGGAAGGACCCGGTTGTTCTTCCTGTCCTCGATCCTGATGGGGCAGGAGGTTAGGCCAAGCCAGCAGAGCCAGGACAAGGTCAGGTCCTTGGTCTCCACTGGATGCTGCTCCTCGGGAAGGATCCGGTTTGTCTTCCTGTCCTCGATCCTGATGGGACAGGAGGTTAGACCAAACCAGCAGGGATGGTTGGAGGTCTGGCTCTTGGACTCCACTGGATGCTGCTCCTCAGGAACATCCAGCTTTTGGTCCCAATTCCAGACCCAGATGAATCCACTGGCACAGCCAGGGCCATGTCCCACAAATGGAGACATGGTCAGAGTGATGGCCAGGAAGAGAGTCAGGCTGAGCTTCATCCTGTTCTCTCCCAAAGAACAATCTCAATGCACAAATGGCTGTCACCCAGAGCAGAGCTCCAGCAGTGACCACCAGGACGGAGCGGCCGCTCCACGTGTCTGAGCTGGGGGAGGCTGCCAGCGACTTGCAAAGATTGATGTCATGCCCTGCTCTGTGATGTCACAATACCTTTCCCCTGCACCGGCCATAGGACGCCCAGCCTGCCCTGGTAGATTCCCTGGTAGATTTTTTAGATTTGGATCTTGTCAAGGCAGAACATTAAAGCTCAGAGAATTCCTTCACTTGCCACTCCAACAAAGCAGGAAGCTAACACGGCAGTAGCTGGAAGGTTTTGGAAACCTCCATGGACACAAGTTTCATGAAACAATCTGATAACAGCCAGGTACACTGTGCTTTTTTCTAACTTCAGCTTCATCTCCATTTTGATTTCCTATCAGCAGCACTTTCAGCCTAGCAAACTTAAATACGAGAAGCATGCTCTGCTATTCGTCCACAAAAAAAACAAATGGGATTGTCATCTAGATTTGGAGCAACATGGCTCCTGGGCATGGAAGAGGGCCCCCATGCACTCATCTTGGGGATGGGGACCCAACACCCAAATCCCACCTCCCCGTCCCACCTCCGCTTCCTCCCATCCATAGAGTCATAGCAACACAGAATGGTTAGGTTTGGAAGGGTCCTTGAAGATCATCTAGTTCCAGGCATCCACAACCTCTCTGGGCAAGCTGTGCCAGCAACTCACAGTAAAGAATGTCTTCTTAATATATGGTCTAAAACTACCCTCTTCCAGTTTAAAGCCGTTTCCTCTCGTCCTGCCTCTATTTTCTTGGCCTAACTCCCCTGCAATGCACTGCAACATCCACAGCTATATCAAGTTGCCCAAGGCTTATATCCAGCCTCACCTTGACAGTCTTCCAGGATAGGGCATCATCCACACATCTGGACAACCTTTTCCAGTGCCTCACCAACCTCACTGAAAGAGACTTTCTCCTTACATTTCACCTGAATCCACCTGCTTTGAGCTTGAAACCATTTCCCATCCAGACCCTGCCCAAGAGTCTGTCCCCATCTTTCCTGTAGCTCCTCTTTAGATACTGAAAGGCTGCTCTCAGGTGTCACAGCCTCCTCTTCTCCAGGCTGCACAGCCTCAGCTCTCAGCCTGTCCTCATAGGAGGAATGTTCCATCCCTTGGATCACTTTTGTGGCCCTTCTCTGGATGCACTCCAACAGCTCCATGTCTCTCCTGTTCTGAGGACTCCACATCTGGACGCAGTACTCCAGCTGAGGCCTCATCAGCACAGAATAGAGGGGCAGGATCACCTCCCTCGCCCTGTTGGCCAAGCTGTCTTGGATGCAGCCCAGCTTACGGTTGGCTTTCTGGGCTGCAAGGGCACAGTGCTGGCTCAGGTCCAGCTTCCCATCCAGCAGTACCCCCAGGTCTTTTTTGGCAGGGCTGCACTCAATCCTTTCATCCCCCCCCATTGCATTGGTAGCAGAGGTCACCTCAAACTAGGTTCGAGATCTTGTATTTGGATTTGCTGAACCTCAGGAGTTCACCTGCGCCCACTGCTCAAGCCTGTCTAGGTCCCTCTGGATGGCATCCCAGCCCTCTGCTGTGATGACCACACCCCAGAGCCTGCTATCCTCAGAAAACATGTTGAGGGTGCTCTTGACCCCACTGTCAACGTCACTGATAAAGTTATTAAAGAGTTTTGGTCCCAGCACTGACTCCTGAGGGTCACCACTCGTCACTGATCTCCATCATGGAGCCATTGATCACCACTCTCTGGACTCGATCCTGCAGCCAGTTCCTCATCCATTGAACAGTTACCAAACCCATGTCTATCCAATTTGGAGAGAAGAACGTAGTGGGCTACCGTGTAAAAGGCCTTAATGAAGTCCAGATTGATAACATCACTGGCTATTCCCTTGCCTGCCTATGTTACCCACCACGGTGGGGTGGTACACCCTCCTGGAACTTTCTTCAGAAAAGGAAAGCCCTCCTGGACTTCCCTTTTCTGGTTGAGATACCCGTAGAAACCTTTTTTGTTTTGTGCCTTTTGCCAGTTGCAGACGGGCCATGGCCTTCGTGGCCCCATCCCTACACACCCCAGCAGCATTCCTGCACGTTACAGCAGGAGCAGTGGCTGACACACCAGGGGGCCGTAGTGCACAGCACCGCACACAGGCTGAAAGCACGCACACACGCCGGGGACACGCTGGGCTCCTTGGTGGGAAATATGAGAGAAATACGCAGCGCCCCCTCCCTGCCCAAACGCAGGCGGTCACCCCGGGGGATGCGCGAGCGACAAGTGGCCGCGCGTCCCTTCCCAAAACACAGCACTGTGGCGTCCCGTCGAGGGACGAAGGCAGACGGGCGGCCCGAGCCGCCGAGCCGCGGCGTCACCAGCTCCCAACCGCCATCGCAGCGCCGGGCAAGGGGACATTTCTGCGGAGCCGTCTCGTCCGGACGCCCGTCGGACCGGGCAGCGGCGGGACGCGACGAGAGCCGAGGCACGGGGCATGGAGCGGTACTTCTCGGCCTCGCAGAAAACGGAGCAGGAGGTGACGTTCCCCAGCCTGCTGCGAGGGGTCTTCCCGCAGGACGGCGCCGACCCAGGGCGGCGTGGCACGGGATTGGAGATTCATGATCCTTGAGGTCCCTTCCAACCCTGGCCATTCTTTGGTGCCGTGATTCTGTGACCCAGCCGCCGGCGGCCCCGCGGACCTGTATGAGCGCTACCAGCTCCTCAAGGCCATCAAGCCCGTGGTGGAGCGAGGCCTGGCCTCCGTCACCGATCAGAGCCCCACCGGCAATGCTGCCGCCGACACGGCCCCAGATGACGGGGCGGAGGAGGGCGGGAACCCGCGGGACGGGCGGCCGCGGGGGGTGGCGGCGGGTCGGGGAGGGGCGGAGCGGCGCCGCCCGCGTCCCGAGTGGGGCTGGGGGGGCGGCGAGGAAATGTTTCCTAATCGTGGAATCACGGAACAGCCTTGTTTGAAAAGGATCCTCTGGTTTCAACCCCCTTGCCGTGGGCAGGGTGGCCAAATAACACCCAACGTGAACCTCTTCTGACACAACCTCTCATCCTATTGCTGTTACCCAGTAGAACAGGCTGACCCCCACCTCACCATAACCTCCTTTCAGGCAGTTGTGGAGGGCAGTAAGGTCTCCCCTGAGCCTCCTCTCCTGCAGACTGAACCATCCCAGCTCCCTCAGCTGCTCCCCATCAGGTGCTCCAGACCCCTCATAGCTCCGTTGCCCTTCTCTGCATACACTCCAGGGCCTCCATGTCTTTCTGGTGGTGAGGAGCCCAGAACTGAACACAGCGCTCGAGGTGCAGCCTCACCAGAGCTGAGCACAGAGAGACGCTCAGCTCTGCTCCAACAGCGCTGGCTGCACTGTTGCTGGTACAAGTGTTTACCCTTTAACCCCATCTGTTCCTTGTCTTAGATTACAGACTCTCAAAGCCTCTTAGCAATAAGGCCTATCACGGAGTCTGCTGAGCCCCTTGATGAATCCCTCACAGTTACATCCTCCCCAGCACCATACCCTTCTATATTAATAAAAAAGTGTGCTTCATACTTCATAGCATCTTGTACCATTTTCTGTATACGCTGCAGCAAGCACAGAACACAAACTAGAACGCACACAAATGCAGTGAGACAAAAGAGGGTGGACAGTGATAAGAAGAGGGGGAGTAGTCTTAAACTGAGACAGAGGAGGTTTAGGTTAGATCTTAGGAGGAAGTTTTTCACCCACAGGGTGATGAGGCACTGGAACAGGTTGCCCAAGGAGGCTGTGGATGCCCCATCCCTGCAGGCATTCAAGGCCAGGCTGGATGTGGCTCTGGGCAGCCTGGGCTGGTGGCTGGTGACCCTGCACATAGCAGGGGTCTGGATGATCTTTGTGGTCCTTTGCAACCCAGGCCATGCTGTGATTCTATTTTTTGCAAGTTCTCTCTCCATCTTGCCCCCAACGACACCCCCGAATATATTCACAAGTTTCGTTTTTAGCTTTCCATCCTCCCTTATAACTTTCCCCTTTCTCGTTGATTAGCAAACTATTACCACAGTATAAAATAACAGCAGTTATTAATAGCATAATCATCATAACTCAATCAAAGCCTCAATTGATAACATGCTAAACATGAGAGTCACATAGTGGATCACCGTGTTTTGAGTCGATATGCACACACTCACACAGGCATCTGTTTTAGACAATTCCGCGAGTGGGAAATGGAAGCTTCCTAAGCTCATGTATTATTGCCCATCGACCCTTGGGAGACTGCAAACTGCCAAAAGGAGAGAGGAGGAACATGCCCACGATGGGTGCAACAGGCAGTGCCAGCAGGGCATCCCCTGCTTCAAAGTGCTCTGTTCCTCTCTCACCCATCACCGATTCTCTCCTGCTTTTATTCCTCTCAGGGTCTGCAGGGTTTTTCCGTTTGTCCTCCACATCCGCATGGCCAGTGTGTGATACAGAGCCCAGCTGGAATACCTGCTTGTAAAATAGAGCAAACCACTAAATTAGATCTCTTTACAAAACAAAACGTTCACAGAAAGTTATTTACAGCTATAGTCACTTACTCCTATTGTTTCTTGCTTTACCCTTAGATCCATTTTTTTTTAAAATTTAATTGGTAAGCTTTTTCTTGTTGGCCAGTAGCTCCTACTACTGCTACAAAAATCATCCATGGGTGGTAATTCTTGGTGCAGCACAGTGAGAGGCACCCGTATCTACCAGAAAACAAACATCTTTACCCTTCTCTCCTAGCTGCAATCAAATCCTAGCCATTGGTCTGCTGTGATCAAACTTCTCTCTGGCAAGCTCTCCAAGCTCCCTTGCCCGTGCTGCCAGAGGTGCAGACTCCCTTGCTGCTGCAGAACAAGGACCTTTATTGTAGGTTCTTACAACCTTTTATACACACACAACTGGTTACGCCTAGCAGCCTTGTGTGTGAGCTTTTTTATCGTTAGCAAGATCACAGAATCACAGAATCACAGAATCACAGAATTGTAGGGGTTGGAAGGGACCTCCAGAGATCATCAAGTCCAACCCCCTGCCAAAGCAGGTTCCCTACACCAGGTCGCACAGGTCGGCATCCAGGCAGGTCTTGAACATCTCCAGAGAAGGAGACTCCACCACCTCCCTGGGCAGCCTGTTCCAGTGCTCCGTCACCTCACTGTAAAGAAGTTCTTGTGCATGTTTGTGCGGAACTTCCTATGCTGCAGTTTCCAGCCATTTCCCCTTGTCCTGTCTCCACTCACCACTGAAAAGAGTCCGGCCTCGCCATTCTGCCCCCCACACCTTAGATATTTATAGACCTGGATCAGGTCCCCTCTCAGTCTTCTCTTCCCAAGGCTGAACAGACCCAGTTCACTCAGCCTTTCCTCATAGGAGAGATGCTCCAGGCCCTTCACCATCTTCGTGGCCCTCCGCTGGACTCTTTCCAAGAGATCCCTGTCTTTTTTGTACTGGGGAGCCCAGAACTGGACGCAGTACTCCAGATGAGGCCTCACCAGGGCAGAGCAGAGGGGGAGGATTACCTCCCTCGACCTGCTGGACACGCTCTTTTTAATGCACCCCAGTAAGCCATTGGCCTTTTTGGCCACAAGGGCACACTGCTGGCTCATGGCCAACCTGTTGTCCACCAGGACACCCAGGTCCCTTTCCGCAGAGCTCCCCTCCAGCAGCTCATCCCCCAACCTGTACTGGTGCATGCAATTATTCCTCCCCAGATGCAAGACTCTACACTTGCTTTTGTTAAACCTCATAATAATAATATGACTTTCTTATTCCCACTTCCAAAGTTCCTCATTCAGCTTCTGTGATCAGAGGTGGTTCCCTTCCCCCTCAGCTTGGTGCACCTCCACCAATGCTCCATTTCCCTGCTGTTTGCACACTGCTTTCAATGCACTGGGGGCAAAACCCTCCCTGGGCCCTTCCATCTCCTGCTCTAATGCAGCAGCTGCTGTTCTTCCCAATTTCTTTCTTTCATTACAATCCCTGTTTCTGTATACTCTCCAAGCCCCCTCGATTAGTTTATCCGGGTCCTTTACTTTGCTTCCTTTAATCTGTGCATCATGGGGAGAAAATACAGACATTCTCGCTCTGATTAGCAAAAGACCTTGGGAGGTGCAAACAAGTTCAGCAGACATGGAGGGAGAAAACCAGAAGATTGTAACTGTGCCACCAGACAGAACCTATCAAAATGATCACAAGATGTCTGGTTTGTACACCTGGCATGGCTGTGAGCAGATGCTACAAAGGTCAAGCTGAGCAGGCAAGCCCTGCTGAACCTGAGGTGTCTGACAGAAGTGAGTGGCAAGGAAACACGGGTCCACGTGTGACAAAGGAGCAGAAGGTGGGCTGCCAAATAATGGAAGACTCCAAATGTTTTGTGTTGTCCTGGCCAGAAACAAATGGGGGAGATGACCTGTGCAGAAGGTGTGTGGGACTGAAATGTTTCTGCGATTAGAACTAGCAAGGGGAGTATTTTATGGTCTGTGCTGTCACCTAGTGACCTTTATTGGTACTAACAAGTCTTTCTTCATTCCAACAAAGGAGGGTCTTTAATAATCCTCATCACTTGTCCTTTAGCTAAACTTTCCATACTTATGCATGCTCAGTAGTTAAGATGAAATAATAAGTACAAAAATGGCAGCTTCTGTATTATAGGCTATTCTGTTTTGCCCAGAGGCCCTCAGCAAAAGACCAACCTAGGGCCTCTACATGAGCACAAACTGTCCCACTTTTGGATTAGGAGGAATGCAACAGATACCCCCCTACATCTTTCCTTCCAAACTTATCTCTGTCTAAGGATAGCAGGTGTCCAGGAATAGCAGCCTAATGTTGCGTGAGCAAATGTGAGAAGTTAACTAATTAGCCATATATGCTTAGCTACCAAGAATTTATGTTTATCCAATATCTGTATGTTTAGCTGAATGTTGGGAAGATTGTGAACCTGAAGTACTCAACCAGTGAGGAACCAGGGGTGGAAAAAATAAGTGTTGAGCAATAGGGCATAAAAGATGTAGCACTGTTTTGTGCAGGCGCTCCTGCTCCTGCCATTGCAATTGTGGATAAAATCTGCTTTGTCACAGATACTCCCCCACACCCAAATCCTTTCCCAACACACATCTTTCCATTCCACCCCAGGCCCATAATGCTGCATGGAATTGTTGTGGCTAAAGAAGGACAGCCCCTGTATCACAAGACAGTGGAGGCAGGGAGGAGGGCTGCAGGCTCCTTGGGCTGTGCTTTGGCTCGGGCCGGAGAGGCTCAGGGTGCCCATGGATGTGTCACCTCCGGACATCCCAGTGCTCAGTACTGCTATAGAACATGGCTGATAAGAGCTGTGAGACGTTCCAGATCCGCTCTGTGACCTGGGATGAGCACCAGAGGTCCCTGGCAGCCCGGCACCGTGTCCCCAGGCAAGTGTCAGCCCAGGGTGGGATGCGGCTGATAAGAGGCAGGTGGCCACGGGGCGGTCATTGTCCTCATATGGCCAACACGGCTGGGAGCAGCAGGGACAGGCGCAGCAGTGGTAGGGCCATGCTGGGCTCTGCTCAGCTCTGAGGGGCTCCTGGGCGCAGTCACTGCTGCCAGCACTGGGGGGAAAAGCTCTGCTGTTCACAGAGCTTCACCCAGCAGGATGGCAACACTGGAGCTCCATGTGACAACAGGAGATGAACCAGGAGTGAGAGAGCTGGGAGTGCAGGCTCAGTGTCAGAAACGCAGTGGATAAACCACAGTGCTGGTCCCAGCGTGTCACCAGCCACAAACCACCTCATCGGATGACCAGGACACCACGTCCCAGTCATACCACACCACAGCACTGGGGCTACACGTTACCCCGTGGGATGGGGAAAGAGCATCCATGAGGGACACGGGGGGATCCCTAGTGGGGGAGGACATGGGACGATAATTTTTGGTGTGAGGGTAGCACAAGCAGCCCCAGGATGTTATAGGATATCCACTGTTGGGGATACCCATATCCGGGCTGGACACAGGGCTGGGGCACCTGCTCTGGGTGACCCTGCTGGAGCATAGGGAGAGCAGACCATCTCCTGATGGTTTTGGGAGGTCCAGCAGCACACGTGGAGGCTGCATGTAGTGCTGGGGAATTACCACCGCAGTGCAAGAGCTGGGGGATGGCAGTGCTGGGCAGGAAGGGGTGAGAGGCCTCGGGTACCTCACCACCCTGCTCCATGCGTGCCCAGGGACATGGCAGCATCACAGCCAGCTGGGGCTAAGGACAAGGGTGTGCTCAGATGAGGACAGGGGCACAGAGCCAGGGACACAGCACAGCTGAGCCCAGTAGGGCTGGAGCCAAACCCAGCCTAGCAGGAGGGAGCAGAGGGATAGAGGAGCGGGGACGTTCCTTGACTCTATAAAAAGCCTCCATGGGGCCGGGCAGCGGCGGGACGCGAGGAGAGCCGAGGCACGTGGCATGGAGCAGTACTTCTCAGCCACGCAGAAGATGGAGCAGGAGGTGATGTTCCCCAGCCTGCTGCGAGGGGTCTTCCCGCAGGATGGCGCCGACCCAGCCGCCGGCGGCCCCGCGGACCTGTATGAGCGCTACCAGCTCCTCAAGGCCATCAAGCCCGTGGTGGAGCGAGGCCTGGCCTCCGTCACCGATCAGAGCCCCACCGGCAATGCTGAATCCGACACGGCCCCAGATGATGGCATAGATGGGAATCTGGAGGAGCGGCTGTCCCACCACATGAATGGTTTACAGCAGGTTCTGACCGACCTCACCAAAAACACCAAAGCTCTCACCCGGAGGTACAGCCAGATCCTGGAGGAGATCAACCTTGGTGAAGGTCAGAGCAGCTCATGAGCTTGCATGCGGAGAGTGCAAGGTAGGAGCGTGGGGAGATGCAGAGGCAAGGCAAGCTGGTTGGGGGGTAATTTACGTTGTCTTATTGCTCCATCATCTGGGCGTCTTTCCAATGTTTGCATCACCTCCCAAAATCCCAGGAGTTTTGAGTCTCTGTCCTTTGCACTTCGTTGCTCAACAGATTCTGCTGAGTTTGTCTTTCTCAATCCCCCAGTGGCACAGGCTGCGTCACTGAACAAGGGTCACTCTGGGAGTTCCATGCTGACCCCAAGACTCTCCTGCTTGCAGCACAGACAGTGTCTGGCTGCTGCTGGGTAAAAGATCCCAAACCATCCTCATGGAGTAAAGGGCATTTTGGCATTTTCGGTCTCCAGATGCCTAATTTGACATTCCGTCTGCCAACAGCTCTACTACCTCATTCCTCCCCCAGAAAGCCAGCCCAGGCTCTGTGCTGGTGAGACTTTCACCCCTGGGATTCCATGGCCCTTGCACTCCACCACAGACACAGGCTCAAGATCAAACCAAGCTCTGATGGTTCTTGCAGTGAAACAGAGCATAGAAAGGATGTTCTACACAAAAAGTCAGCTCTCATTTTGGAAGATACATGACCAGGAATGAGGACATTCCAACCAAACTGTGTCCATTCTCCCCACAGGGTGGTCTGACATTTGCACCCCAGCGGCAGCTTTACTCCTGTGCCAAGTCCCACCGAGGAACATCTTTTGTGTCCAGCACAGAGCTTGGTGTACCATCCAAGCTGTCACACGGCTGATCCTCCCAGCAAACCTCATTGCTTTGTTTCACCTCCATTTCTAGGGGATTGCCTTGCAGCAGGCAGGGCAGAAAAGAACGTTTTCTGTTACTGCTTCTTAGAAGGCGTCTGTAACCTTGAAACAAAGCTTTTGTTCTGCATGTGCCTAAACCACCTCTCCACTGGTTTCTTTGATAATGTCACCAGTTCCCAAAGTCAGTGATCTGAAATAAAATGCAAAGCCTTGAGAAATGTACATGTGTGTTTTCTACAAGCCATCACTTTTGCAGAGCTACTGTCCCCTAGCCCACGATGACAAGGAGCACCTTGGCCACCAAGGTCAAACTCTAGTGCAGGGAGGTGATCTGGGTTTCTCCTTTGGAGAGTGGGAATTGGGTTTGTGCTGGGATAGTTGTTCCCAAAGCTCTCTGGCTCTCACATTTTGCAAAAGCTTGGAGCAATCCTCCTGGTTTTTGATCCAGGTGCTGGGAGCCTGTCCTCCAGCATCTTTCCCCCCCTTCCTATCTCCTCCTCCTGGATCACCAGCTTGTCCACATCCCAACCAACCTTTACGTCCCAACCCAATCAGTAGCTGCACACATCTTCCCCTATCCCACACTCATCCAGCCCTTCATGCCATCTCCATCACATTGTGCCATCACGCCATCTCCACCACAGACTGCCCTAGGGACAATTCTGCCTCCTCTCCACTTGGTCTCCACTGGGGCTGTGGCACCCTCTGGAGCCAGGCAGAGAAGAGAGCGTGGAGATCCTCTGACATGTTGAATGGGAAGGCGAGGGCCGTGCTCACCCTCCGTTCCTTACTGGGCAGCGGTTTGGTGCTCTTTGCACAGGCTGTGCCCCCCCAGAGGTGTCTCCCAGATCAGTCACTGTGGAAAAGCTACTGAACTGGGCACTAGAGGGAGTCATCCCCATGCCTCTCTGGGCCTCTTCAAAAGAAATCCAACTGCTGAAACACAGATGTTTTGGTTGAACAAACCCCAGTACTCCATCAGGTTTCAGTTTTGATTAAAGAAAACAGAGATTTGACAGCATCTGTGGAAAGAGGATTGCAACTGCGCCCGGGGCTGTGAGCTGTGTTTGTGCTGCACATGCTCTCATGTGCATCCTGCTCTGCTGGGGTTCCTTAGGGAGAGACATTTCCTGTAAGAGGCCTTGTACTACCCAAGGACAAAATAAGGTGTCTACAAACTGCTGTGAAATTGTTCCCAAGCACCCATCAAAGAAACAGGGCAGGAGTGTACAGAACCAGAGCTTATCTCTTATTAGGCACGAGGATTTCCTCTTGACTGAAGATGCAGTCACACAGTCTCCCAAAGGTACGCAGCCAAAGTCTGTTTTCTCTTTCTTCCCTTATTTCTGTGTGCCTAATTTGCAGAACGTGGTCTTATCTCTCAACTTTGCTTTCCCATTACCAGCCCCATGTTTCCTCTTCTCCACCACTGGGAAGAAGTAAGCTGTAGCCTCCGTGAGATCAGGCATAAACCCACTGGCTGGGTTTCCCTTCTCCATAGACTACACCAGAATGCTGTTCTGCAGATTGTCCCTTTCCTGGCTAGACAGACAGCATTAGCCTGAACTTAGACTGGAAACAAGCCAAAGTCCCTCAAGATCCAGCCGACTGGATCCATGCCAATATGTTTAATAGGGTCACTGGGTGAGAAGGAGCTGGGAATTTTGGAATTCAGCTCTGCCCACACCTTCCATGAAGGCACATCAGGGACATGAGGACAGAGAGAAAGAAGGGAGCACGGTTGCATCTAGTTTGGCTTCTTGCTCCAGGAAGGTCTACGAGCCAATTTGAATGTGATATAAAAAGAAGAAAGAAGTCAGTGGGCATGATGATCAGGAGACTAATGTTTCTTAGGAACGTGGACATTGATGGCTTGTTGGGTGTTTCACCAGACGGGAATATGAGGGGTTGAGGCTGTACTCTGGGTATACCTATCCCCATTCATTCACTGGTAATGAATGGAGGTACTCAGCTGTCTTGGCTTTTGTTGTCCTGGGGCCTGTCCAAAGGCACGTGCTAAAGCCACCCAGGCACACAGAGCTGGGTGGAGCAGCTAAATGGCTGGAAGGCCCTGGGTGGAAGCGCTCGTGGTGTTTGCACAGTGGCTGGCTGTTTGACTTAGGAGTAGCTCCTAAGTGCTCCACACTGGTGCAATTTCTCAGCAGATCTATAGCAAATGCTGCTGGATTTGTTTTTTGGCTGTTCTGTGCCTCATCCTGCTAGGCTAGAAATTTGCCTACATTCAAGTTTCCCCATGCTGGAAATTAATGGCTGTACTTAGCAAATGTCCAAGGTGCATCCATGCAGGCTGCAGTCTAATGAATAAGGTAGAGCCATATCAAATTCATGGAGAAGTGAAGACTATGAAGAGATGGGAAGGCAAGGCAAGCTCTGGGGCAGGCTGCCTCGACAGGAACCTTGGTAGGTAATGCAGCTCCAGTGCTGGGATCTGTTTCAGAAACCCTGTAACACTGGCTGTACACAGGAGCTTTTCTCAAAGGAAAAGTGGTGAGATGATAGCAAATAGTGCCCAAATAAGAGTTTAGAATAGCTGTGCCTCTCCTCTTTGCCAGCCTGTTGCTGCTGTTTAATATTACCTGGCTTGTTCCCCAGCTTTCCACAGGAATCTCCTCCACTGAGACCCCTTGGAGCAGGTGGGGGCCCTTTACACCAATTTATCCTCACTCCCAGCAGTAATAACACTAGTGGCTGCAATATGACACAGGAGATGGGGATCAGATCTGGATCATTGCCTCCGTGTCCCAGGCAAATGGACCTAAGCTAAGTGGCTTTATCTCCTCAGGAAACTAAGATGTCAGACGCAAGGAAATAAAAGACAATCAGGAGCTGCTCTGTGCTCCCCTCAGCTGTTTCCCCTGCATTTCTCCAAGCTTCTCATTTCTCTTTCTGATTTAGCAGCTGCTTTCTGTAGCCATTTAATTCTTTTTTTTTCCCCCCATTGGATTTAATGTATTTACTTGTACTGGGGCGCAAAAGCCAAAAAGGAATGTTGTTGATCTAACTCACAAACAGAAGCTGCCAATCCAATGTGCTAATAAATCTGTTAAAAACACTTGTATGGACAATGCTGTTTTCCAATTTGATGCATTTACCAGCACAAATCTGTTCCAGTGCATTGTTATCTACGCATTTATACCATTTTCAAAAACACAAATTTATTCCCCACAAAGCCATTGTCAAGTTCCTCCTTCCTCAGCAGGCACAAAGTTCTCAGCTTGTAATAAAGCTATTCTTGTGACTCATAGCCCGGTTGTTTGCACGTGGCTCGGCTGCAGGGTAATCCTTTTCAGCAATGGAAGGAAGCCTGTAAGAGCTTGCATTCTTGGAGATGTCCTTGGAGATGGGGACAGAAGGAGACCTATTTCTGAAATGCCTACAAAAGCAATGTCAGAAAAAGAAGCCGCTCTAAGGGTAGGCAAGAGGCTCGAAGCATTATTGTGTGCATGGAGCCAGCAGAGGAATGGAGAACATCTCATGGTCCTGTTGCTCGTCCTCCTCAGGTTCCATGGCCCATTTTGGCAGCCAGCCTCTCCAATTGGTCATGGTGACCTTCTCTACGAGAAGAGGAAGGGATCTGTAAAGGTGACACAGCTGCAGGTTATAGCAGTGCTTCAAGCTTCTTGCCATCCTACTGGCTAATCTCTCCTCATTCATAGGGTGCCCCAAAAACCACAGCAATTCCATGTTTTCTCATTCTAGCTCACTCCTTTGATAGGAGAAGCACCAGTGTTCTTCTAGATGAAAGGCAATGGCAACTACAGAAAACAAACACCAGGACCTTCACCCACCACCACATCTTGTTTCCCCCTGGCTATCCCCCAGATTCCCAAGTTCTCAGATCAGCACCTTGCTGATTCTTCTCAATCTACTCAGCAAACTTCCTCAGAGATCTCCTTCCCTGCTCTGCAGCAAGCAGGTTGGTCCCCAAAAGACCATCAGTGCATCAGAGACAGCTTTCAGAAAGGATGAGGGATTTCAGGGATCCGAGTCAAGCGGTAACAATAAAGCCCAGCAGAGACCCTGGGTAGGAATTCCAGCTTAATACAAAGCAAATTTCATTCCCCAAAGGGAGAAAGCCAGCTAAAGTCCCAGAAACAGCACAGTGGTGGCCAAGGCCTCCCAGGGAGTGCGGAGCAAGAGCCACAATGGGGTTGTGGGAATCCCAGGACAGGGTTGCCCAAGGCTACGGAGACATTCGTGCTTTTGGCTTTTCACTTCTCTCCCAAGGGAAGAATGGAATTTGAACCAGCCTGGGTTAGCTGATACCAGCAGCATGGAGTGCTGAGAGCCCTCCAGCCCCCTCCAGAGCCATGATCTCACTTTTGCCTTTCAGTGTTTGCTTCCCACCCACTGGTTTCCTCAGCATCACTTTGACCATGGGGGTAAAAGGAGGAGTGATGAACTACAAAAGTGACTGTTTCCCCTTAGTGCAGGCCCAGAGGGCTTTGATGCAGAGAGATGACTCCCTGCAAAGCTTTCCATGGCTGGGACACCATACAGATCAGATGTGTGGTCCCAGTAATCCAGGCTGCCATCTCTGATGTGACTGCCAAAAGAAAGGCACAGAGGCCCAATGGGTAGGTAGTGGTATGCCAATGGCTTGGGCTGTGAGACAGCTTTTCCTCAGGCCCCTTCTTAGATCAGATGACTATGGCATTTTAAATCAAATCCTTACCAAAAAAGAGAGAAAAAATGTGCATAGCAGGACTGAAAAATGACATCTTCAAGCGAGTGGGATTAAGAAGTTCCAGAAGAAGCCTGAATAATAACAATCAGATTCTCCACATAGGTGGCAAATTCCAGCCAAATATCTCAAAATGCCGATTCTTTGTTCTATAGTGTGCTGGCAAAAGCGTCCAGGATGTAAAAAAGGAGTGAGAGAGTGAGGGAACCTGTCCAGTATGTCCATCGGACTGAAGAAATGGCTGTAGTGGGCCTTGTAGGGTAGAAGAGCTGTAGATGACAGCTAGCAGCTATTCCTTGTGCTGATGTGGTGAGAATCTGATTGCAGCATTGAAGTTTGTTCTCAACCACACCAATCTCCTTTGGTTGTAACACAGGGAAATTGTCCACATTCTGTCCATCCATCCAGTTCTACAGCTGCAAAAGAGAAGGCTGTCATCTCCAGCACTGAAACTGTGTCAAAAAAGTATGGGTTCCACCTCTGTCAGTCATATGTAGGACACTTGGATGAGCAAGATGAATGAGTGGGATTTGCAGGAATTTAAGACTAAGAGCACTCAGATCTTCCAGCTTTTTTTCCAATAAGTGTTCATTTTTAAAGATGTGTCTGAAGAAGAGCAGCTAGCCCGTGAAAGGTCGGGAGCACAGTCTTACAGGGAGTGGATGAGGGAATTGGGATGGTTCAGTCTGGAGAAGAGGAGGCTCAGGGGAGACCTTGTTGCTCAGCAAATCCCTGAAAGCAAGTAGTGGTGAGGTGGAGATCCAATAAAAACGATAGAAAGAGAGGTGATGGCCTCAAGTTGCTCCAGGATGGATATTAGGAAAAATTTCTTCTCAGAAAAAAAATACCAAGTACTGGAAGAGGCTGCTTAGGGAGGCGGTGCAATAACTTCCCTGGAGGTGCTCGAGAACTGTGGAGAAGTAGCACTGAGGGACATAGTGGGCATGGTGGGCATGGGTTGGGCTTGTACTAGATGATCTTAGAGGTCTTATCCAGTCTTGATGATTTGGAAGCATGTCTTGGTTTCAGCTGGGATTGAACTGTTTTCTTTGTATGATGCTATGTTTTGTTTCTAGGAGAAATGCAATGTTGATGACACACCAATGTTTATAGTTGCTGCTAATGAGGTTGAACAGAGCCAAGGCCATTCTCAGTGAAGGGCCTAAGGAACTGGGAGAGAACAGAACTAGGAGGGACGACTTAAACTGGCCAAAGGGATATTCCATATTTATGACATCATGCGTGTGAAGGGGGTGGGAGTTGATCTCGCTCTCTTCTTCTAGCTGGGCACCAGTTGGGGACTGGTGAGCAATTGCTTGTGCATCACTTGTTAAATACATTCATATATATAAATATTTGTCATAATTATTATCCTTTTCTCTATTTTAGTAAATAATTCTATCTCAGTCCATGAGTTCTAACTCCCAGTGGGTGCTCAGCCACCCGGGGCTTAAACCACAGCACTGATTCCCTTTTTCCCTTTTGTTGCTGGTAAAGGAAGCAGCCTGAAATGAAAGACAGCAAGGCTGGTTGAGCAGATAACATTTTTCATGAGACCAACAGATAAAACTGGAAAAAAAAAAAAGAAAAAGCACACAAGTAAGCTGAAAGAGAAGCTGATAGAGAAATCAGAGCCCGTGTGGTTTTGTCCATCTGTACCAGTGGAGATTCAGGACTGGTTTTATTTACCCTGCACAAATTACTCTGAGCCTGGAGACTGCATTGGCAATGAAGAAAATAACATCACCTGGCTTTATGGCCAGCACCCTGCTCTGACACTGCCAGGCACAACGGTGGGATCGGTGAGATGGTTTGGGACACGCATCATTAAAAGAGCAGCATGCAAACGCTAAGAAGCACCAAAAGTGTGTACAGGTTTTGATCCAACTCAGGCAGAGGCTGTGGGATTCCTCAGGAAAGCTGGGCCTTCTTTGGAAGGGCTGATTCAGCTCTGACATCTGCAGGTGAATGCGTGATGGCAGCCAGCCCAAATCCGCCCTGCTGCTGCTTGCTGATTGCCAGAAAACAAACGAGCAAACAGTTCCGCTTCCGTGCTGCTCCCTCCCCTCTGGCCAGACCTGCAGCCCGTGCTGTGCGTGGGGCAATCTTGAATTTGAGGGGCAGCAGTTGGGCAAGAGCCTGACCCACTGAAGGAGAATCTGCTGAAAAGAGGGCTGGAGCACAACGAGGAGAGATGAGCATTTCCTCGGAGCACAAGCCCATCGGGAAACAGGTTGCTGGCAGCCAGCATATGGTGAGTACAGTGCAAGGTTTGGGGGCATGGCCCCTTCTGGGATCAGAGAATCCCCTTTGGGTTAGTTTCAGCATTCTTTTGCGTCCATCTGATACTTTGAAGGCACAGGGACATGCCAGATGTGTGAGCAAGGCGGGAATTCTAGGTGAAAAGCTGTGTTTGACTCCAACCTGTTTGCACCAGCCTGGTTAAAGCAAGGCAATGTCCCTTGGAGGTGCACAAAGCTACAGCAATCAACCTCACTGGTTATTTTTCTCCTTTGCAGACTATGTAATTCATTTGATGTTAACTTTAATTTGCCAGATCCCTGAGTAAAAGCTTGCTGTGTATTCAAGGGTTTTTCAGTGGTCTCCAATGATGAGTAATTTGCTCGGTGCTTAAGATGTGCAGAATTAGCAGGTGGGAGCAGTGGTTTTTCAAGCTTTAAGGAAAATCAGTGTTAACCACAAGACAAGGGGCCTTTTACTGAGCAGAAAACAGACAATGTTTTACTTTTCCCTCCCTGGACCTATTACTAACTGGTTTGCCTTGACCTTCCATCTTAAAAGAAGAGGCTCAAAAGCATGAGACCCTCCTGACAAACAATGCCTGACAGGAGAAGCTGTTGTTACCACTTGGACTAATGGCAGATTTTCTAACTGCTAGGCTTTGCTACAGAAACAGCTTTGGGCCATGCTCTTTACACTACATATTGTCAGACAGAATCCTTTTATGTTCTCTTGGCCCTGGTGCAAATAATTGCCCTGGAGATGAAGCCACCTACATTAGAGCAAAGCAATTCTCCAGCTGGGTCTTTGTTCTGAATCTCCTGTTGTGTCCTGGTTTCCCTACGCTGTGAACTCACTGCAGCTAAACCTTATAGCTTGCAGTCATTTAAAAGACATAATCTCCCTCTGCTATGAGTTGTCTGTTCCTGTCCCCTCATTTTGCTAGCTCTGGTGCTAATTAAATCCTCTGCGAGCCACTTCAGCTTGCTAAAATGAAGGAGAAACAGAGCTGGCACAAAGTAAGAAGCAGGGACAAGGAAAGACAGGGGAGGGGGCAGCAGGAGCCTCCCCTTTGTCCTGGTGTAACAGTGAGATCAGCTCATGTCATCTCATCCTGTGGGTACGTACCCACAGGGCACCACAGGCTGGATCCAGCTAAGCTCTTAGGTACACGCTGAAGCATGTGACTGGTAGCACTGAAGCAGATCGCTGTGTGATCAGATCCAAGAAAGAGCAGGTGAGCTCCTGGAGAAAAGGGTTGTTTATTGACTCAAGCCTTCCCAGTACAGGTGCGGTCCTGGCCAGGCATATGACTTGCATTACTGGACTGGCAGAGGGAGGGAAAAGAACTGCCTCATTTCTTCCTTCTCCTCCTGCTCTCCCAAGTCCTACAAAAATGCAAAGATGGCTGTTAAAATTCTTCAGCATTGAAATAAGTCAGGAATGTCATCAGAAGTGACTCCAGGTTCAGCTCTCTGGGCATTCAGGCCTCTCCTGTTTCAAATAGCAGTGGCATTAATGCACAGTGAAATAAAATAAATAGAGGTAAAAATCCAAACATTAAATCTTAGTTCTTAAATCCACATCAGTTGCACAAACTATTTTGCCCTGTCCCTGCAGGTGTTCAAGGCCAGGCTAGATGGGATCCTGAGCAATGTGATCTAGTGCTTGATCTAGTGATCAGCAACCCTGTCTGCAAGAAAAGGAACTGGAACAAGATGATCTTTGAGGTCCCTTCCAGCCCATAGAAGCCGTTCTATGATTCTATAATTCTATGATTCTCGTTACTTCCTATCAAATGCACAGTTAAACAGATATTGCACTGCACCTCAGATATCAGCAAAATGACCCTTTCCTAAGTCCTAAAGGTGTGGTGAAGATGAATCCATTCAAAAATATCCATGCTTCTGCTGATCTGGGTACGAGGGCCAAATATAAATATCCTGCGGCTGCTTTTAGCAATACGTGGTGTGTGGTGTAGATATTCTCACCTGTCCTCCATGGGAGGGTGGACAGGCACTGGAATGGGCTGCCCAGGGAGGTGGTGGAGTCACCGACCCTGGACCTGTTCAAGGAACATTTAGATGTTGTGTTGAGGGACGTGGTTTAGTGCGAAGTATTGGCGATTGGTGGATGGTTGGACTGGATGATCTTATAGGTCTTTTCCAACCTTGGTGATTCTATGACTCTTCCTGCTTTTTACACTGCCACGAGAGCTTCCAGTTGCAATTGTATTTTTTCCTTGATTCTTCTGTGTTGGCAACCTCCAATGGCTTACATGTGTGGTTTTTCTCCCCTTGTGACATCTGTAGTTGCCACCAATCGTGGAGCTGAATGTCGGCGGGGAGATGTACACGACAGCGCTGAGCACCTTGAAGAAACACCCCGGTTCCAAGCTGGCAGAGATGTTCACCGGCCAGCACAAACTCAGGACAGACTCCAAAGGGAGGATCTTCATTGACAGGCCGGGGACCTACTTCAAATACATCTTGGAATATCTGCGCAGTAACCAGGTGCCCACCCAGTGCATCCAGGATGTCTACAAGGAAGCTTTGTTCTACGACATTGAACCCTTAATCAAGCAGCTGGAGGACTCCCCTCAGATTTTTGGGGAACGTGTGGCAAGGAAGCAGTTCCTGGCCCGTGTGCCCAGCTACAGTGAGAACGTGGAGCTGATGATCCGCATCGCACGGGCTGAAGCGGTCGCGTCCCGCTACTCCAGCGTCATCATATGTGTTGTCAAAACGGAGGAAGACGTGGCCAGGTGTCAGGATGCCTTGAACAGCTTGGATATGGATAAAAAATCCGTGGTGAAATTTGGCCCCTGGAAGGCAGCTCCAACTATTTATGATTTACTGGACTGCATTCAAATGGACGTGAAAGACAAAGGGTACGAAATCTCCTTACATGCTCACGGTGCTGAAAAAGGGTTTCGCTTCAAATCCCAGGATTTCTTCCACATAATCCGGTTCACCTGGTGGTAGCAAAGTGCCTTTCTTGATGGAGAGTGGAAGAAACCAGTTATCAAAACAAATGAACTTGGGCTGTGGAGACTAAGCCCTGGACTACTGGAGGGACAGGAAGAAACGCGTGGGCCCATAAAAGTCTCTTCTTTGGTTGTTTGCCAAATTAAAGAACATTTGAGAGCCACTGTTTTGTTGGGCATTAACGGTTAACTGTACAATTTTCAAGGTATGTGTTTTGAAATGGGAGCCAGACCTGAAGTTGAGCAAACTGCACTCAACCTAAGAGAAATGAGTATGTCCAAATGTGTCTTGTGGACACGGGAAGTTGGTCTCTCACTAGAAACTGGAACTAATTACTACCCCAGAGTCCAGAGTTGCTAGTAGGGTTAGGAGCAGCACGTGGACAGGTCTCCTACTCTGCCTTATTTTGAGTCATAAATACTGAGAGCTACAGAGCCCATTCACCCTAACCTGCTGTCCTCAGAGCCTTCTCCTCACTGTGAATACTTCTCATAAGTTAGGATCTGCTGTATGGAGTGCAGCAGTCTGGTCCACAGATTTATTCTAGGTAAAGACAGACAATGGTCTGTCCATAAAGCACACAGACTAATCTTTAAATGCTAGCTCACAGCTGCAATGTTGGAAAAAAAAACATCTTTGAGAAGCAACAGATCAGATTTTGAACTATTGTTGAGAGAAACGAGGGGAATACATAAAAGCTTTCTTCTGATTAATGCTTCACTTATGTTTCTCATGTATTGCCAGGCATGACCTCTCTGATGAAAAAAATTGCATCTGCACCGTTTCAAGTGGAATCCCTGAAAGCTGTGTAAATACTTGCTCAACTTAGATTTGGATCTTTAATGATCTTATGATTATATCTTTTATGGGCCCCTTCGAACTGGGGATTCTACAATTTTATGAAGAAGAGGTAAAAATCACTGATGAGATGTCACCTAAAGAACCATACTTCTCTCTCATGTCACCCTATTTCAGTCTTTCGTCTTGTGCCATTCACTGTTATCACAACACTATTTTTAAATGTATAAGTTTAGGGAAACCCCCCTGTGATTTGACTGGAAGGAAATGCTACTGAAGTGAAAGCCTGGGGCCCAGAGGCGATTCTTAACAGAACACGAGTTGGTTCCTACACTGTGTTTAAAAAATCTGAGCATTCCAAAGTTGGTATTTTGTTTGTTTGTCTTGTACTTTTTTACTGCAGACGGCCATTAAGATGGTTTTAATAACTCTGGGATGTTCAAGTCATCACAGCTAATTTGATTATGGATGTATTTCCTCTACAATGCTCTCAAATGGTCTGATCTGGACATGAGGAAGTATTACTTTTCAGAAAGGGTGGTCAGGCACTGGAATGGATGCCCAGGGAGGTGGTGGAGTCACCGAGCCTGGGGGTGTTCAAGGAAAGGCTGGATGTTGTGTTGAGGGACGTGGTTTAGTGGGAGCTATTGGGAATAGGTGAACGGTTGGACTGGATGAGCTTTTAGGTCTTTTCCAACCTTGGTGATTCTATGATTCTATGATTCTATCTTTGGGTGGTGCTGTGTGGAGCCAGGAGCTGGACTCGATGATCCTTATGCCCCTTTCAGCTCGGAATATTCTACGTTTCTATGATCTTTTAGCTGATACCGGTGACACTGATAGACAAGTTGGAAAGCTTTATACTCCAATCCCTTCACAGATCATTATATCCCTAAGATGTCCACGTGCAGCTATCCCTGGCTGTCTTACATGCTGTATTTCTAACTGCCTCTAGACAGATACTTGTCACAGGGGCTCTTTGGTGCTGCTGCCCCCCTTTTCCCCCCTCCTTGAAGGAGACACACTTGAAGGCTGCATTATGTGTTTGGCTGTGTCCAATGCACAGCTTGCCTTTAATGTCCCGGAGACACACAAGGTCAGGCTGGATGGGGCTCTGAGTAACCTGGTGGAGCTGTAGGTGTCCCTGTTCATTGCAGGGGAGTTGGAGCAGATGATCTTTAGAGGAGCTGGGAGCGTGCGAGGGGTCACTGCTGCTGGAGGTGCTCAGGTGGGATCTGGCACTGAGGGTCGTGGTCAGTGGGCATGGGGGGCTGGGATGGGGGTGGGCTTGGGGATCCTAGAGGTCTTTTCTATCCTTAATGGTTTTGTGACATGATGAAGAATTTTGTTGCAACTGGGAAGAGAAGGGATGGCTCTTCTTTGTGTGTCCCTGCGGTTTTGCGTTATCTTTTACTGGGCACTGGGAAAAACCTGAGGGAGACACCAGCACTTCTCACACATAATATTAAATTATAAACCCGCAGCTAAGCAGACTCGCTGGGGTTTGTGTGATGGCATCCCCCGTCGGAGCTGCTGACACTCGGCTCCGTACGGCGCGTATTGATGAGGAAAACCGAGCTCCAGCGCACCCGCTGGGTGACGACACCAACCCCGAGGCGGAGCAGGCCGCAGCCGCCATCTTGAACGCAGCGCGCGTTCTCATGGCAACAGGAGGCCTCCCAGCCCAGACCTCCTGACCATAGAGCGGAACCTCCAGCTGGAAAGAGAGTACTCTCCGTTCGCTACGTCACGAGAGGGCGACTCTATGGTATGGCGGCGGGGGGAGGGGCGCGTAGGGCGGCCGCGACATGGCGGCACACCTGAAGAAGCGGGTGTACGAGGAGTTCACCAAGGTGGTCCAGGTGAGCGAGGAGAGCTCCGAGCTCTGTAGGGTGATTCCGGTGAGTGTGGGAAGGGCGGTGGTAGCAGCCTGGGGCCTAATCCAGGGGTGGCTTCCTGGGAAAGGGGAGCGTTGGGGCTGCCTCAGGTTTGGGGTGGGTTACTGCAGGCCTTGGGGGAGATGCGGGGGATGTGGTGGCCTCAGCTCGGGGAGGGAGAGGACAGCTGGGAGGTGTAGGAGAAGGGGTTGAAAGGGGCAGAGCAACTTGAGGAGATGTAGTGCTCACCTGAGGGTGGGAGCTGCCCCACTGGGCTGGGAAATCTAGCCTTGCAGAGAAGAACCTGGGGGTCCTGATGGATGAAAAACAGAGCGTGAGCCGCAGCGTGTTCTTGCAGCTCGGAAAGCAAATGGTATCCTGGGCTCCATCAGAAGAGGGGTGGCCAGCAGGGACAGGGAGGTGATTGTCCCCCTCTACTTTGCACTTGTGAGGCCCCATCTGGAGTACTGTGTCCAGGTCTGCAGCCCCCAGTACAAAGAAGACAGGGAGCTGTTGGAGAGGGTCCAGAGGAGAGCCACAAAGAAGATCAGAAGGCTGGAGCACTTCCCCTACGAAGACAGAAGGCAGGCTGAGGGAGCTGGGCTTGTTCAGCCTGGAGAAGAGAAGGCTGTGGGGCGACCTCATTGCAGCCTTTCAGTGCCTAAAGGGAGCCTACAAAGAGGATGGGAATCAACTCTTTGAAAGGGTAGACAACGGCAGGACAAGGGGAAATGGTTTGAAGTTGAGGGAGGGAAGATTGAGGTTGAATGTCAGGGGGAAATTCTTTACAGAGAGAGCGGTGAGGTGCTCAAACAGCTGCTCAGAAAGACTGTGGATGCCCCGTTCATCCCCAGAGGTGTTCAAGGCCGGGTTGGATGGGGCCCCGGGCAGCTTGGTGTATTATTAAATATGGAGGTTGGCAGCCTTGCAGGGGGGTTGGAGCTTCATGATCCTTGAGGTCCTTTCCAACCCTGGCCATTTAATGATTCTATGGAATGTGCTTCCAGAATAGATACTGTTCTGTGACAGGCAAGGGAAAGGGCGGTGTTTGCGGTGGGGTGCAGGAACTCCCTCGGGCTGCCTTTGTGGGAAGCAGTTTGCTCTGGGAAGGATTTGCATGGTGTTTCTGAATTGTGTTGCTCTGCCTCTGGCCCACAGCAGCAGCATGAGGACCTGTCTGCTAAGAAACTGCGGCTGACCAAGCCCAGCAAGTCAGCAGCGCTCCACGTCGACCTTTGTAAAGCCACCTCGCCTGCAGATGCCTTGCAGTACCTGCTGCAGTTTGCCAGGAAGCCTGTGGAAGTGGAAAGCGTGGAAGGGGTTGTCCGAATCCTGCTGGAACATTATTATAAGGTAATGAAGCTGGGAGCCAAAGATCTGCCAGAAACCCCATTCTGACCTTTTATCTTTGGATAGGGTTGGAGGTAGGATGGGAAGCTGCTGTTTCCTGTGTTGCCATCTCAGTTGCCAACAGTGTTGCGTGAGGACAGTGAGTGGTTGTAGTCCTTCACCTGTGTGGTTACAGCTCATGTCACTTGGTTTTAGCAGTTTCAGGACTCGGTGACAGGGAAGTGAGCCAGGAGGTAATGGCCTCAGGTTGCACTAGGGGAGGTTCAGGTAGGATATTAGAAAAAAATCCCTGAAAGTATGCTTATGTAATGGCACAGGCTGCCCAGAGAGGTGGTGGAATCACCGTCCCTGGAGGTGTTCAAAAGCCATGGAGGAGATGTGGCACTGAGAGACGTCTATGACTGGGTGACTGGTCTGATAGATGAGGGAAGGGCTGTTGATGTAGTCTTCCTAGACTTCAGCAAAGCCTTTGACACGGTCCCTCACAGGCTTCTTCTGGGGAAACTGGCTGCCCGTGGTCTGAACAGGTATACACTTCTTTGGGTAAGGAACTGGCTACAGAGCCGTGCCCAGCAGGTCATGGTGAGTGGAGTGAAGTCCAGCTGGCGACCCGTTTCAAGTGGAGTCCCCCAGGGGTCGGTGCTGGGGTCCATCTTGTTTAATATCTTTGTTGATGACCTAGATGAGGGGATTGAGTGCACCCTCAGCAAGTTTGCAGATGACACCAAGCTGGGAGGTGGTGCTGATCTGCCTGAGGGTAGGGAGGCCCTTCAGAGGGATTTAGACAGGCTGAACCGCTGGGCTGAGGTGAATGGGATGAGGTTCAACAAGGCCAAGTGTCGGGTCCTGCACTTTGGGCACAACAACCCTATGCAGCGTTACAGGCTTGGGGATGAGTGGCTGGATGAGTGTGAAGAAGAGAAGGACCTGGGGGTGTTGGTTGATGCTCGGCTGAACATGAGCCGACAGTGTGCCCAGGTGGCCAAGAGGGCCAACAGCATCCTGGCCTGCATTAGAAATAGTGTGGCCAGCAGGAGCAGGGAGGTGATCATCCCCCTGTACTCAGCACTGGTGAGGCCGCACCTCGAGTGCTGTGTTCAGTTTTGGGTCCCTCACTACAGGAAAGATGTTGGGAGCGTGTCCAGAGAAGGGCAACGAAACTGGTGAAGGGTCTGGAGCACAGGGCTGATGAGGAGCGGCTGAGGGAGCTGGGATTGTTCAGTCTGGAGAAGAGGAGGCTCAGGGGAGACCTCATTGCTCTCTACAACCTCCTGAAGAGAGGCTGTGGTGAAGAGGGATTTGGCCTCTTTTCCCAGGCAACGAGCAGCACACGGGGCAATGGCCGCAAGTTGTACCAGAGGAGGTTTAGGTTGGACACAAGGAAGAACTTTTTCCCTCAGAGAGTGGTCAGGTACTGGAATGGCTGCCCAGGGAGGTGGTGGAGTCGCCGTCCCTGGCAGTGTTCAAGAGGCGTCTGGATGACGTGCTGTGTGATGTGGTTTAGTGCTAGTGGTGGCAGTGGTGATGAGGAGACGGTTGGACTGGATGATCTTGTAGGTCGTTTCCAACCTTGTGATTCTATGATTCTATTACGTGGTCAGTGGGCATGGTGGGACAGGCTGGGGTTGGACTTGGTGATCTTAGAGGTCTTTTCCAACTTGAATGATTCCATGATTCCTGCAGGTGATCTGCATGATTAGTTTGCATCAGCTTAACAAGGAGCAGGCGGCATGACAAGAAGTTTTCCAAGTAACCCAGTTGTCCAAAGCTGGCTCAACTTTATCTAAATCCTGCTTAATTTCTTTTAAGAGTACGGAAATTTTTTAGCTATAGCTTACAATGCAGACCACTTCTAAAAGACACTGCTGAAAAGCAGAAGTGGTAGACTTTTTTTTTTTTTTTCTTCAACCAACAAAAAATTTTGAACAACAAGATAAAAGAATGGATGCTTTATGCTGTCCAGATATTGATCCTTCACTTGATAACTCAAATTTGATTGTTGCTAACAGAAATATGTGCTATTTCTTGTAAACGTCCTTCTGCTATTCTTTCTTTTCTTTTCAATTGGATCTTCTCTACTTTCGTAGAATGGCTTGGGTTGGAAAGGACCTCAAGGATCATCAAGCTCCACCCCCCCTGCAGCATCCAGGGCCACCAACCACCATATCTAATATTAGACCAGGCTGCCCAGGGCCCCATCCAACCTGGCCTTGAACACCTCCAGGGATGGACGGGGCATCTGCAACCTCTGGGCAGCTGTTCCAGCACCTCGCCACTCTCTAAAGAGCTTCCCCCTGACATCCAACCTAAATCTTCCCTCCCTCAACTTCAAACCATTTCCCCTTGTCCTGCTGTCATCTCGCCTTTCCAAGAGCTGACTCCCCTCCTGTTTGTAGGCTCCCCTTAGGTACTGAAAGGCTTTGAATTGATGCTAGAGCTGTAAGGATTTTGTCAGTCTCTGTATTTGTTGTTGGAGCGTGACTGCCTGTTGTTATTGTTCCTTCTTTCGTTTACAGTATGATGGGCAAACAGGACAGTTTGGGATCTGTCCTCTGAAAAGCATCAGAAAAATCATCAGCCTCTTCCTCTATGCTTTTCTGACAGTTTGCTGACAGTTGTTTCATTGTCTCTGGGCTGGTGGCACAGAATGAGCTGGTTGTTGCTGGCAGAAATGGTGTGCCATCAGACAGTGCCTGAACGGATCCCAGAGGGCTCTTTCCAGCTGTTGAGGGTTGTTGGGTTGAGGGGTTAGAGATGCAGTGACTTAAGGGCCTGCTGCTGCTCTTGGAGTCTCTCCTAAACGCTGTTGAAAGGTGTCATTGCTGTGATAAGAGAGGTGCAGAACTGCAGTGCTGAATACAGAGGTGCATTGGAGAGAGTGTAAAATCCAGACTCCTTTGTGTCCTTCTGCCTTCTGTTGGATATCCTTGCAATGTGAGGATGGAAGAGGGCTTCCAATTAGGACTGAAGTGCTGAGTGCACAGGTCTGTGGAATACTCCTATTTACAGCCCTTCAAAATGCATGAGCTCTTAAAGAACTTAAAATTAATGATAATTTGTGAAGCTTATTTATGTAATCACCACATGTGACAGCATTTAGAGATGTATCCAGCTAACATGTGCTCCTATTTATTTTTTTTTTAACCTTGCTGCCTTGGGTTTGTTTGCTTTGTATCTTTCTATCTTATATCTGCTTATATCTTTCTAGCAGGATTCCTCCTTGCTGTGAACTTTTTCTCTAGGCTATGGACCCCAACGTTTAGCTGAAATCCAAAGACCATCAGTGTCAGTTCATCTTCTAAAATCCTCCCATTTGTTTATTTTAACTTACAGGATAGGAACATTTAACAGGGAGTTTTTCAGAATCCTGAAACCCTGATTATTTAAACTTTTATTTTCAAACAATAATGAGTAATTACTCAGAAATTAAGAGGTAAAAGAGTTAATTTGTAGTGTAGTGGAAGCTGCAAGAAGAACACTTTGGTGTGATTGACTTACTGCAAGGTGGAGCATAGAGGAGGAAGGAACCTTATGGCAAAGTTTGGTCCCTTGTGCTGAAATGTGAGTGGATCCTGCCTCCCTGCAGAGTGTTTTGCTCTCCCAACTGAAAAATGAGAGAATAATAGAATTGTCTGGGTTGCAAAGGAGCACAGTGCTCATCCAGTTCCAACCCCCTGCTGTGTGCAGGTCACCAACAGCAGCCCAGGCTGCCCAGAGCCACATCCAGCCTGGCCTTGAATGCCTGCAGGGATGGGGCATCCACAGCCTCCTTGGGCAACCTGTTCCAAGTCTCACCACCCTCTGTGGGAAAAACTTGCTCCTCATATCTGTTGCTTCCTTCCAGGAGAATGATGCTTCTGTAAGACTGAAGATTGCTTCCTTGCTGGGTTTGTTATCGAAGACTCCAGGATTTTCCCCAGACTGCATTGTGGATGATGCCATCAACACACTTCAGAATGAGAGTAAGTTGAGTTTTTTCAGATGCCTTTCAGGCCTTGCTTGAAGTGGAATCTTGTTAGGAGCAGTGTTTTTCCTTAGTGTACTGCAAAGCAGCTCATCAGGGCATTAGTGTAGTAACATTGGTTTTCTAATAGACAGTGAAGTACAGGTGATTCTGTTTGTGTCTTCATTGAAGTCCGTTTTTATTTTCTGTTTTATATTCACTGCTTGTATGTTCTTGATGCAGTTTAATTTTATTTTAGTATCACTTAGTGACAGGTGAATCATAGAATGTCTTGGGTTGGAAGGGACCTCAAAGATCATCAAGCTCCAATCCCCCTGCTGCAGTCAGGTCTACCAGCCTCCAGATCTGGTACTAAACCAGGCTGCCCAGGGCCCCATCCAGCCTGGCCTGGTACCAAGGTGATTGGTGGCTTTAGTATGTTATCTGCAAGGAGAAGCCAAGGAAACTGGGCTTCTTTTCTCCTCTGAAGGAAAAGGCTCCAGGAGGACCTTCCAACCAGAGTGATTCTGTGGTTCTGGAGCTCAGCAAAGAGGTGCATAACCTTTCCCTGCTTTGTTTTGCAGAGTCTCACCAAGTCCTTGCTCAGCTGCTGGACACCCTGCTGGTGATTGGCACAAAGCTCCCAGAGAACCCATCTGTCAGGATGAGGCTGGTGGAGGTAGCTTGCAAGGTAAGGCTGCCTCCCTGAAGACATCAGTACTGCTGAAGGGCAAAGCTCTGCTCTTGCATGCTGAATTTGGATTCAGTCTGTTTTGGGAGAGAGCTCAAGGTACTACATTTTAAAGGAGAGCAACTTGAAACCAAATGTGTTGTGAGCACAGCACTGGGTGCAGTTGACAAGTCTGTAAACAACACTGGATTCACTGCTCTCTCAGTTACTGCCTCTTCCTTCGTATGCTTTTGTAAGCATGTCTGCTTTCTGTAGCTGTTATTTAGAAATACTCTTCCTGTTAATAAGTTGTTGATAGAAAGCGTTAAAGTAATGTTAAGCAAATGTGTTAATAATCTGTTTAAATATTTATCTCTGCCAGAGGAAAAAGTACGTTGTCAGTATTTACTTAATCTTGTTCTACTAAAATATTAATATTTCATAATTGCTGGGAATTTTACTCTGGCTGTTTTGAAGAGAGGAAAGAACAATTAAAAAACCCAATTAGATCTTTTCTTCTCTTGTGTCCCATAGCACCTGACAGATTCTTCCCACGGTGTAAGAAATAAGTGTCTTCAGTTAATTGGCTGTCTTGGACCGGTGGAAAAAGGTGTTGCAAAAGAAGCTGAAAGCCAGGCTGCCAAAGATGTCCAGAAGATCATAGGAGATCATTTTAATGACCAGGACCCTCGTGTTAGAACAGCAGCTATAAAAGCCATGGTAAGGAGTGCTGGTGCGATGGAAGAAATTGTTTGGGGTTTGATAAGAAAGATGGGAAGGATGTGCAAATTAATCCAGAAGGGTCTGGACTAAAGCTAGTCCATATGCTGAACTAGTGCCAGTTTAACACATCAAAATTACTTGGAGAAATAAGGTAAGTTATGAATAGAAGAAGTTCATGAGATCTCAGAGTGATTCATAATGGTATGTTAAGGCAGTATGGTTAGGTTGCAGTTGGACTTGATGATCTTGAAGGTCTTTTCCACCCTGAGCAATTCTGTGATTCAATGAGATCTGCTTCTGCTGTAGCTGAAGAAGCTTTTTAGTTTGGGATATCGTGGTATGATTGCAGGTAAGGTCTAGTGAGAAGTCTGCATTTCCTGATTCAGGGTCAGTTGCCACAATAATAAGCCCCTATTCTGCATTTAATAGAACACTGATTGTGACAGGAAACCTTGTGTGTTTAAATCTGAAAACTTGTGTGCTTTTTTTTTTTTTTTGGCAATGTTTTGGTTACTGATTTTCATGTGGGATTCAGCAAATTCAGAACTTTTTAGCTTTGCAGCAATAGAAGCATAGGCAGTGCATTAAGAACTTTGCTTCGTGTGAGTTCCTGTGACTGTATGGGGGTGTAGCACTTTCTCTGCTACTCTTAAAGTTTATAAAGTTACCCCATCTAACTTGATGGTGATCAAAGGTATTTGAACTGACACCATTGAACTGTGAAGAAGGAAACAAGATGCATTAGAGAGGATCAGACTGCATGTGAGTCTGTCTGGGATCTCCCTCTGCTGGAGGCTGCACTCATCCTTCATTTTCATTCTATTTTGTTGCTTTCTTTTTTTTTTTTCATAGAACTTCTTACACCTGCCACCATTTCTGCAGTGACACTGAATCAAATCCATAGCAAGATTTATGACCTTCAATTTAATAGTTTCACTACAATGTCAGCTGTTTTGCTTTAGTTTGGAGCTTGGAAGCATCCTGAATGAATTCAGGGTCCCTAACTGTTCCTAGGGTTTTTAATCACAGTTTTTCCTTGCTACTGTGTTGTTTGTTTACATTAGGAGTGTTTAGTAGGGCAGGTTTTGCTGTTCCTCTGGCTGTGAAAATGCACCGGTGGTGCTGCTTTTTAGTCTGTGTCTGAGGGAGTGGTTGAAACTGGCCAGTGCTGAAAAATTGCTTGAAGGCTGAGAGAATGGGCAGAGTGTTCATATGAACTGTATTTTCCTAAGCAATCAAAGTGTAAGTGGCTGTGAAGTTTAAGGTTACACTGAAGTCAAGGTTTTCTTTAAGATACAGCCAAGCTTGAGAAGCAGCTGAATTACAATAACAGTTGAGAAATGCAAGCAATTAATTTTATGCAAAGCAGGAAAAACAGTGATGAAAACTTATTGTGTGTTATTGAAAACCATCGTTTGATTTCATTGTTGTTTCTTTCTTTTGTTGTTCTGGTTTTCCCCCCATAGCTTCAACTTCACGAGAGAGGACTGAAACTGCAGCAGGCCATTTATGGTCAGGTAAAACCTCATTTTTTGTTTCTATTTATTTTGTGTTGGTTTGCATACTTTGCTTTTCAGGATTCTGGGATGTTGTGCTTCGAGAGGTGGAAAGCTCTGAACAGAGGGAGGGCATTCTATGTGCATGCTGTGTGTTCTTTGCAGTGCCACATGGTAGCAAATAAAAATGAGCTTTACAACTTCAAGTGCACTAATGTGTGTGCTGTGACTGAAACTGATTGTTTGCTGGGGGGAGATAAGCATAGGAGGAGCAAGGCATTGCATAATTCTTACTGTCATCTTGCAATCTCAGTGTTAAATCCTTGTGCATTGGAGGGTGTTACGTGAGAGGGAATGGCCTCAAGTTGTGCCAGGAGAGGTTCAGGCTGGGTATTAGGAGAAATCTTGTCTCTGAAGGAGTAATCAGGCACTGGCACAGGCTGCCCAGAGAGGTGGTGGAGGCACTGTCCCTGGAGGTGCTCAAGAACTGTGTGGATGTGGTCAGTGGTGGGAGTGGGGTTGGACTTTGTGATCTTGAAGGTCTTCTCCAACCTTCATGATTCTACGATTCTGTGGCTGTTTGTTACAGAATCATGGAGTGGTGTAGGCTGGAAAGAAACTTGAGAGACCATCATCTCATTGCAAATCCCCTGTCATGGACCAGAACGTCTTTTGCTAATCAGGTTGCTCAAAGCCTCATCCAGCCTGGCCTTGAACATTGCCCAGGGATGGGGCATCCCCAGCTTCTTTGGGCCAGTGCCTCACCACCCACATAGTAAAGAACTTCTTCCTTGCATCTGCTCTAAATCTCTGCTGTTTTAGTTTAAATCCATCACCCTTTGTCCTGGCAAAAAGGTTGCAGAGCTGCAGGCTGTATCAGATTACTCTTAGGAAATGTTCATGCTTTGTGTTGCCTGCAGAATGCGGGCAGTTTTGGAGCTATACCTCATGTGATTAACAGTCTTCATTAGGATGATCAAACTTGGAAATACTTGTTAGTAGAAGGGAAGATTTAATTTGTCCTTATTTATGATCTGAACTGATATATGCTAAGGATCATAAATCAGTGGAAATTGATTATATTGGCTGCAAATCTTTCAGGCTTGCAAGCTGTTGGCAGACGATTATGAACAAGTGCGCAGTGCTGCAGTTCAGCTAATTTGGGTCCTCAGTCAACTGTACCCTGAAAGGTATGTGCTGTACACAGAGGGACTCAAAATGGTGCCACTGCAATATCTTAATCCTGGGTGTTTTGTGCCAGAAAGTCTCAGGAGAAGCAGTTAGAGGAATGCTGTGTACCAGCTGCTGACACTTGATGAGAATGCATTCATTCGATTGAAGTTTTTGTTCCTGATGCTTACTGTGTGTTGATGGGAATTCAGCACAGCTCTTAGTTGTATGCCATGCTGGATGAAGCCAGCAAACTGACTGACTTTTTTTCTCTGCTAGCATTGTCCCCATTCCTTCTTCTAATGAAGAGATTCGGTTGGTTGATGATGCGTTTGGGAAAATTTGTCACATGGTTAGCGATGGTTCCTGGGTTGTGAGAGTACAAGCTGCCAAATTATTGGTAAGTCTCATCCTTCTCTGTGGGATTCACGTTGCACTACTTAACTCTTTAAAAAGAAATGGGGAGGAATTTAGAAACTGCTCGCATAAATTCATGTCAGAATTCGAAGCAGGAGAAAAGCTGAGTGTGGGGTGTTGGCTTTGTTTCTCTCGGCTGAACTCTGTGGTGATTCCCTCCTTGAGATTGCAGGGTTGGTATCCCTAAAACAAGTACTTGGAATAACTGCCCCCCAGCACGTTTTAACAACTGAACCCAGTAAAGTCTGTATTAGATTCAGTGAGAAAATAAGCTGTTCTGATAATCCTCAGCAAACTCTGATGTAGGGTTTGAGTGTTGAGCACCATGTGAAGCTATTAGAAAGGACAAATATTGTCAGGTCCTGAGTTGGGATATATCCAGAAATTGTGTGGTGGAATTTAGAGTAATCCTCTTGCTTCCTTTTGAGGGATGTTTCTTTTTCTCTTCAGGGTTCTATGCAACAAGTGAGCTCCCATTTCTTAGAGCAGACCCTTGACAAGAAGCTCATGTCAGATCTGCGGGTACGTGAACACTCAGTGCTCGAGTTGTTTTGGCTGTGTGTAGAGTACTCAAATCACACAACAGGTGTGGAAATGCAGAGCCTGTTTGCTTAGCACGTCCTTGCCTCAGGGCTGCTGAGAGTTAATTGATGATGACAGGTTTTCTGTTAGATTAAAGTCAGTGAAGCAATTGCCAGTTTTAAATTTCATTAACCGAGCCGTGTAATGAAGAGCTTGAGGCCATTCAGGTTTTGTGGATGAGAGGTAAATGTTTGCGTTCCTCTGACGGCCATTTGGCTCTAAGCTTTATTGTGTACAGAAAGTTGGCATCCTAGTTTTGGCAGCAAACTGATTGCAGCATCCTGCAAGAGCTCTCTGGTAGTCATCTCCCACCTTAGGAGCAGTGAGTAGCTGGAGAATGGGGCCCTTGTGCAAAAAGCTTTTCAGTAAAACTCCTTCCTGAAGCAACTTTCTGAAGGTATTGCATTCAGTTTCTCAGGCCTACAAAATAGTAAGGAGGCAAGAGCTTCCAGCTATGCCTGTTTTAAAATTCAGAAAACCATCTACTGTTCTGATCAGTCACCTTTCATGTTTCCCATGGTTGTAACTGTGAGAAATGTATTTGGGCAGAGGAAGCGCACGGCGCACGAGCGAGCCAAGGAGCTCTACAGCTCTGGGGAATTCTCAAGTGGCAGAAAATGGGGAGATGATGCTCCCAAAGAAGAAATCGATACAGGTGCTGTGAACCTGATTGAATCAGGAGCTTGTGGAGCCTTTGTTCACGGTCTGGAAGATGAAATGTATGGTAAGTGTTAATGCTGTGACTGAATTGCTTGGGGTGTATGGAGGGGCCTTTTGTCTGTTTGGGGGTCAGGAGGTTAGAACCTTTGTGTTGGGAGGCACACACACGTGTGTGTTCTGAAACATTCTGATGTTTCAGAATCCAATGAACACAAGTTTTCTTACAAATTCCAATCTCAGGTTGTGCCTAGCCAACTAATGCCCATTTCTTCCGAGCTAGTGGTACTTTTGGGTTAATTAGTTGCTTCTCATCAGGTCTGGCTTTCCTAATGAGGTAAAAGACAAGTTCCATCTCACAGGGGGCTGCATAGGCCAAGCTCCTCTTGGTCCCTGCTGGCATGAATGTTCTTGCGCAGTTGGAACATGTTTTACTTGAAAATGAATTACTGGATTCTTGTGTTTTCAGATACGTAGATTTCAGGTGAGGGCTTGTTTACGTCATGTTATTGTAGCTCTGTTTCTTGAATGGAAATGCCTGCATTTCACCATCACATTTACCTGCTCTGTGGTGCTATTGCACCAGGTCTCATGGTCTTGCTGTGATGGATGTGGAGGCCTTTGTCTCACCCATTCTAGCAGATTATATCTGGCCTGCTCTTTTAAACAGGGGAAATTATGAGTGTCAAATTGGAACACAAGCATTCTTCAGCTTCTGAGCATGGCTGTAGCACTGACTGTGCTGATGATCTCAGGAATGTCTGTGTTCAGCCTTTTCTAGCCCAGCTTTCCTGTGTGTAGAGCAAAGGTTTGCAAAAGCTATTGAGAGCCATGAAGAGGTGCAGCTCTGATGTCGTTCCTGAATTCAATTTTAAACCTTGCTGGAAGGATGGCAGTAAAGAAGTCAGCAGAAAAACACCATAACAAAAATATCTCTGTAAGCTGTGGTGTAAAAGTTGATTTATTATTCTGTGACTCCTGCAAATTAAACCACGTTTTCCCAATAGCTGAACTCTCCCTGAAGCTCGAGCACGCAGCCTTGTTTCTTTCTGACTGACAGTGTGGCTCAATCCATTGTCTGTGAAGCATTCTCCAGTTTGATTATTGGGGAATGTCAGTAAAATGGGCAGATGTGGAAAATAACCAGAACTCTGAAGAGTGTACATATGTCTCCACGGTGGTATTTTAAATACTGCTGAGCTGTATTCTTCCTTACCCACGGCGCTGCTTCGTTTCTTCAATTCCATCCTGTAACTTCAATCTAAATGAATGTGTCAGCTCATGAATGCACTATTGGCAAATGTTTTCTCGGGGTTTTTTCTTCTCTAATGCCTCTAACAGCACCGTGGTCTTAATGACCATGGAGACTCAGCGTTGTGACACGGGCTTTGTTCTGTGGAAGTGGAAGGCTCGCTGTGTTTGCATTTCTCTGCTTAATCAGAATCATCAGGAATCAAAATGTTCTTTAAGAACAATAGGCCTAAACGTTACACGCAAGTTGAAATGAATGTTTGCAAGATGAGCTAATTTGAATGAAAAGTAGAAGTATGTTTTAAACAATGTTTGCAAGACATCTAATTAATCTTCCCTTTTATGATCCCAGCACATGAATGTTATGGAAGCTAGCAGGAATGGCTGTGGGGGGGAAGAATCTTCATGCAAGTCTGTCATATTTGGGTCTTCTTTCAATTCCTACTATGGTTTACAGCAGAAACATTCTCTGGACGCCTCTGTTTATTTTTACTTTTGCTTGAATTATGAGTCATTTTGATAATAGGGCACACCTTTGTCCTTTCTTGTGAGGAAGTCAGGAAGCAGGGAAAGCTCATTCCGTGTGCTGGTAACACACTGGTACTCTTGGGCTTTTCAGCAATTCACAAAGTGCTACGTGGCTACTTAAAAATGCAGTGAATGCTCTTAGCAATTAAAATGTCTGGAAGAATGAAGAGAGCAGTTTAATTATCTAAATTAGCTTGCTTAAGGTACCACAGTTACGGCTACGCTTGCAAAACGTGCCATGAAATGCATAATATTTATTAGCTGGATGGATGTGGCTCTGGGCAGCTTGGTCTGGTGGTTGGCAGCCCTGCACACAGCAGAGGATTGAAACAAGATGATCATTGTGGTCCTTTTCACCCCAGGCCATTCTGTGAGCTCCTGTCCTTAGCCCAGTGCTCCACTGCTACAGGGCCTGGCTGTTGGTGGCACGTCCTCTTAAACAGCACTAATGCCTGATTTCCCCCTCTCCTAATAGAGGTGCGGATTGCTGCAGTGGAGGCCCTCTGCATGCTGGCTCAGTCCTCACCTTCTTTTGCGGAAAAATGCCTGGATTTTTTGGTGGACATGTTTAATGATGAAATTGAGGAGGTGAGGTTGCAGTCAATACACACGATGAGGAAAATTTCCAACAATATCACGCTGCGGGAGGACCAGCTGGATACTGTGTTAGCTGTTCTGGAGGTAAGGCCTTCCCAAGGGGGGAAACATTACATTCTTGCTTTTTCTTTGTGTTGTTTTTTTAAATAAATGATATTCAGATTAAAGGCTCGCTGTCCTTGCTAACTGCTGGTGTGTCACATGGATTTCCTTCTGTCTCATTTTCTGGTCCATGTTTGTGATGTTTCACGTTGAATGCAACTTAATTTTCTTTGTTCTACCACTTCAGTTGTACCTTTTGTTCACTGAACAGAGCCAGCACACTGGTCTGAGATCTCTCTCTACTCTTCCAGCCCTTGATTTCTAGCACTCTCCTTGGAATAGTTCTGGCCTTTCCTGACCATCACTATCTCAGCCAGTTCCCAGCTGCACGTGGTAGACAAATCTCTGCTTCTTTGGGACAATATCTCAGCCTTGGATGGTACTCAAAATGCATTCTGTGTGTCTCTTTACCCACTGTTTGCTTGACCCTGTGCTACAGTGACACCCCTCAGTTGTGCTCCAGGATAAAGCAAACTAAGGCTATGTTGGATGGGGCCTCGGGCAGCCTGGTCTAGTATTAGATATGGAGGTTGGCAGCCCTGCCTGCAGCAGGGGAGTTAGAGCTTGATGGTCCCTTCCAATTCAAGCCGTTCTATGGTTCTCTGATAATCTGCTTATCTGTCTGTAACAAGAGCTGTACGATACGACCTGAGATTGAAAACACAGCAATGAGTGTTGGGTGCCTCTGGTATTTGTGCATCTATTTCATATTTGTTTCACTTGGGAACCTCTGCATTAAGGTATAAACGTGTAGGGCAGTTACACTGGTGTTCCTTTTTATGCTTGTGTTATGATTTGTCGTCTATGTTACGATAGCTGAAATATGAGAATTATCACATTTTCACTGTGCTTGCTTCAGGAAGGTGCTTGCTTACTTGCTTTCTGTTTCAGCAGTAAAATCCAGCTTTTGACACCAAAATAAAGGATTTAGGAGAACAGCATGAACTTTGGTGTCTGAATTGTTAATGGTGATGGTAACTTTTGTCTTCATTCATCTGCTTTTCCTTTACCTGAATAACTATCAACTGCTCCTTGCTTTTTTCACCAAGCATCGCATTCTGCATGTCGTGGTGTTGTGGTTCTCCCTTCCTGTCACCTTGTACACCTCTTTGGCCCTTGGTAGTCTTCTGCCTTGCTCATCTCCGTTCTCCCTTCCCAGCAGTCCATGTAACACACCTGGATTATTTTATTTCTCCAGCCACTGCATCAGCCTTCAGAGCACGTCGTCTCACTCAGTGACAGCCTGCCTTGCAGCACCAAAATAAGGACCAGATGAGCGTAACCACTGCGTTTCCCTCCTTTGTTTGTGTATGTTGGCTGTTGTTGAAGAGCCTCTATGAAGGGGGCTGTTCTTTCTTTTTGTGGAAGACAGTAATGAATGTGCTGTTGATATTTAGCAAATTATGCTTTTAAAAAAATCCTCTATTGAAATGCGTCTAAGACTTGTATCCTGTCAAATTTTCACATTCTGTCCGCCAGTGCCACAAAAATGACAGCAAGGAAGTCTATTGTATTAATTTGGAACTGCAAGGTGGTATTTGGCAGGAGGCAAGTAATGAAGCTGGAGTTCAGCCACGCTGCTTCCAGAAATATGGCTTGAAGGCTGCATAAGCTTCTCTCTGCAATATCACTGGCCTGAAGTTCAGTGGAGGTGCAGTGTGGCTTCAGAAGTGATGCATTAAGGATCCCATGTTGTCATATCAAAGCTGATGATGAGACTTGTAGCTTGTGTTACATGTTTTTTTTTTTTATTGTACACCTATAAACAAATAGTTGGGTCAAGTTCTTTCTATTCTCTTACTGCTCACTGATGCCTCTAGGATGAATTCAGCCAAGGAACAGGATCTCCTGCCTTTAAAATAAGTGTATACCCAGGCTTCTCTCTCTCTGAGCATTCAGAGGCTCTGATTTGAGGGTTTTTGCTTTTATTTTTTAGGATTCTTCAAGGGACATTCGAGAAGCTCTGCATGAGCTGTTGTGTTGCACCAACGTCTCAACTAAAGAAGGCATCCATCTTGCACTGGTGGAGCTGCTGAAAAACCTAACCAAGTATCCTACAGACAGAGAATCCATATGGAAGTGAGCGTGATCAATGTCCTCGTGTGTCTTCTTGCTTTTCTGCTTTGTTATAAAGTGGGGCATTAATGCTATACAGACTGGAAGGAGCAATCCTTGAGAGCAGCCCTGCAGAGAAGGACCTGGGGGTCCTGGTGGGTGAAAAATGGAATGTGAGCCAGCAGCGAGCTCCTGCAGCTTGGAAAGCAAATGGGATCCTGGGCTCCATCAGGAGAGGGGTGGCCAGCAGGGACAGGGAGGTGATTGTCCCCTTCTACTCTGCTCTTGTGAGGACCCATCTGCAGAACTGCGTCCAGGTCTGCAGCCCCCAGTACAAGAATGACAGAGAGCTGCTGGAGAGGGTCCAGAGGAGCCACAAAGAGGGTCGGGGGACTGGAGCACCTCCGCTAAGAAGACAGACTGAGGGAGCTGGGCTCGTTCAGCCTGGAGAAAAGAAGGCTGCAGGGTGACCTCATTGCAGCCTTTCAGTACCTAAAGGGAGCCTGCAAACAGGAGGGGAATCAACTCTTTGGAAGGGTTGATAACAGCAGGACAAGGGGAAAGGGTCTGAAGTTGAAGGAGGGAAGATTTAGGTTGGATGTCAGGGGGAAATTCTTTACAGAGAGAGTGGTGAGGTGCTGGAACAGCTGCCCAGAGAGGCTGTGGATGCCCCGTCCATCCCCAGAGGTGTTTAAGGCCAGGTTGGATGGGGCCCTGGGCAGCCTGGTCTAGTGCTAAATGTGGAGGTTGGTGGCCCTGCATGTGGCAGCAGGGTTGGAGATTCATGGTCCTTGAGGTCCCTTCCAACCCAGGCCATTCTGTGATTCTGTGATTAACCAAACATTGAACTAGCTAAGGAGGTAACAGCATTCCTCCTCCACTCTAACTCTGTTAGAGAGAATAAGGTTATTCTGTTAGAATCATAGAATCACAAGGTTGGAAAGGACCTATAAGATCACCTAGTACAACCATCCTGTTACCATTGCTGCCACAAGCCACTAAATCAAATCTTTTAGCTCCTCATGCAGACAGTTATTCTGTATTATTATTATTATTCTGCAAATACGTGGAATAGCAGGTGTGTACATAGATTGTACGTGTTCCTGACTGACATAGAGACACTGTACTGTTCTTGCTTGCCAGTGTTGCTGGTGGTCATTCAGAACTGATGACCATGGCAGGAAAACCTTATTGAAAGCAAAGCATTCTCAGAGTTTCCAGAAAAGGTTCTTCCAACTTTTAGTAGGAAACATCATCTATTCCACATAACTAATGTTTTGTGCTCCATGACATGGCAATATTCTCTAGCAGTTGCTTGTACTGATTGTGGGAAGTGGGCTGGCTAAGGGTATTGTGCTCTTGGAGGGATTTTTCTCATCTGTGAGTGAAAATAATGAACGTTTTGGGGGTTTTGGGTTGCTTAATGGAGGCAACAAAGGAAGCAATGCTTCCACACACGTGGTTTGAGATGGAATTGTTGGTTATTATTGGAAGCTCTTCTTTTTTTTTGGTCTTCTTTTTCTTCTAGTGTACTCTTACAGTGCTGTTGGAGTTTGGATTTCTGGATCTTGTTTTGTTGTCCTTTTACCTCCTCACACTTCTGGCTTTTCTGAACAAAAAAATGTATGTGCTTGTTAGCGTTTAACTTGCAAGTTTTCCTTAGGTTGTGTGCCTGCAGGTGTTAACTGTCTCTTGGATGGCTTAAGTGAACAGATTTTATCCTGAAGAGGCAGAGTTGCCATGAGTTTGCACGTAGTCTTGAGCAGTAGGATTCTGGTGCTGACCAACTCCTCAAAGTTCCACTGTAATACAAAACAGTAATGCTTTAAAATGTTGTATTTTGCAGTGTATGTGTTTACTAAGAAATATTTTTGGTCCATGTGTTTACAGGTGTTTAAAGTTCCTGGGGAGCAGGCATCCCACTCTGGTGCTCCCTCTGGTCCCGGAGCTGCTGAGCACGCACCCGTTCTTTGACACTCCAGAACCAGACATGGATGATCCAGCTTGTATCCTTGTGAAGAAGGCAGCTGATCTGTTTCACAGTCAAACATTCAGTGGTGTTTTCCCAGTGCTTGAATTTGTTAAGCTGTTTCAAACTAGCACGGTGCTGTAGCTGTCCCTTTGTGACTCAGCAAGCAATGGACTCACTGTCAGCAAGGAAGGTTGAGGGAACTGGGCTTGTACTTGGGCTTGAGGGAACTGACTTGGAGAAGAGAAGGCTCTGGGTGACCTCATTGTGGCCTTCCAATATTCGAAGGGAGCTTATAAACAGGAGGGGGAACGGCTGTTTTCAGGGGTAGACAGTGGTAGGACAAATGGGAATGGTTTTAAACTGAGATAAGGGAGGTTTAGGTTAGATCTTAGGAGGAAGTTTTTCAGCTGGAGGGTGGTGAGGCATTGGAACAGGTTGCCCAAGGAGGCTGTGGATGCCCCATCCCTGCAGGCATTCAAGGCCAGGCTGGATGTGGCTCTGGGCAGCCTGGGCTGCTGGTTGGCAACCTGCACACAGCAGTGGGTTGGAACTGGATGAGCACTGTGCTCCTTTGTAACCCAGGCCATTTTATCATCTGGAACAATCTTCATAAATACCAGAGTGGTGTAATCAGCTTTTTCATGCTGTGTGAATGATCTGGTTATCAAGCAATGTCTCAAGGTTGAGGTTTTGCAGATGAGCCCTTTGATGGGAAAATTAGCTTGCACTAATTTGGGAGATGCTTTCGCTTTTAAATAAGAGTGGTTTTCTGTTTTGTTTGCTTGTTGGTGAAACTTCTACTCCTCTCCCTGTTGTACAGTTTATAGAACAGCACTGTCACTTAGTGTAGCAGTGACTGAACTCCCATAATGCTATAAACTTGGCTTTCTGAATTAAGTAAGTCAGAAATCCTTATATTAAATTCAGTGCTTCCGAGTGCACACTGTGATTTTTGTACCGTTGCTCTTAACAATGGGAGATGCCTCAGAAATGTGAAATACCATTTTTCTATTGTTCATTCTCCTCACTTTCTTTCTGTGCAGCTGCAGAACGTGCTGTTATTTATGGTGCATGCTGAGAGATGTTAGATGGGAACAGCTTGTTTGAACTGCCACGCTGCTCCTTGTTTTTCTCTCCATTTGGAGGCCACCAGCTAACAGATCAAATGAATAGCTGGTGGGGATTGACAAGGGCTGGGATCAGGTGGAGAGGAAGTTAATCTTAATTTGGATAGCAGTGTCATACATCTGTCCTAGGAGTTTGGGATTTAAGGAATTTGGGGGGTGAAAAGCTCTAGTTTACCTCAGTGCACCTTAAAATCATAGAGTGGTTGAGGTTGGGAAGGATCTCTGAGGTCATCTCGTCCAACCATCAACCCATCCCCACTGTTTCCCTTTGGGCCACATCTTTGCAGCTCTTGAACACCTCCAGGGATGGAGACTCCACCACCTCTCTGCTCGAATCCAGGAGATGTTAGTTTAGAAATGTTCTGGAGGTGACTCGCCACCATGTTTTATGGAGAGGTGTTCTGGGAAGCCAGGCTGAGAGCCAGAAACGACAAGGAAGGCCTTCAGTGAATGAACTGGTAGTTAAAAATGTGAGGATTTTAGATTCCAAGTGGCCAGCAAATCTTAATCAACAGTAAAGCTGAATCACTTCAGCTGAAAACCTGGAAGGGATTTTGGGTGAAGGAGAGGAACTGGTTTGGCAAGTTGAAGTCTTTATGCTTGGTAGCCCACAGATAGAGAATATATTCAGGAGATGAGAAATTACGTTCACATCTCTGCTGTGCTTAGGAGTGCATCTGAACCCATTTCTTCTCCGCGCAGGCAAGTGCCCTGACCTCGTCTGCTTTGCATTGGAATCTTTTTACTCCTGCTAGAGATCTTATGTTTTGGGGCACGCTGTTGCAGGTGAATGTCCCAGCCTTTGGACCTGTTGATTGAAGCCTTTGGCTGCCCTCTGTATTTCTATGGCTCTCAGACCATGAAAAAGGTTTTCCTATTCCAGAATCTTTGTCCTGTGGTGTTCCTTTGGTTCACTGTAATTCTGCTGGCCAGGCTGGACTGGGCTCTGAGCAACCTGATCGAGCTGTAGATGTTCCTGTTCACTGCAGAGGAGCTGAACTAGGTGACCTTCAAACACCCTTCCAACTCAAATGATTCTGTGATTCTATGATGCTTTTCAGGGTGTTCGCATGGGAGGAATTGCAACGATTTTCAAAACCTCAGAGGCAAACGTTTAATTTTAAGTGTTTGGGTGCCAAACTGGTAAGCACAGCGTGAGCCTCAGGGGAAGCTCCACCTATTGAGTTGTGCATTTATGATCCTTGGCTCCTATCCTGTGTGTTGCCTCTGAGCCATCCCCCGTTGGCAGTAGCAGCCCTTCTCCAATATGGCCCTGCCTGTAGTGTTTGCACTCTGTACTTCAGCTGCATCTGCTCAGACAGCTGCCTCCTTGGGTTTTGTTCAGCATTCTCCAGCAGTAAAGAACTTACTAAAGAACCACCAGCAAAGAAAGGGTTGTTGAGTTATTGCTATTGGCCTCGCCATCCCCAAAGAACTCTTCTGGTCGTTGTTTATTTTTCTTTGACAATCCGTTTCAATAGACATTGCTGTTCTGGTTCTGATTTTCAATGCTGCTAAAAGTTGCCCAACAATGCCAGCGCTGTTTTCTGATCACACGTTCAGACATTACGCCTATCTTCGTGACAGCCTCTCTCATCTGGTCCCTCCACTACGAGTAAGTTGAACCACCAAGGCTTTTGCTTTGTTGGGAGTATTGTTGGTTTCTTCCATGTCTGCCAACGGGTAATGATTTGACTCTGGATTTCTTTTTCCCCTCAGCACCAGTGAGTGAATATTGAAACGTACCTTAGCTGGGGAGAGCCAAATATTAGATTGTTACGATATGGATTTTGTAATATTTTGTTGAAGAAAAATGTTATTGCTCTCGAGCTGGAATAACACATGCTCTGCTGGTTAGAAAAGAATGCTGGGAGGCAGGATTCCCAGGAGCTGTCACTGCGTGGGGAAGGGGAGCTCAGCCTTTGTGGATGTTACAACATGTAGCACGCTTAACAATTCACAGCATTGAACATATTACAAATCTAGCTGTGGTGTCCCTGTTCATTGCAGGGGAGTTGGACTAGACGGCCTTCAGAGGTCCCTTCCAACTCCAAGGATTCTATGGTTTGACTTAGATCTCACCTAAACAGTTTATTCGTGGCAGTGGTGCGTTCCGTGCTCCTTTAGAGCATGCTTTTCCTGCATGGAAGTACAGGTGGGACTGAAGGCAGTTGTAAGTCTTAGTGCAGTTCATAAACTTGATTGCATGTGGTCTTCCTCTGATTCCACTGTTTCATAGGTGAGGAGGATGCTCAAAGGCACACTGACATTTAATCTCAAGATCTCTAGCTATGAGTGGGTTTTAAATAGAGAGTATTAACCAATAAAGCCCTGGCATAAATGTTGAATCTGAGAAATAAAGTTGGAGATCTCAGTTGGTAGCTGTTAAATAACACAGCAGCGTTTTGCAGTGCTGTTACTGATGTTAGACTTGTCTCTTGTGTCATGTTTGTCTACGCTTAGCTGCCAGGTAGGAAGCTGGTCTCCTCCCCCATCTCTCCCAGCATTGCACCACATGAGGACCCTTCCCAGCAGTTCTTGCACCAGAGCCTGGAGAGGGTGTACAACCTCCAGCACCTCGACCCGCAGGGCATCCAGGAGCTGCTGGAGTTCACCATTCGGTAAGGCTGCTCATCAGAGGAGTCAGGATTTGCAGCTTCTCTGAAGTCAGTTCTGAAGATCGGTGTCATTCTCAGTCCTGTCCCTGCACATCTCTCATTTTGGTCAGATTATTTGTAACGTGTGCACACAGGGCTTTTTGTTTTGGATGGAGAGAAGGGTTTTTCCCCCCTTGGTCTCCCGGTTTCCAGGCCCCATGGCCTCTGATTGCATGGGTGAGAAGCTGCTTCTGCTGCCTTGCTGGGATCCTTTCATCAGTCCTGCTTATAAAGGGGTTGGGTGTTCTTCATGAGTTAGGAATTCAGAGATTTTCCTGAAATACACAGTATTATTGCACGCTGCTGTTGCATACATGAGGGGCCTATTCTGCCTTTTCCATTTATCTCAGCTGATTTAGACAAACAAAACACTTGAAAGGATCATTGCAGAGAGGATGAGAGAGTTATTTTTGAAAGCCAGAAAAACAGGCTCAGATCCCTTATTTGGAACACGAAATCCCGAAAAGGCTTTTCCCTTTTTCCCTACATTGCCCCCTTTTTTATATGTGTAGCTGTAAACTGCTTTTGCACCCGTCTGCACTAGAAATCCTGACTGTGAAAACAACGTGCTTTATCCTCAGCTGCTTTAGAGCTATGGTGCACAGCCCAGAACATCATCTCACAGCATCCAGTGCACAAAACGCTTTTAACAGGTTCTCTCTTGGCAGAGCATCCAGAATCTGACAGGCATAGTGAAACTCTGGGCACCTGAGAGGCTGTGAGTGCCTTTGTTTCTTCACAGCAGTCCTGTCTGAGATGGCCACGTGCACAGCTGTGTACTGCACAGGAGAGTGGTGCTTTGGAGCTGGTGTAAATTGTTATTGTTCCCTGTTGTGAGGTGTGGGAATTAAGCACCAAGGAGCCTGTCCACACACAGCAGCCTACTGAGTATCTGTTCCTCAGGTTTAAGGTTGTCTTACAGTGGCAGCTATCACAGAGTCACAGAATGGCCCAGGTTGGAAGGGACCTCAAGCTCCATGAAGCTCCAACCCCCTGCCATATGCAGGGCCACCAATTTTACATTTCGTCCTAGGCCAGGCTCCATCCAATCTGGCCTGGAATACCTTCAGGGATGGGGCATCACAGCCTCTCTGGGCAGCTGTTCCAGCACCTCACCACTCTCTCTGTAAAGAATTTCCCCCTGACATCCAACCTAAATCTTCCTTCCCTCAACTTCAAACCATTTCCCCTTGTCCTGCAGTTATCTACCCTTTCAAAGAGTTGGCTCCCCTTGTGTTTATAGGCTCCCTTTGGGTACTGAAAGGCCATACCTCAAACGTGCTTGATTGCATGAGCCCACCGTGTTCCAATCAACCTTTCCCAGTATGAGCAGTTGGATTTCCCAGCAGCGGAACACAAATGGGTCATTGGCTGCTGTAGAAACCTGGAGGGTTTTTTTTTTAAGTTAAATCTGGAACTGCTGCCCTGTTTGGTTCCCACAGGGCTGCAGAGCAATGTGGGTTGACAGGCTTACTGCTTCCACTGCTGCGCTTGTGTCAGCCTCTAAGAAAAAAGGAGCTGCCAAGTCCCAGGGTGCAGCCTGTTTTGTAGTGCATGCTTTCCTACTTTTTCTGGTGCTCATACCAGGGATAAGGAAAAACAAGATGTGGGAATGGCTGGCCTCAGCATTGCTGTTGCTGCATTCTGAGCGCATTTAGATTAACCTACTTGCTGTCTCAACGCTTTTTTTCCCTCTTGTTTATTTCAGTGATCTTCAGAGGCTTGGGGAGCTGCAGTCAGAGCTGGCAGGGATGGCGGATTTCACTGCGACGTACCTTCAGTGTCAGCTGCTCCTCACCAAGGTCTGATTCAGCAGGGTGTCGTGGGCTGTGCTTCAGAACGTCCCAGGCAGCTGCACACTGTTGTGGTGATCAGCTGAGAGCTGATCCCTGGTGAAAGTGCAGATTTGGTGGATTTCTGGGGCACCTGCTTCACTTCTGGGGCAGAGAATTGATAAAGTAACTTCAGTAATGAATGCACCATTGCATTTCTGTGCCAGTGCAGAATTTATTTTCTGACAGTCACAGTGTGGAGAACCGCTCTGCAACCTTTCACGTTGAGAGAGTGCTTTTCTTTCTGCTGGTGACCACCGAAATGCTTTTGGTAAAACTGCTCCTGAAAGTGGAGTTTCTGCAGAGTGTGTTCTGTAGACAGCGTTTTTGGCACCGGTGCCAGCGCCATTCTTTAGACTTGAGTGAGGGAAATATCAGCTATGCTTTGCAATGTTGAAACGACCTGTCTGTTCTGTATAAGCAAGTGAAGTGGTTATTTTGATACTGTGGCAGCAGCCCTCTTCAAAGTCAGCTCCTTGCTGAAGCATAAACTCGATTTTTGTTTTGCTTTCCTTCTTGAGCTATAAGCTGGCAATTTACCTGAGTTTCCTAATACTCTTAAGGTGTTTGAATGTAGGTAGGTAAAGCAGGACCTCACAAATGAGTTTCCAAGAGAAATAAGGTAAAAGCTTTGTTGTGTAAAACCGAAAGTGATTTGAGTTTCTTAGCTGAATGTGTAACTGTCAGTTGGGATGTGTTACAGCAGCCCTCAAATCCTCAGAATGCATTTATAACCCAAAAAAAGTATTTTAGAGAGCTGTTGTAGGCTTTGAGTATCTTGATGCAGCAGGAGGTGTCAGTGCCCATCACAGGAGCTTGATCTGCATGGTCTTTAAGGTCCCTTCCAACCCATGCTGGTCTCTGATTCTATGAAACGCAGAGATTTGTCAACGCAGAATGTGCAGTCCATGCAGAGGGCTGGCATTTGGAAGCGGCTTTGTGTTGCCTTTCTCCAGGGCTTGACTGGACTGAGCCATCCTGCCTTAGCTAAGAGAACGTGAATGTTTCTGTTTCTGGCAAAGATGAGTGTTCTGTTTGGGAGAAGTGGGTGAACACTGCACCAAACATTCTTTGCTTGAGCTGCAGAGCAGTCAATAAATACATGGGTGATACAGAGCGAGTAATGTGGCTGAAATTAGAAGTGAGTTTTAATGCCACAGAGTTAGAAATTTCAGTGTGACAGAGAGAACACCAATGCCAGAACACCCTTCTCAGTAGATTTCTTTCCTGTCAAGCTTTCTTAATCCTTTCTTAACATAAACCAAAGAGCAAATTTCTTTTTGTACAAATACCAGCAGCTTTGTTGCACTCAGTAACTTCAGGATCTTGCTGGGGGAGCAGGGAGTGGGAGCTGTCAACAGGAAGGCTGAGGAATATTGGCTGTGTGGGTGTGTTTCTGAGGACAGTTATTGTTTCCAGTATTTCAGTTCCAGGGGTGCAATCTGAGGATGCCCTGCTCTTAGTCTCAAGAAGGTGATAATGGTTTATAATTTCTCTGATCAGTGACTGCATATTATCCTTAAATACTGAAGAATTTGCAGCTTAGCCAGTCTCTCATTCGTAGTTTGGTTAACGTTATTCCCAACTCTGTGTAGGATTTTTTTAATGTGGGTGTTTATACAGAAGTGTGTAGTTTGGAAGCTGTGGTTTCCCATACTGTGTTTAAAAGCAAGAAGAAACCTTTAGCCTGCTCTCTGACAGCTTGTTGGCATATAGCAGAGACAGGGCATGCCCCCAAGCGCTGTTTATCTCGCACAGTGTTACAGTGCTCAGACTGAAATGATTATTTGTCATCCCTTTTTTTTTTTTTAATGGTTTTCTTCTGTAGGCCTTGCAGGAGAAGCTGTGGAACGTGGCAGCTCCTTTGTACCTGAAACAGAATGCGTTGGCATCTGCTGCAGCAAAACAGGTGAGGCTGAAGCACCTGAAGGCGAGTCCTTGGATTCCAGCCTCCGTGGCCTTGCAGTACTTAAAGTGTTTCTGACTTTATGCTGTAGCCTGTCCAAGTAAATCCTAGTTCCCCAAAGTGAAGTAATTTCTTTCAGTTTCAAAAGATCAAATGAAATAGCAATTGAAGATTTAGGACCGCAGGAAAAAAGCAAACATGCCACGTATCTTCCAGAGTAATGAGAAAGAAGATTGGAGAACAGTGGACTGTTGGCCTCTGGGGAACTCCATGGAGTGAGTCCTCTTAGAAGCCGTTTGTGAGCAAATGAAAATCAGGAAGGTGATTGGGATCAGCTGAAATGCATTTTGAAGGGTGAATTATGCCTGACCAACCTTACTGCTTTCCACAGTGACGGCACTGGTGCTGTAGACATTAGATATTGGATGTCACAAAGCCTGACTTTCTCAAACCCTTTAGCACAGTCTCCCATTACTTATTACCAAAATGGCAAGATTCCACATCAATAAATGGATGATAATGTGGATGGAAAATTGGCCAGACTGCCTGGCTTAAAGCATTGCAAATACTGGCACAAAGTCCAGAGTACCCTCCACAACCCTGTGGATAAAACTGAGTTGAGGAGCTGGTCTGTATGCTTGGAGGGCAAGGCTGCTGTTCAAAGGGATCTGGAGCAGACTGAAGAAAGGGGATGACAGCAGCCTCATGACAGCAGCATGGGAGTCCTGGTGTGCAACGAGTTGAACGTGAAGCAGCAAGGAAGGCCAACTGCATCCTGGGCTGTCAGAGCATGCCTTATCCAGCAGATCTGGGAAAGTGATCTGTCCCCTCTACTTGGTTGTGAGGAGATCACATCTGGAGCAGTGATGTGCTCATCTCCATCCAAGGAAGGTAATGCCAAACTGCAGCGAGCTGAGCAGGGGGCCTTAAGGTGGCTGAGGAGTGGAGCAGTTTTCCTGCGAGGAGAAGTTGAGGGATCTGGGCTCATTCAGCCTGGGGAAGGAGGCTGATGTACTGCTCTACACCACTGCCTTATCTGAGGATATGGATCGCACAAACAAGGACTCTTCTGAGATGTGCTGCCGTGGGACAAGAAGCACAATGGATACAAGTTGGAATATGAGAAATTCTGAGTAGATGTAAGGTAGCAAAAATTGCCATGACTGTCATTAAGCGCTACAATGGATTTCCCAGACTGTTAGTGGGGAATCTTCATCTTGGAAGTGTTCACAGAACACATGGCTCTGGGTAATTGGGCTAATTAGACCTGCCTTGAGGAGGGGACTGTGGTAAATGAGCTCCAGAAGTTCCACACAATCCTGGTTATTCTTATTCTCTGGTATTTGATTGGCTGATCCTGAAAAAAAAAACAAAGCGAAACTATTTTTTAAAATAAAGAAATGAGAAAGCAAGCTTTAAATAATCTGGATTTAGGGTAAAAACAAATTTGTGGGTCTGCTGGGAAGCCACGCTGACATTTTGATCCTCCAGTTAATTAAAATGTATTAAGATGCAGCTACTGCTGTGCATCAAACCCTTCTCTGCTGTTGACAATTGTCCCTGGAGATGAGTAGATGCAAAAGCCTATCAGCTTCTTAAATCTTCTCTAATTGAACTGTCTTTCTTGGGTGCCCTTCTTAGTAGTGTGTGAGCCCCCCCGGGAAGGTTTATCTGTTTTGATTCTGAATGTAGATCACTTTCCATCAAGCAAGGTGAGAGGATCTTTATTTAATAAAGTCCTTGCTTCTGTGTGGTTACACTGAATGCAGTGGTGTTCAGTAACGCCACAGCATGCTGTGTAAGCTTTTAACTGTGTCGAAAATAACACAGGAGGATGCTTACCTTGTGATGGTTCCCATTTCTAGCAGCAGCACGTGAAGTGTTGTTGAATGTGAAGTTGTTTCTGTTTAGTCTGGCTCTGAAACTGAACCTGAGCAGAGCCACTGGTGCTGCTCTGCTGTGCTGCTTGGTTTGTATTCCAGTGCAACCAGCAGGAGCTGGTGAGAGCTCCAGCCCAGAAATGTAAAATACAACATCACAGGGTGTGTTGCCAAGAGAGGGAGTGATGGATTTCAGGCGAGGAGTCACAGATTGGTTCTTTGGTATCTTTTAGTATTAAGTACCGCCTCGCACCGTGAAATGTTTCATCACAAGAATGGTGCTCATGGATTAATGGTTCCTCACGTGAGGAAAAAGTGCAGAATCTTGCGACCGTGCTTGGGCAACAATTAACTGAGCCTGATGGTTTGTTGTCGTGTTTGTGTTGTCTGACAGATCTTGGAAGAAACTTACAAAATGGAGTTCATGTACAGCGGTGTGGAAAGTAGACAAGTGGTCATCATTCACCACATGAGACTGCAAGCAAAAGCTTTACAGCTCATAGTGACTGCACGCACCACCAGAGGGTAAGGGTGGTGCCAAGGGTCACCTGCAAGCTTTGTATCCTTGAGCTTTGTTTTAAGAAGCAGCAAGGCTAAATTAGACACTTAAAACACCATGGAAATGCTGATGAGCATTTGAAGAATGAAGTTGAGTTCGTTCTTCAGTGCACGTAGGAGAACATAAATATGTTTGTTGGCATCCATTTGCTGTGCTGTCATAGAGTTCCATGAGATCTGTTATGTTTTAAAGGTGGAAAGTTTGTTTTGCAACAGTGGCTTTGGGAACTTAATGCCTGTGGATGCGAATGAGAAGGATGTATTGTGGAGGGGGTTATGGGTGTGGAGAAGATGACAGTTCATTTTTTCTTTCTCCTGTGGGAATCCATTTGTGGTCTCAGATTGTCTTTAAGGTCTTACAGTTTCTAGGAGCTTGAACTGAATTTCAAAACTCAAATGCTTACGGCTGTAGAGCCAGTTCTCTTATTTTATTTTTGGATCAAGCAGTGTTATCTCATTACAGGGTGGAACCCCTTTTTGGGATGTGTGAGAAATTCCTTCAGGAAGTAGATTCCTTTCAGAGGTGAGGAACAGCATTGCTTCTTCTCTTTGTGCTTTTTTTGTATTTTGTATTGAAGCTGGTGATATTTCTTCCACATGTAACCTGCTATTGAATATGCCACTGGTAGCCAGGGAGCAGAACTGCTCACTTCCTTCCTTTCTTTCCCTCTCGTTAGACCTCAGGATCAGCAAAACTCATCACTTTATCTTAGGAATGCAACCCCTACAGCAGCGATGAATTCCATAAACTGGAATCTGAACGTTGGCAGAGCTTGTTGCTTAGCTGTAAGGTCACCTAGAAATGCCTGTACACACAAAATCCCCCTGTGTAGGTTGTGCAGCCTCAGCATGACAGATGTTGGCTGCACCGCATGACAGAGCAGTAGAAATGTGCTGCCTGTGTAGAGGCAATCACAGAAGCACAAGGGCGCACGGTGCTGCTTACACACTCTTGGAACATAGAAAGGAGCACGTGATTTTCCTCTGCCTTTGCCAAAGCTTCTGTTTAGGGAGTTTGAACTTGTGTAGAGCATTAATGGGATCTTGGAGAATCTCACTTGTAGGGCTTTAGGACCAGAGACTCCTTTTTTGGGGGGGTGGCGGGAGGGGGCGAGTCCACTATTCCTCCCCAGGCTTTTCTAGACTCAGCTGGAGGTGAAAATACAGCACAGTGCTGGGCCTAATGAGCACAGAAGAGCCCATTGCCCAAGAGGCTGCTCCCCTGCAGGAATGGTGCACGTCACTTCTCTCACCGATCGCACCAGGCATTTACTAGGCTTACAAAGCTGTCCTGCTGAATGTGGCAGGCATGTTGCTAACAATGACAAATAAGCCATCAGGGAGTCAGTCTAACAGCATTTTCTGCATGTGGGGATGTACAGGAGAAGACCGATTTTTGCTTCTGTATAAAGAACAATACTGGATGATCTGAGAGGCTCTTGTCCCTTGATATAAAATGAATTCTAGTTTCTGTTCCTCACCTCCAGAGCTAGCTTTTTTTTTTTTTTTAACTGATTCTAGTTTACTGTTAAAATTTCACGGTACAGATGTAACACTCCCTTACAAAGATTGGTAGAGCAAAGCCATTCTCCAGGGAGGTCAGAGAGTTCACGTGGCGGTTACATTCTGCAACAAGTCAGCTGTTGGGTTAGCAGGATGGAAGTGCACAGCATAAAGGATGAGTGTCTTTCCTGAGATGTACTGATCTCAGAAGTTTACAAGGCAGCAGTAATAGGAGCAGCACTGTCACCTGACTGTTTATTTCTTGAGACGTAGGGATTGAATGCTGAGTGCTGGAATTGCCTGTGACCTGTCACTTCATTCAATTAGCATTCTTGCTATCAGAACAGTGTTACAGCTGCACATGCAGTCTCATATAGATAAATCCTTACAGCAGTGAGCTGCCATGAGTGTGTTTTTATAGGCTTTTATTTACCTCAACATTTCTAGCTCGTTCTGTAAATCTTCCCTGCTGGGCTCTGTATTGAGGCAGGACCTAAGAGATGTGTCCTCCAAAGCCCTTGGTGTTGACAACTTGAAAATAAGTAGCCAAAATTATTTTAATATGAGAGTGCATCGGAAGTGGAATCTCCATATCTAATGTTGTCATTGTAACTAACCATAAAGATCAGCTTGGCTAAAGATAATGGGACCACTGAAAATGTTGAAATAAGTATTTCATTTTTTTTTTCTTTAAATTATTTTTTTAAAATACAGATGTTTCATCTCTGAGCTCCCACAAATGCAGGGCAGTTTTGTAGATAAGCTGCTGGACTTAATGCCCAGACTGGTGACATCCAAGCCTTCAGAAGTGGTCAAGATTCTTCAAACGACGCTGCGACAAAGTACCTTCCTCCACCTTCCTCTTCCAGAGCAGGTCAGTTTAGAATGCAGTAGCTTTGCAGACTGTCTTTGGCTGCCACGTAGTTCGTGACGGACCACAAAGCTTTTATGCTGCAGCTTTCTGCTCAGTTGCAAACGTTGGTTCTTCACGCGATCGCTTCTCCTCACCTATCATCTCCGGGATTAAGGCTAAAATTCAAGATATTAATTCTTGGCAGCATGTCAAATGATGTAAAGCTCATGCATAGTTCCTCTGTTAAGAACAACAGTGATTCTTTTTTCCTTTTTTTTTTTTTTCTCTTTTTCCTCTCCTTTATTTTCACCAACAATTTTGCCTCTTCCAGCTCCACAGAGCCAGTGCAAACATCATTGAGCCGACTGGTGAATCAGACAATCCTCTGAGGTTTACATCAGGGTTAGTGGTGGCATTGGATGTGGATGCAACCCTGGAACACGTGCAGGATCCCCAAGGAACTGTTAAAGTTCAGGTAAGCAGCCGGTTGACAAAATTGCAGACAAGATTTTGTTTTGGGGGGAGTTTTCATGAGGACATGAGGATGTCAATACTTCCTGGTTGCAAACAGTTGTACTCCTTAACACTCTTGGACTTCTGTGGTGTAACCTCACATGCAAAACTGTATTGCATATAGTGCCTTGGGCTCACTTCTGTTGCTCTTGGGAGTTTGAGCCCTTTGAAAGCATTCTGTGCTCCGTATGTGCTACACTGCTTTCACATGTGTGCCCAGCACACTATGGACAAACACGGGGGTGAACTTCCACCAGCTTGTATATTGGGAAGAGGAGCAAAAGGAGGTGTTCTGAACCCCAGAGAAGTTAGTATGCCTTTGGCTCTCTGTATTTAACACTCAGTTTTCTTCCTGCTGTTGAATCATTACCGTCAACTAAGCTGCAGCTAAGAAGGGTATGGTGTGATTCAAGTAAGTATGCGGATGTGCTGCTCAGCAGAGAAACTAGAAGCTTGACAGTGTAGAGGAAGAAGGTGATACCTTCTGCTGCATGCCATGGGTTTAAATGGCCAACACAGAATCATGTGTTCTTTACATCTAGATCAACTGGGCTCCTGGTTCTGAGCTAAAGCACAGCTTCTGCCTTCAGACCTTGAACAAAGAGCCCAAAAATTCTGTACATTGTACAAAAGCCCAGTCCAGTTGTCATACATCTGTTTTTGTTATTTATTTTTTGATAGGTATTGTATCCGGATGGGCAAGCGCAGTTAATCCATCCTAAGCCAGCTGACTTCAGAAATCCTGGTCCTGGAAGGCACAGGCTGATAACTCAGGTCTACCTCTCACACACAGCCTGGACAGGTAATGTTATCAATACGAGTTCATGGGATTGTGTTGCTACATATTTGAAAGGTGGGAGTGTGTGATTCCCATCTCTTGTGTGCCCACAGCCTTGGGAGCTTGAGGATGGAGGGGCGTTACAGGGGGTGTAGCATCGCTCAGGTTTCTGTTCTTACAGCCTCTGAGCAGTTGCATCTTACCAGAGGACTTTGAGTTGGAAGGGACCCTTAAAGGTCATCTAGTCCAACTGCCCTGCAGTGAACAGGGGCACCTGCATCTGCGGGGACATCTTGTTTGATAGGATATGGGGTCCTGCAGGTGACAGAGAGGCTGCTGTCCTAAAGAGAAGGCCCTTGCTGTGCACCAGGGGCTGCACATGCAGTCTTCCAGCATTGGGAGCTTTAAAACGGAGCGTGTTACCCATAGCTGTGCAGAGCAGGATTCATTGTAGGAGCCAGGTCTGCATCCTCATTTAAAGGCAGGGAGTCCTAATGAACTGATTCATTGTCATTCATTGTTTTGGATCTGACAGGTATTTGAGCACAGCAGAGAACCTTTGGAACTGTGTGTACTCAACAGCATAGTTTCACTGTTAATTAAACTTTCGCCCTTTGAATGTCCTAAAAAAACACCCTGTATCTCTGGTGACTCCCACATCCACGTTCAGTCATAGATGGCATTCACACTTCTCAATGAAACCGCTGCAGTAATTGGCTTGTGGGCTTCAGACAACAAAAGCAAATATATTTTTTGCAGCTGCCTTTCTCCCGTTTTCTTTTAAACCCTTCACATAATTCAAGTATAGGGTATATATTTTTTTTTTGAGCACTTTCTCCTGTTTAATAGGACTTGGTGATTTATATTTTTAATTAGTGGATTTTTTTTCAGTGCCATGTTCCCTTTCAGTTGCTCCATTTTACATAGCACCTCCATGGTGCGTTCGTTCACCTTGCTTGTCTTTCATTTCTGGAGAAGAAAAATGGAATTGTCAGGAGTATCAGGATTTAAAAGTTGGTTCTGCCAACACAGCAGGAGCTGAACTTGGTCCTTATTTCTGCTTTTGCAGTGTGTGCTGGAAGGGCACTTCAAATGGGGACCTATGGGATTCTGTTCTGTTCCCTTAGCAGTTATTTGAGTTAAGAACTTTGACATTGGTGCTTAGGCGTTTCACAGGTGGTGAGGAAATCAAACTGGGAGGGGCTGAGAGCACAGGGTCAGTTGACAAAGTGGGCAGATTTCCTCAATGCATGAAAAAGAAATTCATTAAGACCATGAAGGACAGTATGGGCTTACAACGGAGGACATCCAAACACAAAGCATAGATTAACTGTTGCATAGCAGAAGCAGTGACTGAAAGCTACAGATTAGAGCTGATGCTGTGGCAGAACAATGAGTTTTAGGGAACTGTTAGCTGAACTGTGGTGTAACTGTGGGAAAAGGTAATTTATTGTGCTCCATCCGGTCAGTCTGTGTGATCAGACATTCAGCATTGCTTCTTGATGACAGCAGCACTTGGGGATGTGGTCAGTGGGCACGGCGGCGATGGGCTGACAGCTGATGATCTTAGCAGTCTTTTTCAACCTCCGTGATTCCATGTATGGTTTGTTCTGTTCTCTCCTTTCAGAGCCGTGTCAGATCGAAGTGCGGCTGCTGCTGGCCTACAATTCCAACAGGAGCAAGGCAGCAGCCAAGATTGCCAAATCCACCTGGAATGAGAGCACCGAGGCTCTGCCGCAGCCAGAAAGTGGCATCGAGGGGACCATCCCCTTCAGCAAACCTGTCAAAGTGTACATAATGCCCAAACCTGCCAGGAGGTGAAGTGTGACGCTACAAGAAACACCTTTGTGGGATTGTTGGATAAAATTGAAAACGATATTCTGTGTTCCAAGGTACTGAAACCAGACGTCGGCCATAAAAGTAAAGCTGATGAAGAACAATTGGGCTCCTCTGCTACACAGCAGGTGGACCGATACAGGAGTTATTCAGATAATTCAGGATGGTTTCAAGAAAACACTGGGGGTTTTTTTTCCCCATATTGAATCAACAAAGACAATTCTCAGTCAGCATTCCAGCAATAACTGCATTGGGCCAAAGTCTCTTCCCGGCCTCTGGGTTTTCTGCTGAAGCTATTTACTACGTAAATGTTGAGGCACATAAATCCATGCTTTTGTAATTCTCAGAAACTTGTGCATTGGTATCAATTTTTTTTTTTTTTTTTTAGCAAAAGCAAAAATAATTCTGAAGTGCTGTTGTCCTGGTGTAGGAAATGAATCTCCAAGTGGAACTGCCAATCGCTGCAGGCTACATCCTGAGATGTGCCCTGTACAGCTGTGCTGGAGTTGGGACACCTGGGGGAGGGCACGGGTTGTTCATGCTGGGAGCTGGTGCAAGTAGCAGAACTTGGTGAGCAGGACACACAGCACTTCTGGCAGGCCTGGAGGAAAGCAAGAGGTTCTAGGGGAAGGAGGGCTAGTGGCTAAACAAAGAGCAAAGAAGTACTTTTCAGTCACACAGAGATTAGTATAAATGGTTACGCAAAACTCATTATGTGCTTTCCTACAATAAAATTGGAAAACTGATCCTAATCTGTTTATTATAAGAGTAAACATGCCAGCCTGCATGGTCTAATAAGAGATTACTGTGAGGCTTTTGTGATACTTGTGACTTTTTTTTTTAGGACTGACAGTTTTATGGCTATGAGGCTTCAGATCCAAACATTTGGCTGCTTTAAGTATTCTAACATCAAATAGCAGTAAAACGAAGAAACCCTCTTACAAACTGTTTGTGTTTCACCTTTAGGGCACTGGCTTGAAAAGCTGCATGTGTAGCAGCTCAGTTGTTACCACTGGACTTCAGCATCCTCAGTTCATTTGTCTGTGGGCAGGGATTGATGCATGTTATTAGAAACTGTACTGCTGCACATTTCCAGTCTTGTGATGAGAGCATCCCATAGCTGGCTTCTCTGCTGGGTACCATCCTGGAGCTTCCTCTGACTCTTAACTTGAAGTGTGGAAGAAATTGGAGCTTCTCCTCTTCATCATAGCTTTCCCCCGCTCAAGCAGGTGTCTGATTCATCACTTTAGCTGAACTGAAATGTGTCCAATAACGCTCTGTGATGATTGGAACATTCAGTACCATATGTGTTTTTCTTTATTGTGATCTTCCCAAAATTCATTTGCCTTTGATTTCCCTGCTGCTTTGATAATCAGACTCATATAGACATCCAGTCTATAAAAGGTTTTGTTAGAGCTTCTGTCTCAGTGCTGACTTTTTCCTCCTTCCTTCCCCCAGCTCTGAGAGGTGCAGGTGTGGCACTGAGGGATGTGGTCAGTGGGCACAGCAGTCAGGTGCTGATGGGACTTCATCTGAGAGGTCATCTCCAACCTCAGGGATGTTTTCTGATTCCGTTCAGGCTTTTCTGCTGAACACTGTTGTAAGGGGTGTTGGTTAGTGGTTTACAAATGTGTTGCTATGCTTACCTTTACCTTAATTAAACGTGGCCTAGCTTTGTGTGCCTTTAATGGGAGCTTCATAACCAGAGCCACTTAAGTTCACTGGAATTAATGAGGTCAGTTCCTTAGAACTTGGAAAGTAAATAATGCAGTCATCAAGAATGCTGAATACATCTATGCATTAAGAATAGAGTTGATGGTTCAGGTACTAACTCAGATGCAGCGTGGCTTCCAAAGAACCATACTTTCATCTTAGTTACATGCTTTTAAAACTGCACACTGCAAAGAGTGCAAAAAAAGACATCCCATCCTCCCCAAAGAAGGAAGAATGGGACAAGCATTGAAATGCAGCCACGTGGCCTCTTCTTGGGCTCCAGAGCATGGGGATGGCTTTCCTCTGGTCTCCTCTTTGGCTGAGTTCTCAAATCTTTTGAAAAAATCAGAGATACAATCACCATTTTTATCTCACGTCACTCGTGTTTGTTTAGTCCTTGCAGCAGGCGCTAGGCTGGGGTGCAGGCTGGGGTTAGCCTGCAGTTAGCCTGCAGTTCACTCACGCACTGTTACTGAAGGCTCACACACAAGTCTGAAGGCTCATAAATGCTGCCTGCCATCCCTTAAAAATGCTGCTCGTGATGCGTTTGGTTTGTTGGAGCCTTTTTACGGCCTGTGTCTCCCTGTTGCCAGCTCAGGCGTGCTGCTCCTCACAGATAAGGGCTGCGGATGGAGGCTCAGCAGTGCAACAGCTGGGTGGAAGCTCACTGGCTGCCAGCCCAGCCCTGCTCTGTGTAATGAGGGTGCCGGGGTGGGAGATCGCTTTCCTGGGGGAAGCATAGAAGGAATGGAGAAGCCCTGCCCTACGAAGATTTGGGCAATGAGATTGTAGTTCTAACAAATTATTGATGGCATTAGCTGAAAGCAGGGGCTTAATAGAGCATTTTGAGCTCGGGTTGAATTTTGATGAATCAGTCCCAGCTGTTTACACTTTGCATCGAGGAGGAAGGAGGGCTTTGGGTAAGCGGAGCAGCCCAAGCTGGGCTGACTTCTGTAGCAACAGACAAAGCTGACTCAGGCAGCAGTGACAGAAGGTAAAGATGGAGAAGACCTGCAGTGGGTTTTCTCCTTGAAATTCTGTACAGGCAGGAGTGAGGCTTCACAATTTACTCTGAAATAGGGAAACCAAGACCTAGCAGTAACCTTCCTCTGCAGGCTGCAACACCCTGCTTTAGAAGTGGAATCTTCTGTCTGCTACTGGTTGCCAAATGAAGGGAACAGTGAAGAGGCTGCAGCACAAAGCTGGGCAGGGCACACCTCTAAGAATCACCTGGCAGTGCAGAGCAGGCTGTGTTCCTGCTCTCTGGAAGGACACAGTGTGTAGCAGCAGTATAGGAGCCAGTGGTGCTTTTCTCAGTGCAGGGACTGGGCCAAGCAGTGCTTTTGAAGGAGGCTTCATCCAAAAAAACTATTTCGGTACCGTATGAAAGTAGAAAACAACAAACAAAACCTGCAGGGAAAAGATAAGGCATTTACTTCTCCAAGCAGAGTAACAGTGCTTAAGAAACTGGAATTATCCCCTTAATGAAAGCCTCTTCCTGTTCAAGGCCCAAAAGATGATGAAATAACACAAATATCGAACTGTGATCAAGAAGCAGCTGCTTTCCACTATCAGCCAGCACAACGAACACAGGGCTGCACACAGTGCAGTGGCAAAGGTGGTTTCTAGGATTCTCTTGAGGCTGCAGAATTCTGGGCCTCAGTTATTCAGAAAAATATCATGGTGTTTGCAAAGAGGGAACACAAATGTAGCTGAAAAGGCAGTTCCTGCTGGTTTAGCTCAGGTTGTGCCTCAAATACAGCTACACTATTAGAAAGAATTGCTGCAATTAAGAGATGGCAAGATAAAACTTACGGGCACTCAACTTTCCTTTGCCTTTATGCCACGCTGTGTTTTATGGATAAAATGATTACTAGAACAAATAGTAAGAGAGTGGAGTATTTTGCAAAGGGTCATTCTTAGGGCTTGGGAAAGTAATTGACTTCTCACACCCATCCGAGCTTCTGTGCTGCCCCCTGGTAGCTCCAAGTACCTCAGGACTTTTCTCAGCATCATCTCTGTTCTTTCGCTTATAGGCACAGACTTCATCTGCACCAATGAAGAATTTAGTGAGTTTGGTGGAAAAGAAAGGAACCCACAATAAGTAACTGGTAATATTAATAGAAGTAGGCGAAACAAAAGGAGAACAGCAACTAAAAGAATTTTAATTTTTTTCAGTGTAACAACACACTTGTAATGTTTACATTAGCAGCTACTGCTGGGTAAGAATTCTACCTCTGTCCCCAGCTTGCTAGCAGCAACTTATACTGATTTCCTACAAGCAATTCTGTGACAGATCTTCCTGATCATTTTAAGCAGGTAGGGAGCTTCACACAGATACATATTCCACAACTCAACATTCACATTTCAATTAATGATAAAAATCTTCAAGGCACAGGTTCTGTTCCTTCCCTGTAGACAGCTTTATCTATGTCCCGTGTAAAGAAAAGTGTCAAGTGATACCCTGAGCGAGTTCACCAGCAGGAGGCAGAGCTGTTGCTCGGGGCTGCCTTGTGTTTTGTTTTATTGAACTCATTTATAAAGTGATCCTTTGCCACCACTTCATAGCTACCACTTGACTGTCATCATCAGATATTTTCTGGCTACGCTGCAGTAACTGATAATGTAATTCTGCACCATTTCATAATGAAAACATTCACAACTTAGTGTCTTAATTTAGCCAAAAATCAACCAGAGTTCATGAATTTAGCCCAAAAGTAACCAGAACGCACACAGTCTACAGAGGAAGATTAGGTCAATCCCAAGAACGTATGCAAATTGTTCTGCAGTTAAAAGCTTTCATTAACAGCACTCTGTTTAAACCCTGAACTCATAAAGTGCCCTCGCGTTTGAGCTTTGCAGCGCACATTAATGCACTGGCACGCACCTCCCCGCTGCGCCGGCTGTAATTCGATGCAGCCGAGGCGTACCCGGCGCTGGCTGAGGTCAGGGCGGGCTGCAGAGCGGCGCTGCTTCAGCACGTTGAGTGGAAGACTCCCCCCACTTTGACGCCCTGAGCAGCCAGGGCATTGTACTCTTGCACTGCCTTCTCTGTCTGCAACACCAACACATCGATCCCGTTCTTCTTAAGGTAGTCCACAGTAGACGGAGGAACCTCAGAAGAGAAAAGGAGAAAGCAGTCGTCAGCTCATTCTCCGATCTGCAGCAGGAGGCTGCTGGCATTGCTTAGCACTGATGCCATCTGTTCGTAGGTCCACTTAAGTTATTGATAGTAGACAAACTGCTAATGTATTTTTAAGATTGATGCCATTTTTTCTTTTCAATGAACCCAGCATATGCAAACTTCCCATTTTTCCTGAATGCAGTTTAAAGTGCAGCTTGTTCTTACAGAAGGGAGCAGAATTTGAGCTAAAGATAATAGAAATGAGGTGTTAATTACTCAGCTCACAAAAACCTGAAGAATTGCTTCTCATGAAGGGAAGCTCAGCCCTTCTCAGCTTTCTATAACTGGCATACCTGCTGCAAGGACACTGCCAACATTCGTGACAAAAAGGCCTTAATTATCAGAGTATTTACAGCAGGCTAGAGCTAGTTCACAACCTCTTCTAAGAGCAGGGACTAATGACACTGTTAGAAAAAAGCTCTTTGTTTAACTTGCTTCTGTAGCAGAACGTAAAACTATTTTCTGTTGACACTGACACCAACAGTGAGGAGCTCAAATGCTGCTGCTTTCAGGAAGAGAATGACTCCTGGCAGCAATTCAGTTTGGTTAATTCAGCAACCCCAAGTTCCTTGCTTTTAGTAAAGCCTCATGGATTTTTTAACCCATCCTCCAGAAGAGAAAGGCAAACAAACAGCTCTAGTTTATGTTTATTGGGGAACAAAAACCTACCTGCAGAGCCTCGCTCATGCCACGGCCAATAACGAGAGTTTTAACACCCTTCTTGACAACTTCTTCAAGGTCAGCAGGCTGCACTCCTGGAGAATGCTAAGTGCCAGGAAAAGAAAGCAATAGTCTGTGTGCTGACAGCATCAGCCAGGGAGGATGTGCCTGTGTTTGGATCAGTCCTTAGAGCAGCAGGATCAAGGAGCTATCCCAAGGTGTAAACCAGCTCTTGTGTGCACACTAACGGTGGCAATTTCAAGAGGTATTTTACCCTCAGATGAAGGATGACAGTAAATCAATGGATGGCAATAAAGACGTTTTTCTTAAGTAGGTAAAAATGAAAAGATATGTGGTACATACCTAAAGCATCTACGTCTAACAACTGGCATTCTATCAGCATTAACACTGAGAGCAATAAATCACAGTGCACTGCTGTTTGTTTTCACAGTGAACAGAACAGAACCTGCTTTTAATACGGACTGTGGCAAGCTCAACTTTACTCACTTGAATTGTAACTAAAATGATTAAATTCCTTGCTTGTTTACTTTGTAAATCTCATTTACCGAAGAGGACTGAAATGCTGCTTGGCTTCATTCCACTTAATATCTTCAATTTCTGCTCTATTCTCAATTTTGAGAAAGAAACTCTGAAACCAAACTTTTTCTAAAGAAAGAAAAATGATCTGTAACAGGATTTTGATTGCAAGCTCATTATAGTACTAATACACTTCAAACATGCAAATCCAGAAATAGACACGTGATATTAAATTAAGTCATCATTATGTCACACTAATTCTCTCCTTAGCTTCAATTTTAATGTATTATATATATATACATACATATATATATATTATTTATTTATTTATTTTTAAACAGGATTCTTAAGTATTTTTTGGGAGGACTGAGACCATCTTCTCCCATGAAGGGAGTAATGCCATAGTGGACTTTTGCAGAACATTATTTTTATGGGGATGCCCATAAATCTTTATCCCCTGCACTCACCGCTACGTTGTTTCAATGAATGAACAGCAACAAGTCTGGCATTTCAGCAAGAGATGGTTCACCTTTCTGGTTCTCCAAGTTGCATTCTCTGTAGGTGCACTTAGATTTGATATCCATACCTAAACTGCCACTTCAGCTGCAGAGCTTTATCAGGCCAAATCATCGCACGTATGCGTTTATGGCAGAACAGGTAATGATTTGCCACTGGGGTTTTTTAAGGTAGACCTAAAGTTTGGACAAACAGGGGCAGTTTACTGCAATTACATTGATTAGATTGCTGGGGAAGTTTGCTATCCTGTAGTAGGTACTGCTGAGCCATGAAAGCCACAGAACAAAAGGATTTGAGCTTGTTACAGGAGGCACTCTGGTAAGGGGGCTTCCATCAGTAGGAAAATTCTATCATTGGAGAAAAGATGCAACATGATGGAATAACTGTGTCACTGCAGGCAATTCCTGTGACAGCAGGAGGGAAGTGGAAAGGGCAGCAGAATTTCTTGCCTGTTCTGCTCTCCGGTCTTCTCGTCAGGACTCTTTTTCTCCCTTTAGCAGATGGCACTGAAATGCAGCCAGTCAGGGAGGCTGCCTTTTATCCCCAAGGGTTAAGGTCATATGAGCTATTTATTAGCGCTTAGTAACAGAATCCTGCACAGCAAGTTGCACAGTTCTTCCTGATGAAATAATTACCTACTAGGCATCGGTTTGATAGCAGAGAAGGAAAAGGTTTACTTCTAGGTGAAGTGGAGGACATGAGGAGCACTGCCTTTCTGCCAAACACGGGGAACAGCTCCACCTAGCCCCAGGTAAAACGTACCCAGCAAATGTGGACACACCGCAGTCTACCGTGAAGAAATACGCAGCAAATGAACCCAGTGAATTCTGATGTTTCCAGCAAAGATCAAATTAAATCCTTTGTAATTTTTCTAGACTCGGAGTTGCAGTCTAAAAAGCTTCTGTATTTGTTGCTTGCATTCAATTTTAAATTGAAATCACCAAACTCTGTGGCTGCCATAGCTGTAAGAGCAACAGAACTGTCCCCAGGAAGAAGCTTTATGAGTAGCCTCTGTGGGAAAACCTGAAGTGGTTTGTTTTTATTTTACTTAATGCTGATGCAGAATATCTGCTTCTTTGAATAACCCAACTAGTCTTCTCTCATTTTCATTTAACAAATCCAACTCTCCTGGTGAAATGGAGGATTCATCCAGGAACTTATCCCGAGTTCAAGTCTTCCCTATCACCTGACACCTTCTGTCTGAAACTTTAAAAGGAAGACACGTCCCCCTAAATGTTAGTAGGTGGTTCTAATCTGAAACGGAGTTTTCAAATAGTTGGAAGGAAATAAAAATGTGATAGAGCTGGAAAGTATTGGGAATTTTTCAGCTCTGCATCTCCAGCCATATATGTATTTGAAGCAGGAAATCATTACTGTTAAAACTTGGATTCCTCTTGACAAACAAAAAAGTTACAGCTCCTCTCAGCTCAGGCCCTTCAAACAGCCCAAAAGTGAAAACTTCACTTTTGCTAATCAGACCATAAATGAAAGGCTATTGAAAAGGTTATATACACAGCTGTATTTCTCTCTGCAAACCATTTATACAGCAACATTACCTTTCACTTTGCATTATACACTCTTTATAGACTGACAGCTTAACAAATTCTATACCCTAGAAGATTATATTGGAAGTTCCCAAACCAAAGTTCTGCCAAAATGAATACAGCAGTGACTGGAAGGGCCTACATGGGTACAGCTGGCTCTAAGACCTGATGTGTTTGCAGGTCTTTTTTGCTTTGACCTTTATGGATTAAGTTTTTCTTCTTAGCCAATACAACTATCTTAGTGTAAGCCCTGATATAGGATGAATTTATCAACATTTAATTCCTAACACAATAGTTATCACGCTGCTTCTAAGTCCGAAACATCAATATTATTGCCTTACTTGGATACATTCTGATAGCATTTAAAGCTAAAGCTTGAGGGATACAAAAATTATAAGGGTATTCACTTGGTAAAGGGCTATGAATACAAGTCCTTGTGTGGTTAGCCAGACTGAGAGCTTTTCATGGAGATACTAGCACATATGACAGTGTATCTGCACACCTTTACTCAAAAATCACTAAGAACCTCAAGGAAAGCAATATAAACTAACCTGCATGCACGGTTCTCTTCCAAACGTGTAAGCTCAGTTCCTGTGGATTTTTTTTATTCACATAAAGATTGTCTTGTGGGATAGAGACTAAATTATTTACTACTCTCACAGTCCCATTTAAAGCGCGGGATGGGCAGAAACAGCAAACTTACACTAGTGCCAGTTTCTCTCCAATCCCAGGTCCGACTTCCTCCCGGCCACACTTTGCAGTCCTTGTATGTTGTAGAGCAGCCTTTCACCTTCATCTGCCCCCAAGAAAGGGAAGCAATTTCAGGGGAAGACATTGCTGAGTTGAACCAAAGTCTGAAAAGTAGATATTTGATGCATAACATCAGGCCAATGTGCACATCTAAGTACTGTCATTGCCCCAAGCAGCTGAGAAGAAACCCCCGTGACAGACTTGATCCGTGTCATTTTGTGGCACCAGAACTGAATGACGGATCAGATCTGTTGAATTACCAGCTGTCCTCCTGAGGGTTCTGGTAGGATTCTGAGCAAATCATTCTACAAATCAACTTTCAAAACAATCCACGGGGTTGAGGTGCCTGAGTATCCTTTCAAATCAGGGTTTTAATCTTTTCCCTTAGGATACAACGAAATCTCTGATACATACACTGTTTCTTTGGCCCTCTAAACCATACTTACGTACAGGCTTATTAATTTAAATTAATAAGGTTAAAACAAACAATCAAACATGCTGTTGCTTTCTTAGCCTCAGCAGGAAGCGAGAAGATTTGGATCTTGAACAGGGAGTTTAAACTAAAGGATTTTTTTGATCTTTGCACTTTTATTGCTAAAAGGCAACACCCAGCAGAAAACAAAACAATGGCATTCCCACTTGCTGTAGCAAAAGACTTTCAGACACCCAAAGGACGAAGCCTTCTCTCCCATGGCATTCCTTACAGACACCAAGTCTCCCCGTGTCACTTCTCAGGATAAGTTAAGCACACAAATAATGTCTTTTTTCATACCTCAGTCCTCATTGTTTCAGATTAAAGCAATCAATCATTTCCAAACATTTTTGTCTTAGACAAGGAAAACAGCTTAGTCTTTGTCTTTTCCACCATCTTTTGCTTTCCTGAAGACTTAAGATAACCATCCTCAAGTCTTTTTTTCTCCCTTTCTTTTAGGTTAAATAAATCTCTGCTCCCTTTGGCCTTTCCATCAGTCACATTTTCTAAATCTCTGCTTATTTTCTCATTTTCCCCCTCCTGACAACCAGCAATTGGTATGCATCTTCCTTTGAAGTCTGTTGCCTAAAACCAGTTAGAGTGCTCCAGCTGAGGCCTTATCAGAGCTGCTATAGAGCAACTGCTTTCTGTTATTAACCACAGTCATTTTCAGACCAGCTATCACAGTCACAGCTGGGCATCAGCACGACAGAGACTGTGCCTTAGAAAGCATCGTCTCACTGCACCATGGGAGTTTACACCCTTTTCTCAGCCCTTCAAGGAACTGCAGTCTGGTTGCTGATGGGATTCTGGCACTGGATGGCAAGACACAAATCAGAGGTACCTTGGAAATGCTTTAGATTAGCACAGCTGCCAGCTGCTGCGTCTGGAAGGTAATGGCCTTCTGAACTGTAAGGGAAGAAGAGGATGGTGTGAAACTTGCATGACAAAGATAGAAGGTTATTTCTGCAGCAAAACTGTGCTCATGGCTCGTCCAGAAACCCTCAGCAACAGATCCTTCCAGGCATCCAGATTCTCAGAATCCCGGTGGCACCCATTAAAGGAAGAGCCCTCAGCAAAGAGAAATCTTTGGATTGTCTTCCTATGCTGCACGCGCTACAACAAGCGGCAGCACGACGTGACATCCATCTCAGTGCCCTGCTTCTAGCAGCACATGAAGGAAAAGCAGCATTACTTTGGATTCAGCGCAGCTCTGAGGCTGCCAGAGAATTGCACACAGGGCAATTATTCCTTCGCTGCTTTGTGAGTTAGTGAGACAGGTGCACTGCCAAAGAGGAAGCCAGGCATGCAGCTACAGGGCAGTGCAATTTGCCCGGGTTAATACGTTCTTGATTTGTTCCTCGCTCATCTGCAATGCGATGGGTTCACACAAAGGTTCATTGGACCACCTTCCCAACAGCGTGGTGAAATAAGATGACAGCGCTGCTCCCAACTGAGAGAAGCTGCCCATTAACCGAGGGGAAAGGCAGAACCGACCACCCAGAAGTGGCAGGAGCTGAGACAGACCTGAAAGCCATCAAATATGATCCAGAGAGCAAAAATATTTCCACAGCACTGACAGGGAGCATCGACAAAGTGTGAAGGAAAGCATGTGAAACCAAAGCGAGGAAGAATGAACTTCTTAATGTGGCCTTTGGACATTCTTCGCAGAGGGCACAGTCCAATCACCAACCAGCAAGGATCGGAAAGGATTTCCTCAACAAATATTGGCTTTGAATATATATATATAGCATATATATGCTATGCTATCTACCGCAATGTGCACCGAAAAATCTGGAGGTATCACGTGATAAAAGCTACGAAGGGGAGAGAGCTCCTGATACCCCACGGGAACGCTAGCTGAGCGGCAAGGCCTAAGCTCCCAGCGTTCGGAGGGCAGCCCTTCAGGTCCCAGGGTCTCCCTCTGCCCCGCGGCCGCCGCTGCCCGCCCGTTCCCGCCTGTCCCCTCAGCGCTCGTGGAGCCGTTACGACCGTTACGCGCCACACTCACCCGCCACCCGCGCGACCCCGACCCCAAAAACCGCCACCTCGGCCTCACGCGGGTGGGGAGCGCCAAGCCCCGCCTACCGCCCCCTCATTGGCCAACGTCGCCTCCCGGCTCCACCCCCTCTCCGCAGCGCTGTCGTTCCGCCTTCTCCCATTGGCCGCGGCGCCCTGAGGCCCCGCCTCCTTATAAATAGCCCCTCCGCCCTCCTTGCGCCCCGCCTTGTTTTCATTCCCGTGCCGCACGCGGAGGAGAGGAGCCGCCCGGAGACGCTCTGGCCGACGCCTCCCCATCTCCCCGCCTCTCGCGGTGCACTGTGGGATCGTGGCGGCGCGCAGCTCGGCAGCGCCCCCTCCCTCCCCGCCCCCTCCTCAGCTCCTTCTCCATCCCCGGGTCCAAGATGGCGGCGGCGGCTCCTCCGGCTCCATCGCCGCCTCCCCCTCCTCCCGCCGGCCCGTGCTGCCCGGGCTCTTGGCCTAACTTCGCCGTCGTTTGCTCTTTCCTCGAACGCTACGGTGCTTTGCTGGATCTCCCCGAGCTGCCTTTCCCCGATCTGGAGCGCGTCCTACAGCCTCCACAGGAACCTGGAGACCAGGGTGAGCGGCCTGGGGGTCCCTTCCCTCAGCTCTCCCCTCCCCTTTCCCCTTCCATCCTTCGTCCCCGCGCCTCAGGGAAGGGGCAGGCCGCGCTGTGAGGGGCTCTGGGGCTGTGTGTATGGGGGGGGGTGGGGGCTGGGGCTGTTCCCCCCCCGCCTCCTCCCAGCCCCGGGGGTGGAGCGCGCTGAGGGAGAGGAGGGGCCTGGGATTCCCGGAGTGAAGCCTCGGGGTGTGGGGGGGGGAAAGATGGAGCCTCCCGATGCCTCTTTCACCCCCCCCTCATATAGGGGTAGTTGTTGGATGGGGGGGGGTGCTGCCTTTCTGCCCCCCCCAACCCTTCAGTGAGGCGTTGGAAGGTGGTGGCCCCCCTCAGTGCTGTGCCCCCCTCCATCAGCTCCTTGTTATTTAAGCTTATCTTAAATAACTATTTGTTTGTTTGTTTGCTTGTTTGTTCAGGCCAATGGTGGCAGCATCTAGTCTTCTCCCCCTCCCTCCTTCTCACTGCTTGAGGGTTGCCACTTTGCCTCTCCCCTCTCCTTACTCCCCAAGCCTGCGTCCCTTTCTACTTCTTCCCTAAACCAAAAAGAGTGCGGAGTGGTAGTGGGCAGTTCTCTCTGCCTCTCCCGTTCTCCCCCCCCTTTCCTTTCTCCTCTACATGGGGTGGAGAATGAAGAGGGGTCTGCTCCCTGATCTGTGTACTTGGGAGGGGGGGGGAAGCACGCAGAAGGGCCTCCCCCCCGCCCCCCTTCCAGCGCTGCTATTGTGGGTGATCTCCTCCTCCTCCCACCCCCCCACACAGCCATTGTGCTGTGCTCCATCCTTTCCTCCCCCCCCCCCTTTCCTCCTCCTCTCACAGCTGGGATGGTGGCTCTGAGCTTCTTCCTTGCTCACCCCCAGTGACACCCCCTGAGTTGGCAGAGACAGGGGATGTCCTGCCTGCTTCTCCTCTCCTCTCCCTTCAGCACACCAAGGGTTAGGTTTCCAGACCCTGATCTCCCTGTGATGGCTGCAGGAGGGCCTTGGGCAGCAGCGCAGGGGCCTAGGGGAGGGATGCCAGCAGGGATTCGGAGGGGAAGGTGCTTGTTGCTCTCTGCCTCGATTATTGGTTTGCTTGTTGCCTCTGCACTCTTGCCACATAGGGAGACTGCTGGGCTCACAGCGCATGCTCGGCAGGCCCCATAGAAACTTCCTGCTGCTGGAGAATCCCAGCCCAGGGCTGCTTTGGGGCCAAAAAGAACGCCTTTCCCCCCAGATCTGACTCCTTCCTTGTCATACAGCCCTCTTTGTAGGGGTTTGGGGATAAATCAGTGTGGGTGTGCTTCCCCATGGAATGAAATTGGTTTCCTTTATGTAAAGTGCACGCATCCTATCTGTGAGTTCATCCCAGCCAAAATGTAATGCGGTTCATTTACTGCTCCTTGTGCTGTCCTGTACCTAATGAATATGAAAAGAAAAAGTGGGATCCAAAAATAGGGTTAACTTATGGAAACATAGGTGTTTATTTTAAATTTCCCTTGCATTCCTCTGCCTGTTACATAAAAGGTAATTCACAGAAGTATTGTTCTGTTCAAGTTTTGCTGAACTTGTGAATAAAAGCCGCTGTCATGCTTAAAGTTTGAATATGTAATGAAAATATCAATTTGAAATAATGTCTGTAAAGATAACTAAGCTTAATGTGTGAAAAAATGTCAATTATCATGTAACTTTTCTTGTGTGCGGACTGCAGAATAAAGTAAAATTAAAGGTTGAGGTAGTGAGCTGTGTTCTAAATGTATATATTTGATAAAAATATTTCAGTTCCTGATGTGTTTGGGGGGGCATCAATAGAAAGACAACTCAGCTTTTCTCTTGAGTAGCTGCTGAATGAAGTTCATGGTAGGGGTGAGTTATGGATGTTATGGGTGCCAACTCTTTGCTTTTCTCTTGAATGGGGGAACGTGGCTGGTAGCTGCTGGCCACAGTATTTTAAGCTTTTGGAAAAACAGTTGCAGAGACTGCATTTCTCTGTGTGATTTTGACACGTTAGTTCCCCAAGTGCTTGTCTCTGCTGTGTGTAAGTCAGAAAGTTGCTAAGCGTTGTTTGAAAACTGAAGAAATGTTCTCCTGAGCATCCGTTGCACCAACAGTGTGTAGTTTTTCTTCGGAGAACAAAAGAGGTTTGCATTTCAGTTGTATGCAATTTCACTTTTGCTACCAAGTGGACAGTGGACTTACATTGACAGAAATATATGTATTAAAAAACCTAAACAAATAGTCACAAAACTTCAGGGTGTTTTTCTTCTAAGCTTAGAATCTTGAATGGGTTTTAAATCCCAACTTGCAGGTAATGTCTCTGAGGAGCTTCCCTCCACGTTCATTTTGTGATGAAGGAGAGAAGTGAATAATTTGGGGTGCACAGTGGTTAGAGCTCATGGTTTTCTGATGGTCAGCTGCTCCATAAGTTTGTGTTTGATTCTTTTTATAGTTCATGTCTGCAGTTAATGTTTGAAGATGTCAGTGTAACTTCTAACCACGCACCTCAAGGAGCTCAAGTTTGAGCATTGTTCATTAGCTGTATAACAGCCTCGCATTTTCCTGTTAATAATGAACAAGCTCTTTGTTCTAATTGCTAAAGAAACAAGGTGTAACCTTCTGCAGGAAGGGATGCTGCGTGGATGTAGAGCTGGCATTACAGCTAGGAAGAGGGCAGATCTTTCTGATAGGACTCTGAGATTTCATTCACGCTCAGTGTTTGAGCTGTGCCATATTACCTCTGCTACAGTGACAACAGTGCTGGAGCATGAGTGGATTTCCTCAGTTGTTTGGTTTGCTTGGATATTAACTGTGTGGGCAGAGGCGTGGTCTTGTCAAAACGTACAAACCAACTTAAAAGATGTGCTTTGGGATCTGGTGGGCAGCATAAATCGTGCCTGAATAGCAAGATGGTGACGTGACGTTGGTTTTGCTGGTCATCGTTGGGTGGTCTTATGGGGTGGGATGAATGTGTGCGTGTGGAAGCAGCCTTCAGAAATCTGGACAACGCAGGAGCTCAACCAGTGCTGGTGGTTGATTTGTAGGACGTGACTGTTCAATTAAAGTCATGAGACTATGGTCATTTAGTGAATAATTTGCTGTAGGAAGAATAATGGTCTTGCCCTTAAAAATCGTGGTTCTTGCTTTGTATACAATATCAAGGCTTGGGTTACAGTTACAACAGTCTTCAGCTTGTTTGGAAACGAAGAAAGTTGATTGCTTCTTCGGTTTGTGGCACTGCTCTCTTAAATGCTTGCTAATTGACATGCCTCACAGTAAATTGTTTCTTAGGATTTAGTGAGGGATTCAGTGTATTATGTTAACTCTGAATTATGAGCACTGAGCTGTCGTTACCCCCCGTGTTACAGTACTTTTAGATGCAGAACTAATCCTAATAAGGTGGTTCTAGGATGTGGGGTAGTACCTTATCCCTGTATCTGCTTGCTCACAGGAGCAAAACTGCACATTGGACCAAATACTGGCAGTAAAACAATAGTTGTTCTCATGAACACACTTAGGACATTTTACGAGGAGCTTCAATTGTAACAGAAGAACAGTTTAATATTTTAATATATATATGATGATGGGGAGTAAGGACTATATCTGCATTTGGGGCTGTGTTTAAGGAACCATGATATCAAATCACCGCCTCCTTTGTGTTTGTAAATAGCTTGAGAATTGGTATAAATGTTAATTAAGCACTTTGTCTCTTGTGAATGGAAATATTAGTAGAACGTTAGCTTGCACAACAGAGATGTAATTTTACACATGACTACTCAAAAGGCTTGCTGGTGTGCCAGGTTCCCTAGTGCATGAATGGGAGAACTTCTCACTGAGGTGAATGGCTTTTCCCAAAGCCTCTTAGGCTCTGTTAGCTCCCCAGTTTTTGCAGGCTTTTCTTAGCACTGCGGCCTTTCAGTTGTTGTTGATAGAATGGTAACAAGTCTGCATGCTGTGTGTATTCCAGCAAAGCAGCATCAGAGTCTTCCCAGCAATGATCAAGCTAAAGGTGATCTTGAGAACAGCAAAAAGAAGATGTCTTGGATCTCCTTAGCTCCTTGGCAGTCTCCTCCTGATAGATTGAGCCAGCCTTGATGTTTGTCTCTTCATTACCAACCAAATGTGTTGAGTTTGGAGTTTGATAATAACAGCGCTCTTTGTGTGCTGGCTCAGATTTCAGTGGTGTAAAGAGGTGCAGTGAGACGCAGGTGCCCCATAGTAGGTTCTTTTTAGTAAATCTTTCCTCCCCCTGTTTAGCTTTGTAATGGGAGCTGAGGTTAGAGGCAGTGGGAAACCCGTGCAAGTCATTTATGGCTTCTTTAAATTTTTTAAAGTATACCTGATACCACATTGTGGAACTCAAAGTATGTTTTCCTTGGAGCTACCACGCTTCAGATCAGTAAGTTAAGTGTTATAAGCTGCTTTATTTTTCTACATCTCCTAGACATCTCGCATCTTTTCTCTTTTTCTGAGGACGTTGGAGGCTGAAGCCCTTTGTTTCAGTGGATTATGTCAGTTTTCCTATTGTCATCCCAATAGCTTTGGAAAGCTTTACTGCTTTAAGCTTAATGGTTCTCACCACCCTCTGAAGAAATTAACGGTGTTTTATATGGCTGCTGAGTACTTGTATGGGAGAAGCATACCTGGAGCTCTGTGCCTGTTTAATATAGCAAACAAAAGCCAACAAGACCTGATGACTAGGAGTCTAACAGACTTTCATGCTCAAGAATAGGAGTGTTCATCTTGAAGAAGAAAACGTTCTGTTGGTGTGATTGTTTCTGTTTGTTTTTAATAGTTCAGACCAAGCCTGTTTGTACAGTGCTGATCAGAAGTTATGAGGTTTGATGTGACTTCAGGCAGATGTCATGATAGACTGCATAGCCTTCAAAATCCACGGAGGATTGTTTAGTGTTTAAAGGAGAAAATAAATGTGATATGGAAGTAGTCAAATGCTAATTGAGTGACTAATATGGTGCTTAAAAGCTTCTGTCTGGTTTCAGTGCAGAAAGGTGTTTGGGGGTTGGTCTCGATGATCTCTAGAGGTCCCTTCCAACCCCTACAATTCTGTAGTTCTGTGATTCTGTATATTCATGTACTGCCCTCTCATGTGGACTATGAAATTCTGGCATCTACTATTGGTGATGGTCATTCTGCTGGGTGGGAGGAGTTTGTTCCCACATCAGGTAATGCTGGATATTCATCATCAGACATTAAGTGTGGGTATAACAATATCCTAGGGTTGCTACTGCCGTCAGGATCTGTCAAGTAGTCCAAAGTTTCTCTTATCAGCTCTGTGGGGCTGTGCTTGTATCTTGTCGTGCCCTGTGTGAATAATACATGTAACTGCTGCTTTAAATCAGTTAGCTGTCACCTAAACACAGGTCAAACTTGAATGCATGTATAAATATATATATGTGAAGTAGATGGCTGCTGTCCTGCTGTACTGAGGGACTGAACCAAACTTTAAACATTGTCAAAGCTGTTAATCCACCTGTTAGGAAAATGCAATCTATTTAACTTAACAAGAAGGTATTGTAGAATCAGAATGTCAGATTTGATCCGTGGGCTTGCAAATAAGTGTGTACCTAGTGAACTTATGGACATACTGTGTTACTGCTGTTCTTGTCTCATTCTGGAGGATGACAGAGGTTGTGCCCCTCTGCACAGAGGTTTATTTCAAGTTATGCAGCACCACGTTTCTAGTCATTGAGGTAACTGGTTTGCTGAAGGTGGACTCCAGCTGCTTGGAGCTGAATGTCAGAGTACATCAGGGCTACATTTGGAGGAGGTAGGAACCAAAAATAATTGTTCTCTATACTCTCCTATATAATAAACTTTTCTTGTCTGCATTTCATTCATTTTGGATTAGTGTGACTTTAAGATCAGTGTGTCTTACCAACATGCACTTTGAATTTCTTCCTTTATGAATTAAGTTATCTTGGAATTAATTGCTTCATAACAGAGTATGGATGCCCATCTCTGTTTTAACTATTCCTATTTTGCTAGTTTTCCATGGCAAGACTTCTTATCACTATTGTAGATTCATCGGCGTGTCATCTCACCTGGAACTTGGGCTGGGAACACCACTGTGAGTTCCAGCTGGGCTCCACATTTCTTCAGATCCTGTATGGAAGATGGACAAACACAGTACTTGAGCAGGTCCAGTTTCTGTCAGTAACACTGCTCGTGGGAAGATCATCACAAAATACCACACTGAATGAAGAAAAGGAACTCGGAGCACAGATTTCTGCCCTGACAGAACACCGGGGTCCTCCTGCTAGAACTCAGCCCCACCAGGACTTAACTCAAGTTTTTGTGCCTCCCTTGAGGAAGGGTGATGTGCTTCTGGTGGGTGGCTTTGTTCAATTCAGACGTGCTTCAGATGGTGCAGAGCTGGAGAAAAGCTTTTCTGAAAAGGTGATGGTACTCCTAAGTCACAGAATCTCAAGGATTGCTTACTTCTAAACAAGTTTGTGAGGTTCAGGAATGCAAGTGGAAGTTCTGACTGGTGTGAAATTGTTTACTGAAAGAAGCTCATGGGCCCTGTTGTCGGATATCTGCATGAAAGAGCTTCACAAACATCAAACTGAGTTTTCAGTGACACCATGACATGGAAGCTAGGAGTTACGTATTGTCAAGCCCTTGGCCTTATTTTGGCACATTCAAAATAGCATCCCCAGTGGGAAACTTAAGCTTCAACAAGGTTCTTTCCTGGCAGAAGATGCTGAGCGCTACTAAACAGCCAGGTGGCTAAAGGAATCTAAGCTGTGCTTCATCCCAATCTCCAGGAGCATAGAATTCAGGGCATATCATATTTGGCACCTGTTTTGTATTGTGTATTAGAGGTAGGTGCTGCTGGTCCCAGTTGGATGTGCTGTGGGAAAACAGCTACAGAATGTGATTTGACAGCAGCAGGAAAACCCTTCCAGATGGAATCAGCCATCCATCAGTCTTGTGTCCTTGGCGCTGGTCAACTGCAGGGATTGACAAAAGCTGTAAGAGTTTCTCCAAGTATTTTTCCAGCATCCAGTAGCTTATAGCCCAGAGGTTTTTTTTTTCTTCTCTTTTATTATTTTAAATCTATTTTTCTTTTTTTGTCTTTCCCAGTGGACTTGAACAGGGCTTTTTTTTTTTTCTTTTTCTTTGGGATTCGTTCATGGTAATACTATCAATGTGAGAATGGTCAGCCGTGTGCCGTTACTTGTGCTCTCTGCCTGGTACCCCCACTTCTGAGCCCATTTTGAAGGTTGCATTTAGATGAGCTTGTTTATGGCCCCTGCTAAACTGAGAAACCCAGGAGAACTTCTGGAAATTTCATGGTGTTGTTGATACAAAGATTAAAACAGAATATCTGTCTGTGGTGTCCCCGTGCTCTGCAGTAGCTGATAGATGACAGCTCCCAGGAAGAAATATGCCTGAGTACCTGGCAGGTCTGGGTGCTTTGTGGCTTGGTAGTAATGTCCTACTGGAGGCAGAAGGCAGGAGGGACAGCAAGGTTTCTTTTTGGTGGTGCAAAGGAGGGACCAGAGCCATCGAGCTGACGAGAAGTGATGGGAAGAGGAATATGTATGGTCCTAAAAAGAGTACTGGGTCAGTGTGCTCACTGGTTCCTCAAAGCTGGCTTTCTTGGGGTTCTCTGGAAGGATCCATGTCAACCTGAAGATCTCTTCAGGACCCTGCAGCACTCGTGAGCTATGGCTGTATTCCTCTGGTTTGTGCTGTTTGGACTTACTCAGCCCTTGGTGTGACTGCTCACCAGAGGGACAAGTGGGCATGGTGGCGTTCCTCAGTGCTCGCCCTCTGCTGTGACCAGTCCCTACTTGGATGCCAGTGGTGGGACAGAGCTCTGTGTCTGTGGCTTTGGAGCTTAATGAAATTATCTATTTTGATCGAGATACTAAAATTGCTGGGAAATAAATAATAAAGTCTGGATAGAAGTGTGTATTTTTGTGCTTCCTTCCAGCCTTGCAAAAACAGCATAGGTTTTGTTTCGGCTGTAGAACACAGCCAGGTCTGTGGCTGTTAATAACACTGTGATGTTCTTTCCAGCCTGTTTAATTTCATTTTCTCTCCTTCCATCCCCACCCTTCTTCCCCAGTCAATGAACTCTCCTTTGCTCTGGTTGTTCTGCAAAGCTCCACAAACACATTGGCATTAACAAGTTTTCTTAGCAGCCTGTAGCATTTGTCAGTCTCCCATTCGCAGTTTGCCATCAGCCTGATTCAGTCATTTCTCTTCCCCAGGAGTGACACACAGCTCTTACAGCTGAGGTGCTGGAGGATTTCAGAGAACTATGGGAGAAATTGTGACCTTGTTGAGGCCTGTAATGGTCAGAGGGAAAAAACAAACTGTTTCTCCAAGCGAGGCAGGGCCCATTTCTGAAGGTTTTTATGCTTCAACAGCTGCACCATAAGCATGAGATTTCTTTCCATCACGATCAGTTAGGCCTTGTAGAAAAAATATTTTGCCTTTTGACTGTCTAGGCTGTGCCACTTGTCTCACCTTGCAGTCAGTCCTAGTTGGCCGAGTCCTGAAGCTGTGCTATGTTGAATGAAGTTGGTTATTAAACAGAACTTGGATGTGAATAATCACTTTGTTTCCTCCTCAGTTCTGTGCCCCTCTGGTACACCTGGCTGTTTTCCAGCTCATCTACAGCTATCTGGTAACAGAAGTGCCAGGGCACGTTTGTTGCCTTTTAGTGTTAATGACTACCAGGATTATAATGGTTTCCTCCTGAGAAAAATGACGATGGTTCACAAAAGCCAATTAATTTGTGGATGGTAGAAGTGTATAAAATCCTAGTTTGACCCCAGAGCTTGTGGTGTGATGCTGTTAACACATCCCAAGAAAGCATCCAAGGTGGAGGACTGCATATTGGGGGTTCAGCTGGAAAGCTTCCCCTGCATCAGGTGAAGAGCAGGGCTGTCTGCAGGGCTTGCTGGAAGGGAACTGGCGTGGAAACATTCCTCCATTGCTGGAGGAGCTGCCACGAAGGGGCAAAACTGTCCTTTAAACCATGTTTTTAAACTTAGGCATTCTGCAGCTAACGGCTGACCCCCTCAGTGACACAGTAGCAATCTGCTTTGGTTCAGAAAGGTTACAGTGGGTAGGAAAAAACTGATACAGTAGAAGAGAGCTTTTGGAAGAGGTAAGCGAGCCCGGAAGCAGTCAGAGGTCAAGGAGGAAAAATGCTGAATGTGTCCTTGAAACAGCCTGCTTGCAAAGCTAAAGGAGGACTCTGAATTCGTGTCTGCCAAAATGGAAGCAGGATAAGTGAAGATAAGCTTCAGAGCGGGGTGTTTTGATGCCAAGCAGAAGCTGTTTGAGGGGTGGAAATTGAATCCTGACAAAGCCCAGGAGGATGTACTGGGAGCTGGCAGTGGTGAGAAGGAAGTTAGCGAGTCTGAGGTGGGTTTGGAGAGAAAAGGCGTAGAGAAAAGAAAGCAGGCTGGGAAACGGATGTCTGAAATCGTTAGCTACAATAATTAAAATAAGGACACTGCTGAGAACTTAAGTAACCTATTTGCATAATGTATTATTAGGCTAATTTGTGATATCCTCGTTCTAGTTCTGCTGCGTTTCTGGCAATAAAGATGAAATACGATAAAACTGATGTGTTAGGAAATGATGTACATGCTAATAGTATGAAAGCGTGCTGCTTTGCCAGGCTCAGATAGTCGTCTGGCTTTCTGCAAGAGTTTAGAAATACAAGTAGTAAAAATATAAAGGCTTGAAATAAGAGTGCAGAAGTGGAAAACAGAGCAACTAGCACAGAGCAAGGAGCCTAACAAAGATTGAGGGGATCAAACTCAAGAAGCTTTTACGTCTGTTTTTGATAAACTTTATGAAGTTGTAGTTTCGTACTTCTGATGTTACATTAGTTTTTCTCCAGAGAAAAAGATGATATACTCTCTTTTTCTGACTTCTTTTAAGCATGGATATACGGGTTGCAGCTGATGGAATACTTAGGTATATACGCAGAAAGTCTTTCAAGGAGGTCACTGGTTACGCTGGTTGACATGTGTTCTGCTGCAACTTCACCTGATGTGTCCAAAACAGGAACTATCATGCCCATCCTTGATGTGATTCCTTGTGGCAGGAGGAATCAGGTGAGCCATGGAGCGTGCAGTTTGCCCACACCGTTTGCAGCCCGACGTGGTAATGCACACTGATGTTGCCAGCGGTCTCTGCTTTCTCCACCCTGCTCATATCCATCCCTGGCAGAGGAACAGACATGGTGGGGCACTCAGCCCTTGTAGCCAGCAAACTCTCAACATGTATCAGCATTGGAGTGGTAATCACCCAAGCACAAACTAATTAACCAACAGGAAGCAGGCTGGAGAAAAGAGAGTTTTTGTTGTGGTAGAACTAAAGAGGAAGTAAAGAGGAATTTCATATTTTTATCATTATTATTTTCTATGGCATGGGTACTTAACTTTACTTACTAAGAAAACAGAAGGAGATAAGATGAGTGGATGCTGATGGCTTCAGAGATGTGCTCCCACAGATTGGTGTTCCTCTGCCCTTGTAGAAACAACAGTGGTGTATTGAATAAAACTTAAAGGTGATTAAAATTGAAATGTCTTTCACATGTGGCATAATTGCAATTGATTGCTGCAAGTTATTACTGAGGCTAGAGCAAACAAGATTTAGCTGCATATTGGATGTCAGGGGGAAATTCTTTACACAGAGTGGTGAGGTGCTGGAACAGCTGCCCAGAGAGGCTGTGGATGCCCCATCCATCCCTCGAGGTGTTCAAGGCCAGGTCTGGTCTGGTATTAAATGTGGAGGTTGGTGGCCCTGCGTGTGGCAGGGGGTTGGAGCTTCGTGATCCTTCAGGTCCCTTCCAACCCTGGCCATTCTGTGATTCTGTGCTAAGGTATACTGAGTTGTAGTAAAAATATTGAAAAATAAAGCAAGAACGTGAAGTTTCTTGCTTCGAAGTTAAACCAGGCATTGTCTAAGAGGAGTATTTGAAGGTGCCCTGGGGGTAGACATTCTCAGCCTTGTGCTTTGGGGTTTCTTTGCCCACATTCTGAAGCAGCAGATGGTGGTCACTGCCCAACACCTGGGTTGTGTTCATTGTGGCTCTGATATGTTTCATCTTTCTCTGTTCCCAGTGCTGTGCATGAACGCAGCTTCCACTGCCAGGGTTTGTTCCCTTTCTGTCTGCCTGTGTAGCAGGGAAAGATTTAGGGAGACTGTTAAACTGCAGCACCTTCCTTGGAGCTGCAGCACAGCCTACTCGGCTCTTTCCAGTTCCTGATCGTGTGCCCGTGTGCTTGGCTGTGTTATGGCTTTGTATCTCAAACCTGACTTCTGAGTAATGGCCGTATGTTAGAATGAAACCCAGTATCCCTTCAGGGTGTAACCATCTTTCCTTCTAGCTTTGTAGCTTCAAGTCTGCCTAAATGGATGGGAGGTAACACTGACCCCAAAGCTGGCAGTTCTGCGTGAAGCTGCGACAGCCCCAAGCTTAGAACTGCTCCTTGCAATTAGTTACATCATCAGGGTAGATATTTTGGTGTTGTTCTGACTTCAGATCTTTGTTTCAAGGATTGAACCTTCTGTGAATTCTCACTTTGTCTGGGATTCTGTTAGCAGCTCACGTACAATTTGCTTGTTCTGTATGTCTGAATAATTGTATTTTCTTGAGACCTAAGCTTAAGAAAGTTGGCCAAACCCTGCACCTGTTTTCTATTTACTACTAGCACTTAGTCAGGCAATTATCTCAGTTTTACTTCTAAACATTTCTGTTCTCACTTGCTCCCTAGGTTTCCTAAGAAATAATGGAGAAAAGTTGCTACTAGCTGTGAAAGAATTGTTAAAAAAAAAGCCTCAAATTCTGTGTTAATTGGATAAAACTCATAAAATGTTATGCTTGTGATTTCATCTGCAGAATGACTTTCATCCAGCTGTATGGCTGCCTTCCTTGTCAGCTGCTGCAAACATTGCACTTCTGTGAGTGTTTTGCCCAAACCTCCAACATGTGCTGCATCTTTTTCTGGATCTCTGTGTTTCTGTAAAACGTTAGAAATTTTCACTTGAACTGCTGATAAAGTCAGGAGCTGACATTACCTTAGAGCAGAACAAATGTGCAGTTGCTCCGTGCCAGCTGACAGGGAAGTGTGCTCTGTGCAGCAGGATGACTTGGTTTTCACCCTCATGTTTTGCTTCTGCAGATCCTTAAAGAAGTCTCACGTAATGCTACTGTTTGTAAAATACCAGATGCTTAGTCACAGTACTCCCTTTTCTACATGAATTCATCGTATGTATCATCATATATTCATGATAAATTCACGGCGTGGTTACACCATGGGATTTCTTTAAGATCCACTGAACTGACAACATTTTATGTGCTGTGACCTGAGTTTGCCAGAAGTGGTATCTGCAATATTTGACAGTCAAAGAGAATCAGGCAGGGCTGCCAACCTCCACATTTAATACCAGCTCAGGCTGCCCAGGGCCCCATCCAACCTGGCCTTGAACATTCAGGGATGGACGGGGCATCCACAGCCTATCTTGGCAGCTGTTCCAGCACCTCACCACTCTCTCTGTACAGAATTTCCCCGACATCCGAATTAAATCTTCCCTCCCTCAACTTAAAACCATTTTCCCTTTCCTGCTATAATCTACCTTGTCAAAGAGTTGAAACTGCCAAGAAACATTATATCTGTACAGTTGCTGTGTAATTGAAGGATGAGATGGTGCAAGTTTTCTAATTAACTACAAGACTTGATAGAAAGTGCAGTGCAGAAAAAAATAAGCCCACAGGTGAACCCCAGCATATAAATAGTCTGATAAATGCATGTGAGGTCAACAATGACAAGAGAAAGTACTTGCCTTTCTATATCGTAGAATCAGTGAGCTTGCCAGGACCCTGAAGGTCATCGAGTCCAACGATCAGTCCCTGCCCACCACCACATCCCTCAGTGCCACGTCCATGTGGTTCCTGAACACCTCCATTTTGAACCCCCAAAAGGGCAGAAATAGCTGTCTGGTAGAACTCATCTGATAGATAGAAAAACAAACTAAAGAATTCTGAATGTTTTCTGTGTTTTCCACTGAGGAGTGGTAACATAACCTGGGCCATGAAACTTGGTGTAGAAAAGTGGTTTTATTCAGCCTGCTCTGCATCTCTTAATGTTGCCTTGTTGTTGAGGTGAGAGGTGTTTGCAAAGGTTGGCTTATAGTGCAATCAGCATCCTTCTGTTAATGATGAAGAAAACTGTCAGCCAATACCTGAGAAACTTAGCAGAAATGCCAGCAGACGGATATTTCTAGTAACTAAACAAAGTCCAGATTTAAAAACCATTTTAATTTGTTCTTGTTTTCCTATAATGAACTAAAAGATGACTTGCATTCAGCTTACTCTCTAACAGTATGTACATAAACTTGTTACGTTTGTCATGTGCATGAAGGGGACTCTGAAACAAAACCAGAGGTTTCTCAGCTACTGAATATACACTTTTCTGGTCATGTCTTTCATCCTGATTTTTTTCCCTGCACTGAGAATACTACAATTCCATTTTAATATAACAGGGCTTATGAGCTTATTCTGAAAGTTAAATGCTGCCATGCTTAGAGAATTGATTTTTGTCTAGCAGAAATTTCTGCGCACAGGTAAACCTCATGAACTGAGACCACGTTTGCAGTGATAGTTCAGTGTCTGAAGGGGAGTGTAAGAGTTTACTTGACTGAGACTAATCCATCTCAGTAGCTGGTAAGGTTCTTATACCCCCCAAGACCTTACGTGCATTGGTTGCCTGATGCCAACAGAATGAACGTCCCCATGTTTACTGAGCGCAGCCCCTCTGGCTGATGTCAGATGCCTGCTGTATGATGAGTTGACTCTCTAGGAGTGTCCTGTCCATGTGCTGTCTATGGGCTGACCAGAAGTAGCTCAGCACTCTGCAACACCTCCCATCAGGATTCACACCCGCTTCTTTCCTTTCTCAGTTGGTTTGAGGCCAGAACTGCTGCCCTTACATGGCTGGCTCCTTGTGTTTCTTGTGCACAACATTCTTTTTCCTTTCACTTTTATCGTGGATTCTCTTTATTATAGGAGTATTGAGTGATAAGGAAGGAAACGAAGAGATTTTTTTGCTCATGGTCTGAAAGTCTTGGATAGTTACTACTCTTACAATGGAGACCCAGGTGCCTCGGCAGGGAACATCCATCCTCCCAGAGAGGCCCTTACCTGCTGATTTTCGCTGGCCAGAATGAAAGTTGCTTGTTTTGCCATGTCTTCACATTTACAGGCTGTGCTCCCAGCAGCTTCAGAGAGTCAAGTGCTTGCCTGTGCATGAATTAACGATCAGTTATTTCAAATCAAGACCTCTTGACTTGCTCAAGTGCACCATGTGGTCATTGGAAGTGATTTCCCATTGAACAGCAGCAATTTGTTACGATTTCCATTTGCTTTCAGTACCTGTTTCCGTGTGGTCAGCTTGCATGCACGCTGCTGCCACAGTCTCATTTTTCTTATCCTCTCTTCCCGTATGCAGGATGTGGGCTTGGGCCTGTTTTGGATTCAGTACATTTTTTGAGACAATAAGCAGGACTTTTATTTGCTGTCTTTCCTCTCCTGGGCAATTTCCAGTTTCTAAAATAAACGGTGTGCTATTTTCTCTTGTGTTGTTTTCAAAGTCATTTTCCTTTCTTCTTTTTCTATCTCCGTTTCATTTTCTCTGTGTAGTGCAATGTGCTTTTCCTCCTTAATCCTGTGTTCTCTGATAGTTGCAGCTCGTGGCTGAGTACCGAGTCTACTTCTTCAGCTTCCAGAGTTATGTCTCTTCTGGTGCATGACTGATGGTGTTGTGGGCATTAGGGAGCACGAGAGATTGATTTGCAGGCAGTTGGAGAGGGTAGGAAGAAAAACATGGGAGGGAAAGGTGCTTAGTAACACATTGGACAAATGGGTCATAAATTCCAAATATTTGAAAATAATCTCATCGCTAAAAGTAGAGCTGAATTCTAAGGTCGTAACCTGGTTGGCTGTGACAGCAAGGCCTTGTAGGCTGGTGACACAGCTTAGTCAAAGATCTTGGGAGGGGGAAAGGCTTCTGTGTCTCTGTTCAGAGACCCTGTGGGCTGTGATGCAGCTGTGTGTGGTGGTGAAAGGGACGGTGGGGTCTGTGGGATGGGTGGGAGTCAGCAGGCATCAGAATGGCACATGGTCTGCATAGCTTGGGGAAGCAGAGACTTCTCCAATAGGTGTTTGGACAGGAAAGAGATAGAAAGGTACTTGCTGTGTCTGAAATGATCTAACTGCTGAGCATCCACATTTCAAAGGATAGCAGTGTCATTTAAATGTGAGCGTGGTTTGTTTGTTGCTCATTCCTGCCAAAATCTTTCTAGGAACAGGATATAAAAAAACCTGCTTGGTGACTTGTTCTTTCTGTTTGGATTTTCTGTTTAATTACAGCTTGTTTGATTGCTCTTTTGCTCTCACTAGGAAGATGGAGTACATTTTCCCCCCTTTCCTCCATCTCTTTTTTTGTACGGGCGCACAGCTTGGAGATAGGATAGGAATACTCATCAAGTGAATCAACTGGAGGATGAGATATTTAGGTTGTCCTTTGGAACAGAAACTACTGCTTTTTATCTTAGGAAATGACATAGGCATCAAATACATCAATTTCTTTTTTATGCCAGGCTTGAATGAGCACATGAGTGGAGCTCACAATGTTCTCCATAAATCCCATTATCAATAGCCATTTTTTAGATGTTCACTGTAACTCCTTGCCTGGTTCACACTAGATGTTTTCTGTGCTTTCAGTTTCAGCACATTCATGACAGGACCATCATTTTTCTGTCTCATCCATGAAGTTTTTAATAACACATCCCAACTGCAGGGATCTTTGTGTGCTTCTTCTAACAGTTGGGGTGAGAAACAAGTGAGGTAGTTCCTAGGGGGGAATATTTATGTTGGCATAAACCAGTGCTGCTGCTGAAGATCCCAGCTTCTTTTTTCTCCTCAATATTTCACTTCCTGTAGAATAATTGCATCCTTAAGGTTGGAAAAGACCACTGAGATCATCTAGTTCAACTGTTCAACCCATCTCCACCAAGCCCACTAGCCATAGCCCTCAGTCCATGTCCACATTTACCCTTTTCTTGAACACCTCCAGCATCAGTGACTCTGCCAGCTCCCTGGGCAGCCTTTGCAATGCATCACTACTCTTTCTGAGAACATTTTTTTCCTAAAATCCAACCATTCCAACCGATCCAATGGAGAACTTACCTTTGGTTGCAACTAACATGGATGTCGTGGTGTTTGCCACCCCAAACTGCTCATGGGCCTTCAGATTTGTGCACACAAAAATAGAAAATAGAGAAGTTGTTTGAAATGTGGTCACTTGTCTGTTTGGGTGCTCTGGTCCTGATCCCTCCAGCTGGCAGTGGAGGAGATTGGAACATCACAGAATTGCTCAGCTTGGAAAGGACCTTCAGGATGGTAGAAGCTGACTGATATTTGCTTGCCATTAAATTGCTAACATAGGGTGCTACTACACACATATCAGTTTTATATGATTGAATATGGTGAGCTAGTAGAAGAGGTGGGAGATATTCATGATCCCATTGATCTCAACTGCCCGCATGCTTAGCATGGTTTTATTTGACAGTGAAGTCCTACCATGCTGAGGTCACAGCAGTCGTGTCATCTGAAATCAGCCAAGGGAGAAAGGCAGAAAGGTGCAAACTGTTAATGGAAATACTTGCCCAGTTTATCTTTGGATTCACTTTTTTTTTTCTTTCACGTACACAGCAAGTTAGCATAGTAAAAGGGTTTACTGGTATAACTGGGAGGACCTGTTTGTATTTGCAAAGCATGCAAACTGCCAGCTGTTTTTGCATCCCAAAATGTTGCTTCTTGCTCCCTTCCCAATGCTCCTCCAGGCCCGGGGCCTTGTGCTGCTTTTTCTGTTTTCCTCCATTATTTCTTCTGGTTTCATTCAGCTAGGAGTGGGTTAATTTTGGCAGGGAAGATGACAGGAGGTCAGGTGAGGTTGTGTGGGGAGGTGTTGATGGGTAGCCACAGCCAGCTCTATGCTGGTGCTGAAGCTGAGGCTTTTCTAAGCAGGTGACAGGGCTTCCCTGTGTTCCTATTTCTTCTTCTCCATTGAGATTTTTTTTGTCTTTTCCAAGTTTATTAGCACTAACTGATGGAGTGAACACTCCCTGAAATGCTGGGATGGATGATGTTCAGAAGATGTTTGCTGATGCCCAGACAGGGGCATGCCTTCCAGGAAAGTGCAGGACTTGACAGAATTGCCTGAACTGCACCAGAAGTCCAAAAATTCTGTACCCAATGACTCATTCTTTCTGACTCATTTCTTCTTCCCATGATAAATCTATATTTTTGAATATCTAGCAGATGGCCGTGGCTTAATTTTACAAGTTTTCCTAAAACAGGCATTTTTTCTTTTAAAATAGCACACTTTTTTGTTAGCCTTGCACTTGGAGTCCTAAGTCTTCTCTACCACTGAAGTGTACTCTGTCAAGTTGGGCCTCATGATTTTAGAGAGCTACTATATTGCTTTGCAGAGAAACCAATGCTTTTTGAACATCTGGGTATGTCATTCACATGTTGGTGTACACTGTCACACTGTTTTGGCAATAGCTTTACCAGAAATGACTATTCTTCAAGGAAGATTGCATGAATTTTTCCTTCCTTATGTGAAACTTAAGAAAAGTGAATGAGTGATTACCCAGGAGTAATTGCATCTTACGTTCGTTATTTTGAATCTATTCCAAGTAGGATCAGAGGAGTATTGTAAAAATGATCCTTATCAATGTCTCTCTTCCTGGAACTTCATCTTCTGAGCACAGGTAAGCAAGTTTGAAGCCATGCAGGTCCAGTGTGTTGCTGAGATGGTCTGGTTTGCTGGTACACTTCCCCTTGTTTCCAACTGGGTGCTCTGCCTATGGATGGATCTCCCATCACTCTTCAGCCTTCCTAACACCTCCTCTCTCCATGAAGACTGTTACAGTGCATTAAAAAAACAGAAGTGATGATAAATACATGTATAAAGGGTTCAAAATGCTGTGAAGTTTCTTTGTGAAGGTAACTGTGTGAGTACATCACCAAGATCCCAGAAGTGCAGGACCTGAAATGCTAAAACCTTGGGAAAGGAGTGAGGTGGCAGTAGGTGCTGCCCAAGGATGAATGTACCAAAGCACTTTCCAGGGTCTGAATTTCCCATTTCTTCTAAGGCAAAGACTTTCTGGTGACTGGGAATTTGATTATTCAGAACAAATCAGTCGTGCTTCCTTAAGCCAGGATTCCAATCAATACGTACCTATGAAGAGACATTTGATTAAAAAGAAGAAAGAAAAAAAAAAGCAGAACAGAAGCTTTGATCCAGCAAGGTTTTGAATATTCTGGCTCAGTTCCACGTTACACAAACACAAGCTGAGGTTTAATTGTATGAGTTGCCTTTGGTAGAATTGCTCATGTGTATAAAGTGCTTTGGGCTTAATTTTGTTGGTGCCAAGTGCTCAGCATCCATTGGGGTTAAGACCTTTTGATCTCATTCTTTTTAAGATATGTGGTGGTTTAAAGTTGTGAAATGCACCAATTTTGGGGAGAATCAAGGGGGAGATGTGTGAAGTTTCTTCAGTGTGCAGTGGTAATGGAAACAATAGTAACTGAGTGAAAGAGAAGAGGTCTGGACTGGCCTGGAGTCGTTGCCTGAGAATTGCTTAGGTTTACAGGAGGTTTCCTTATGGCTACCAGGCTGATTCTTTCTGTATTTAATGGGAACTGTGGTTGTGTATTAACTTGCTGGCTGCAAACCAGCAGCAATGATCTTCTGAAATTAAAGCAAGCATCTTCAACAAACTGATGCTTTACCAACTCACACTCACCTGAAAACAGAGGCATTTGAAAGACAGGCATCAGTGAGGTGAAATCAAGTCAAATAATGGAAGGATTCACAAAGAGACTCAAAGATTAAAAAGACCAGGAAAAGAAGTATCTCAGTAACGTCTGCTTTAGAATGAAGGTGTTTTATGTCCCAGCTCTTTATCATGTGTCAAAGAATACTGCTGAATGAGCAGAAAAACGTAAGTAACGATCGTAAGAGTTCTTAATTCAGCTCTTCAGGTGTGTGTGCGGAGCTGAACGAAAATGCTTTCACAAAATAAAGGGGTATGCAAACAGCATCTAAGAAAGGATCTAAGAAAAATTTCATTTCCTTATGCTCTTCTCAACAGACTGTGAGACAGCTCTCTCCATTGAGCACGTGTAGTTGCATTCATAATTATCATTCGTCTCTTTTTTTTCAAGTTAGAAAAGCTTCCCACTGATAAAATTGATGTTCTGCACGTTTGCCACTTGGTGGTGCCAGATTGATTTACAAATCACGGATGTGAGGCGAGGTGTCGAAGCTGTGTTTGAGAAGTGTGTAGTAAGCTATAATTCGGGTGGGAAGCATTGATTTTGTGCCTGCACTCGTGCAGCTGTGCTCAGCAGCACTTCTGGCCTCCATCCCTCGCTCTTCAAATCTTGGGCTCCTCTCTCCATCCGTCCAGCACAAAGGAGTTTAAATACATAGCAAGGTTGTATCCGTGAGGATAAAGTTTCTAGAACATTTCTCCCATAGCTTGCATCCAGCCAAAAATAGTTGGGATTCAGCGATATTCCAGGCATGACACAGATACCTTCTGCGTTTCTGGAGGCAGCTGCAGGTGTGCTGCTGGCAGTCAGGAGGTGTTGTGTCCGTAGATGTTTGACTGGCATGGGTCCCATGCAGTTTTTAGTTTAACACTGCCAAGAGTTTGGCGTATTTGTCATTGAGGTGGAATTCCTGGTTCAACAAAGGACAAATGATGGTTGGTTGGAGCCTTCCTGGCTCAACACAGGAAGGGCAATGATCATTGTAGATGTAAATCTAAACAAAAAGAGCTATGCAACTACTTTCATCCTGCTGTTGTTATTTTATCACAGGATCACCAAGGTTGGAAAGGACCTGCAAGATCATCCAGTCCAACCATTCACCCATCACCAATAGTTCTCACTAAGCCATATCCCAAAACACAGCGTCCAAACGTTCCTTGAACACCTCCAGGGTTGGTGACTCCACCACCTCCCTGGGCAGCCCATTCCAGTGCCTGAGAGTTACAGAGCTGCTCCTAGCAGACTTGAAGTGACTATGTTTTATTACAATTTCTGTTTTTCACTGTGTTATCAGTGTTTAGCGTTGAAGTGTATTTGCACCAGGCTTTATAACTTCTTTTTTTTTTTTTCTCTCTCTCAATGCTGCAGTTCCAAAAGAATTGGTGGAGCTTCACTTGAAACTGATGAGAAAGATTGGGAAGTCTGTCACAGCAGACAGATGGGAAAAATATTTGATCAAGGTACAATATGCATGTTGTATTATTCTGCACTGCTGGAATATGCTTATGATGAGCTGTTGTGTCAGCAATCCCTGGTATGAATTATAGTGAGCCTTGGGCTCTGCTGTGGCCAACACCGATGTGCATGCCCAGACTTCAGTTGCATAAGATCCCAGCTTAACTTTCAGGCTGCCTAGACTTGTACAAAAATCTCTAAAAATAAACGTTATCTCCTGCATGTATGAGAGTGTGCACCTTCATGCTTGCTAGAAACAAACTTTCTGAGCATTAAGGCTTTCAGTGTAGAAGCAGATTCAGTAGCCTGTGAACAGACTACATTGAGCAGGGAAATTAACATGGTAACTATTCATTTTAAAATAAGTTGGTTGAGGGTAACCATACAGAGCTCTTGTACCATGTGCTAATATTAAATGAGAACATTGCAGTGATTTAGATCAGCATGCTCACAATGGTACAGCTAAGATAAAATCAGTATAACATCAGTAAAAATAGAACATCCCATTTTTTTACCTAATTCTATCTATGGCTGTGCCTTTGTTGCTACCTTATGTGTGAATAGTTTTTATTTCAAACAATTTACACTGCTTCAGAAAATAAAAACAGACAATGCTCAAAATTTGGAGTTTGGCACTCTGGATACCTTATTCCACATGCCAAAATGTAGTCTTAGAGTCATCACAGAATCACTGAATGGTTTGGGATGGAAGAGACCTGAGATCATCTGGTTCCAACCCTGCTGCCATGGGCGGTGTTGGCAGCATTAGGTCAGGTTCCCCAGGACCCCATCCAACCTGTCCTCAGTATTGTCTGCACAACCATGATTGCATCTGTCTTAGAAATACAGCATTGTGGTGATGGCAGCAAAACAAATAATGATGTTAGCAGATCCAGTCCCAGTTTGCCCCCCTTAGTGCTATCTATCAAATTTACTGGGGTAGGAGTTTGCCTTGAGGTTTGTGTAAAATAGTCTTAAAATAATGATGTGTGTGAGACCACCAGGGCTGTGTCAAGAAATAGCCTGCTGAAGGGCCTAAGGTGAGATCTGACCTCTTCACCAGCTGTAAAGCATTTATGATGCTGTTTTGAGCTAATAATGTGATGTGTGCACCTTCTGTGTGTTCACGTATCGCCAAGTACTGTGAATACTGCATCGTATTCAATCCATTAACATACCCAAAAGCCATTCCAGCAAGCTGTGGAAACCTAACCCTGAGCAGGGGGCATATAAATCCCACTGAAGCAGTTGTATGGTAAGCAGAAAACGGGGAGAAAACAAGTGTATGAGGGAATAGTCTGGAAAATCCTCCTTTAGCATGGAGGGAGAGCACTGAGGAAACCTTTCCACCTGCCCCTGTTGAGACCAAGCAAGCAGTAATAACTTCTACTTCATTTAACTTGATACTTATTCTAGCCAGTGGTTCAAAGGAATCTCGAGAACAAAGGAATTTGAATATAACTAATGAGAGAGGTATGCTAATATTGCCCCCATTTCAAAAGGGTGTAATTAGTTTAGAAAAACAAGGAAGAGCTCTGGGAAATGTCCCAAAAGCCAGGAAAAATGGAAAGCATGTGGAACCATTGAGAGTGTTCTTGGGAGATATCTGCAGTGTTCTTAACTAGGAAGTGAACACTGCAGTTGAAAGCTCTTTCCCTTGTATGTCCTGGTGGTGAACCACCCAGTTTTGCCTCACCAGCCTACATACTGCTCTTTTTGGAAGCAGATGGCTGTAGGGTTTCAGGGTCTGAATTTCTCCAGTAGGAAGCATGGTTGTGTATGAGTGAAGTGAAGAAAGGGTTTGTCCTGCATGTTTTAACAGTAGAGAGGAACTGGCCAGCTTAGCTGCTTTGGGAAGCGTGTAACTGAATTCATTCAGACTGCTCTGTCTCCCAACAGAATGCTTTCACTGGCTCTTGTCAAACATATTTTGTGTTTTTGTACAGATAGAATTTCTCTGGGCTGGTGAATTCAAAGCCTTCAGCACTGACCACACCGTTCTGCCCCAGTTGTTCAGAGTTGAGGGCTCGGTAGTCCCACGTAGGCAGACTCCTCTGCTATGTTTGTCACCTTCCTCTTTTCATTGATTTCAGTGAAAGTGTGGAGTGAGCTTATAGGAAGTGTTGGATGCTGCTGTAGCTGCTTGGAAAATGTTTGAGAGACGTCCTGACATCTTTTTCGCAGGGTAGGGAGCTACTGACTACTCTTCGGTGTGGAGAAAGCAGCTGTTCCCATGAGCAGCAGGCTTTTGTTCGGTGTGAAATGTCCTTTCTGTGAAGTCAGAGACTGATATTGAGACAGTGTCCATGTCAGTGGGATCTGTAGTTCAGGGCTGTGACAGTACTTGTCAGTAGAAAGCGTGATCATCTGGTTTTTGATTGTCAAAATGTAGTCGTTTCAGTCTGAACAGATGCTTTATCAACTCGTATGTCTCTTGAGTTGTTGCTTTGACAATCATACGCTTCTGAAGCACATGAAACTTCTCATTATTGCTTTTATACTTAATGAGCAAGCAGTGAGCAGTGACTGGCTCTTGCCCTGAGCAGGGGTTTAATGTACAGTTGCCCAGAGTTCTTTGTGTTCCAGTACTGAAAATGAAGGAGAAAGCAGAATAAGCTTGTTTAGTGCTTGAGGAACAATTGCTTCTCTTGCTGTGAGCTTTGTGCCAGAGGAGGACCTGTGTTAATGCCTTAGCCTCAGATTAGGAAAAACTGCTCCTCAGCACAATTCCTTGTTATCAGAGCACATCTTCACCATTCCCGTAGGTCACAGAGTCAGAGTGTGATTTATGGTGTGGCTGAGCCAACCTAATTGCAAGCTGATGCCAACAAGCATGGTCCCACGTTTCCCTTTCTTGGTGCTCTTGAAGCTTACCCCAGAGCGAGCCAGTTTAGGCAACAGAGCCAGCAGAAAAGCAGCTCTCCATAACAAAAAGAAGTAGCTTTCTGCTATTTTACCTGCTTTAACTAACTTACACTTAGGCCAGTGAAGAACTCGTGTCAGTACTGGGAGTAGTGTGGCCATGGGGACAAAGAAGGGAGAACACCTTTTTTGGTTGTAGCCCACGCTGAGTTGTACAGTACATCTAGTGGGGAAATTTAGTGTCATTTTTCCTTCTGTTTCCAGAGAAAGCTGCTTTCATGTGTGGTTTCCAAGTTGTTCAGTAGCTTAGTGATAACATCATGTATTTGAGAATTTGGTGAGTGGCAGGCTATTGAGTTCTGATTGAGTTTGCTCAGCAGAGCTTTGGCTCCTTGTGGACTGCAGTGCAGAGGATGTGCTGATTTGGATGGCTGTGATTCAGGGGTGGCACTTCAAAGTATTCTCAACTGGAGATGTGGCTGTGCTAAACTCCTGCCTCCTTCTGATGGGTATTCCCACCTGAACGGGTTGGAGTTCTCACTGCTGAGCTTTGATTGAGAGTTCCTGCTGTGTTTTTCCTTTCCATGAGTTCTTTTAAGCACATTTGACTCCTTCAGGGAGGAGAGGGAATTCCTTCTGTGCTGCTGTTATTGGAGGTTCCTGTGATTCAGTCTCCGTCCTTTCTTGCTGCTTTTTTCATGTTCTGTGCTTTTTTCCTCTTGAATGCATGGAACTTATTTGCTTTTAGTAAATTGAGGTTGGCTGCACTTAAAATATTTTAAAATATTTATCAAATGACTCGAGGGCCAAGCTATTATGCCCGATAATTCCACAACAAAGAGTGTAAGTCTCATTTATCTGCAGTTGTAGGACAGCAGGATCCCAAGGGGGCTCAGCAACTGATGTGCTAAGTGCTGTAAAGATATGCTAAGAAATCACATCTTCTCAACAGAATTTATTTTCTAAATATACAGAAAAATGGAAGCTTTTGCATAGCAAAGATGAGAATAACTTCACAGATCAGAGTTGTGCTGCCAAACGTAAGAGTTGTAAAGTAGCTGGTGACAGGGTCTCAGTGGTATATTCTTCCATGGAGTTTTGCCAGTGCTTTCTGGCCTATCCTAGTTTTCTTTTTTTTTTGTTCAAGACTTTTTGACTTACAATCCTGACAACATCACGTATAATTTTAGTGCAGTAAAGTACTACTAATATAAAAGTTGAAAGTTACTTTTATTCACTAAGCCTACTAATCTCAGTGTTTTCTTTGTGACAGATATGCCAAGAATTCAACAGCACTTGGGCTTGGGAGATGGAAAAAAAAGGATACCTAGAAATGAGCGTCGAATGCAAACTGGGGATTCTGAAGGTATGCATTCAACTAAGTTTCTAATTGTCTTTTTCCTTACTCGCTTGGATATCTTAGAGATTTGACTTTCTCACTCACTGAAGCATCTTGCAGATTTCACTTGGCTGACCCATACCTGGATGTATTCAATCTGGAGCTGATCTTGGAACAGGACTGTTGTTCTTTGTAGTGGGACAGGCCCAAACAACGTCGTGCTTACTTTTCTTACTTATACTTCCACGTATTATTTCTCTTTATGTTTTTATGTTCTAACATTCTTTCCACTTTCTCGTTTTTTTCAGTATCTCTGTGAATGTCAATTTGATGACAATCTGAAGTTTAAGAATATAATTAATGAGGAGGATGCTGATGCCATGCGCCTTCAACCTATTGGTAGAGACAAGGATGGACTGATGTACTGGTATCAGCTGGACCAGGAGCATAATGTCAGGATGTACATAGAAGAACAGGATGACCAGGATGGATCCACATGGAAGTGCATTGTTAGGTATTCCTTTTTTTTTTTCCTCCCTTTTTTTCCCAATGTTTTGTAGGGTGGGATTCTTGTGGCTATGTGTGACTGCAGTTCGGAAATTCATTTCACTCAGTCTCCATTTCTCACTTACAGTGGGATTTTCTGCCTGCAAATATGTGATTTAATGAAAAAATAGTCCAGAAATATCTCACAGATTTGTACATGGTAGCTGATGACTTCTGTGCTCAATTAAGCCACAAAGGATATATGGAAAGGGTGCCGAGAGAAAATTGTTGTGAGGACAGTGCCTCCATGTTGCCTCCTGTCACACTTGTTCCCTTTGGAGATGGAGGGGAACTGTTCCTTCTTTAACTTCTGTCCTAAGAAGACAGTTGTAAGTGGACAGTTCTGTTCTTATGAGGATTACGTTGCGATTTGAACTTCATGGAAGTAAAAGCATTGCTGAGCATCCCAATGGGTACAGAGCCCTTCCTGGAGCAGAATTCAGCTCATAGATAACTCAAGTTGAGGTACATGATGGTGATGCAGAGTGACATGTGCATGACTCAGTGCCCCTGGGTCTCTGTTGCTTCATGTTTGGTCTGATAATATTTTAGTGATAGTTTAGCCTCAGACTTATGGATTTTTGTGATTTAGGTTAAATACTTTGTCGTATCCCTCTTTATGCACAGGATGCATGGACGTTAATAGAAAAATAATTAGTTCTACATATATACAGATATTTCATATCTAAAACAGTTATCTGTTTTTAGTTCATCTCCATGTAAACTTACTTTTCTTTTGACTAATTAATTGCAAGAGGATTTTAAACTGGGCCCAGCAGCATCGACTCTGACTAAATTAATACATCGAGGTGTAAGAATAGATCTAAAGAAGTTACATAATGTATATTATTTTTATTCTTCTGTTTGTATATTTTAATTTCCAAAATTTTAATCTAAATTTTTAATTTTCATGTTCATAAATAAACATAAATTTAATTTGTATAGCTTACTTAAATATCCAAAGCTCAGTGTCCAGGTTAGTCATACGGAATGTTTTAAACCACTGTCAAAGGGCCATAAAGTGATAAGCCTTACCACCACTGAAATTGAGACAGCTGTTGTGGGTGAATAAAAGAAATGCATCTAAACAAGCCAACCAATTGCTGAACAGCATTTATCATTTTCCTACATTCTGGACTCCAGGGATCAATGCCAAAAGCAGAGGAAATGGGACTTCCTCTGGGCAAGTTCTGACACTCATACTTACTGCAGAAAAACACAGTAATGCATGATGACATCCGAGATCCTTTTAAACCTGTGTAATTCTGTGTGTCAGGCTTGATGCACTTCCAGCCTTTTTTTTTCTTTCTTTCTTTTTTTTTCATTGAATCTAGTGGTTGAATGTTGACTTTGGAAAAGGAAATGTGAGAGTCGTGTGATTCTTGTCTGTTTTGAAAATAAAGAACCTGTTTAATCAACACTCAAACTCATCATCTGTTAAGGTTTTGGTTTTTCTAGTTAGATATCCAGTGCAAGGAGTTAAAGTGCACTGATGTTCAAGCACATAGAGATACACAAATAGCCAGAGCCCTCTGGACATCTCTATATTGTTTTCTAAGCACGTTAAGAAGAAATTGCAAAGAGATTCAGTGAGAACTGGTAAAAGAAGGATAAATAGGTAAAAAATAATAAATGGTAGCAGCTTGGATCCAGAATAACGGGACTTGAGTCTGGATAGATAACACTCTGCAAAGCAAAGTGATTTGGTTGTGGTGTGGAGAAGTTGGAAGATTTCTGAATGCAAAATTGCAGCTGCTCTGGTAGGACAGGCATTTCACTGTGCTCGTGTGTAAGGTTTTCAGGGCAGTGTTCATTTAAACAGATGGTGTTTGTTTATTTTTAATGAATCCCTCTGGGGTGAGTGAGTAAGTGGCTTATCAGACAATATGTTTTTTCTTCCATCATCCAGAAACAGAAATGAGCTTGCCGAGACCCTTGAGCTCCTGAAAGCACAAATTGATCCTGCCCTGCTGAAAAACAATTCTCAGCAGGAGAATTCATCACGTGAAAGCCCAAGTATAGAAGATGAAGACACCAAAAAGGGTGAAGAAGCATCTACTCAAGGTTTTCTGCCTTTTCTCACATTTTAAATGTTGTGCTGTGGCACTGTCAGAATTTTCAACTTGATTAAAAGTTACTGTTTTAGATTAGGACTCTCTAAAACAAAGACCATTTCTGTTCATAGTAAATCAAGTGAACACTGATAAATATTACTTTTTTTTTATAGTGCATCTTTAGGTGCAAGTTATTTATAAAAAGAGAGATATGTATAAATTGTTCTCCATTTAATTTTATTCATGCTGTACATTTTGTATAGTATTGTAAATATGCCATTGTATGTTTTTGTGGAGTACCCAACCGTTGCCCAACTTTTCCTGTTCTATTAACATTAAAATTTCAAAAAGAAAAAAAAAAAAACAACTTTGTGCAATGCCATGATTGAAGTCAATACAATCTGTGTATGTTATTTATTTTTACTTTTAAGTTTGAATCAGAAATACAGGCTTTTTCCTCACAATCTTGAAGAAGGCATGAGCTTTTGTTGAAACAATTTGAAATCCAAAAATATTTATACATTAAGTGGTCGTGAGCTGCCTCCACCATGTTATTTTTGCTAGTAAAGAATCCATTTTCCTTCCTTATTATCATGTCATTGCACATATTAAATATCTTGCCTGACTTGGTGGTTTGTGCATTGGTTTTACTTAGTATCAACCTGAAATATTTTGTTACAAGATTTTTCTTAGGTTATGAGAAGCTAAAAGCTTGTTATCCCAAGTAATTTTACCCTGGTTACTACCCTAATGTTAGCATTTGGTTAAGCTACAGGAAAGCAGTTACTCGATCAGAAACAAGAGTTAAGATTCCAGTGTGTTAATGTGTGCTTCTTCAAATCTGTGTAATTAATCTGTTAGCTGGAGAGGAGCTCTGCACAGAAGGACCCGGGGGTCCTGGTGGACAGCAGGTTGGCCATGAGCCGGCAGTGTAACCTTTGTGGCCAAGAAGGCCAATGGGATCCAGGGGTGCATTAAAAAGAGTGTGGCCAGCAGGTCAAGGGAGGTGATCCTCCTCCTCTACTCTGCTCTGCTGAGGCCACATTTAGACTGCTGTATTCAATTCTGGGCTCCCCAATTCAAAAGTCAGGGATCTCCTGGAAGGAGTCCAGAGGAGGGCCACGAAGATGAGAGAGGGCCTGGAGCACCGCCCGTATGAGGAAAGGCTGAGTAACCTGGGTATGTTCAGAAGACGACCGAGAGATCTGATAAATGTTTATAAGTATCTGAAGGGAGGTGGGAGGTAAGTGGATGAGGTCAGGCTCTTCTTGGTGGTGTGTAGCAATAGGACAAGGAGTAATGGCCTAAAACTTGAACATAGGAAGTTCCATACTAACATGTGGAAGAAGTTCTTTACAGTAAGGGCGATGGAGCCCTGGAACAGATTGTCCAGAGAGATGGTGGAGTCTCCTTCTATGGAGATATTCAAGATCCATCCATCCACCTACCATTGCCACCTACTGTAGGGAACTTGCTTTAGCAGGGGAATGGACTCAATGATCTCTTGAGGTCCCACCCAACCTGTGCCATTCTGTGGTTCTGCAGTTTAACTGGATATACAAAGTTAGCAAGATCTGTCCTGGTTCTCAATATCAAAGAGAAATGCTTCTCGTTCCTATTCTTCACAACAAACATTGTAGAATGGAAGAAATAAATGAAACGTTTAGATAAGTATAAGTTGAGTTTGGAAGTGTTAAAAGACAAGTGCAGAAATCGCAGTAAATTGTGACGAACACTGTGAGAATTGTCTCCATCTAAGACCAGTATCTACCTTTGCATGCATATGATAACACAATCTGTGTGGTTACTGATACTGCAGAATTCATTCTAGAGTGCTGATCTTGCTTTTGTCTGACTAAGAATTAGTCAGGTCAGCTTAAGTAACGTAATCGAGACCTCCTTTTGGAATATGATTTTACTGAAGTCAAAATAATTCATTTTATAACATCTTAACTAAAGTCTCCGCTGTAGGCAAGTCCCAAAGTCCTTTTGCACACTCCATTGTCACCAAAGTCATTGGCTCTGCTGCCATGCAGGATCATTCTTAGGCACTAGTCCCACAGACCTAATGATTAATGACATTATTTATATATGCTGAGATTTAATTGCAGCCAACATACTCACAGAGCAGCACTTTGATCAATTAAGTTTAATAATTCTTCCTATCAGTCATCAAACTGTCCTCAAGTTCTAGGAATGCATAAAAGCCCTTCAAAGGTTCAATGAAAATTTATCAGAAGGACTGAAAGCTGCTTTGACAGCTTTCCAAATAGCATTAAGGTTGTTCCTTCAAAAATAAATGGATCCAGTTCTTGCTTTTTTTTTTTTTTTTTTTTTTTAACCTAGCCTTCTTAACTTGAATTGCTGTAAGACAGTTTGTGCACCTGCTGAGTCACTGTGGCATATCAAGTGCTTTTTGAGCAGCTGGGAGAGTTAGAAAGTAGATCTTAGCACAGCCATTGCTTTATTAGCGCAGGAAGAGATTTGGGGTTCTGGTGATGTTAGTTTGGGAAAAAGCAGTTGATGATAGGAAGAAATGGTTCAAGTAAGTCAATCCAGAAAGATGTGAAGAGAAGGTGGAAGGATACGTGCATGGTGAATGTGTCACTGACAAATGCTGACAAATGTCTTTAGAGAGGTGGCTTTAATGTTACAAGAGCTCAGAGTGGTGATTACCTCTACGAAGGGAGAAACAAGCATCCTTCAGCCTTCAAACTGTTATTGCTTCTGGTTGCATCTATTGCATCTGGAGATGCATCTTGCACCCTTTGCTACTTGCTGAGGCTTATTTGGGTATGTTCTTTGTATTTAGAAACATTCTAAAATATATGACTTGCTTCTTCACCACTCTTTTCTTTTGTAAAATGTTTATTTTCTCTAAATGTAATTAATTCACGTTCTTGCCTTTCATGTTGGTAATCACTTTGGGAAGCTCTCAGCTTGGAAAAGAATCACACCAGTGTGGAGGGAGAGGGGAGAGGTAGAAGACAGAAAACATGGCTTTGTTGGGAGTTATGGCACCTGTTCTGCAGCATCTTCCAGATGGTAGAAGATGCTGTTACACTATCTGTACTGCATCATCTTTGCTTTTTCTAATTAGCTCTGTCCCTACCTGACTCAAAAAGCATGGCAAAATAAAACACCTGAGATGTTAAGTAGCTTCAGTGATGATAAATAATTGTATGAAATACAGAGCAACAGAATAAATGCAAGGGTTCTTCTGAGTGCTGTAACTATACTTTGGGCCCTGTTAATTCAAAACTGCTTGAGCAAAGCAGGCATGATCTAATTTTTTAAGCTCTGCAGGATTTTCTGGTGCATGTTTGTCTTAGAAATGGCAAATGAAGTGAATGTAGAATATAATCTGTTACATGTGTTTTGACTGTACACAGAAGATGTAGTCACTGCCCAGGAATAGAGAATCCAGGTGAATTTTCTGTTGGCTGTGTTCTCCCCCCCCAAAATGCTGAAATACAACAGCTAGATATTTCTTGAAATAAAAGTGTACAAACAGGGAACTGATTGATGTGAGTACCAGATTCATGGGAAGAGCTCTGAGTCTCCTGAACAGCCTGACCTAGGGGGTGGCAACCCGGCCCATGGCAGGGGATTGGAACTCGGTGATCTTTACGGTCCCTTCCGCCTTATGGTTCTGTGTGTAGGATTTGAAGAGCAGGGGATCTTACAGCATGGTCTGGTTTGTGAAAAAAACTCAGACACTCAAGAGAGATTTCTTGAAAGTTGATGCTCCTTGCACACTGTGCTTAGGTTTTCTGTGTCTGTCCTCTGAAGGTATTGTATTACAACTGAAGAGGGAATTGAGGTGGATAGGAGGATAAGTATAGAATTCTGCTAAAAGCATCTGAAATTTAGGTTTATCTTGGCTAGTAATTAAGCCAAATGGTGATTCTGTAGCTAAAAATTGGCAACCTCCTTGCTTAATGACAGCTTGAGACAAGCCAGGCTCCTAATAATTCCAGGAAAGAATATTTATTTGCAGGGAGCTTTGGGTTGTTGACTTTTTTAGATATGCCTTCATTTTGATGGATACTGTTTGTAATCCTATAGGTCCCCTGGTTGTTTCATCACTGTTTTTCTCTGTCAACAGAAAACCAATTAAAAATCAAAGAAGAAAAAGACGAGGTGGAGGAACAGTCAAAGGAATTGGAAAGTCTTCCTCTTCCTGTGGTCAAAGAGGATGAAAGCATGATGAAAATAGAGAAGGCTGAAGAAAAAGAAATTATAAAATTGCCAGTAATAGTAAAATTAGAGAAGCCTTCAGAATACAACGAAGAGAAACAAACCGTCAAAGAAGAAAGCGACTCCTTTAAAGAAAATGTCAAGCCTGTTAAAGCAGAGGTGAAGGAAAACAAAATAGAACCAAAAGACCTAAAGGAAGTAAAAAGTTCTACTGACAAAATAGCAGTTCATGAGCCCGAGAGGTTAGAATTTTGTGTTAATGTCAAAACTCCCCAGGAAATTGTGGAGAAATCTGTAGAAGAAAGCGAGAAACTTAAAAATGACCAGCAGGCAAAAATACCCCTTAAAAAGCGAGAGATCAAGCTGACAGATGACTATGACAGTCCTATAAAGGGGTCCCTGTGTAAATGTGTGACTCCAACGAAGGATGTCTTGAAGGAAGAGGGGAAACCAGAAGAAGAAACTTTTAAGAGAGTCCCTACAATTACTGCTTTATGTCCCGATGGGAAAGTGCTGGTAAATGGAGAGGTTAGCAGTGAAAAAATAACCCCAAGTGTCATACAAAATAATAGGTCTGAGCACTCGGTTGGTACAAAGGAAGACAGCAGCTCATTAAAAGAGAAAAACGGTAAAAGTGGGGAAAAGGTATCGGACTCCCTAAATTCTGTTAGTAAAATTATAAAAGCATGTGAGGTTGAGAAAAATGCAGTAAATGTGGTGAAAGAGCTAGGAGCTGTGGTCTCTGAGGTTTCAAATCAGAAAGTGCCTTTAAAGGAGGAATCTAGTCCCGTGGAGAAAGAGAACGTTGACAGTCCAGCTGCTGAAATGGTAGTGGAAGAATCTTCAAACTCTGAAGACTGTGCCAAAAAATCCGAAGAGAAACTAGCCACCATAATCCAAAAGGACAGACTGCCACCCAAAGAATGTTTAGAGAAGCTGGAGAAGCCCACAGATGCATCTGCTCCTGCAGAACTGCCCAAGCCTGCACCATCTGAGGAAGAAACCTTGGAAAGCAGAAGCGAGCCTGAGAAGAAACCTGATTCTCCCAAAGCTGCTGAGACACCTCCTCCATCTTCTTCTCCTTTGACTTTAGAGAAGTCTGTTTTGGAAGCGGAGGGCTCTGATGCTAAACCTGCTCTCCTTGAGGAGAGCCAAGGAGAAGAAAAATCCAGCCCTGAAAAACCAGAGGAAGAGCCTGAAGCTGCCAAGCCAGAGCCAGAGGGATTAGACGATGCCCATGCGTCCAACCTAGAGAACTCCTCCGAGAGTAAAAAGGATTCACCAACACCTAAAAGCAAATTTAAGTATAAACTAGTTTCTGAAGAAGAAAGCTGCACAACAGATAATAAAGAAATAACTTCTGAAAGACAGAAAGAAGGGATTAAATTAACTATCAGGATCTCCAGTAGGAAGAGAAAGGCAGAAACACCGCCAGAAGACGTCACTGCTGGCCGCACGTTAAGGAGATCCCCAAGGATATCTAAGCCTACTCCAAAAGTTGCGGAGACTCGGGATCAGAAATCTGACAAAAAACGATCTGAAGAGGAAGAGGAGAAACCTGCACATAAGCAGGAAAGAAAAGAAGATGCAAAAAAACAGGAGAAGGAGTCAAATTCTAAGGTTAACAAGGTAATATAGTTTTACTGTCTGGTGTTGCCGCAGTCTTTCCTAATAGGAGTATATGCGTTTACATAAGAATATTAAGGATTACTTCCCTTTGCTCAGCCTTTACCTGGAGCTAGATTTGCAGTCTGGTTAGTGGATTCAACCAAGTTAAAACCACCCCCTAAGAGAGTGCTAATATCTGTTGACTTAGCAGCTTCTAACATTTTTCATGTAAGCGAAACAAAAAAGACCAAACCAGTCCAAGTGAGTTCTTTTAAAACATGACATGATCAGACCTGAGTCAGTCTGTGTGGCTGAATGGAGACTTCCATTCTTCCAATGGAGAAAATGCTGTGGATTTTCTAGGTGGATGCTTGCTGGTGTCTGGCTGGCCAGTTTGAGAATGAGCATAAGCAAAGAAACAAATATTATGACTTCTTACATTTGGGATACATAATTTGCTCTGGGCAGAGGTGTCTTTTTCATACAAAAAGTTAAATGTGCATCTGTATAGTGCTTGTAAATCAATGTAATGATCAACAGCTTTGTTCATTTAACTTCCTGATGTTTCTGGATGTGCAATGCCAAAGAAAAGCAAGGAGGAAAAAGCAGCCTGTATTTTCAAGTATGCTCTTTTCTATCAACTTGAAATCCTCTTCATATTTCACTACTGTGCATTTCCTTATTGTTCCTGTAGTTTTACCAACACACGCACATATTCAGCAAGTTCTGAATAACCTTCATAAAATGAACAGTTTTACTGAATATTTATCTTTTTTTTCTTCTTGAAGAGGTTCTTTAAAGATAGATTCAAAATAAAGATGACGTATGATGAAGCCTCAAATTAAATTAATTCTCTCATGAATTTAAAGTACAGTTTTCTATTAAAGTTTAGTGAATAATGACATCACCAAGGAGACAGAAGTTAACGATAAGAACCTGAAATGAAATTTTAGCAGTATGATGTATTGCTGCGGTGTGAGCGTGTCCTGCAGAATGTTTTGTACAGTTTGGTTAGATAGCTGGTTCAGAACAGCGAGTAACCTGGTCATAAATGAAAAGTGTTTTGAGCTGAAAAACCTAGGGAGGGTATTTTCCTTTTTCAGTTTCCGGAGGGTAACAAGTATTTGTGAGAACTTGAATTTTTGGTATATTATTGTGAAGTTAAAATAGCCAGGTTGTAGGAAGTAGTTTTAACTAATGCAAAATGGGATTCTGAATTGTAATTGGAATTCTGTTTTTCATCCAAAATATATCTTAAACAAATGTCTGATAAAACTTAACACTTCACGTAGTAAATGAGAGAAGTCATTTTTCCAGTCCTTAAAATAAATAAATGTCCAAATAAGTCACTGGTAAGACATGTGGTTATTTTATTAAGGTAGGTATGATATAAAGGGGTGAATGCCCTTTTCAACTAGCATCTGATGAATCGTTTTTTTCCTTATGAAAAAGAATGGAAAAGTATAAATGTGAAAGCAGACTGTGCCCTTACATGGTGCGCTGATTTTCTTTCAGAAAACTCTGCCTGTCATAAAAGAGAGCTTCAAAAACACTGAAATTAATGTATTTGTTAGAGTGTAAGCATGTTTCCTAAAGCAAAATGAAAGAGATGAAGTGCATGTTAGAAAAGAAAAAAAGCCATACACCTATACATATATAAACCTATACATATATTCAGTTTGGATTATGGAGAACTATCATAAAAAAACATCAAATGTGGAATTCACCATGTTCACAAGGAGGCCTCAGTCACTGATCTGTCTTTGTGGTCTGAGATCTCATTTGAAAATTTCTCTGCAGGTAGATATGTAGTTTTCTCCCTTTAGTATCCTGTTGAACTTCAGGGCTCATTGAAGGTGTCTGTTCCTTGAAATGTTCTCTTGTGAAATTATTGCAACTGTTCTGATTGAGATGAATCACTTTACTGTAGAGAAAAATATCTTTTAGGATCTGGAAAGAAGCTGTAAGTTTCCTTTGTGTTTTCTCTTTGAAATGGTATCACTCAGAGGAGCAAAGTTCGGTGGACGGGTACACGAACACGTGGCAGGTGGAAATACTCAAGCAATGAAGAAAGTGAAGGCTCAGAGAGTGAAAAAAACTCTGATGAAGAGGAGGAAGAGGAAGAAGAGGAGGAAGAAGAAGCTGCACCTGCTGACGATGATGAACCGTGCAAGAAGTGTGGCCTTCCCAACCACCCTGAGCTGGTAGGCTTTGGGGGAAACCTTCTGAGTGATTCAGGCAGTTCTGGTTGATCAGAGGAGTGTCTGAAGGTACACCATTGGTACACCAGTCTTTGGGGTGGCCGTGTGTAGAAGCTCAACAAGCTTTCAGTGCTTCTGATGTTTATGGTCCTGGTTCATCACTGGTATTGGTACTGTCATAGATTCTTCTTATTAGAAGAATATACAGCCTTGCAGTGAGTCCACAAAATGAGCATATTCTCAGATGTGTGAAAGTTATCCCAGCATGGTTGAGACAGTTAGAATGTTAGAGATGTGTATTCCACCAGATGGTCACACAGTTTATGTGAGCATTATTGCTCAGTTTTAGTGGAAATAGCTTTCCCAACTAAGGAGGAATCGCAGTAGTTGGTTCTGCATACCCCAGAGAGTCGGTGAGTCTGTCTTTGCCACCCTGGACATAAGAACACCCCAGCTGAGGAAACTGCCTAAGATTGCTGTGCTTCCCTTCTGGCCTGCATGGCCAGGTTTCCTTCATGTGGATGTAAGTGCACAGGGAAAACAGTTCCCACCACATCTTGTCCAGATGTAGTTTTCTACTTAGTCCAGGGTCTGGAAAGCATTACAGGATTCCATAGTATGTGTACGCAGTCTGTGTAATCCAGTAGTGCTGAGTTGCCTGAGAGTACAACGCAAGATGAAATCTGGTGCTAAAGTGGAAAACTGTGATACATAAACTTGCTCATAAAAACCACCCGTGGCCTTGGAAACATCCAGTGATAAGTGATACAGGATTTTTTTTTGTTTTGTTTTGGCGCAGTCCAAAGTATTTATGAAGTGCTTCTGTGTTGGCAGGGAAAATAGTTCTGGAGCTTGTTACACGTTGCGAATGCCAAAAGATATTCATGATTTGTTTTGTTTCAACAGATTTTGTTATGTGACTCCTGTGACAGTGGATACCATACAGCTTGCCTTCGCCCTCCTTTGATGATAATCCCTGATGGAGAATGGTTCTGCCCACCTTGCCAGCACGTATGGTTCCTGTTCCCCTTCACTTTCAGCATTGCGGTTGTGGAGATTTGTTGGGAGTTTAACAGTTTCCTTCTTTCATCTTTTTTTTTTCTGTTACAAAGCAGACTGTGATGCATCGTAGAGATGCTGATCTTCCCCCTTAGCCATTAGTAAAACTGTTTTATGAGGTGGTTTTCCTTTCCCTTTCTTTCTTCTGTTAGTGACAAATACTGCATGTTGCTGTTTTTTTCTTATGCTAAGCAACTTAAAGAATAACGTAGCATTAACAGTATAAAATCATAATTTTATCCTAAGAAGCATCACATTGTCATCCAGGAGGGGGAAGCATAGAATCATAGAATTTCCCGAGTTGGAAGGGAGCCTTAAGGATCAAGTCCAGCAAGGAATAATCAGGGATCAAAGCAAGCAGCTGTTTCTGAAGTACTGTTCCTCCTTCAGAGACATTTGCTAAGAAGCTGGTAAAGAAAGCTGCCATTTCTGGTTAGCATCTCTTAGAAAACCCAATGTTTTCCCTGCTGAGTAATAGACAGGTATGAGCACTTTCACAAAGGTTACAAGCTGCTTCTTAAAAAAAAAAAAAAAAAAAAGGTTAAAAAAATGTTGTGCATATGTGTTGTTTAATTTTAAGTACATCTAAATAGCAGGAATTGCAGTGGTGGTGCTTGGAAGGATAAGCCAGAGAGAGTGCAGTGCTGTTCCTGCTAAATGAATGAGGAAGATCTCTGATCTTCCTTTCTTTTAGATGAATCCTTTGTCAAAACAGCTGTTGCTCTGCAAAATGCTTGCCACCTTGACCTGGTGTGACACAGCTGTATTGTGCATTGGCTTTCAGTTGTCTTCTGGGAAGTAGTTTGGGTTAAGTAGTCGTGATCTTGAATCACGAGAATGTTCAAGAATGTTTTCTTCCTTAAACAATTTCTTATTGCTGCTTGCAGTTAAGTCATCTCCTTGCTTGGTTGCTGTTTAGTAATTTTTAACATGAAAAATCACAGATTTGTGCAACTGTGATGATGATCATCCTTGGAAATAGTGTGATGAGGTATGGACATGAAACAAGGCACAGCTTGTCCATAAAAGGTCATTGTTCCACATGGCTCCTGGATTATTAAATGGCATTCTATGATACGGAATATTTGGTTAAAAATATTTGGAACCTTTTATCTGTGGTGTCCATAGACTCACATCTCTCCAAAGGTTAAGATAAATACCAGATAGCACTGTTAACACAGCTTCGTGTTCGTATGTTGCCATGAATAAATAGTGCACAAAGCGTCTGAGCAGGAGATGGAAACAGTTCTGAAAGAACCTAATCCTGTGTTTCATTCCCTTAGAAATTACTCTGTGAGAAATTAGAAGAACAGTTACAAGATCTGGACGTCGTCTTAAAAAAGAAGGAGCGTGCAGAACGCAGGTACTGCTGTAAGGCTGTGTTCACAGCACACTGACTGTACGTGCATTAAGGGAAACTGGAGCCCAGCCCAGTTTTGTCTTCACACTGATTAGTGGTTATTGGTGGTGCAGTGCTGGGAGGGCTTACAAGAAAGGTGGAAAAGTCCAATAATTAGAAAAGATAAATAGCTTGCGTTGAACTTGGGTCAAAGTGTCAGGAGGTGATTTTGGCTTTCCCACAGCTGTACTTAAATGGTTTTCAGCACTGGTTCAGCTGCATGTTATTAGTACTGTCATCCACGTGTAAATATCCTGCTGACAGCAAGGTTAAGCTCTGCCTTTGGTATAAAGGTAATCCAGATTAGTGTGGTTTCTGAATCTTGTTGCTTTAGATTCTGTTAAACTTTACCTGTTTTACAAGATGGTGCAGTTACCATAGTGCATCTGAGTCACAGATTTGGCTGACATTTTGCATTCACTCCAGCCATTTCCAAAGGCTCAGTGCAAACCAGTCTGCTGTGTTTGTGGGCAGCATCCTTAGTGCTTGAACATCCTACCTGCAGTTTTCAGATCTGGTAAAGAGGGACATGAAACAGAATTTGCATAATATACAGCTTGTGTGTTGAGCACTCTGTAACGTTCAGTGACATCTGTATGCATTATTAAGCACAATTTTGCATTAATTGTATCTTAAAAGGCAAAATTCACATGAAGATGAGATGTCTTTAAATACAGTAATTGGGCAGGTTTATATTTGTAGCATGACACTGACAGCACATGAGATACAGTGATTTGGTGCTTGGGAGAGTGGAGCAGAATCCATGTTTGTGTTCAGCCTCTGTCAGCCCTCCTGTCTGTGATTGCTGTTGTAGCAGCAACAGTGAGAGTGGCAGATCAGGTACCAACTGTTCTCAGCTTCTGCTCAGAGTGGTCTAGTAAAATTCACTATAGTGAAATTACCCTTGGTTTGCCAATTAGTGAATATGTAGCTGTGAGAACAAAGCAATTAGCTGATTTTGTGAGTGAGCTCAGCTTACAAACAGCCTCCATCTGTGCAGGAGTGTGGAACACAGAAGAACTCTATCTGCTGCTCTGTTTTATGGTGGGAAATCTCATTGCTAGTGAACAATATTTTTGGTCTTATTTGGTAAATATTCTGCTGGCAACCATTACTTGGAATGCATTTTTTTTCCATCCTGTCGTACTTCTTTGAACTCAGTGGTATTGCATGGGAATATGGCTTTCTAACTGTTACAGGAGAGCACACAATCAATACAGTAGCAGTCTTCAGTGTCTGAAACAGATGTTTCACAACCATTTTGCAATCTGATCCTCATTCCAAATTAACCTAATGTTTTCTGTTGTAAAGGTTTCCTTTAGAAAGAGAGAAGTGAGTTTGGGTTGTAAAGATTTTGTGATACAGTAATTGAATATCGAAGTTTTTCAACCTAATGGTGGTGTATTTTAGTAAATTGCCAGGTGAGAAGGCTGAAGAGAGCAAGAGTTGTGATGCTAGAGGAAATGACAGTCTGCTCTTTTTTATTGCTGTGTAAATTACAGTTGGTTGTTTGGGGCACAGGAACACTTTAATGTTTCTATAAGATCACACAGTACCTCTTGTCTGTTTTGCTGGGGAGGAGAACAACTGTCTCACCATGGGCACTCACACTTCACAGCTTCTTGTACTGTTATCAGATTCAGTGTTGGTTTTTGAACAGGTGACACTGTGCTTGTGCAGTTATTCCCAACCTTTCAGGAATCTGATTAAAATTGATTCAGCTGTTCAGCTGTGTTCTTAAACATCCCCAAAGTGCCACAGATGTTCAGTGAAAACTTTTCAGTTTCGTGACGACTCTGACAAATAACTACACCAAAGTCATGCCTTTATTGTCCTCCCCTTCCTGAATTGGAGGTGCTGCTGCAGCAGCCTGGCTGAATTTCAGGTGTCTGCACTTAAACTCCCGTAGCCATGTGCTATGACAAGCCAGAATAGGCATCAGAGCTGTTCTGGATGCCACTTTTAATGTTACTAGAGACTCTCAGACTTCTTTATAGAAAATCCTACTGGGGATTCTCTACTTCTTGCAGGCCACGTCAGGCAGAGCACTTCCTTTCATGTACTCCTAGCTTCCCTGTAGCAGTGTTTTCTAGATCCTTATAATATGTGTTTGTAACGAGTTGGGGCCCATCAGTGTCCAACAGTTCCAAACGTGTTGGTGAAGATGTTTACACTGTTGGATGGTGTTACTGAAGTGTTAGTGAGTGCCTGAGCCAGGGGAGGTAAAGCAGATCTCAGAGCCTTCGTGGATCATGCTTAAAAACAGCTGAATTTTTCTCATCCCTCCCATTTCTTCACGCTTTGCATTAAAAGAAATGAGAAATGGAAGAGACCATCAAAGACATTCACTGTATATTAAAATGTTTTCATTTGTAGTTCCTTTCTGATTTTAGGAGTTGCATTCCTTTCCTCAAGGTGCTACTTGATCGCGTTATTAGAACACAGTGACTGCAAAGGGTAAAATTTCCTCCTCATCCAATTAATTTTATGGTGCTCAGGATGGACGTTTCTTTTGGTCTGTCACTTTGGAGAGGTGATATTAGGAGGCACAAACAAATACTTTAATAGAAAACCAACATTTTCTATTTAGACATGATACGGAGTTGTCAAAGCTTATGGTCTTTTTGGCTTTAAAATAACCTAAAATCCATTTGTACTCTCCGTTAGTATTACTTTAGGAACTATATGTGTTTGTGTTATTTAATAAAAAAAATATGATGCTGGATTCTTTCAGTAGATGGTTCTCCAGAAGATTGTTGTGTAAAAATATACAGTGCAGAAGGCTGCTGCGAAAACTACTTTAAAATCGACATCGATTCTTTCCAAATTAATCAAAGTATTGGAAACCAAATTTTTACTCATAGATGCCTGTAATTATTTGCACAAAATGATGCACATTTGAAGCAGAGGTGTTGGGTCATAGAATCCTAGAATGGCTTGGCTTGGAAGAGCCCTCCAAGATCATGTGGTTCCAAAACCTTGCTGCAGGCTGCGTTGGTCAGGTTGCCCAGTCACTAGCTGAGGTCACCCCATCTAACCTGGCTATTAACGCCTCCAGGGATGAAGGGCAATTGGGTAGAGGTGTGGATGACTTGTGTGCATCCTGTTGCAAGTCCATTGTAATTGGGTGTGTGCTCAGTGCAGCTACGCAGGGTAACTGCAGAAGTTGGTTAATGCAGAATCTTTATCTCAGAAAATCAGGATTTTAAAGTTTAGCATTGGTTCTTGCATGATTTCATTTCAACCGTGGTGACGCTTCACCAGATCTTGAAAGCTGGAGATCTTCTGGCAAATGTCTTGTTCATACCTTGTCCCTGCTGCAGCTGTGTTCTAAATCACTTTTATTCAAAATAATGTTAAAATCTATAGAGGTATTGATCACTTTCGGAGTCCTTGCAGGTTCACCAGCTTTCTTCGTTACTTTCATTTATTTAAATTATCTCTCACGTTCATGGAAAAGGTTATAGATTGCCTACTTAGCCCAAAGATCAGAACCCAGTGATGTTGGAGAGGTGCTAGGATGTCTGAGGCATCTTGGGGCAGACAGATGTTCCACTGGAGCAGCAAGCAAAGGCCAGGAGCCAGACATGGCAATTCAGTTGGCAGTGGATGCTTGCTAAGCTGAGCTTGCTGCTACTGCCTGAGCTCAATTTTACTTTGATTGAATCCTGTGAGCTGCTGTGGACCATAAGGGCAGCCTACTTTTTCCTTACAGTAGTTTTTCTTATATTTGAGCACTGTTCTCTCTCCTGGTTCTCTGGACCAGGTGTCCATGTTTCTTCAGCTTTTCCTGCACTCCAGTAATTCCTACCAGCTCATCATAGAATGTCTTCATCATTCTGCAGGCTGTTCTCTTGCCCATGCATCCTTCAACCACCGTGCATCTTCAGACTCCATTCTTTGTGAGGACTCTTTGGAAATCACTTACCATATTCATACAGGAAAATATAATCCCATGGGATTTAATATGTAATTCCAACAGTAATAACTTTTCAGTTGGTGCATCCTCCTGGGATGGTTATGGTGCTAACTGCAGTGTTATTTTGGATATCTGCAGTCTTTCTGTGAGCTTATTTTCTTTTTTCTCTCCTAAAGAAAAGAGCGACTGGTGTACGTGGGTATCAGCATTGAGAACATCATTCCCCCACAGGTAAGTGACTGTGTCTGTGTTGTATTATTCTTTTATTGTCTACACTTCTCAAGGAAGAAGGTTCTGAATGGCATGTTAGAAGAGTATCTTGGAAAGAAAGATGAGTGTATTTGTAGGACAGAAACAATTCCAGTCTTCCTTTTAGTCTGAACTTGAGTTCAGCGGAGGGGCTTTGGGACCCTCCATCAGTGAAGAATCTCAGAATCAGCTTCTCCCATCAAAATTGGGATGTCAGTAGAATCCATTGGCGTTCTGTGAGTTAGAAGGGTAGGTATTCAGTTTCATTAACTCTGGTATCCATGTCTGAGCCGGAGTCACAGCCTTCCTTTACAAGCGATGGAGGGAGATGAGTGTTTTCTGGCTTTTGACAGGGCTGGGGGGTGCTTCCCTCCTAGAGATGCATGTTGAAGTTCCATTTGATGAAAAACTATCAACGTTTTGTGTTTTAGTAACAAATGCTCCCATGTGATTTGACTTTACGGAAAAGGAGAAAATAAATCTTTTTGTTGATGTGGAGACTGTCCTTTTCTCACTTCTTGAATACATTTTCAAGTGAATTTCTTCATGTCAGTCAGATGCCTTCATCCAAAATTATGTCATCTCTTCTTCCATGAGAGTTTTGTTTTAAACTTCTGTTTAGGTATAGACTTTCCTCTCTGACAGTAATAAAGCCAGCTTTCTCCCTCTGTCTCTGGATAGCAGATAAATGGTAACAGATTTTGCAGACTTGCAAGAGACTCTGGCTGAGAGTCTGAAACTCAACCCAGGCACGGATTTTTAAAAAATGAATAAATTGGAAAGAACATCATAAAATTAAACTGTGTGGATTCCATCAAAGCTGCACCATGTAAGGGCATTTGTAGTGGCTCAGACCAAAGCCAGCCCCCGCACAAGACACCCATGCTGTTGGCTGTATGGGTCAAAGAACGGTGTGGTGGCACAGGGGCAGAGTCACTGTACACAGAGACTTACCTGAGCAGTTTGTTCAGCTTTGCTGCATTTACAGGTGCTGGGAGCATCACCTGGCTGCTGTAGCATTAACACAGTGGTGCAGTGGGACCTTTGAGTGACGTGTCTGTGTTGGTGTGAGCACAGGCATGAGAAATCTGGAGGGAGTGAAGAGAACTTCTTGATACTTCTGTCTTATGTCAACAGGAGCCAGAAATCCCTGAAGGTCAAGAAGAAAAAAAGAAAGATTCCAAAAAGCACAAATCAAAGCTGCTTGAAAGGAGGTCTACCAGAACCCGGAAATGCATAAGCTACAGGTAGGCAGCCTGTTTAAACAGCTTATAAAAATAAAGCATACCATCATTTTCCTTCTCATTCATTCAACCTCCTGCTTCTCATGCACACTTTCACATTTAAAAGAGAGGCCAAATTAAAGTGTCTGTGTTGTTTCCTCTGAATACCAGTTATGCTGGATGTTTGTGAAACGGAGGTGCTTATTACTTTGTATACTGAAAATGGGATGCATAAGAAGTTAAAACACACATGGTGCTTTGTTCAGCAATGCTGGAGAAAAAAATGGTGTTATTGCAGCTCCAGCTTTAAGTTAAAGCAAGTGGATTACACTCCTGCTTTCTGTTGTAAGGAAAAACTTTTGCTTCTCTCTGAAGGCCTGCAGCTCCCATCTCTTTTTTTCCTCTTTGGGGACTGGAGAAGAGAACTGCTGCCTAAGAGCTTGTGTTTTTTGTCCCAGCTGCATTGGGAATATAAGGAGTCCTGCCTTTCCCACAGTGCTTGTTCTTTGTAGACCCTTATCGTAATAATCAAGAACGTTACAACTTCCAAAATTTTCCAGCAAAATGGTTAAACTCAGTCTGGTTGTGCCATTGAGGAGAGATGTGACCTTTGTGTTGGGTTTTCAACCTGCTCAACAAACTCATTCTGACCTTACTTAGCTATTGAGTTTCTGTAACTTTAAAATTAACAGCAGAAGCCACACTAACAAAAATGTCATTTCTGGCTTGTGAAGTGAAGTATTTCTATAAGGAACGTGATGCCAGGGACACAGTTAGATAGATTTGCTGCTATGTCTGTAGCAGGTCAGGCAGCAGCTGGCCACGAGTCTTACCTGTAGGATATCTGGCATGACTTCAGCAGGACACACATTATAGAGAGGCAATAACTGTTGTTGGAAATAATGTTTATTGTAATGTTGCTCCTGAAAATCAGTCTGTGATAGAAAATGGCAGTCTGTCTCACAGCCTGCATCACGCACGTAACTTTGAGCTGGTGAAAGCATTGCACGTGTCAGTGTGTCACTTCAAATCTGTGTGTCTGCAGTGAAGTCCTATTAGTGTCAGTGAGAACTGTGCGTGCTTTCCTTCCGAGGGGGAAAATAAATGCTAAATGTCTCGTTCTGCTTACAGACAAATCTGTATTGTGTAGCATTCTGGTTCTCTGAAGACAGGTTAGTTCCTTTTTTTGTCATCTGTGCTTTCCTTTTGTGAGAAGGTTAGCAAAACCCTGCTTTCTGAATACAGCAGCAGCAGTAGAAATGATGTGCCATTACAGCTAATTGACAAGCAGTTGTCAGCCCATGTTGGATTTCAGGTTATTTGTGATTTGAGAGCATTAAGTGATTTCTCACATTTTAAAGGGGTTTTTTTTAGCGCTCTAGAGGGAAAACAGTGTTTGAGTAATGTGGGACAAGTCTTATTGATGGAATATTTTCAGACTTACTTCCTTACTGTGTAAAGCTGCCTTCAATGTGACATACAGCTGTTCTCAGGATATACAGAAAGACCAGCAATCAATCACCTCATTTTAAAAGGTGTTTTATGGCTGCTGTTGGGTTATAGAGTAATACCAGATCTGTTCTTGTCTTCTTCTGCTGGAGGTTACAATGGAGGATGGAGATAAACATACCTGTAATCTTTCTTTAGTGCCTGGCAGACAAATCTTTGATGAAAGTATTGTCCCATGCACAGTCATTTCTATTTTAAAAACAGAGAAATGAGAAGAAAATAATCTGAACAAAATGTCTTTCCTACAAAGATAACACAAGTTGTACTTTTTGCATGTGATTTCTCAAGGCAGGGTTTGGGTAACACAGGTAACAGTCCCTTGTTACAAAACTGCAATTCCTAACTGCAGAAACCATCTAAAGAAGTCATCTTCTGTGTAGGAGGACTGGCTCCATTCTCCTCCATTTGCCATTCCCCTTCAGTGAGCCACTCCGTGTGCAGGGATTGAGGCAGGCTTACAAAAGCAAACTGCTTCTCTGTTTCCCATTTAGTTATGTAACATTACCTTATGGTTTATTTGTGTTGCTGTGGAGAGCTCTGTACAGTACATCTCCTGTGTTCAGCTTAGAGTGCTGCCAGTCCATAAGGTGTAATTACTCCAAGGAGAAATCATAGAATCACAGGGCTGGAAACGACCTGTAAGATCATCGAGTCCAACCATCAATGAATGAAGCTGCATCAAACAAATCCTGAAGGCAAATTTCAACAGGGTGGATAATTATCCCCTGGCTTTAATAGGTGCTTTCCTGGAAGCCTGTTTTGCAAATTGGCAGTGTGTATGTCATCCCTGCAAAAGGTGTGAGGGCATTGCTAACATTGGTGTGAAATGTGCCGCTGATACCATTGCAAATAATTTTCAAATTATGTATCGTTAAATTCAGCAGTGTGCCATGTAAAACTGAAGTGCTTTTCTGTTTGTGTAAATCAGAACCAAAAGGTCTGTCAGTGATAAATACTTTGCAAATAGAAATAATAAACATATCTTCTAGAAAATGGCTGTTTTCTCACGCATCTGCCCCTTTGTCTGTGTTATTCATGAAGCCCATCACCTATGCAGCATGGTTGGTTAAAGCAGTTGTAGATTTTGGGGTATGTTTCTGTAATGTCATAAAATCATAAAAAACTGTTACTTTTAGGTTTGATGAATTTGATGAGGCAATTGACGAGGCAATTGAAGATGACATCAAGGAAGCTGATGGAGGAGGTACGTTTCTCACGTTTGTTTTTCATTCCGGTGGTGGTATGAAGATTGAGACCAAATTTCTTTTGGTATGACAGGCAATGAATGGAGTCCTCTCCCTCACACTACACACGGTGTAATTTACAGTTCTTACTATTGCACTTTTAGGCTCACACTAAATAATTTCCCTTGGAAATGGCCGTGCCAAGCTGCCAGAAGATGCCAAAAAGCATTTGGTGTTGATAGTTAAATTCAACTTGTACATGTTTTAATACGTGAATACAGTAAATAATCATGACAAGACAGTTTTTAAGATTAATTCACTATGTTTTGAACTTGAGAGTTCAGCTAGCACCACTGACATCTGACACCTGTAAATATTGGGCTCAGAAACTTGTCCACCTTTGGACCCTTTGAAGGCTGGGTCTGCAGATACAGTCCTGAAGTGCTAATGCAGATCCGTGAGCACTTCCCAGTTATACATGAACGAAGAGCAGCTGCACTCGTTGCTGGTGAAGCACCACAGGGAACAACAGAGAGATCTTCCAAAGTACCTGAGACTGATGAATCCGTGCTTCTGCATCACCTTGGCTTGTGTGGAGACAACTGCTGTGGAACTTAATCCCTTCCTTACATGGCATCTCTACAGAGAGAGCAGTTTTCAGAAGGCCAGCAGATGTATGCAGACAATCTGAAACTCAGGTGTCTGTGGGTGTGTTACACAAGACCTTAATAAATGTAACTTAAATCCTCAACAGTAAAGCCAGCTTTTCTTAAAGTCGACTTATTGGCCAAACAGCAGCTTAAACACTTCCAAAACTCCCAAGAAGAGCATGGAGGCCTTAGGAAGAAGATGTATGTTCTGCTATCTGCCCTACTCAAAGAACACTGTCATTGGGGGACGATGTACTTTGTGGTTAAGTAGCAGAATGCCAACATTTACCTTCTGTCTTCTGTGTTGACCTCAGTGTTTCCCAGGGACCACAACTGGGGCTGATTTGTCAGGAATGAGGCTCCAGACAGCATCAAAAAATTATTCTGTTACAGAAAATAATCTGAAGCAGGAGGCATGGAAAAAAGTTAGGAGCAAAATTAAACAAAAATAATCTTGTTCTTATTTTCCCTTTTCTGTCACTGAATTCAGGCATTGGCAGAGGCAAAGACATGTCTAATATCACAGGACATCGTGGAAAAGACATTTCCACAATCCTAGAGGAAGAAAGGAAAGAAAACAAGCGACCCCAAAGGGCTGCTGCAGCACGGCGCAAGAAACGACGGCGACTGAACGACCTGGATAGTGACAGTAATCTGGACGAGGAAGAGAGCGAGGATGAGTTTAAGATCAGTGATGGGTAAGTCTCCAGTTCAGCTTCTACCTCGAGTCACTGCCTGCTTCGGGTTTCTGTGACTCTGCAGTGCCCCTAAAATGGTCACTGGAAGAATGTGTCCGGATCCAGAACACCACTGTACAGTGCCAGCAAAAATACTCCTGGCTTAGTTGAGTTTAGTTGTGCTGGAAAAACTATGCTTCAAATCCATGTGCTGCAGTCATCCAACCTCCATTTTAAGCAAAACCTATCCTTAACAAAGATGCAGCTAAAGTGAGGCGGGTTGTTCTTTGAAAATATGTCCTGTTCTCTGGGATCTTTATTTGGCCTGGTTGCCATTTTGAAATCAGGAAAGTAAAACTTCTCCATTTCTCCAGCATAGGAAACTTGACTTTTGGGTTCTGGAATCGGCTCTTGCCTTTTGCTTTCTAAAAGATAAGGTTTGAACACAGCCAAAGAGGGTTGCACTGCAGAAAACAAATGTGTGTTATGCAAAGCTTCACAGACTGAATGAATATTGCTTTGGCTCACTGAAATTATTTTTCCCTGGAATTTCTAATCTTTCACACTGGGAAACACGTAATGCTAATAATTTTAGATTTTCTTTATGCCTCAATGAAGAGGCATAGTTGAGCTTTTAAAGCTTTTAAAGCTTTACGCAGTAGAACACTCAGTGTACAAAGTTTATAGGTGACCTACACAACAGATGCAAATATCTCTTGAGCTTTATTTTTCACATATGACCACATGAAGGAATTTTCAGTGACATGGTGAATAGTCAGGCAGAAAATGCTGAAAATATCCAACCTGTGATTGGAGCTTTTGGAAGTCCCCCAGAATTAATAGCACATATGTCTGTTAAATTGTGCTCAAGCATTTTCAGCTCAGTTCTTTGCTGAATACCTTCTGAATGTAATCCTGGGATTTACATTCAGCTGGCAACCAAATGCAAGTGTCTGTGCACCTGCAGTGTTCCACTGTTCTTTTAAAAAAAGAACATGTTTTCCTCCCTCACAAGTGATGCTTGTGCAAAGGCGTTGCTATGTGAGCGTTACGTTGAAGTGCACAGTGTGAACACTCTAGAACTTATCCAGTTTAAATCTCACCTGTGGTCACATTTTGATGCAACATTCATATCCAGCCACTGTTCTGATCCACTGTGTAATGTCATGCATTGTAAAGCTGTCTTCCAAGAGAAAACAGAAGCTCCGTGTGGGTGATGGCAGTTTGCTCGCTCTGGATCTTCAGTACACATCATTTCTGTGAGATCCGTGCAGTTTTGCTTTGCACCTAACAGAGGTAGGTTCATGGAGGTAACGTTTCGATTCTTTGTTTCAGATCTCAGGATGAGTTTGTTATCTCAGAGGAAAACCTGGACGAAAGTGAAGATGATCCACCATCCAACGAAGACAGCGATTCCGAGTTCTGTGCCCGCATCTCCAGGAGACATCTCTCCAGGCCCATGAGGCAAAGCAGGCGGCTACGAAGGAAAACAGCCAAGAAAAAATATTCTGAAGATGATGAAGATGAAGATTCCGAGGACAATTCAAGCAGAGAATCTGGTGAGTATAAGTGGTCTTCTAAATGTATGGAATATTTTGTGCTGGAGAGAGGAAGAGTGGAAGTCTCAGTTTCCTGGCATGACATGGATGCTAATGGTTTTGGTTCCTTTGGTCGTGTGTGTCATCTTTGCTTCCTGTCTGTAAAGCTGTTTGCTGCTTGTTCTGCTGTGAGTGTTCTAAAGGAAACTGTTCCTGAGTACTAGGTTCTTGGCATTTAAAATCAGTCCATATTTAAATGTGTGCTCCTGTTATGTTGTGTCTCACTGTGTTTACAGAGAGAGTGGTGAGGTGCTGGAACAGCTGCCCAGAGAGGCTGTGGATGCCCCGTCCATCCCTGGAGGTGTTCAAGGCCAGGCTGGATGGGGCCCTGGGCAGCCTGGGCTGGTATTAAATGTGGAGGTTGGTGGCCCTGTATGTGGCAGGGGGTTGGAGCTTCGTGATCCTTGAGGTCCCTTCCAACCCCCTGCCATTCTGTGATTCTGTGATCTGTTTGGAACATGATTGCAGGGAATACAAAGGATAGAGGCAGAAATATTCTTCTTTCTATGTACTTAAAGACCTCCTGAAAAACTTAAAAATCCTCTTCTGAAAGAAGCATTTTTCCTCACTTTGTGTAGAAAACTTAATTCCTTCAGCTGCAGTCAGTTTTGTGTGGCATTCAGTTGTTAGAGCTTAGTTACCTTTTTAATGTTTTCTCTGTAGATAAATTGTAATTGTAAATTGTAGGTAAATGTTTTCATTGAATGTAGACAGGATCATGTTGAAGTAGGCTGATTTGAAGTTCTGGCTTCCAGAAGGAGGGTTAATGCATGAACAGATCAAGATAGTCACATGCACTTGCACTAGTTGCTGTCTTCCTGTCCTGAACGCATCACTGCACTAAATGTGAGCGGTTAGTAATGAAGATATTTGCAGAACCTTGAAGATCCAAAGAATTTGGCCATCTACTCCGTAATGCCTACAAGCAAGTTTGTTTCTTTGTGAACACGTATCTGCGAGAAGATCAGGCCCTGTTCTGTACCACCAGAAGCATCCTGTTTCAAAAAAGAGCAGGAAGAGGAAACACTGAATGCAGTGTAGTTTTCTTACTTTTGCAGCAAAGGGTTGGTTGGTAGAGCCTTGCCTCACTGATTGCAACGTAATTCCTTAGATGTAACTGCATATTCACAGCTGTTCTTCTTTACCTCTGTTGCTGTCCTCAGGATCCTGCCTGAGCTCTGTTTTGAGTTAAAGAAGCAATGTTCCCTGTGAGTGACTTTGTTGTCAGTCTCCAGAGATGGGAGCTTTTTCTGAAGGCAGTGTTTGGTTGCCTGGCTGTGACCCTTTCTGTAATATTTTAGGAGGTAAAGAGGATTGCTGCTTCGATCTGTCCCTGGTGTCAGTCAGTAATTTAAGAACAGCATGGATTGCATATAGGAATTTACTGTGATCTCAGGATAATTGCTCTGGCATGGCTCAGTGAAAAAGCAGCAGAAGTTGACTCAGAGCTGATGTTAACTGTTAAAAATGTAAATACATTCAATTCTCAAAGCCAATAGGTGCAGTAGTCCGGTGCAGGAAGAACTGAGAATGATGGTAAGTTTCTTCTCCATAGTTTTTGTTGGAAGTGAACTTTTAAGCCTAGATTTGTTGTAAATTATTTAATACTCCCAAGCCAGATCTTACCTGGATTCTTGTTTTGTTTCTGTTCATCTACCTGTTCTGAGAATTATTTGAGCAGAGTGCAATGCATTTAAATTGAAAACAAAATGAAAAAAAGAAGGGGCTTTCCTGGACATGGGAATGTATATGTCATTGACTCAGGTCACTTCAACTGTCAGGAATTGTAGAGGAAGCATCTTTGGCACCAGTAGATATGAGGGAGCGAAAACATGGGAAGAAAACCTGCTCTGGGGGAGATTGATGGAGAAGAATTTGTGTTTTAAAAGTAAGCAATTCGCTGCTGGCAGCGAAAGGGAGAAGTGATGCGTGAGCCTGGGACAGGTCAGGCTAATGAGGTGTGATGGCTGAGACTCTCCTCTGCTGGAAATGTGCCTGGTTTTATCTGCGCTGGTCTAAAGCTTATCTAAATAGCGCAGTTTTGTCTTCATGGAATAACAGACACGGCTGTTTTCTTCTGTACAGAGAGTGGTGATTACACGGATTACAGTGATGATGATTACCTGGAAACCAGGAGGAGAAGATCAAGAAGGAATCAGAAGAGGCAAGTCAACTACAAGGAGGATTCAGAAAGTGATGGCTCTCAGAAAAGTGTCCGATATGGCAAGGAGTTGAGAAGAGTTCATAAACGCAGGCTCTCCACTTCAGATAGTGAAGGTAAAGCACACAGTCTGATTTGCAGGAGCTGGTGTGTGTCTGCATTAGCCTAAGGAGAAAACTGTGTCTAATTCAGAGATGCCCAGAAAATTTTCATTCTAGAGTTCCTTGATGTTTCTCAGAAACTCGTTTCCTTGTGAAGCGGCCCACTGTGTGATGTGCCATTATGGTTACTCCTCAGAGTCACTGTCCCTGCTTTGGCCTCACAGGGTCTGACTTTACTGTGTCTGGCAATGAGTTGGTGGCATTTCGAAGCTGTAATTGATGTCACTGTTTTGCCACTTCTCTGTTAAGAGGCCACAAAACCTTCTCCACGAATGCTCAAAGATTCTTTTTTGCCTTCTGGTGCCCTGATTGTTTTCATAGGTCGGTGTGCCACCCTACCTTCCTCTGTGGTCGTTCAGCCTTTTCCAATGCAGCCTCCTGTTTGAAGGTGCTGCAGTCAGTGCAGGTGTGTATGACAAACAGAAAACCTGCTCACAGTACTGTCAGTCACTCCATGAGCCATTGATGTGCATTTAAATACCAAATTAGCTTGTGCAAACACAGCCACTGGCTTTGGGTCCTTTGAATTCTGGTGCCCAGCTCGTGAGAACCATCTGTTTGGCACTGATGTGCTGAGCTTTACAGGTTGCAGTGGGTGCCAGGGCACCTGTAGGTAAGTTTTGGAAGTGCTGGCCTGAGTCTGTAAAATGTTACAGGATCCTCTTCCATGAAGGGAAGCGAGTATGTAACGCAGCCGTATGGTATCTTGAAAACTTGATCTCATTCTTCAATATACAGTCTGTTCTCAGAAATAGGATATATAGGCTGTCCATTCACGATCTGCTACATGGTGGCTGATTTTTTCTTTGCTGCCTGCACTCGTGACTTTAAACAATGCCTGATTGATGGTGTCTTTTGTACACGAAAACCCATTCCTTCAGGTATTTTTGGTACTGGCTTTTTGCATACTAAACCCAATACCATTTAGTACCGTTCCAGTAGTTTCCCATGGTTCTAATGTAAAAAGTGTGTAACAGTTACTGGAAATGTAATTACGTTGAAAATACTCTGACGAAGTCTCTAGCAACCTGAACCTACATGATAATACCTTTAAAAATGGCAATTTGCATGCATTTCTAATGGAAATAGCAAGGAGAAAGCCAGTGGTGGTTGATTTTTCAGTTTGTCTTTTTTCACCTAAGCCACTTTGCAAAGAAAAGGCCTTCAACTGGGGGACAGCAGCCTTCCAGTCACATTCAAACAGTGTTCATGACTTGAAAGAAGTCCTGTAGAATTTGGTGAGGGGAGGAGAGTACGGTTGTGTGCATGTAAATGTATGTATATATATATTTTTGAAGGCAGTGCAGCCATTATTTCATAGAAGCATAGAATATCCCATGTTGGAATGGATCCGTGAGGATCACCGAGTCCAAGTCCTGGCTCTGCAGAGGGTCCTCACTTTCTGGAAGGCTGTAAAGTTGTGCTATTCCTGAGGTAGTTAGCACTCCTAACTTGTAGCAGAAGCCTCCAAAGCCTCCCGTAACGCTCAGGCTGAGAGCAGAACGCCAACAGATTGCTGGACTCTGCTGTTTGAGCAGTTTCTTCAGAATGTGAGGAGTATGCAAGAGTTTTGACATGGTTGGGGGACTGAGGAAGGAGACTGAAATGTGTGTGCTGAGAGACAGGGAGAGGTGGCGTTTTGATGAGTGTAAGTCATTAAAGAATAGGAGTGTAGCTGTTCCGCGTGCCCTCAGATTTGCTAACGGCTTTAAGTCTGCTGCTTGTTCCAGAGAGCTACGCGTCCAAGAACTCCGAAGATGACGATTCCACAAAGGAGTCGAAGCGACTGATTCGAAAGCGTCGGCGAAGTACGGATGACTACTCTGAGGAAGGAGAGGATGAGGAAGATGAAGAGAGGCCTGTCCGCAAGCGGCTCAACAGAATTGAAACAGACGATGAAGATAACTGCGAAAATGCAAACGATGAGGCAGAAAACCCTGCAAATAAGCTGCCGGCACCACAAGCTCCTCAAGACAACACCAAGAAGCACTGCTACCGGATAGAAAGTGACGACGAAGATGACTTTGATAACGTGGGGAAAGTAGAGAGCCCTTTGGACTACAGCCTGGTGGACTTGCCTTCCACCAACGGACAGAGCCCAGGTAAAACCATTGAGAACTTGATTGGCAAACCTAGTGAGAAGACCCAAGCCCCCAAGGACAGCACAGCCAGTGCCAGCCTGGCGCCCAACGGGACGGGGAGCGGGCAGGAAGTGGTAGGGCCAGAGGAAGATGAAGATGAACTTTTGAGAGTGACTGACCTTGTTGATTACGTCTGTAACAGTGAACAGTTATAAGACTTCCATTTTTGTGCTAATTTATTCCACGGTAGCTCATACCAGCGGGCCAGTTATTAAAAGCTGTTTTATTTTTCCTAGAAAATTCTCCACTACAGTATCACTTTTTAGAAGCAAGAATTTCACCAGTCCTGCAGTCTTTCTGTGAAGTGACCAGTTTTGAACTTTGAAGAAGAATTGCTGTAAATTCCCTCTCTTACCCCCCCTTTCTCCTTCCAAGTCCATGGTCCTGGGTAATTTCACTCACAAATACCTTATCACAACAAGAGATTTGTATATTTTTGGCTTTATATTTCCTGAGTGCATACAAATTTGTGGAAATGGGTGGCCTAAGAAAGCATTCCAAATCGGTCAGGGCCCAAACCGAAATTTGGGGTGGGTTTGGCTCAAGGGGTGGGCGGGGTGCAGAAGCACTTGTGCTTTAGCTTTTTCATATGAGATATATATTATATTTAAATGTTCACAACTTAGATTACAACTTAACAGACAGTCTCAAATTTAACGTCTGTACTGTCGCATTTTGTGAGTTGTAGGTTAACATGCCATAGCTCATTAGTAATCACCTTCATGGAAGCAGTTTGATTTTAATACAGGAGGCAAACAGAATTACTAGAGGCCGAGAAGGTACCATAAACAAGAACTCTACTATCCATTATGACTTGCAGACTTTCCTAATAAACATCCTTTAAAGTGTTTGTACAGTAAAGTGTACTGTAATGAAGTTTTTGACAGTTGAAACACGCTAGCAATGAATTTGCAAAGCTATCCCATGCGTAGTTCATCAGCTGGTCTTCTGTGCACGGTATCCAGTGGGAGGACGCAGCGATGCGAAGCTGGTCTGTAAGCAGGATGGCATCTTGGCGTGCTGTAAACTTTTACAGACAAAAGAATCCTGCAGTAGCTGCCTGGCCACTTGGGTTTCACCTTCCGTTGGAGCATTCGGAATGGAACGTGTCTGTACAAACTGCACTGACCACAGAATTGCAGCGCATCAGAGGATGGAGGGATTTTCCAATAAACCGTGACTGGTCCATTCATGTCCTTAGTATCTACTTCAAATTGAAGTAAACAAATGGAACAGTTTTCCTTTTGGAGGTTTTCTGTTTGGGGTTTGTGTGTGTTTTTGTTTTGATTTTAGTTATCTGCCTGGATGTATTAGCAGGTTTTGAATGTAGTGTTGGCCTTTGGCCATTAGAATTTTCTTAAAATACATTTTAATAATTGTCATGTGACCAAACTGATTTCAAGAAGGCAGTATTTCTGAGAGAAAACACTCGACTCCAAGACGTCTCATCAACTTTGGAGTGGGCCTGAGGTGATGTGTGCTTTCATTAAAAAAAAAAGGAGACTACAAACAAAACCAACAAACGTGGGCACATAAGAAAGAGCAGAGCTGACATTTGCTTTGGGTGGTGTTGAGTTTTCTCTTCATTTGGAATTAAGATGCAGGCTGTAGCATTTGTACATGTTGTAGCACACAGCTGAAAAAGATCTGCCAAACGTTGAAATCCAAGGAGGTCACATCTGTTACTCCTTTTGCTCTGAGATTTGGATTTTTGACTGGTGTTGATGTCCATTGCCGGCAATGGACGCACCGAAACTGCTGCTGCCACTGAGGAGTGAGTTCTCCTTTCCTGCCCCACCTGATTCCCTTCCATTATATTGTATTTCCTAGTCAGTCATGAAGCACTTCTGTTTTCTTCTACTAAAACCGGCGTTAGGCCTTTGCTAAATACCTCTCTAGAGTACCTGCACCCCAAAATGCCTACTTCTGGCCTGGAAAGTCTTGGTTTTGTTTCCCCACCTGTCTCTCCACGAGTTCAATCAGAACCACTCCGTGACTGTTACTCAATTGGGTTCTAGCAGTGCACACCTACAACTAGAATCGTCAGAGCTGCAAGAAAGACAGAACTCGTTCATTGCCTGCTGCTAAGCAAGCTTGTGATTAAGAAAAAAAAGAGAGAAATCACACTCTTTCTAAATGAGAACTGAACATCATTAAAGATTAAATATCTTTCCACCTTATCAATGCTAACTGTTAACAGATCTCACAAGCAGGTATTAAAACAGGGTTTAGAATGTTCTTGTAAGTGTATGTAGCATTTTAGCTACTACAATGTTTTTCTTTGCCTAGGTGATGCATAAATGTAGTGCTTCTCCATTTCTAGTATACTTGTGTTTTAAAACAAGCAAGAACACATGGCTTCCACTTTCTAATGTTAATAATTGCTGAGCATTCTTACTATTTGCAGTGCAAACTGTCCTGATTCCCATGCAGCAACACTGTGCAATCAGTGACTCCTCATTTATTTTGGCAGTGCCATCACCTTTTCTGCTGCCGCATGGAGCCTTTTCCTGTCTGATCAGTGCCGTAGCAAACGTTCTTGCTTGTAGGCAGCCCCAAATGCTGGATATGTAGTGGGTGAGTCATTGTGAATGTAGGAAAATACAAAGCAGTTAAAACAGCAAATATACCAACCAGGAAGAAATTGAGCACTGTGTTCAGGAGTGACGTAGCGGAGCAGAAAGCAGAAGTGAGGCACTGAAGTTTATGTCAAGAGCATCAGGTTTAACCAGTGTGGACAGACAGGTTGTTACTTTCTATTGGTGGGTTTTAGAAAACAATTCTCTGTCTTCTGAGAAGTTGCCTTCGGTAGCTGGGATATTTCATCCCTTGGGATCCCAGGGTCCCGTTAGTCCGTTGGGAATATTGTGCAAGGAGAATCTGCCTAGATGTTCTACAGAGCCCAGGATTTTAAAACTTCCATTTCCTCTTCTGTCTGAGGCTTCCAGCATGGTCGGAAATGTGAATCTGTTTGGCAAGATGTTTTCAGACACAAGGCCGGCTGGCTGCCGTGTGTGGCTCTGCTGTCGTGTCACGTGTACGTGATCCCAAGTGGGATCCTCCAGGTGTTGTGGTGTCCTTAGCAGCTTGTGCTCTCCTGTATGCATTGTGAGATCAGAAGTCACGTCTTCGACTGCTCATCTTCAGGCGTGGCTTTGGGCAAACAGAAATTCAGGGTGTGCAAGGAACAGAATGCATTCTGGCCAGGGGTTTATCACACAATGGACTGGGCAGCAGAAGAAGGAGCACCTGTTGGCTGAGCTGTGCTTTGCACACAGGTTGACACCGAAAGCTGTGTCTTTTTTAACTGCGGATCCTTCAGAGTATAACTGATGAGGAAGAAAGGGAACTGGTTTCTGTGGGTTGCGTGAGTCTTAAGAAGCACTGGAGAAGGGAAGGAACTGTAAACTGAGTGGAGGAATGGACGCTTTTGGGTGCCACAAAGATAAAGGATGGCTTTGCCATGAGCATGGGATGGATGTGCAAAGTAGGGCCACTCTGTGCTAAGGAATGCAGAGCGTTAATCCAACCAGAAGGGTGGGGTATTAAGAAGGCAAAATTCCATTGCGGTTGCTGTCTTCTGGTTAGATACTGAATCTTCTAAACCTTGATTTAAAAATGGAAAACAACATCACTAAGCTACCAAAAAAAAAAACCCGTAATGTTGAAAGCTTGTAGAAAGACGAGTACTGAACAACAAAGTCTCTGAGCTCTTAGACAGTTTGATTTCCTACATGTCAAATTACCTTATAAAATTACTGTATCTTCCTGATTCATTTAATGAAGCGATTGTTCTGTTCTAATGGCACTTGGGAAAAACAGAGATGCTTTTTCTCTGAATTGCTCATGTATAAATATGTCACCTCGAGATTTCTGTGGATTGAAATCTCTCGATTGCTCTGCAGGCAGTGGGAGCTGATGAGTGAAGCTCTTCTTTCCTGGTCACTGCTGTTTTCCGAGTGCTGGCCTGCGCTCTGAGGGGTCCCACTCAAAGAGCCTTGAGACAAAAATGTATGTTCACAAAAGAGAAACTGTATGGTAGCGGTGCCCTTCTCCTGTTTTGTCTTCATGTTTCTCACTTGAGCTGTTTGGTATCTGTGCAATGGTTTCAGTAGTCCATTGTCAGGGTGTCCATTGCACAGCTCTGTTTTCGGGTGCTTACAGCTTGGTTTTCAATGCTCTGCAGTAGGAAGGCCTGGTCGAAACTTTCAGCAAGTTGTTTCAAATTACTTATTTTCACCATTTTTCTTTTTTTTTTTTTCCATGGGAAGTAAATGAGGAATTTTGGTGGCAAGGGATTTGTGTCATCTAGTTCAAAATGGCAACGCATGGGCCTTGAGAATTGGTTTTGGTCCGTGTGCAGTGAATGCTATCCACAAGCTTGTGTTAAGCATCCAACCTGCAGCCTTGGATACGTATTTAGGTTTGCTTTCAGTTCACTGGGTATATAAAATCCTTTCGTGTATAAATGTATGTACAAATATCAAATGTCTTCAAACGGTAACTTTCTGGAAAACAAAATCTGTTGGATATGGTGGGGAGATCTCCAGCAATTCATGCAGAAAGAGCACAGCACTGCAACTCCTCTAGTGTTTAAGCCATCTACGGGAGCAGTTAGGACTGCTGTCTGCAATGTGTGGGATGAAGCCCACGTTTCCTGGGATCTTTTCCTCCTCCCCTTCTAGAACAAGTGGGGTAGGGATGATATCAATGTGTCAGAAGAGAGAAAATGAAAAACCAACAACAGAAACAGAACTTATTATCCAGCATATATTGAAGCAATTGCAATCCTCAGTGACCACTTTGTGATGCTGTAGAGTTGGGGATCTCACGGAACACTCTGGCTTCAGAAATACTTATCCCTGCAGCTGGACGCACAGCAGTCGGGGTACTGAGGATTACTGGCCATTTCTGATAATGTGCATCACTTACCAAGCTCTCATTTTAGGTTAGGTATAACTCATGAGATCGTTCCAAATGGCTGAAGCGTGTGCTTGGGAGGTGTTTGTCCCAGTGCTTTGGAATAATTTAACTTATTTTGTATATTGCAGAAGATGTATATTGCTTAGTATGACACTTACTTTAAAAAAGAAATGTGTACAGCTTCTGGGGGAAAGAATAGGACACTCTTAAGTAGAGAAGAAGTTTTTATAATGGAGGATGTGGTGTAAAGGCTCCAGGTATAACTGCGATTAAAAGCAAGTCCCACAGCTTGGGTTTTTGACTGTCGTTTTGTAAATGCTGACACTCCGCACCTGAGCTTGTGGTCAGGAGAGGGGATGATGATACAGAAGTTAGAGAGGACACGTGCTTAATGAAGGCAGGTGTGTCTGCAAATAGATCTACTATTGCTACGTATAACCCCAAAGGTTACTAAGGAAAACTGAAAGATAGAGTTGCTCTATTCCTTCAGTTGGTTTACTTTGTGCACTTGGCAGCACTTTGTGTATAGTCAGTCTCACTGGTTCCCCAGGTGCAGACCGAGTTGGTTTCTCCTGCTGTTGGAATGCTCTTTCCATTAACAGGAGATGGGGAATGGGTGGAGGGAAGCGGAATGGGAAAATGCGGATGCAAGCCCTTGCAATTTGCAAGATGGGTCTTGGACAGGCCTGAAAACTGCTTCTGATTTGCCCTTTAAAGACTGTACTTCAAATGGAAGGTCTCCGTGTGGAGAATCATCTTGACACCTCCTTTTCTCATCGTGACCTTCAGAGCAACAGGCAAAGCTGTTCACGGTCTCTTTCCTTGAGAGCAGTTCCACCAGCACAGCATGGCGTGGAGATTAGGATCAGTAGAGCACTGTGACAATGTTTGCCTTGGGGATGTTGGTTGGAGTCCACGCAGGTTCCTTTGTCCTTTGTTCCTCTTCTTACGTCCCACACGACTAAACTGATTAATGATACTTAGATTAGTCTGTCAGAACTTGACTTAAATGATCCTGAGGGGATAAAGTCCTTTTACTAAAACATGCAATAGGCCTCATTACCAGTGCACCGTTTGTTAGTTAAAAGTCTTTAACAGATCTGCTACTCAAGTTAGTGGTAGAAGAGGAAATCGAACCATACAGCTATATACCTTGTTTAGTTTTCCATTTCATACTCATTATATGGACTCTAAAGTCTTGTACAGTATCTGATGCCTACGCTGTATTCATTACAATGGTACTCCTCCCCCTAACCTGCACTAACACGATTTGTTTTTCATGCCAGTCAGGTTGCTAGTTGCTAGCCCTGCTTCACAGATCTGCAGCAGCCATCAGATGGCATTCAACTGATTCAAACACCTGATGTCACCGTTGGCAGTGTGATGGTTCTCAAATAGGAGCAGAGTTTTAGGTGGATGCTAGACAAGCGCTGGGTGTATTCACAGTCCCAGATAGCGTAGACCAGGTAATTGCTAGCTGAACGGCTGTCCTCCAATTCCTGCCACAATTAGATCGAAACTGCCGGATAGGTTAAAATCTCAGACACGCTTACACGAAATACAGTCTTGTCTTACTCCTGTGTGCTGTTCGTACGTTCACAGAGAAATCTGGAGTTAACATCACTCTCGTTCATGCTTGGCCTCGTTTTTCTTTTCTTTCTCTAGAAGTCCCGCAAGCCGAGCTCTGTGCAGAGCTTAACCCGTGCATTTCAGAGTCCTGAACCTTGATTGTTAAATCTCTTCCATCGTGACTTGCTCCAATATCAAAGGGAAAGGACCGAGGGGACGCACACTGTGTGTGCGGGAGGTGGGGAGAGAGACGTTGAAAAAACTGGAATTGTCGTTGTTGCACATAAATTGGGTGGTGCTGTCACTGTCCTTCCCCCCCCTCGCCAGAAATACCACGTGCATGCGAAACACGATGCATTAAAACCTTTTAAAACGGAAGTCATGGTGGCCTCAGTGCTCAAAGGGTTAACTGCAGTTTAATAACAGCTCATGTTTTTAGATTTGCAGTACACAACTGTTTAAATACTGTATTCCTTGTAAATGAAGTAAAAAAAGAAAAAAAAAAATGTTAAGGCTGGTGCCAATATTTTTGTTAATGAATTGTTCAGCGTTGTCTCACTACAGTCTGGTCAGAACTCTTTGTGTATAAGCTGGGCCTGAAGCCATTTTATAGCTTGTAGGCCTAATTGTGTAACTTTTCTTTCATAATGTTTTTGTTATAATATCTACTGTCATTTCTTTCATATAAATATGACATGTAAATTGTCATAATAAAAAAAAAAAAAAAAGAAATAACTGGATGTACAAAGTATAATGTGTATTGAAGCAACGAGTGCTCTTTCATGGTGGTCACCTCCATCCAGGAGGGATTTCTTTCAACATAAGCACCAAGAAATGGCTGCTGCGTTTTCCCAGCAGTGGCTCAACGGCTGCCATGGGAATGGAGAATTCATGTTTGGCAGTAATTTTGTTCAAATCCAGTTTTCCTTTCCTTGCCCAGCTCTGACTGACAATGAGGAAGACCTGATGGAATTATTCTTGCAGTTGTTCATCATTTTTAATCCTGACTTCAGGGTGATGTTGCAGTCAGTTGACAAAAACCAGGAGCGAGGATGGAATTCAGCATTTGCTTGAGGCTACAGCATGGTTTTTATTTGCCAGTGGTGAATTCTTGAAGGTGAGGGCCCACCCAGCACTTAGCAGTACTTCCTGCCATGGCCATGGAGTCCTCTGCTCGACTTTGCTAGCAGACATCCCCGAGGTTTCCATGTGGTACTAAGAAGAGGAGCTAGGTTCCTTTATTTAGTAAAGACTAAATGTATGTTGGCAGAGAAGCTGCGTGGCAATGAACACTGACAACATCATGAAACTTAACTGGAAGAAATCGGGGAGAGAAGCATGAACCGGGAGAAGTGTGATTTCTCTCAGCGTTAACCATGGAAGCCTGCTGATCCTTTTTCTTTTCCCAATGCACGTGTGGTCAGAGCCAGGCTGTGGTGCATTCCTGTAGTGATGAGAGCTGCATCCTCTTCCTTGAAAAGAAATGCCAGTTTTACACTTGTGTTTTCAATGGACTGAGCGTGATGATGATCATCATGCACTGAATGCTGAAGTGCTGTGCAAGCAGTGAAGAGAATCAGGCATGGTGAGCACTGTGTGCTGTGCTAAGATGGCTCTTCGCCACTCTGGGTGGGTGCTGGCTGATCCCTCCTGGCTCTAAACATGTCTAAATCCCTTTTGGACATCCAGCGTTCACTCATCAGTGTGGGGGTGAATGCTAAGTAGCTTTTGTAAGCTCTTAAAGCCGAGAAAAAGAGCTTTCAAATGGCGCCATTCTGTTCCGTTTGTGAACTTAGAGGAATGTCTGCCTACTCGTGCTAAACTGCCTTAAGATTCAAGACTTGGCACTGTGTCATGAAGTAGATGGGTCTTGTAAACCAGGACAATGTGGCTTTTTCCTCCTAGCCTCAAAAGCAACCTCTCAAGCTGGGCTTAAACCACGCTTTTACCTGTCTTCCTCTGGGAGGGTGGTCCATGACACACGAAAAACGCATTTGTGTGCAGGAGGAGAAATGAACTCTGTATCACTCCACCACAGGGGCTTAATTCAAACTCGAGCAACACAGAAAGATTCATGTAAAACCATTGGAAGGAGCTGTGACAATTTCCAGCTGGCTACAGAAGAGCTACAGATCTCCATGGCAGATGTGGACTGTCCAGTCAGGGAATGCGGGATAAGCAAGCAGAAATGCTGATTTCTAATCCCTGAGTGCAGTGAATGGGCATTTCATACAGCTGCACCTCACCCCGCCAGCTGCTGCCGCCTGGGCTGTGCTCAGGGACAAACTGTACCGCTCTGTTTCTGGGTGAGCACTTCGGTATCGCCTTGGCACGACACACGTGAAGATGGTTGAGAAGCTTCAGCTTCCTCATCTCTTCCCATCTCAATTCTTGCAGTGTTTAAATGTCATTTCATCACTGAAGTTGCTTTGATTTCTGCCAAGGTCATTGTTTCTATGAAGAGTAATTATCAGTTTAATTAGAATCCTAAATGGGTAGGAGTGGCAGAGTGCTCACAAAGAACCACTGGTGTTCTCATTGCCCCTGACTTCTTCATACATTCTCCCAGATTATTCTGCTGGAGCATTTTGCTATCCGAAATTATGAGCACCAAAATCCAGAGAAGGAAAAGCATTCAGTATTTTGATGGAAAAGTCTGTCAGCGTTCAAGAGGTGCCTGGAGAACGGCCTCACAAAGATACTTCAACCTTCTGCCAGCCCTGAAGTGGTCAGGCCTAGACAAGTGGTTGCACTAGATGATCTCTGAAGGTCCCTTCCAAATTAATCCCTCCCCTCCCCTCCCCTTCTCTACCCTCCCCTTCCCCTCCCCTCTCTCAGCCAACGACAGCACGCGATAGGCCACAAGATGGCGGCGCTGATGCACGGTCCTCCTACACCATAGAGTCGAATCCAGAGCGGCCCGACAACGCCGGCACTTCCGCTTCCGGCGACCACTGCTTCCGGCGGTGGAGGGAGGAGGAGGGGGTGGCTGCGCCATGAGTTTTCTCAAGCGGTTCCCGCCTCCGGCTGATGGTGTCCGCCATCGGCAGCCCGACACGGAAGCGGTGCTGGCGGGGCGCAGCCTGGGCGCCGGCACGCTCTACATCGCCGAGAGGTGCGCGGGACCACTGGGGGGTGAGGGCTGTGGGGACCGCAGTAGGCCGCGGGGAGCGCGCTGAGGGGCAGCTGTGTGGGGCGCAGCCCTTCCCTCGCAGCCCCCGGCCCTCCTTCACGGGGCGGCAGAGCTCAGCGCTGCCCCTCCTCGCGCTGTGAGGAGCCGCAGCCGCCTGGCTCAGACCGCTCTGCTCAGGGGCCGAAGGAACCGAGGGCCCTCAGCCGCTTCTCTTGTGTTAACTTAATTCTGTGGGTGCTGCACGTGGTCACCAGGCGTTGGTTAACGTGTTCCAAAAGGCGATAACTGAGATGCTGTCTGAGCGCTTCAGTTATCGGTTTTCAACTAAAAGAGGAGAAATTCAGGTTAGGTGTTAGGTAGAAGCTCTTTACTCAGAGCTTGGTGATGCCCTGGAACTGCTGCCCAGAGAGCTGTGGGTGCCCCAGCCCTGGAGGTGCCCAAGGCCAGGCTGGATGGGCCCTGGGCAGCCTGAGCTGGTGAGGGGCGGCTGGGTGGGCTTTAAGGTCCCTTCTAAGCCAAGCCGTTCTATGATTCCATTTATGACTTCTTTAGAAGTTCGGAACCCCAGCTTGTTCATTAAGGCAATACAACTTTCCTTGCTCTTTGAAAAGTGCTCTAAATGTGGTGCAGTTGACACGGTTGAAGGAAGGGATGCCATACAGAGGGACCTTGACAGGCTGAAAAGGTGGGCCTGGGTGAACCTGATGAGGTTCAACACAGCAAAGAGCAGCTTTTCACTTGGGCCGGAGGAATCCCAGGCATCCATACAGACTGGAAGGAGCGGTCCTTGAGAGCAGCCCTGCAGAGAAGGACCTGGGGGTCTTGGTAGAGGAAAAGCTTAATGTGAGCCAGCAGTGAGCCCTTGTGGCTTGGAAGGCAAATGGTATCCTGGGCTCCATCAGAAGACGGGTGGCCAGCAGGGACGGGGAGGTGGTTGACCCTCACTACTCTGTTCTTGTGAGGCCCCATCTGGAATACTGCGTCCAGGTCTGGGGCCGCCAGTACAAGAAAGACAGGGAGCTGTTGGAGAGGGTCCAGAGGAGAGCCACAAAGAGGATCAGGGGACTGGAGCACCTCCGCTACGAAGACAAGCTGAGGGAGCTGGGCTCGTTCAGCCTGGAGAAAAGAAGGCTGCAGGGTGACCTCACTACAGCCTTTCAGTACCTAAAGGGAGCCTACTAACAGGAGGGGAACCAACTCTTTGAAAGGGTTGATAACTGCAGGACAAGGGAAAATGGTCTGAAGTTGAGGGAGGGAAGATTTAGGCTGGATGTCAGGGCAAAATTCTTTATAGAGGGAGTGGTGAGGTGCTGGAACAGCTGCCCAGAGAGGCTGTGGATGCCCCGTCCCTGGAGGTGTTCAAGGCCAGGTTGGATGGGCCCTGGGCAGCCTGGGCTGCTATGAAATGTGGAGGTTGGTGGCCCTGCACGTGGCAGGGGGTTGGAGCTTCGTGATCCTTGAGATCCCTTCCAACCCTGGCCATTCTGTGATTCTGTAAATTGAATGCATTTCTGCAGCACAGAGAAATGAGTTGTCACACTGCTTTCAGACTGAGACGTTCTTGAAGTGGTTAGTGTTATTTGAGGACTTTCAAGCCACTGGAAGTTGTTAGTGCTGTTTTATCCCTGCTGAAGGGGAATCTGTCTGGAATTTCAATTTTAATGACTGTTTATGAGGGTGCATGGTGATAGGACAAGAGGGAATGGTTTTAAACTGCGACAGGGGAGGTTTAGGTTGGATATTAGGGGGAAGTTTTTCACACAGAGGGTGGTGAGGCACTGGAACAGGTTGCCCAAGGAGGCTGTGGATGCCCCATCCCTGCAGGCATTCAAGGCCAGGCTGGATGTGGCTCTGGGCAGCCTGGGCTGGCGGTGCACATAGCAGGGGGGTTGAAACTCGATGATCATTGTGGTCCTTTTCAACCCAGGCCATTCTATGATTCTGTGACTATTTTGTTGAGCTGCTTGGTTGCAGACACGATGGCTTCTGTTTGCACAGCATCTGCTCTTGCTGGTGCGGAGTTTCCTTCTAACTTGATTTCAGTAGATGTCACAAAGATCAGCATCTTTCAAGCAGCTGCCAAACACAGTTAGTGTGGGGTATCTGTGAATGGTGAAATCACTGAGCTGCATCCAGGGAGGGTCAGGGGGCTGTGAGGAAAAGGCTGTGCCCCAGTGGGCAGTGGACGTGGAGCAGGCTGCCCAGGGCAATGAGTGCCCTGAGTGATGGAGGGAAGCACTGGGACATCGCTCTCAGATGGAGGTTTTCTCGAGGAACAGTCTGGGACCTTTTCACTGGTTTTGCCCTTGATTTCTGCTGCTCAGTGTTTCTGTTTGCTCTCACAGAATCACAGAATATGGGGCGTTGGAAGGAGTTGGAAAGGTCCCACGAGAATTACTGAGCCCAAGCCCTGGCTCCACACAGCACTGCCCAAAATCCAAACCCGCTGTCTGAGAGCGGTGCCAAAATACTGAGCGTTTGAGGGCTGAGATTTGAGAATGTTTGATAATTAGAGCAGCAAACGATGCTCTGGCATCTCTGTAGTCGTCTTTGGTATGGTGGATATCTACAGAGAGTGGGAAATGAAGAAGTAAGGAGAGAAATTCAGTCTTCCATCCAAATGGGGTGAAGCTGAGATGTGCTTGAGGTGCTCAGGTTCACGTTCCGTGAGGAAAGATGGCCTTTCCCTTCAGCTTTGAGATACGCTGCAGCAAGGTTGTGCTGAGGCAGTTCAAGGATTGCTCATTAGCTCAGTAATTCCCCAGAACGTCTCACTTTTTGAGTTTGGTTTGGTTTCCTACAGGTGTGAGTCAGGTCCTTTTATTCTTCTCTTGATTTCTAACTTCTGTTGGTGGTTTTTTTTTTCCTATTTTTTTCTTTTTTTTTTTTCCTCTTTTTTAGCCGTCTGTCATGGCTGGAAAACTCAGGAGTTGGCTTCTCCTTGGATTATCCCACCATAAGCTTACATGCTGTCTCCAGGGACCTGAATGCGTACCCCTGGGAGCACCTGTACGTCATGGTGAATGCCAGGTTTGAAGGTAAGCCCCACCAGTGCAATCCCTTCCTCAAAAAGGGAACAAATTCTAGTTTTTAAAGCTTAAGCTCTTAATTCAAGCGATATCTTTTCCTTTTTTTGTAAGAAGTGGGAGATCATTATTGTGGCATTGAAGTTTTACCCTTGTTTATATCAGTGTTCTTTGGTATCCCAGCACGTGAATGGGTACAGCCAGGGCCACTGAAGCAGGTTCTCTCCTTTCTTAAAGCCATTTCAAACCACTCTGTTCTGCTGCAGCCTCCCTGTGATTCCTGTGCTTACGTATCATTTTTGCTTCATTACATTTATGCTAATGTTTCCACCCTCTGCTCCGGCTTCCTGAGTTCCTGCTGTTTCCCATTAGCCTGGAAGCCTGACTTCTACTTTCTCCTACATCTTGCTTTTATTTTTTCATTAAAAAAGAAAGACAGTTATTCATGTTATTAAGCTTAATAGATATTCATAGCATTCCCAGTTCTGCCAGACCCTTTAATGTTTTTAAGTCTCATCAACTCTGCTGTATTGTTTGAAGAGCAATGAGTGCCAAGTCTTGAGCAGGCCTGAAGAAAGATGTTATTTCCAGCTTCTAATTGTTACAGTGGTGCTTGGAAACATGTCATCTTTCCTGTGATAGCTCCTAAAACCTCAGTAAAACCTCAATAGATTGACATGAAAGAATTCTGGCCACGGGAGGTGCCCAGCTAGGGTGAGTCTGAGTGTTCAGCTCTCATGTCTGCCCCTGGCCTGTGGATTTTAACTGCTGAGTAGTGTTACATGGAAATGTCTCTGCTTTGTAGGCTGCAGGAGTCTTGATTTCAGTCAGGCAGGGTACATCCTGTTCGTCCTCGGATGTTTTTGTAATGCTCTGTGTGTGTATTTGCCTCGTCCTCAGCCTTAGAAGAAGGCAGGCAGGGGTTGACTTGGTTGAAAACAAAGAGCTGGACGTAGCAGCAGCAGCAAGCTGAGCCTGGGGAGCTCGGTTCCAAAGGGACTGGGTGAATTCCTTGGACACTGCATTGTTTGGGGTAGCAGGATGGCAGCTTCTTGGCTTCTTCATGTTCTTCGTGTTGCCAGTTCTCTTTGTAATGAAAGGCACTCTTTGTGGAACAGCCTTACTGTAGTCCTCTCGTTCTGTAGAAAGTAACCACGCAGTTCTGAGGCTGTCGGTTCAACCTCCCCAGCCACAAAGGGATGAGCTGCAAGCTGTGTTCTGCGTGGATTTTGTTTTTACAGAAAGTAGAACGTCGTGTTTTTGCTCAGTTATTCAAATATGTGGTGCACAGAAATCGGGAAGCAAGGTTTCACCCGCAGCTGACTTGGGCTGTGAGGAGACTTTCTGCTTCATTGCCTTGCTGGTTTGCTAAGAACACGAGAAATTGAGTGTGGCCTTCTGTCAGTGTCAGTTCTGTGAGAGGCCAGACTGGAAACGGGCTGATCTCACGGCAGCAGCGCTAGGGATCCCTGATATCTGAGACTTTTAAGAAGTTACTGATTTTATATGTACCTCAACCTCTCTGCGGGTAAGCGATAAGGATTCTGGATTACGTGAACACTGTAGGAAACTTGGCTCCTCAAATTGAAAACAGAGTTCTTGTGTGCATTGCAAGTTTTTCCAGGCTGCTGTGAGAGGACCTTGTTGTATGTATTGTATCCAGCATGGATGGGAGCGGGTTTGTCGCAGGCTGTGTCCAGGTTCCTGATTTGCTTATGATTCTAAAGGCAAAACCTGTCTTTTTTTGAACAAAATAAACATTTTTCTCTTTAATCCTGAAGAGGAGGAGACGAAGGAGGCCCCCATGGCTGAAGGGGAGGAGGAAGACAGCGATGACGATGTCGAACCAATTGCAGAATTCAGATTCGTACCCGGCGACAAATCAGCCCGTAAGTGAAGGGAAGCTGTGCTGCACCCGCTGTGAACGGCACGTCCTGCAGTGTCTGTTAGTTAACAGTGTCTGTTAGTCTGCTTAGCATTTCGTTGGGGGCGTGCTGATGTTTGATGCTGCCACTGGGAGCCAATCATATCTTGTCTTGTGGGGAGCTTTCAGCTGGATCCACGTTTTAGGAATGTGATGCATTAGCTACTGCAGGGGATCCTGAGGAGGGTAACCAGAGGCTGAGTTGTTGCCGTTGCCTCTGCTGAGCCTTTGTTGTCAGTGACAGGAAGCATGCATGGAGCACCAGGCTGCATCTAGGAAGTTTTCTTTTTCTCTGGCCTGGCTGCTGGCTTGTTGGATGATGAGTGTGAGCTCGGTGGCCATTCTGTTGAAATAAAAGTCTCTCATCACTCATTCCAGAATTTCTTGCTGCTGCCTGTGGGGTATTAATGGAAAAACAAGGTTTTTCTCTAAATCTCTGCAACTGACTGCCTTGATGTGTTTTTGGTACTGCTGCCTCTAGTATCTTATGTTTTCAGAATCTGGTCATGTCATGTCTGGTCACCAGCTGTTGTGACTTCATAACTTTGGAGTGTGCCAGGCCCTAACGTCAGATCAGACTTCTGATTTTCAACCCATGCAAGCAGAGCAAATATTAAAATGCAGTGTAAGAAGCTGCTTCTAGCAGCATCTTAGCTGAAGTTGCCACTTCCTAGCTGAGGTGGGAGCCTGATTCTGCAGGTGTGGTTCCTGGAAGTCCAGCTGTGCTGCCAGCTGCTGGGTGGAGCTGCAGGTTCCCCGCTCCTCAGTTGAGAGGTGCCAGCCCTACTGAGCACTTGTGCTTCACAGCAGCCAACTGAAAGCACTAGAAGGTAACTACTGGTGTCTTTCTTTTGGGCTGCTTGCTGAGATGATTCTGTTTTGTTCATACAGTGGAAGCCATGTTTTCAGCAATGTGTGAATGCCAAGCTCTGCACCCAGACCCAGAAGATGAGGATTCAGACAATGACTATGAAGGCGACGAGTACGATGTTGAGGCCCGCGGTTCGTAAGAGTTGTTTCTTTCCATACCTTGGGTACCTGGTACAACTTCTGTGCTGTCTGTTAGGAGACTGTTTTGATCTCTTTAAGTTGTTCTTTGTGTGTTACTCATCTTGCCCAAGCATTTCTTGTGCAACAGGCACAGTATAAAACATGGAAATCCACAGAAAAGCTCTAACCAAGTGTGGCCTATCGCTGGAATTCAGCAAAAAATGTTCTGATTCTCATAAGCTGTTTGCAGTGAACATCCTGGCACGAGTGTGTGTTGTCCTACTGAGCCAGACTCCTCAGTGTAGGTCTGATAAACGTGCCTTTGTCCTGCAGAGCTGGAACAGGGCGACATCCCCAGCTTTTACACGTACGAGGAAGGACTGTCGCATCTAACGGCAGAAGGTCAGGCCACACTGGAGAGGTTAGAGGGCATGTTGGCCCAGTCTGTCAGCAGTCAGTACAACATGGCCGGGGTGAGAACAGAAGACTCCATAAGGGAGTTTGAAGGTAAGATGCTCTTTTCTCTTCCTAAAGAATGCATGAGAGCAGTGGTTCTCCACTCTCGTGTCCGTGAACGCCAGGACTGAGCAACTACTGTGCTGTGGGTGATGGCAAACCATACTGGATGTATGGTTTTATTTTTCACAGCCGTGGGTTGTAAAAATGGCAGTGGTTCTGCATGCAGTACGTTGCCTGTGATGGGGTGTGGGCAGCGAGGGTTGCTGTGGTAAAGATTGTCAGTGGGTGCCATTTCTTCTGCATGGAGGAATTCAGTGTCACCTTTGCTTCATATGCACTGCTGTGTCACTCTGTCACGCTGCCCCTCTGCTGCCATCTGTTGCAATGCAGCAAAACATAATGGAACATCTGTGGGAAGGTTCAACCTCTGCTGCCTCACCACACCACCACCGTGCACCTCTGACACTGTGGGCCAACAGAGTACAAGAGGAGGCATTCCTTTTGGAGCAGCTCTCGTAATATACACAACATCATTAATAAAAATTCAAGTGTTTTGTTACTTAGATAATATTTTTCTTAAAACATTAAGAAAAGCAAGAAAAACATAAAACTAGTGACATATTTGACCTTGTTTTTGTGAAACTAATGCATCAGCTTCATTCGCCAGCAATGGTTGCAATTCTCAGTGAGCTCTCAAGGTGTTCATCAGGGATTTCTGATGTAATTTTGCTCTTCCTGTACTCCATCCTTGGCAATTGTTCACAAGTGTGCGTGCTGCCAAAAAGCCACGGCACAAATGTGGTTTGGTTTGAAGCAAAGGATCTTGTGCTCTGGTAAGAGAGGCCTTAGGGAAGTCTGGTAAAGAGACATGAGTTGATTTTCTGATCACAACTCGATACGTGCCACTTGAAAATTGGCTGGTAATGTATTTCTATCAACTGAAAATGGTGCTGCAGACATTAGCTGATGAATTTTTTGGCAATCTTAAAACCTATTCTCAAATTCCTTTATGAAACAAGCTGCTGCACGCTCCTCACTGGTCAGAGCTGACGTATAGAAATGCACACAACTGTTTGCCAACACTGTGCCCTGCTTTCAGTTGACAGTGTTAATGGCACGTGAGAATTAAAATAGAAGTGAACATCAGTCTTTTATGTCATTTATCTTTGAGCCATCTGGGGAAGTTTGATGAGCCATCCTGATGTTATTTGCTGCGGTACCGCTGCTTGGTTTTCTGTGCTTATTCGTATCCCCAGGGCTGCTCAGTTCCAGACCTGCTATCTAACACAGGGCAGTTTTCCTTTTTCTCGACTTGCTGGCTGCTGAAGGCAGTTTCAGAATGAAATCTGGCCTCTTTCTGCTTGAGCCTAACTGAAGTTATTTAAAGAAATCACATTCGTAACACAGAACTTTAATTTAAAAATTATTTTAAGTCTGATGCTGAAGTCCTTTAATAGGATAGAATGACTCGAGGTTGCAGGAGGTGGTGAAATCTTTAAGGAACCTACAGGTACACCTGAAGTAAGGCCATGGGCTTGTGAGCACATCAGTGTCTTAGGCCACTTTCTGAAGTTCAATTGAGGCGTTTCCTGCTCTGATCATCTCTTGTCAGCAGAGGGCACTCGCTCTCTTCTGTGTGGTAACACCTGCTGTCCTGCCTGCATTTTGTGTAGCCTTGGCTGTTCTGTGTTGTTTTTCAGATGGGATGGAGGTGGACATTGCACCAACAGTTGCAGGGCAATTTGAAGATGCAGAAGTTGATCACTGAGGAGGACGTATGCTGCTGTAAGTTCTTCTGTCTTCTGAGAGCAAAGCTTTTCAGTCTTGCAGAGCATTCCGTCTCTCATTTGTGTAATGCAAGTGACTGCAGATCTGCAGGAAATGCCTTGTGGTATCAGAAGGATGGTGACATAGAGAAGGAAAAGGTCACTGTAGTTGTTGCAGGTATGGGAAGACGCTCAGTGATCTGTCACACACGTGTCCAAAACTGACTGTGTAAACATCACCCTGTATGGGAATGCGTGTCTGGAAGATGGGTCAGCTCTTCAGTAGGTTAAAATTTGTCTCATCTTGAATGTTTTTGGATGCTGATATATGAATTTTGGAGGCAGTACTAGGAAGTTACCATCCTCAGTATCCATCATTTCACCCTTAGTGTCTGAGACTTCCCAGGGCTTTCAAGGGGCCAGAATGATCCACAGCACCACAAGTCCATCTCTTCTTTCACTCTGAGTGGAGCAGGAACTCTTCCTGATTAAACCTGTCCAGCCCCCTGGGTGGCACTGTGGTCAAAAGTGCACTATGGAGAATCAGCACCCTACTTAGGTGTTGGTGTGCCCAAGTGCCTACCAGCACTTGTACTGCATCACTCCTCTTGTGGCATTACAGAGTTTGTTTCCTGGCTAGTGCTGGATGGGAGAGGAAAAGCAACTTATCTGGGGAGCTGCAAATCCCAGTGGAGATGTGATCTTACCCCTCCTCCAGCAGTGCTGCATTGTCCCACCTCTGAACTGTCCCACTTGAAATGCCAAAGAACTTGTGGAGCAGACTGCGAAAAGCTGAGGGGAAGAGGAATGGGGCAGAGGAGGAAAGGGCAGAAATAGGAAGAAAGCTGAAAAAAGTCAGTGAAAATGGGTCAGTAGTAGTTGGAGATTATAGTGGTACTGAGGAAGAGTCTGCAGCTCTGAAAAAGGCTGTTATGGAGAGACTCTGTGCATCTACTCCCCTCTTACGTTCCTTATTTTAATTTGTTGCTGGACTCCTGAGGTTCTGAAAGGCCCCGAGTACCCACTTAATCTCAGGCGCTGCCATTGGTCCCCAATTAGTATTTATTATTTGGTGTCGGAGCTCTTCCAAATGAAGTCTAGGTTCTGGTTGCCCTACGTCTGAGCAGCTGCCTTATTTGATATAAGGTTATGAAATTAAGAAAACTCTTCAGCTGTGGTTGTTGCGACTCCTAGATTCTGAATGAAAAGCTTGGCTCTGATGGCTGTCTCCAAGATTATTTCTGCCCATGGTTTTTCAAGCTAAAAATAAGAATACCCATCTGTTTTAAATTCAGATCTGAGTGCTTGTTGTGCTGGTTTTAAGTTAAGCAGGTTCGGGGTTCTGGCTGGGAGCAGATCTCTAGGGAGCCTGACAATGCAGGTAGAAGTGGTTTGGATTGGTCTCCTAGCAGAGCACACAGTGCACTGTCAGAAGTAGTTGTGGGTGGTGGGATTCTCCCTGCTGCTCACCCTGGGAGGTGGCTGGCTGCAGGAGATCAGTACTGCCAGAAGTGGATGGGTAGAGTTCTTTGGCTTGCTACTAAGCTGCTGCTGACCTCAGGATGGAGCTGATCCCCATCAGGATGGATCAGGAGATCTGCACGTGCTGCATCAGGTGTTACACCGAGGCAGCAGCTCAGGAGCTGAAGAAGCTTTTAAATGCAACCATCCACCTCCCTGAGTCAGTGTAATTTAAGGAAGCTCGAAACTGTAGGCTGTACTGCAGCAAGAACTAACAGAAGGTGTGACGTAGGAACAGCTCTAGGCCTGTGTTCGTCATCCTAACAAGCCTGAGCATGAAGGCTGCTCGCTTCCACGTCCTGAAAACAAGGGCAAAGAGTCTGCTGTTACTCTCAGTAATCTGTGGAGCAGCTTGGTCCTTTTAGCTTCCTGAACTGCAGCAACAATTGGCAAGGACATCCTGCTGGTGATCCTTCAGAGAGCAGTGTCCTTGTGGGGTGCTGCTGGTGCACGTCGCTGCTCGTTACCCAAATGAGATGTGGCAGCTGCCTGCAGAAGCTCCTGGAAGACTTGCTGATGCGAGACATGGGCAGAGCTCATGTAACAAGAGGTGTTCTGTCTGTCACATCACGAGGCTGTTCTGAGCAGTGCTGTGTCTGTGCTGTGAGGGGGTTCCCAGGCGCAGGCACACAGCAGCTGACCCCAAGTGCTCGCTGTTCTCAGCTGGTCTGAGTTCAGATCCGCTGTCAAAGGCGAAGATGATGCCCAGCCGTTCCAAAAATGAATGCATTTGATGTGAAGTGCTGTCTGTGGCTGTGACCAATGGATAGTTGCTGCTCTATGTAAAGATTACTGATCTCTTCTTTTAATGCCAGTTATGTAAACTTTGGTGTCTTGTATCTTTCAGATTCTTCTTGTGGCACTTCCAGAGTAAGCTGTAGAACTGAAGGCGTTGCAGTGACTGTTGGCAGTTAATCTTTAATGACTCAAGCTCAGACATCAAGGTCTATAAATGCTTTTATATATGTTTAAAAAGGGTTTGACATTTGTGACCACTATGGGGTTATTTAAAAAAAAAAAAAAAAAAGCAAAACAAATGAATTCTCTCCCATCTAACCCTTGACTGGGGCTAACCAGGGGTCATTTGGAAGAAGCCTTTGTAGGAATTCTGGGACTTCAGAAAGAAGAGTGTAAGTAGAACAGAATCTTAAGTTTGTCCTGGAATTCTCCATATTTTTGTACCTTTGAGTAAGTGGAATAGAATGGCAGTGTTACCATGTGAAACTGGAAGGAAATAAGGTCAGCCATGAATTAAAAGCAAAGCTAAAGGTAATGCCCCTCAAGTAATTGCTTTTGTTGGTTCGCTGCTGTCCCTCTGAATTCTCTGGGAGCAAAGTTTGGGTAGTAGAATGGAGATGGAATGAAATCTCTCGAGTCCTTCAAATGAGAACTGTTTTGTCTTTGTATTAAATGTTAACAACATTGTTAAATAAACTTAAGATTTTTGTATCTCACAGTCAACTCTGCATTGCCATTCTCAGTCCTTTACTTCAGCAAGCTTCTGGCAACTCTGACACTGGCATCCATTGGCTTGTTAGCACTCTAAAAGAATAATTTAAAAAAAATCAGTGAAGCCATTTCCAGTGTTTACCCACATGTGAGAATATCAGGGCCAAACGTCTGTACAGTGCTGAGAGGTTTGTTCTGCTTCTCCTGTTTCACTTCTCTCTGCTTGGTGATGTTTTCGTGCTGGGGCAATGGCAGCAAATTTATTGTTTTGTTTTTTTCCCCTGGAAGTTTAATACTAAATGTTGTCCATTTTGATTTGAAGCTGACTGACTTGAAATTTTTTTTTCAACATAATGAAGTTGGTATATGAAGAGTTTTCCTTCCCTGTCCTGTGCTCTCGGAGTGTCACAGAGCGGTGCTGTCCTGCCTGGTATGTTGGGTTTGATTTTAAGCTATGTGAAAACGACAACCACTCTGATGAGTATTTGCTGATTACTTCAATTTGAGATTGTTAAAAAGTGAGCTCTGTCACTGACTAACAAGTATTTAGCATGTTAGGCAACAAGACATTTTTCGTGAAACTCCGTGGTCAGTTTTGCAATTCAGAGCACAGTGAACATGCAGAAAATCTATAAGCTAATACTTGGAATTATGGATATTCTTACATTTCTACGTTGCACAGCCTGCATGTGGACTGGTATAATGTGGGTGTTGGCACATTTCTGTTTATAAACATGCTCAGGACGATGGGAAATGGTTTTAAGTTGAAGGAGGGAAGATTTAGGTTGGATGTCGGGGGGAAGCTCTTCACTAGGAGAGTGGTGAGGTGCTGGAACAGCTGCCCAGAGAGGCTGTGGAGTCTCCTTCTCTGGAGATATTCAAGACCCACGTGGGCACCTACTTGTGTGACCTGCTGTAGGGAACCTGCTTTGGCAGGGGGGTTGGACTCGATGATCTCTGGAGGTCCCTTCCAACCCCTACGATTCTGTGGTTCTGTTGTGGATGCCTCGTCCATCCCTGGAGGTGTTCAAGGCCAGGTTGGATGGGGCCCTGGCCAGCCTGGTCTAATATTAAATGTGGAGACTGGGGGTCCTTCCTGTGGCAGAGGGGTTGGAGCTTAATCCTTGTGGTCCCTTCCAGTCCAAGCCATTGTATGATTCTTCTGCAGATATTCCTGCTTTTCATGTGGAGGAACAAACGTTCTGCAGACTTTAATACTTTGTAGTGTGTTCCAGCACTGAAGGAATACCTTGAACTTCTGGCAGTGAGCAGTTCATCACTTCGGACTGCACAGTCCAGATAAGTTGTCTGAGGACAAAGTAAACAGTCACAATCCTGTAGAGCCAGCGTGGAGTGGCAGAGCTTTAAAGTCATCAGCACTGTTGCATGCAACCTGTACTCTGTACTTTGGGTTACAACAGTGGATGGGATCCACAGAAGCAGCAGAAATACCATCTACCACTTTCTACTGTTCTACTCTGACCTGACAGGGAAATGAAAGTTCTGTGCAGTTAACACTTTATATTTTGTTCTTTGCTGAGCCTCCCAGTGGTGAGCTAAGTGCACTGGACCAGTGAGGCCAAGCAGCTGTCTGACTGACTCTTAGAGAAGAAAAACTGTTGACTGAGACCAACATCAGCTTAGCTCTGGGATTAAATCATAGAACAGAATTACACAGGTTGGAAAAGACCTTAAAGATCATCAAGTCCAACAATCGTGGTTGAAGTAAAAAGGTTACATAAGGTACACGTAGGCCCTACCTGGGTTCTCCTAATCACACTGCCTTACTGGCACCTTCATATACAGAAGGGTAGGTATGCATTACTTATACATGTGACTTAAAATATTCCAGTGCCCAGATTTATACAAAATTTATTTTGTTTTAAACTATATGCTATGCCAGAATAATAGTTGTACAGATGGACTTTGACTGCAGGCCTTCAAAAATGGTGTGGTAGTAGGGACTCTAATCTGATAGAATTTGGCTTCCTCTAAGTCTGTATCAGTGCTTTCTCTTTCCTTCTCACTTAACTTTTATACTCCTTGGAGTTTACTTCTGAGAGCTTTATCCTATGGGCCTTATGGGCTCAAAGGATTTGAGATGAATTCATGGTGTAAGGCTCATTTCCTTAAGAAATGAAGCTACAAACTGGGCTGAAGTACAACAGCAAAGGCAAATCCAGTGCGGAGAAACAAAACGTGTGAAGTATGGATCATCTTGAAGTAGGTAAAAGGGATAAACAGTGAAGCAAGAATGGCGATAGGTAGCAGCCTACCAACGTCTGCTTTAGAAGCAGTACGTGGTTTTCAATTAAAGGTAATGTGCATTGGTTTGGTTCTGTTCTAGCAGCCCTTTATGGTTGTTGTAAAGAAATGGATGAATGTAAGAATGGCTGAAAGATGGAGTGTCAGCAGGCTCAGCCTGGGGTGGGCTGTTTGCTGTACAGCTTCTTGCCAAGAGAAGTTTCCTTTAGTAAGCAGTGGTAAAGAGCTCTGAAAGGTAACTCCACAGTTCAATTCCATTTTGCTGTATTTAGCAGGCATTTCTTCCTTCTATTGTTCTTAAATGAAAGAACAGAAGGTCCTTATAGTTGATCATCAGTGTCCATATAGTTAATTTTGTAATATAATCTGAATGAACCTTGGAAAATCCAGGAAAAATGTTATTGCAAGAAGCATGAAATGAAACTACTCAAACTCTTGCAAAAAAGACACCTGACAGCAGCAGCTGCTGGAGACTTGGTTCACAACTGCAGTGCAAATACCTCATCTGCTTCCCTGTGTTCCCCTTTGTTCACCATATTCAAAGCCTGAAAAAAAATATCCCTAAAACAGAGCAGAGGAGCCTGGAACTGGAATCTTTGTACAACCTGTTGACCATCTTGCCTCTCAGAACTACCTGATCTTACATCTGAAATGTGTTTTGATGTGTTGCTTACAAAAACGAAACATCCAGAAGAAGCTTCACACTGGAAGAGAGCTTGAAGGCTGGTACTACTGGTGTTCTTCAGCTACAAAGGATGTGTTTGCCCAGTTCAGCAGTCAGCTTTCCTGGTTTTAGTCCTTTTATTACCTTACTATATTGCAAATACATTTATTTCAAGAACATCTGGTCAGGGTCGCATAACATCAAGGATGCATCAAATTCCACGTGATTCAGCCCTATGCATTGTATCTGTTTCTGTCTGTGCAAAAGACTATCTGGGATAAAGTACTTTTTTTTTTACTTAAAATGAGCTTTTAGGTGTGTGACTACAGAACTTGCTGCTTTATTATTGCTCTTCCCAATCAAGGTAAACATTCAATAGACTGCAGTGAGACAGGGTGGGGCAGAACCTTCCTGGAAGGAAGGGGAGGGTTACTTACCTGCACTTCACTATTAAAACACTGCTGGTCCTACAGGTTTGTACTTTTGCTGTAGGTCACCTCTAGAATAGAGCTGTGTCAGTTCTTCCAGGGATCAGACAACAAATCAACCTGTTTTCCTCTCGGAGGTTTGTACGTGCTTGAAAGGGATTGCTGAGGTCACTACAGAGGGAAATCTTCAGTTTTGTTTCTGCAGCTGCTGTCTACGTGAAGAAATCCAATAAAATCAAACCCCGAAAGGTCTGGAATTTATCTAAAGTTTTATATGCCACTGTAAGGTCAGCAAATGGCACTTATGGCTAAAGTGACAAAGTTTCAGTATTCTAACAGTCTTTTGCATTCATATGGCTTAACAGAAATGCTGGTAGATATTCTCTGATCTAGTGTTACAAAGGAAGGTTTTGAACACAAAGCTGTAAGTGAAATTTCAATACATGAAATCTGAATACAATTGAAAGGAGGTGTGGAAGTCGATGTCAATGCTTTTTCTGAAAGCCTCATTTCATTTGGAGGTGGCTGCAAGTTAACTTGTTTGAAAATACTTCGATGCAGTTCTACTATAATTCAGATTTTAATGTCTTCTGGTGTCCAAGAAAGGATTTCCATACAAAAGCCACAAGTACTGTACCTGAAAAGACAAAATACAAAACCAGCATTTCTTTAATGCATTCTGAGGATGATGTAGTTCTTCACAGTTGTTTTCAGCTGCTGCTGAAAATAAGCATTATGTTGAAGTATCTGATCATCCAGCGTAAAATAAGGGTTGCTGCAGAATGGAATTCTCAGCTGAAAGTGCTAAAGTGAACAGTTTCTGCAAACACAAACCTGTTTGCAAAGAAAGCTTCAATCAGCCACACCAGTGATCCTGAGGAGCTGATAGAGCAGTGTTTCTTGGGATGATAAACCAAAGATGGAACAGTTTGACCAAGTGAAGTCAAAGTGTACATGACCCCTTTCCAGGTCAATAAGGACAGACAAGGATATGCAAATATACAAATGCCCCAATCTCAGCAGACAGGTGAAGGCTGAGTCAGTGGGCACTACGTGTGGACACAGGATAAGGCGAGCTGACTGGCTTGTTTTTTAAGGTCACAATGTAGGGTTTATTCTGAAGCGGAAAGCTGGTGAAAGTCAGAACTTCAGTTCTTCATAAGAAAGGCACCTAAGTGCAGAAAAGTAGACTGACTACTTTCTAGCTCTCTTGACAAAATATGTTCTACTTCAGAAAGGCTGATTCTGAAGGAGAGTATTCCTCACCCACAGCTTCTATTTTATTTTTATTAGAAATGCTGCCTGGTAACCTCCCACTGAGTGCAGGGTTGTTGTCTAGGCTGCGTTGGGTCAGCGTGGCTTTGTTCAGAAAAACTCCAAGGTTGTTTTAATGTTGCTGCACTCCTCCTGAAGGCTTTTTCAATGTCCAAATCTCCCAAGCCACAACTGCCTGCCAATACTGAGATTTAATCTGTCATCTTTGTGACTACACTTCAAACAATTGTTGACAGCTATTAATCAGCTCTTCACTTCATCTTTGTCAGACTAAGTAAGACCAGTTTCCTCAGCATCCCCTTGGTGACCAGCTACTCCAGGCCCTTCATTGTTTTGCTTGTCTTTCATGGAATCTATTTTGAATTAGGGGATTTCAGCTCAGACATGTTCTGCATTTCATAGAATCATAGAATCACCAAGGTTGGAAAAGACCTAAAAGCTCATCCAGTCCAACCGTTCACCTATTCCCAATAGCTCCCACTAAACCACGTCCCTCAACACAACATCCAGTCTTTCCTTGAACACCCCCAGGGTCGGTGACTCCACCACCTTCCTGGGCATCCGTTCCAGTGCCTGACCACTCTTTGTGAAAAGTAATACTTCCTCATGTCCAGCCTGAATCTCCCCTGCCGTAGCTTGAAGCCATTCCCTCTGCTCCTATCACTGATGACATAAGAGAAGAGGCCGACCCCCAGCTCACTACAGCCTCCCTTCAGGAAGTTATAGAGAGCAATGAGGTCTCCCCTGAGCCTCCTCTTCTCCAGACTGAACAATCCCAGCTCCTTCAGCCTCTCCTCATATGGCCTGTGTTCCAGACCCCTCACCAGCTTTGTTGCCCTCCTTTGAACACGTTCCAGGGCCTCAATTTGAATAGAAGGAGGTAGCAATATCCCACTTCTCCAAATCGTGCAGTTTGTGTTACTTGCAGATAGAATAAACATTTGTGCCCTTGATAAATCTGTGCTGTATCTTAGTTCCAGCAAAGTCATATGTCAGTTGAGCTTTGACCTTCCTGATTCTGTTCCAGAGTTTGTGTATGCTTCATTTGCTGCCTATCCCTGTTTCTATACCTTATCTGCTCTCCTTTGCTTATGGCGAGACTTCTTGTCAACAGGGAAAGGCTATTCATCAAAATGTTCAGGCTGTCTGATAGATTTTTCCTGCAAGTCAGAATGTTACTAAGCTCTCAGTAAGCTTTTTGGAAAAAAAAACAAACCTTTTCATGGAACTTCTTCCTTTGTTCCTTTGTGGCAGCTTCCCAGGGAATTCTACCTAGCAATTCCCTATCTAAGCACAATTTGGTTCTGAAGTCCAAACTGCTCTGCTGTTTACCTTTCCAGTCTTCTGAACCCTGAACTCTTGCGAGGACTTCAGCCCACACTGCCACATTCACCACCAGCTCTTCTCAATTTGTGAGCAAAAATCACTCACTGACCCATGTGTTTTTGAATTAAAACTTCAAATGAGTTTTCTAGGCACCTCCTGGATTGCACTCACTCAAATGCATGAGTTTTGCTCTCTCAGGTGATGCCTCCATAGCTGAAAACTCCTGGGAGTACAGGAATCAGGGAGGAGACTTCTGCTTCTCGTTTGCTGAAAGCCTCCTTTGCTACCTATGCTTGTCCAGATGGTCTACAACAGTCCTCCACCAAGATATCCCAATCTTGCTTGCCCTCCAATCTAGATCCAGCAGCTCTCAGACAGGCACATCCCTGGTGTTGCACTGAAGTTCTTTTCCTGTGGTCAAGGAACTTGTTAGCACAGAGCACAGTTCCCTCCTTCCTTTCCCTGCCCATGAATCACACAATTACCAAGGTTGGAAAAGACCTCCAAGATCATTCTGTCCATCTGTCCCCACACCACCAATAATTCCCCACTAAACCATGGCCCTTAGTACAACAGCTGAACATTTCTGGAATACACTGAAACGTGCTCCAGCTGTGCATGCTACCCCACCGAGTCACTGGTGTCCCTGAGTGCTAAAAGTATCACTGCAAATGGACTTGAAATTCTTGTTTTCTCACTTAAATTTCACGTTTAAGCGTCCTGAACCTGCTGGAAGCTCAAATATCCTCTCAGCAGAAAGGTGAAAATTTTACCTGTACCTTTGCTTACCTCTTCCATTTATGTCTACTCCAGTGTGACTTTCGTGGCATTTATTTTCTAATCTGATGTTGAAGAAATCATTTTCTTTTAAAGAACAGCAGTAATCTTTCAGGTAAAACCAATCCAAATGAGGATCAGTGACTATTTCTCTTATAGTGTTAGAAATCTAGCAGGGCAGAGCCTTATTTCATTGCTCTCATGCCCAATATCTTGCTACCAGCTCTTCCTGCCATCTCCCTGATACTGAAAGAGAAGCATTAACTCAGTCACAACCATCATTAGTGCTGCAATCATGCCTGGACAACTGGCATGAACTAATTGGCAGTGAAACAGCAACTGCCTTTGTTCCACCAGAGCTTTTACATTCATGGTACCTATTCAAGTTGTAAATATTTTGCTGACATCTATATTCACTGCAACTGTTGGCTGCTTTAATGCTACTGAAGAATCACCTTCACTGAAACTTCAGTGAAAACGCCTTGAAAAATGAGTTCTTAATTCATAACTCTAAGATAATATGCACTGACGACTCTTATGACACCAGTTGATTTGCTTATCCTACTAGAAAACTTCAATTTCCTGCTCTTCTTGTGAAGGTGATAATCTTCCTCTTGTTCCAAGTTTACTTTCTATGAAAAGTTCAGAACTGGCTTGCTGGTAGCTCTAGGTATCCATCAGACACTGACTGGTCTCTCTGGTCATCGCTGCATTTGCTACGCTCATAAACGAGATCACACTACACTTGGCACAGGCAGTTGGAAGTTCCATGGCACACTACTCTGTGTTTCTGCACGTGTTGATTATTGAGGCACATCACAAAAACCCCCCAGCATTCTCCTAACAGAATTTCCTGAGCAACAAAATAATTTCACCATCTAAGATGCCAATACTGAGAAAAGTGAGACCTCAGATGAGCAGATAACGATGGCTCTGGGGGTGTCTAGGAAGTCTGGGATTATCCACAGACATGTGGACTCTGAAAGCAATCCTTGCAACTACATATAAAATATTCCTTCTCTCATTATTATCTTCTTGAACGATTTGTAGTAGAAATCCTTTCAATAAGAATTTTCTTGTCCTAACAGGTACCTTCATAAACACCTTATCATTTGGCCCAGTTCTGGAAGAGTTATTTATATTATTTACTTATTTTCAATAAGTGCCAGTAAAATGTTATTTCAAGTTAGGTGAAACGCCTCACATCTAACATTTCATGCTAGAGTTATAGATTTGCACTCAAGTATTAATTCAGTTTTGAAAAAGATCTCTATACACTTCCACCTCAGGCATCTTGACATTCTTGGTTTGTAAAACAAGGCCTATGTACCCATGAATATCCATGTTTTATACCTGATCTGGTGGTTGGTAACCCTGCACGTAGCAGGGGGATTGAAACTAGATGATCATTGTTGTTCTTTTCAACCCAGGCTGTTCCATGATTCTATGATATGATACTGCTGAGAGACTGCCGTGCTCTTCAGATAATCCACAGGCCTGACATCTGCACCAAACTCTTCTACTGCAGTAGTGACACTTCACAACAAGTGCTTTGTCCCCAGGATTCACATCCTTACAGCTATGTGGTCTGGAGTTCCTTCTCCTGATAAACTGGAGACAGTATCTGACATTTTCTGTATGTGTTCTCTGCGTGTTGCTGATGTTAAGCTGCTCTCGTGCATCTTCTGCCAGGAACCAGGTGGTGCTCACCAGCTTTGCCTAGGACATTCCCTTAGCTGTATTAACTAGAACAGCTGTTGTCAAGCTTATTGTGTTGTGCAGTTATCCTGTTTGGATGTGTAATTTTTAAAAACTTTAAAAAACCTGCATTTTAGTTAAGACTTCATTCAAATATTCTTTCTCCATTTTTGAAAGTCACCTCAAAATAACTTTTTTCCCCTCCCTGTGCACGTTATTCGTTACAACTGAAGCCTTTTGCGATGTTCTCTGTCCATGTTTTACTACTCACCTTGTTTTCAGTACCACAATAGCCCCTTCTAATAGGATCAACAGCACAAAAGGACTTGGGATTGGCTGAGTGCCTCTTTATATACTCTCTAAGCTCAAGATTTGGAGGGAGAAACTGTAAACAATCAACAGCATGAAGCATTTTCATCTGCACCAGATGAATCAGAATGTAAGTTAGCAAAGCTCCAGTGACTCGTGGGTATTCCTTATTCTTGAAGTAAGAACAGATTGTTTCTAACAGTGACTGGGAGAAAGACATAAAATGGGAAATGTAAAGCTTTGACACGATGGAGATGAAAAAGATTTGACATTTGATGATGATAACTGAGATAGCATATTGCCCTAATATGATTTATCTTTAATTTAATCATCCTCATCCTCTTGCATACAAAGTAAGACAAGAACTGAATGCTAAGCAGTTTGTCTCTCTTGAGCTTTTTCAGGCTAAGAATTACTTTCAGGTTGCCTCTTCTCCTTTTTAATACTCTTTTCAATCACATACTGAGTAACACTTTCTTAAATACATGAAGTATTATGAACTTACCTAAGCATGGTGCTATCCAATATACCAGTGAATAAGTAAGAAATCTGTCATAGAAACAATGTGGATGTAATGAAAAAGCCAACGCTGGGTTAAATATTGCTCCTGTAAGATTTCCACCTGAAACGAAACAGGAACAACATGAAGTCAAACAATCTTTCTTAATGTTCATTCTAAATGAAATACAGAAACACGTGTGCACAACACTACAAGAAATGCATACCTTGCAGTGAAATACATTAGCAGAAACCATTTGAGCAGATGAACTCTTCTGCAGTTTTTTACTGTATTTGTTTAACCGATGCAGGAAGTGAAGCATCTTTCCTTCTCTGTCTTCAGATGTAAATGAAGTTGCCTCCGTTTTCTTACTAACTGCCCCACATCTGTTTTATCAATCCTACACTGCAGTCACTGTGTCTATGTACATCGTGGTTTCTATTTAGTTTCTTTAACCTTATTCTTGATTGTCCTAGGCCAATTAACCAGTGTGAGCTTTCACACTGCTCCGTGTACAAACACTGTGTTGCTGTAATCCTCATCTGTCAGGAAAGTTTCACTAAGGTCTTTGTTGTTCTCTTTCTCCACGCGCTCCCCAGTGTTTCTCTGGCCTTTATTACAGTACAGAAAGGTTTTAGGATGAAATCTAGAACTGAAAACATCACTTGAACATTTGTCACTTGAAAATGTCATGCGTGTTACTTCAACCTCAGGACATGAGATGCAGATGCATCTCAGCAATTTCAGACCATTCTGCCTTCATTGTAATACTGCCTGTAAATTAAGAACAGAACTCAAAAAGGGGGGGTTTGTCTTTCAGTAATGAAATATTTTCTCCAAGTAAATACCCAGATATTAGGTTAGATCTTAGGAGGAAGTTTTTCCCCCAGAGGGTGGTGAGGCACTGGAACAGGTTGCCCAAGGAGGCTGTGGATGCCCCATCCCTGCAGGCATTCAAGGCCAGGCTGGATGTGGCTCTGGGCAGCCTGGGCTGGTGGCTGGTGACCTGCACATAGCAGGGGGTTGGAACTGGATGAACACTGTGCTCCTTTGCAACCCAGGCCATTCTGTGATTCTTTGTCCTTTACAAATCTGTGTGTGGCCTGCATCCTTAGCTTCTGAGTCATTCTTTTATATTCAAAGGCATCATCTTCTCTTTCTCCTATTTAGTAAAAAAAAAAACAACAAAACAAACCTTCCTATTTGCAGCATCACAGGGTTTGTTTTGGTCTGATGTGCGTTGTGTTGAAAACTACGTCAGTGCAAGACAAAATGTAAAAAATAACAAAAAGCAATCCAAGTATTTTGAACTGAGAATAGAAATCTAAAGGGAGAGTTGGCAGTTTTCAAAATACTTACTGTAGAATCTGATGTTATTTGTTGGATTAAGTTGCATGATATGCTTAAAGTAACTTACACGTGTACCCAGTGACATACAAACACTTACTTATTTCCACCAATTTAACTCAGTCCCTTGTGAAAAAAAAAAAGACATTTTCATGTTCTGAAGCCCTTCGTGTTTATCATTTAGATGGGTATAAGCCATAAAAATATGGCTATGCTTTAACACTTCATCCAAATCAAAGCTGACACAGAGCCAGAGATATTCCTTCTTACAGTCCCTTTTCAGACAGCAGTCATCCACACAGCTTTTAGACCCACAGTAGAAGATAAATCATGCATGGAAATGTGATACAATACGCATGAGATGCATTTTGTAACATTTCTGATTCATGCCTGACTGCAGTGTACACGTCCTCAGGGCACAATCAGTATAAAAAGAAACCATGAGCATGGAGATCTTTTTCCTCTAAGTTTAATTCACCTTTCAGAGGTCCCAGCTAAACCACTGCATCTTTCCAACAGAAGTCTTGGTGGATCATCATTCATACAATATTCTAAACAATATTCTAAATTAACTGATGTTTTTTGTAGGGAAAATGACGTTGGGACCAGGTTGCCTAAATCAGTGCTGGCTGCCTAACCTTTTGGTGCTGAGTGAGCAAGAAAGAGCCATTTCTCTTAAAGAAGCACTCCACTTCTTTATGCACAGTTAATGGAGAGGCACAAATTTCCTAACAATCCAGCCCAGCTAAGTTAAGAATTTGTCCTTCAAAGCCTGGGTACCAGAGGCTGGCCTGCTGCAGGCCTCGTTTTCTAGGTGCTCATTCATTCAAAGCACTGCTCCTCCAACTGGGGAAAGGAAATATTTCCTTAGCAGAGCTGGGGAATCAATCTGGGGTGAACACAATCATCCTGTGGAGGCAGCAACTGTCAATGCAAAGCACGAAGCCCCATATTTGGCACAGAAATACATAGAAATGGCGTGCTATTTCTAACCTGGAGATGGGAAAAAGCAGCACCTGCGAGCTGTAATGAAGCACAGCCCACTTAGCACATCATGCTGGAGAGAGGAGGTGGACAGATGGTGGCTGGGGCCACGCAGAGCTGCACACTGACACTGAATGCACCACGCAGGTTGTGGATGTCTCCCAGGTGCTATCGCTGCCGCTTGGTGTGCCATCAGCAGCCTTCTGAAGTGCAGGACAGCAGGGTGTGCCCAGGGGAATCTGTGTGTGTATGTGAGCAGAGGGAAAGGGGCTGGAGGAACGGTCTGAAAACCTGTCAGGAGCCCTATGTGTACCTGGCCAACCTTCCACTGAAAAGGTCTGCTACAGTGCAAGCTTCTCACTTAGAATCATAGAATCATAGAATCACTAAGGTTGGAAAAGACCTAAAAGATCACCCAGTCCAACCGTTCACCTATTCCCAATAGCTCCTACTAAACCATGTCCCTCAACGCAACATCCAGTCTTTCCTTGAACACCCCCAGGGTCGGTGATTCCACCACCTCCCTGGGCAGTCCATTCCAGTGCCTGACCACCCTTTCTGACAAGTAATACTTCCTCATGTCCAGCCTGAATTTCCCCTGGCGTAGCTTGAAACCATTCCCCCTGGTCCTATCACTAATGACACGAGAGAAGAGGCCGACCCCCAGCTCACTACAACCTCCCTTCAGGAAGTTATAGAGAGCAATAAGGTCTCCCCTGAGCCTCCTCTTCTCCAGGCTGAACATTCCCAGCTCCTTCAGCCTCTCCTCATATGGCCTGTGTTCCAGACCCCTCACCAGCTTCGTTGCCCTTCTTTGAACACGTTCCAGGGCCTCAATATCTTTCTTGCAGTGAGGGGCCCAAAACTGGACACAGTACTCGAGGTGCGGCCTGACGAGTGCTGAATATAGGGGAACAATCACCTCTCTGCTCCTGCTTGCAACACTGTTTCTGATGCAAGCCAGGATGCCATTGGCCTTCTTGGCCACCTGGGCACACTGTCATCATAGAAATACACACAAGCGGGCTCCCATGCTGCCTGCAATACCTCAGCAGTAGGAACACTGGGGTTTAAGCCCTCCATTGCTTCAAGAGGCTTCAAATCACTGTTTGTGAGAGCACAGCAGGGGAAGGATGCCACCTATCAGTTCCCCTTTGAACCTGAGTGCATGGCAAAGAACACAAACCCTGAGAAGCCTGGAGCAGTGAACAAGAACTTCTTTCTTTACAGCAGCTTTCATAGATTTTAAAATAGTGGGAAGGAAAACATCCAGGGCACAGCAGATCTGGTATTTCCTAGAAATCAATCTCTGCAGATGGACTGCACTGGATAATCAGCCTTCTGCAAGAAACAAGAGAGGAAGCCAGCCTGGCCCACAACACTGGGCATGAAGTCTTCGTATGAGCTAGCTAAGAGAAAGCTGTGTGGCACGTATTATTTTACAAGAATATTTGCTCAGCAGCAAAGGAATGTTAAGAATAAGGAATCCAGCTTTCTGTGCCTGGAGAAGAGGTAGCAAAACCCTTGGCTCCACTTTCACCTACCATTTCAGGACTGTTCTTAGTGTGCTAACACGCAGTTACACTTTGCTTCTACATTCAAATACTAAGTTTAGAAAGTAGTTCAAGTTGCTAATTAATGAAATTCTCCACAGGGTTTTAATCTTTCAGATATTAGCTCACTTGAGCTAAGCATAACAAGCAAGGCTTCCTTTTTTTTTTTTTTCCCCCCCATGAATACATCTGAAAATTTGAGTGTGCTTTTCATCTTACTGTATTGGTTCAACCTCTGGGCAAAGAAGTCAGCAACACTGCAGACATCTGTAGGTAAGGCAGTGATCTCCTCTCATAGATGGCTCGCTTTCTAGGTGAGTGGGGGGTCCTGCTGGATGGACACGAGCCAGCAGTGTGTGCCTGCCACCAGTTCCCTGGGCTGCATCAACAGAGGGCCATGAAGATGCTCAAAGGGCTGGAGCACCTGTCCTGTGAAGAAAGACTGAAAGAGCAGAGGGGGTTCAGCCTGCAGAAGAAAAGGCTAGAGAGACTTTATTGCAGCCCTCCAGTACTAGAAGGGAGCCTATTAGCAGGAGGTGGACTCATTTTTTTACATGGTCTGATAGTGACAGGACAAAGGGGGAATGGCTTTAAGCTAAAAGTGGGGAAACTAGGTTAGATTTAAGGTGGGAATTCTTTATTCAGAGGGCAGTGAGGCCCTGGCACTGCTGCCCAGAGAGCTGTGGGTGCCCCATCTCTGGAGGTGCCAAAGGCCAGGCTGGATGGGTCCTGGGCAGCCTGAACTTGTGGGGGCAACCAGCCCATGGCAAGAGGTGAAACTGTGTGGGCTCTGAAGTCTCCTCCAACCCAATGCTTCTGTGATTCTATGACTTCCTCTATGGAGGCTGTAGCCAAAGATGGCATGAGGAACTCCATAACCACCTCTGTCTCATCCCCCCATGCCCCAAAGCACAGCACCTCCTTCCCTGAATCTCCCTGTAATGCAGTCCCAAGTGACCAGTGACACAATTCTGGCACTTCACTGGGGAGAACACAAAGAATCCCACTGACTCCACAGGAGTTCCTTGCCCTGATCAGCAGTGCAAGGGACAATCCCAGCTCTGGGAGGTGACACAGAGGCAAAAGTAAGGACAGGGACACAGAGAGCATTGCAAGGACATGAGATCTGTAGGTGCTATGATACTACAGGCAACAAACTTTTTTTTTTTTTTTTTTTTTTTTGCAACTTTGAACTGTGCACACATTCTACAAATAACCATTCCTGCTTCTAATATTTTTTAACAGTTAACCACTGCACTGATATGAATTATGCATTATTTTAATGCAGAACCTCTCTTCTGCAGGCCTGCATGCTCAGCATCTTTCCCTGATCCAGACTGCTGCTGTCCTGCAATGCCTCTTGAAAATCTGAGCAGTGTGGTACACATGGAATCCTCAGACTGTATAATGTCAAGTTATGAAACAAACCTTCACTGAAATATTTTAAGAAGGGTTAAGAGCTTCACAGAGCACTTGCAGATTACATGTTTTGCATGCACAACTCATTTCATCCTTAACACACACCACAGGAGCTAACCAAACTTTAAATATAAACTCCAAATGAATTCAGAATTTCTAGGACTTCATAGAATCACAGTTTGAGCTGGAAGAGATCAGTAAAGGTTATCTAGTCCAACTCCCCTGCAGTGGTCAGGAGGGACACGTACAGCTCAAAACCCTTTCCAGCCTGACCTTGAATGTCTCCAAGAAGGGGGCATAAGCCACCTCTCTGGGTAACCTATGCCAGTGCTTCACAACTCCTATCATAACAAAACCTTTTCCTCATATCCAATCTAAATATCCCCTCTTTTAGTTTGAAGTCATTTCCCTTTGCCTTATCACCACAGACCTGCTCTGTCCCCTTCTTTCTTACAACCCCCCCTTCATATCAGGTCACCTCCCAGCCTCCTCTTCTCCTGGCTGCACAGCCCAAGCTCTCTTAGCCTGTCCTCGTCATTTTCATGGCCCCTCTGGATGCTCTCCAACAGCTCCATGTGTCTCCTGTACTGAGGATTCCACATCTGGATGCAGTACTCCACATGGGGCCACATCAGCGCAGAGTAGAGGGGCAGGATCACCCCCTCACCCTCTGGCCACAATGCTTTGGATGCTGGCTGGCTTTCTGGGCTGTGAGGACACAGTACTGTCTCATGTCCAGTTGACACCCACCAGCACCCCTGAGTCCGTTTCCATGATGTTTCTTTTTTCCTAATTGAAGAAAACAAATTTCGCGTCTTGCTTTCCTGCTTTGAGAGTTGGACTAAATGATCTTCAACCCCTTTGATCCTGTGATATTTAAATTTCCTGATTGCAATAACAGCGAAAAAAGGACTAACCTGCAAACACCAGCATGGTGATGAGGAGAGCAACCGCGTGGACTCTGTAGCTGGGCTTAATGTTTTCCACTTGCAGGATGGTCAGCTGGAAAACGACAGAGAACAGCAGCTCTATGCAGAACGCCTGCACCTCTGTCGTCTGCATGGGGTTGCCACAACCCTGAGTGAGCACTCCCGAATGGGATTCCGCCATCTCCAGCCTCCAGATTAAGTGCATAAAGACCCTGGCCAACACCGCAGCAATGAACTGCGCTCCGATCTTCAGTCCCTTCGCCCTGACTGAGGTCCGTCCGCCCCACAGGGGCTGCAGGGTGCCACAAGGGTTGCACGTGCTGCCGGGCAGCGTCAAGCCATGCAGGACGGTGAAGCCGTAGGTGAGGGTGAGGGCGGTGTGCGGCCTGGGCTCCGTGTTGCCCAGCAGGCTGAGCTCATTGGTGCAGGCGCACACCTGGAAGGTGCTCAGCAGCTCCAGGAGCAACGAGCAAAGATCTGGGTGTTTGTACAGGCGGCGAAGAGCCAAACTCCGGCACAGCCCCACGGCCGCCACGACGGCCACCATCAGCCCCAGCGACGTCCAGATGCCGCCCGCAGCCATGGCCACAGTCCCACTCGCTGAGTGACTGGAAAAAGGAGTTCGCCGCGCTCCAGCCTCACTGCCTGCAGAGAGAAAGGAAGAAAGAGGGAGGGAAAATAGCAACACTTGGCCTTACAAGGTAAGAGGCGGCTTCTTTCCCCACCTGCTTGCAGCTGCGAGGTCTCTGCCCTCAGCTCGGCTCAGCCTGAGGGGGGATCGGGCACGGGGATCCCCGTCCCACAGCGGCGTGGGAAGGAGGACCGCTCTCCCCTCAGGAACGTCTCTCCCTTCAGTCTGTGCGAGAAGAGGGGTGCCCTCTCTGAGGCGAGGACAGCCCCACAAGAGAAAGCCCACTGCGAGAGAAGAAGCCACGAGCCGATTCCTCTCGCAGCCGTATATAAATCAGAGAATAACCGCGCAGCAGGGCTGGAAACACCCCACCCCGCGCTCACCGCCGTCCGCCCTCCTCTCAGCGGGGCGGCCGCGGCCCCCAGCGGTTCTGCGCATGCGCAAAGTCAGCTCCGGTGCTTGTGGTGGGGGGGGCGCGCGCAGGGTGCTTTCCCGCCCTTTGGCGCAGCGGTGAGAGCGGTGGCAGCGCTGGGGCTTTACGCCTCTGCGCCCTCCTCTCCCTCTTGCACAACTTCGGGCGTTGCTCTGCCGGGAGCGTGTAGAAGTGGAATCAAGCAGCGAGTTGGCGTCCACGGGGTGAAGGAGGGGAGGTTGTGTGAGGGGAAGCTGACAGGGTGTTGAGGACCGAGCCCAAGAGAAGGCTTTGAGTAGCGTTTCTCTGAGGGCAGCGCGGTGCGAGGTGCAGGTGTGGGTTGGACCCGCCGCCTCCGTGCTGCCTGTGGGGGAAGACGGTCCTGACAGGGTGCCGGGAGGAGGCCAGGGGCAATCCTCCATGGAAATAATGCTAAAAATAGCTTTTGTCCTCATGCTCCAGATCTTTTTATCAAGGAGGCCCCGAAGGACCTCAGGTGGCCTGGAGAAGTTGAGATTTCCTCCTTTAGGCTGTGTGCCTGCGTCTTGTGGCTGAGAAGAATCATGGAATCATAGTGTGTCCCAGGCATGCATCCCAGGGTGCTGAACAAGCTGGCTGAGGTGGTTGCCGAGCTGCTCTCCGCCATATTTGAACAGTCGTGGCTGTCAGGTGAGGTCCCGGATGACTGGAGGAAGGGTCACATCGCTCCCATTTACAAGAAAGGGAGCAAGGAGGACCCCGGGAACTACAGGCCGCTGAATCTCACCTCTGTGCCTGGAAGGATCATGGAACAGATCATCCTGGATGACATGTTTGACCACATGAGGGATGAGCGTGTCATCTGTGACAGCACGGCTTCATCAGAGGAAGGTCATGCTTGACCAATCTGGTGGTCTTCTATGATGGAGTGACGGCACTGGTGGATGAGGGAAAGGTGACCGATGTCATTTACCTGGACTTGAGCAAGGCCTTTGACATGGTCCTCCCCCACATCCTCATCTCCACACTGGAGGGATGTGGATTTGATGGGTGGACCACTCGATGAATAAGAAACTGGTTGAAAGGCCGCAGACAGAGGGTAGTCATCAATGGCTCTATGTCCAGGTGGAGGCCAGTAACGAGTGGCGTCCCCCAGGGCTCTGTCTTGGGACCGGTGCTCTTCAACATCTTTATCAATGACATCGATGTAGGAATCGAGTGCACCCTCAGCAAGTTTGCTGATGACACCAAGCTGAGCGGTGCGGTTGACACATTTGAAGGAAGGGATGCCATTCAGAGGGACCTCAAGAGGCTAGAAAGGTGAGCACGGGTGAATCTAATGAGGTTCAACACGGCAAAGTGCAAAGTTTTGCACTTGGGCCGGAGGAACCCCAGGCATCCATACAGACTGGAAGGAGCGGTCCTTGAAAGCAGCCCTGTGGAGAAGGACCTGGGGGGCTGATAGATGAAAAACTTAATATGAGCCAACAGTGTGCTCTTGCAGCTCGGAGGGCAAATGGTATCCTCGGGTCCATCAAAAGAGGAGTGGCCAGCAGGGACAGGGAGGTGATTGTCCCCCTCTACTCTGCTCTTGTGAGGCCCCATCTGGAATACTGCGTCCAAGTGTGGAGCCCGCAGTACAAAAAAGACAGAGAGCTGTTGGAGAGGGTCCAGAGGAGGGCCACTAGGATGATCAGGGGACTGGAGCACCTCCCCTATGAGGACAGGCTGAGGGAGCTGGGCTTGTTCAGCCTGGAGGAAAGAAGGCTGCGGGGTGACCTCACTACAGCCTTTCAGTACCTAAAGGGAGCCTACAGAGGGGAGGGGAATCAACTCTTTGAAAGGGTTGATAACTGCAGGACGAGGGGAAATGGTTTGAAATTGAGGGAGGGGAGATTTAGGTCAGACATCAGTGGGAAGTTCTTTACCCAGAGAGTGGTGAGGTACTGGAACAGGCTGGCCAGAGAGGTTGTGGATGCCCCGTCCTTGGAGGTGTTCAAGGCCAGGTTGGATGGGTCCCTGGGCAGCCTGGTTTAGCATTTAACGTGGAGGTTGGTGGCCCTGCATGTGGCAGGGGGGTTGGAGATTCATGACCCTTGAGGTCCCTTCCAACCCTGGCCATTCTGTGATTCTGTGATTCTGTTGGGAGGTACCCATAGGGATCATCAAGGCCAGCTCCAGCTCTATGCGGGGTGTGTAGGCTGAGCTTCTGTGAATTACTCATTTACTTTGTTTCCGCTTCAGATTTAGTCCTTACATCCTTACAAGAGAAGAAAATAATCCCAGAAGTTTCTTTTTTTGGGCTCTTGTACCTAGAAGAAGTATTCTTAAGGTTTTAGTGTGATCTCCTGGAAGCCAAAGGGACTCAAATGCCCAAATGTCAGATGCTGTTTGCTTTTAATGACAAGGACCTTTTTGCAGTGTGGAAAGAGTAGAAGTGCTTTAAATGGACCTCAAGTTTGCAGATGATCCCAAGCTGTGTGGTGCAGTTGATGTGTATGGGGGATGGGATGACATACAGGGAGAGCAGTGGGATCAGGAGAACCTTGTGAGGTTTAACAAAGCCAAGTATAAGGTCTGTATCTAGGTCAAGGCAACCCCTAGTATCAGTACAAGCTGGGGGATGTAAGGATGGAGCACAGCTCTGCTGGAAATGACCTGGGAGTGCTGGTGGATGGCAGCTCCTACGAGGACAGGCTGAGAGAGTTGGGGCTGTGCAGCCTGGAAAGAGAAGGCTGCGAGATGACCTGATAGCAGCCTTTTGGTATATGAAGGGGGGCTGTCAGAAAGAAGGAAGACTCTTTAACAGGATCTGTTGTGATAGGACAAGGGGAAATGGTTTCAAATTAAAAGAGGGGAGATTTAGATTGGATGTAAGGGAAAGGGTTTTTTACAGTAAGATTGGTGAGGTACTTGAACTGTTTGCTCAGAAAGTGGTGTATGCCCCCTCCCTGGAGGTATTCATAGTCAAACAGGACCGGGCTCTGAGCACCCTGATCTAACTGTAGATGTCGCTGTTCATCCGCAGGGGAGTTGGACCAGATGATCTTTGAGGCTTCCTTCCAAATCAAACGATGACCTCCAAAGAGAGGTGGGTGTGGAGTATTTTCATGATTCAGTATTCTTACCACAAGGCGACACCAAAGATGGACTCTCACCACACCTCACAGGAATCACTTCTGACCGAGATCTGCGCAATGTAATTACTGCAGGAAAGCAGAACACAGACACGTGGCTTCCAAGCAGCTAAAGCAAACCCTTCCTTTTAGTTGAAGGTCGGTCTGCCATAAAGGCCAATGTTGCAAAATACAGAATCGTTTCTCTTGTAGGGTATCCCATGACAAACTCTTGTCTTCTGAAATGTAGGATTGTTGAGACATCTCACCTTAAGAGGTTTGGATAGAAAAGTATTTAGATCACCTTCCAAGGTGATCATTTGGCTTTGAGAAATGGGGATGTTTTAAACCACAGGGGTAAAAATCTCCACAACAGTTGAGCACTGATAATGTAAAGAAGGGAAAGGGATAAGTGGCGGAGTGGTTAATGTTTGGCTTTTATTGTTTCTACAAGATCAGACGTCAACAAATGTGAGGCAAGGCTGGAGACATAACAACTGTGATAAGTCTTTGAGAAGTCCTGAAGCACTTTTGTGAAAAAGCAATTGCTTTTTGCAATGGTGGCTTTCTGTGCTCTACAATGGTAGTAGAGGAATTAAAAAAAAAATCAGTGATACCCAAGATTTTGGAAGAAATGAAGCAATGCTATATTAGAATAGAGGGGCAGTATAATAAAGTGATTGTTTTGTAAGTGGCAGCTGCAGCTTTAGGAGACAGGAACTCACTTCTAAAAGGCAATAATGGAAGGAATTAATTCTCAAGGCTTAAAAAGCGACTGGGCTACAAATACTGAGCAATATCAGCATCTGAAAATCATGTATTTTCACAGCCTGTATCAAAACATCCCCCTGCAGCTTTGAAATGCCTCTTTCCTTATGCTTCAGACACGCTTCTGTGAGAAGTTCTGTGCAGGATTAGTGACACTTGGGTTTCTATAGCTTTATGTGCAACAGCAGTAGTCACTGTGTTCATTCCAGCTTCTTTACCGAGAGAGTGGTGAGGTGCTGGAACAGCTGCCCAGAGAGGCTGTGGATGCCCCGTCCCTGGAGGTGTTCAAGGCCAGGTTGGATGGGGCCCTGGGCAGCCTGGGCTGCTATGAAATGTGGAGGTTGGTGGCCCTGCATGTGGCAGGGGGTTGGAGCTTCGTGATCCTTGAGGTCCCTTCCAACCCTGGCCATTCTGTGATTCTCTGATTCTGTGATGTCACTGCTGCAATGAGCTGTGTTGTCTGTTGTCACTTTCCTACACCCTCTCACTTCTGTAATCTGTGGTGCTGTTCCCCCAGTACTTACAGATCCTTATGTATCTACAGCCTGCTTTCAAACAAGCCTTGGCGGTCTGTTGGACTCCACCCTCCTGAACACTGCGTTTTCTTTGGCCACCAGATGGTAGTGTCATTCCAAACAACTGCTTTTGGTGTCCTATGGCAATTTTCTTTTGTGCTCTTGCCACTTACAGGTGAGAATCTGGACCTTCTAGGTACAGGTGCAAGCCCTTCAGTTTATAATCTCCAAAAATGCACGTTCACGCCTGGAATATCTTTTAAAGATCATTTAATAACTTCTCTCTTAATTTCTGTAAACTGAATGAGTTGAACTCATTACCCGGGGTAGGGAACCTGCTTTGACAGGGGAGTTGGACTCGATGATTTTGGGAGGTCCCTTCCAACCCCTACGATTCTGTGATTCTGTGGTTCTGTGATTCTGTGGTTCTGTGATTCTGTGGTTCTGTGATTCTGTGGTTCTGTGATTCTGTGGTTCTGTGGTTCTGTGGTTCTGTGGTTCTGTGATTCTGTGGTTCTGTGATTCTGTGGTTCTGTGATTCTGTGGTTCTGTGGTTCTGTGGTTCTGTGGTTCTGTGGTTCTGTGGTTCTGTGGTTCTGTGGTTCTGTGATTCTGTGGTTCTGTGATTCTGTGGTTCTGTGATTCTGTGGTTCTGTGATTCTGTGGTTCTGTGGTTCTGTGGTTCTGTGGTTCTGTGGTTCTGTGATTCTGTGGTTCTGTGATTCTGTGGTTCTGTGATTCTGTGGTTCTGTGATTCTGTGGTTCTGTGATTCTGTGGTTCTGTGATTCTGTGGTTCTGTGATTCTGTGGTTCTGTGATTCTGTGGTTCTGTGATTCTGTGGTTCTGTGATTCTGTGGTTCTGTGATTCTGTGGTTCTGTGATTCTGTGGTTCTGTGATTCTGTGGTTGTTTTCTTCTTTCCTGTAGCACTGCTGGCTTCATATCTTATTCCAGATCTTCCCTGTGCCTTCTCTCTCCTCTCCTCCATGTCCCAGATTCTCCTCATGCTCCTGCCTGCTCTGTACAGGGATGTACGTATTTTCTATTCTCTCCAGTACTCAGTTTTCTTTTCTTTCCATTTGAGTTAATCCACGTATTCTTCCACTTTTTCTTCCATGCATATCATTGCTTGTGTTTTTATTGTGCACATTCCTATTTCTCCGCCCAAGTCCCCACGTTTTCTGCTTTTCCTGTAGCTTTAATGCAGTTAACTGTTCCTAGCTCTGTGTATGGTCAGCTCCCTTCCTTCCTAAAACTCCCTGATCTGCTTCCTTTTCCTATGGGAGGCTGAGTCATTCGGGGCACAGACGTGGCAGAAATTCTTGGATGGGTTTTGCAGGGCAAAATCAAACTCTAGAATGCAGGAAATTGTTGGCCAACACTGGAAAAGTGTCTCCCAGACACTTTAATACCAATCAACAACTGCAGACGAGTTCACAGAATCACAGAATCGTAAGGTTGGAAACGACCTGCAAGATCATCTATTCCAACCACCCTCCCATTCCTATTAGTACCACAAGCTACTAAACCATATTGTGTTGAATGAGTGTTCACTGAGTTGAAGAGTAGTTCAGCTAAGTATACAGTGGGGAATTTGTGTGCCCTGTGTTCTCTGTTGTGCTTTCACCAATTTCTCCCCAATCAGTAGTTTTCCTTTGATACTTCAAATCTATCTGGAAACTGGTACAGAAGCTAGAAGTAGTCAGAACGCTCCAGATAGAAAAACCTTGCTGAGCACAGGCCTAGCCAAACTCAAGCACAGCTTTCTTAGCAAGTGGCTGTACAGGTTTGGGACGTGACCCCTTTCCAGCTGCTTTTGGCCATCTCCAGTTGGCAGGCTGTTTGCTGTGCCCATCTTCAGGAGGCCTCAATAAAATGGACGCTGGACCTCCTGTGCTGCTGGCCTCAGGGACAGACGCTGCACCTGATGGGTTATTATCCCCATCTGTTCCCCTCTGCTACCAGAGGTTACTGCTTCCTACCAAAGGGTCAGAAGATTTAGTTGCTCTTCAGTCATTTCTGGCCACTCTGCCCAGTAAATGAGAGCTACCAGCAGCTTTTGTTTTCTGATCATGCTGTTAGCTTTGAAGAGAAACACTTTGCCCTTAAAAGTATAAAACACATGAAGTTATTTGAATGATTAGGTGAGAAAGGAAGACTGTCCCCGATCTTGTCTTCATAATCTCTGATGCAGCAAGAAAAATACAAATTCCACATTATGCAAAAATAGATAATTTGCAGTAGAAATATACCTGATTTAGATTTTAACAGAAAAGTCTGAATGTAACTGGAGCAAAAATGATAGAATCACAGAATGGCCTGGGTTGAAAAGGACATCCATCCAGAATTCAGGATCTTGGTCTTCGGGGAAAATAATGTAAGGGTCTTTTGCCAGCAGCACCTGCCTGCAAGTCCTTGTACCCCATTCCTGGAGGCATTCAAGGCCAGGCTGGATGTGGCTCTAGGCAGCCTGGTCTGGTGGTTGGTGACCCTGCCCACAGCAGGGGGCTTGAAGCTGGATGATCATTGTGGTCCTTTTCAACCCAGGCCATTCTGTGTTTCTATTATTCTAATTCAGTGTGGTTGTATCTTTCAGGTTTCATTTAAGAACAGAAGGATCTAACATCCCTGGGTTTGAAGACAAGCTGGTAAGCCAAAAGGCTAGAAAATAAACAGGCAGAAAGCCAAAGGCACATTTTGCAAAGGCTGGTTTTTTTAAGCCCATTTATGCATTCTTTTCTTTCTTGCTTTAGTTCTCTTTTTTTCTTTGGAGTCCCACTTGTAAGTGTGGATATTTGGATGAAATATCTGCTGACAAAGGGTACGAAGGATCTCAGGACCTCTTGGAAGGTTGTTTTTTTCTGGAATGCAATGAAACCAACTTCTGTTCTGGCTGAAGGCTGCACTCTTAAATGGTGCAGAAAATGTCTTTGTTATATTTGGGATGTCTGTCACATCAGTGCCTGTGCTTCTACAGAAACTACTGTTAAAAGAATCTACATTTCGTGGACTTACTGCTGACCATTTCTCGAGAGGCGCTGTGTTATTTTGCCAGATATTCTTTTAAAATAAGAGGGAACAAATTCTCTGCTATAGGAACTGAAACTCACTTACAGTCTGTGATGTCTTAAATAAATGTCTTATCCTAAAATTGTGGGAGGTAGATGAGGACCAGGATGGGAAGCAATCTGCATTTTCATAGGTGTACTGAAATATGCAGCTCACAACAGCAGCTGAGTAATTTTCTTTGTCTAATCATAAATATTTGTGATAGAACACTAACATATACATCTAAAATCAGTCACACAGTATTTTTTTCCAAGACAAATGCTATTTTTTCCTCTTGAAGTTGGATTATGTCAGAATTTGTATAGAGAACACAGAGATCGTTTTGCTGTCGATGCAGAGTGTTGTTATTTTGTGTGCATGAGACAACTCCATCTTTTCTCACCAGCCGTATGACTTGTCCACACAACTGACATTCTTACCAAGGAATGGATTCTGTCCTGTGGATTTTCATTTCTATACAACAGTGAAAATTCCATTTAAATTTGAGTTCTGTTTAAATCATCATGGAATCATAGAATGGCCTGGGTTGAAAAGGACCACAATCCAGTTTCAACCCCCCTGCTGTGTTGCTAACCATCAGACCAGGCTGCCCAGGGCCACATCCAGCCTGGAAGCAGAGGTTTCATTGCCAACTCTCTTGTTTGAAGTCTCACCTGTCTAACATTTGAGAAATGTGGCAGCTCTGTGAGTGATTTCTGGGATCTGTGATACAGAACACACTTAGCTTTCTTTCCTCAAGCATTAGTGTTACCCCATCCTTGATAGTAAAGTGATAAACCCAACAAAATCATAGCCCAGAGTTTGCTGATAACAATGGGACAGTGTGCACTCCTTCATCTGAAGTAATTTTCCACTCCTGCAAAGGTAGCATCGGTTTGAACTTTAATGCTTAACCTTACATTAATACCTAAAAAAAAAGGTTCTACCTGATAAGAACGTAAAAATGCTCTGAAGGACATCAGTGTGCAGTTTTTTTTCCTTGCTCGTACTCAATCATACTTAGTGACGTAAGATAACATAGAAACACACTTCTAAGAACTGTAAATGGTGAAGAGCCAGCAGAAGGCCCCAGGAGGTAAAATGATTAAATTTCGAGTGTGTTTGGAAAAAATCTCTCAAACTGCATTTGGACTGAATTCTCTGCTGCTGTTTGTGATGCACAGTGCCACAGATCAACCAAAATAGTCATTGCTGGGTTGTATTTTTATCTGTGGGTGTTTCTGGGAATAAATACGTAAAAGTGAAATGCAGCATTCTGCTGGACTGGGACAGAAACAATATTGACTTCCAGTTGCTACGAGTGATGATTACCTTTCTCTGACTTCGTGCATGGGAACAAAACCAACAAATAAATTGCCACTGGTATTTACACAGGCTTAAATTAGTATTTTTGTACAAATATATTTAAGTATACATTTGTTGTGGGGTTTTTTTGCTGGGCTTAATTAGAACTTGGAGCCCAGCTGTCATTGAGCAGAGCACTTAGATCCTGTGAGAACTTCCCAGACTGATTCATACCCATGTTTGGGTTTTTTCTTCATAGATCAGGGCCGTGAGCAGCAGGGCTTGCCTTAGTGTTCCCTTTTGCTCTTGGTACCAAAGCAGTGTTTTGGTTCAGCCAAAGCAGTTTTTCAATTAAGGTTTAATTACAGGTGAACTGTTTATGTTAGTACAACTTACTGATGTGTGCCTCTACCTGCCGAGTGCCCTTCTGAGCCTGCTGTCAGATGGCAGGTATGAAAGAATGTATCCAAAACAGTGTGATAGCAAGTGTGGCAAAAAGCTTTGTGGGAAAGAAGCGAGCTTGTTTGTTCTTCTCTCAACTGTTAGTGATAATGACTCACGTTGCTTATAGCTTCCAAAATACAATAGAAGTAGATCAGAAAGCAACTGGGAACTCTGCTTTCTTTATGAACAGATGAGGAAAGGCTTAAAGAAAAAAAGAGGAGGCAACACATCTTAGGATTTGAATCAGACAACTGCAACAGCAAGTTTGACCAAAGGTGAATGAAGAAGCATGTTAGGGGGTGATCACGACTTTTAGTTGACTCTGATGTTGTCTTTGGCTGATGCCAAAGGAAAGATTTGGAAAAAGGAACATGACTGATTTGATGCCTGCTTAGTGTTTACGTATTCTGTTCAAGCTTTACCATGCCCATGTCCTCTGTGGTTTCCTTCAGGGAGAGCATTGTGTAAGCTCATCTTTTCTGCTATCCCTGCTGAACCAGGCACATTTGTTCTTTGGGAAGCCGGGAAACTGAAGAAAATGAAACCTTCAGCATTAGACAGAAGGAGCAGTTTGAGTGAGTAGCTCCCTGTGGCAGAAGATCTTGTGAATGCAGATGCTGCTCTTAGCACTGAGACTTATCATGCCTGTTTATCATTCTGCTCACATAATTGTTTTGAAAGTTTAATAATATGAAAGCCTTATTAACACAACTGCGTTTCAGTCAGATACAATATTTATCCGTGGGGGATTACCACATCTTTTGTTTGCTTGTGTTTTACACTTCAATATCTACTTTTTTCCAGTGTGAGAAGGTTTGCTAAATGGAGAACTTCTATTTAGAAGTATAACTTAGCTATGAAAGGTGAGTTAAGGTGGTGGAAAAGCACTGGCAACAAAAGTAGTCAGCAGAGGTGTAATCTAGTCTTTTTCTGCATTATTTTTGTTTTGTGTTGTCTTAATTTGATCTCTGAATATCTGTATCCTTCTGCTTGTCTGTTTGCAGTGTAAACATCTGGATGTGTGTATCATCATTGCAGTGGATTATCTGAGACAGTTAGGTCTCAGACGAGATCACCTGGTAGAATGCAAATGATTGTTACTAACAGCGATCTTAGAACGTTGCACAAACAGTAGAAGTGTGTTTTGCAGCCCTGTTATGAGACACAGTGGAGAATTACTTGTTTTCCTAGTTATTAAATCAACAGACAGCTAACTGCCTCGCCTGAGATGACAGGAGGCCTGTGGATTATGTGGAGGAACTGAGCAGCAGCTAGACCTCCAGGCTCCCAAGTCTGTGCAACCCCAGATACTCCCTCCAGCCACTTCAACCCAAAAACTGAGATATCGGAACGTGCAACCCGTCTCAAGAATGGAGAGTGCAATCGTTGCTGTGGGTGTGATACTGTTTGTTGCTTTTTTACCTTCAGCTGCTGCTGCATGGCTATTCTTGGCCTTAAAATTGAGCAGTAGCTTTGCTGTTTGCTCTGAACCCAAGCTCCAGCTGAGTCAAGCGGAGCTTTGAAGGTTTTCATGAGGGTAAGCTGAGGGCACTGACTATAAGAAGACTTTTCCTTCCTCACTAAAAACCTAGGCATCAACTTTGAATACAGATAATGAGAGGTAACTTGAAGGATGACACTGAGACACTGAGTCTTTGAAACAGCTTTCTGTGCCAAGCCTGCCACTTCTCAATTATTCTGTTTCTACTTCTTTGTGAGTTGCAGCCTGTGGAGAGATGCCATGTTGAAGTCTCTGAAGCCTGACCTTCCACGTCACCTTTAATTGAAGGTTGGACCGGGGTCAGATTCAGCCAGAGCATAACTACAGACAATCACTAATTTTCTGTAATGCCACTGTTTCCCCAGAATTGAAGCTTCTGTTACACACACATTTCTCCTACCTTCTCTGATTTCTAGCCCTCAGGATTTCAGAAAACAATTCAGTGTGGTGCTGAGTTGAGTTTTCAGCAGTCTTAGAAAAATAGTTCTGTCAAACAACAGGTACCTTTCTTCTCAGTGGGCAGCATTTTTGAACTTAACAAACAAGGTCACTTCATTTTAATTGGAATATCATTGAGGATTTGGACAGAAGTGCCTTCGCAGTTTCCCAGTCTGCATAGTGGCAAATCAGCTTTGAGCAGTGGCAGTTTTAAAGCCGGTTGGAAAATCTTTAATGGGAAAATTGGTACAGTAGTACCAGTTGTGCTTCTTAGAGAAACGTGTATTGTTAATGATTAGGTTACATGGTTACAGGCTTGTCAAGCATTTGCAGCAAAGCCAGAGAAAAATCACACAATGCAGGTAAAACATAATAATAAATGAATCATGTTTTTGAGGCTACTTGCTCTAAAACACGACAGTAGCTGCTAATGAAGTTTACTGATGAGACAAAATTGGAAAGCAATATCAAAACACAGGAAGACTGAAACATTGTACAAGAAGTACCACATAACCTCGAAGACTGGAGGAATAGAAATAAAGTGCTGTTTGGTATTATTCCATGTAGTGGACTAAGAAAAAATATTGGTTAGAGGAGTTTTGAAAGGGTAGAGAGAAACCTTTTGGGTATGGTTGCCAGCAGCTTGTGTTCAGGAGACCAGCAGTTAAGCGTGTCCTAAATGAAGACAAACCAAGTGTTACATCTCTAGTTGCTGTTTTGAAGAACATGGAGGAGGCTAATGCTCAGCAGAACTCTGCCATGCAAGCAGATCACCAACAAAAACCAAACACGTTTATTTGAAGCTTGGATTCCCTTGCTTGTAGTAGCAGAGAACACGAACGCGTGATTCAAGGCTTCCTTTCCCACCGTATTATCAGTTATTTTCTCAGAATCATAGTTAAAATATTTGCAGGCTCATTTGCTGTGAGTAATACTTTTCTCTGCTGAAATGTAACAACCTCCAAGAAATCTGAGAACAATTTTAAAGTGAAATTACCAGTTAGGTCAGTTCTCTAGGTTGTGCCAGTACAACCCTGCCTGATTTGCTAAGCAATAAATATAAAGGGAAAGGCTGAATCTTAATGAGGCTACTATGGATGATTTCAAGCAGAAGATTTCATCCCCCTGTACTCAGCACTGGTGAGGCCACACCTTGAGTCCTGTGTTCAGTTTTGGGCCCCTCACTATAACACATTGAGGCCCTGGAACATGTCCAGAGAAGGGCAACGAAACTGGTGAGGAGACTGGAGCACAAGTCTTATGAGGAGCGGCTGAGGATTGTTCAGTCTGGAGAAGAGGAGGCTCAGGGGAGACCTCATTGCTCTCTATAACTACCTGAAGGGAGGTTGTGATGAGGAGAGGTTTGGCTTCTTCTCCCAGGCAACGAACAGGACCCGAGGAAATGGCCACAAGTTGTACCAGAGGAGGTTTAGGTTAGACATAAGGAAGAACTTTTTCTCTCAGAGGGTGGTCAGGCACTGGAATGGCTGCCCAGGGAGGTGGTGGAGTCGCCATCCTTGGCAGTGTTCAAGAGGCGTCTGGATGAGGAGCTACGAGATGTGGTTTGGTGCTTGTGGTGGCAGTGGTGATGGGAGGACGGTTGGACTGGATGATCTTGCAGGTCATTTCCAACCTTGCGATTCTATGATTCTATGATTTCTGAAGTGCAATGTCTGCTAGTCTGCCCTAGGCAGAATCTTCAGCCCAACTCCCCAAAGGTACAATGAGACTGGCTGAGGATATGGGAGAACTAGCTTGTGTGTTGAGCAAAACTGAAATAAACTGAAATAACCTGCTGCAAAGGTTTCAGGGTTATCTATCCTTTCAAAGAGTTGACTCCCCTCCTGTTTGTAGGCTCCCTTTAGGTACTATAAGGCTGCAGTGAGGTCACCCCGCAGCCCTCTCTTCTCCAGGCTGAACAAGCCCAGCTCCCTCAGCCTGTCTTCACAGGGGAGCTGCTCCAGCCCTCTGATCATCTTTGTAGCTCTCTTTCTGGTCATGTGGAAAAAAAACACAAGTGTTCCTTTTGGGTGCTAAAGGATGCAGTGTATTCAAAACATATTAAATAAATGCATGGGCAAGTTATTCAGCAAGCACCCGTGAAAAGGTAGTTCCCTCTCTTTGCGTTTACAAGCTAAGAGTATTCTAATGGACTTAATTCATGAGTCAGTGGACCATAACTTTGCAGATTTCTTCAGAAATGTATCTGAAGTGATATCAAGGTGACAGCAGCTCATACAGACTTTGAAAAACCATCATTTGCAATGAAAATAATTGTCTTCCCTTAGCCAGTTGTAATGTGGCATCTGTTTGAAGCTACTTATCTAGTTTTAGTTAACAATGAAGTTTTTCAGCCAAATGCCTGTCTTAGATGACTCTTTCCTCCCTACTTTCTCCTTAAATTTCAAACAGAGCTGTTCATTTCTCTCCCAGTATGAAAAGAGAATAGGTTGTTCTTAGCTTTAAAATACTGGCAGCAACTTATCCGAGATGCTTAGATGCTTTTATGCTTTTTCAGCCTGGCAAGAAGATAGACAATGAGTCAAGAATGTACCTCGTGCCTGTGAAAGCCGACCCAAATATGGCCAAGTCTTACGACTCTGAAAAAGAATCTCGCTTCTTTTCTTCTGGGGAGATGTACTGAACTTCAACAGTAAAATAAAACGACGGGTGGGAGAGTGATGGAGAGGGGGTGAGAAGGTAGTAGGAGGAAGGGGACATGAGCAGGAAACTGGGACTGGCCCTACAAAGGTGTTGGAATGGCTGTGGGGGAGTGGAGACATTTACCTAAATAGTCTGGTGTGTGTGGAGGTAAATGTATGGGACAAACAAAAAGGAGATGACAGCATGTATGGGAAGTGAGAAACTAAGGCCAAGTAAGAGCGGTTCCCTCTGGGGCTGGAGATTTCAGTTCTGCTTCCACGTTGTTACAACAGATTAAGAAATGCTGAAGTTCTGTTATGATGTAAAGAACAGAAAGCTGTAGAATAAATTAATGTTTTCTGTCTTCAGGTTTGGCCAACGTACAATGAAAAAGGCATTGGGATATGTATGAAAAAAGAGGAGGAAAAAGAATTTGAGCTGCTATTTCTATTGAGAATGGATTACTGAGGTACCTAAATTAACATTTTGTACATTCACCATGACAAGATTTGTGTTTCAAAAGGAGATTCACCTTGCTAAGGATTTGGATTACCTAAATTTGGTGCATAAAGCCAAATGACACCTAGCCCTTAAGCGAGTGATGTTGTTTTGTAAACTAAATGAGGCAGGGATCTGTGGAAAACCAGCACTAAATCACATAATTAAAATCCATTATAGGGTATCTGCAAAGAGCACTAATTAAAGTGGCGCAGCTGACATTCACTTTGGCATTTCCTGGCTTTTGAATACTTAGATATGCAAATTTCATTAATGTTCTTCTTACACATTTAATTAATGTTGTATATGGTGCATATAGTGGTAGAATCTGGAACCTCTGGGCAAGGACTGTAAGTCTGTGCAGTCACAGCGCTGAGTATCTGTCGAAGTTCTACTATCTTTGGCTGAGCAAAGACAGCTGGGATGTGTGATGGTTGTTTTCAGAATGCTGATAGCAGTAGGCAGCCCCTCACTTGTCCATGTCTGTGCTTTTCAGAACAGGAGATGTGTTATCTTTGGACTGTGCTGTTATGACCTTAGGTCTCTACACTTCGTAATGATAAGGATGGTTAGTAGTAATTTGTAATAGAAAACCTTCTGATCTCCTTAAGGCCAACCAATGCATGTCAGAACTCCCCAGCTGGATGTTATAGGCTGAGTGTTGCTAAAGGACAATAGAGATTGTCATTTTGTTTCGTTAGAAATGCCTGTGGGTTTGGAGACATCCATTCTTCTTTCTTCTTCCCACAGAGCTCGAAGTGATTTGGGCATGCAGTAGTGACCATGAACATTTCTGGCTCCTATGCATTTCTTAACGGTATTAGATAAGCTGCTTGGTTTTGTAACAGAAAACAGCTCAACTCATCTTCTTGGAAAACGCTTGAGTGGCCAGCACTCGTCTCATCAGGCAGGCAGGCAGTCAAGGACGGTCTGGCTGTCTTGTTCTTTGTGCTGCAGTCCCATCTGATTGAGCTGGGGGAACAGAGCTTTCTCAGGTCAGGGAGCTTGTCTGAGGAGCTCTCTCCCTGTGGATGCCTGCCATCATTCTGCTGTAGCTGTCTTCAGGTCCCTGGGCGCAGCTCTTCAAAGTCAGTGCATTTCTTGGCAGCTCTGTCTCTGTCTTCTCCAAAGTGATTTGGTGTGGTTGGTACAGAGAGGCTGTGATGTCCACTTAGTTTAGTACCATATGCTAAAAGCCTGGATAAGAGATTGAGTTAAAAAATAAATAAAAAATAGTGGTAGGTTTATGTGCTTGTGTGGAAGGCTGTAGAATGACACCTGGGGTGACTGGTCAAATATATATGTGAGCTTGAGATTGGCAGGGGAATTTGGCACAGCATGCAGGCATGTGGATGAGCTGCAGGATCAAAACTTTCCGTTCCAATTGAAATAACAAGACAAGTCATCTCACGCGCTCTGACAAACTTTGGTTTCGTCAGCAGCCTTTTGATCAGTGGTTAAGTACCAGTGATCACACTTTAAATGATTACTTTGTTACACAAGGGAGAAATGCTAGTGTTGATGTCTGAAATGACTTCCCCCTGCTGTAGGTGACACCACAGCAAATAAAAATAGTGGGCATAGCAAGCAAAAATGTTATCTTGCAACCAAAGTGCAAATAACACTTCAGTGCTGTGATTTCACTGTCATGTAATGCTTTATTTGGGACTACATTGCAAGCAAAATGGAAAATTACTTCCAAGAAAACCTGAATCTCTGTGGAGTAGAAGTCTCAAACGTGCTATTTCTTGGATGCTCTGCAGAGCAAGCTGCAGTTTAGTGAGTAGGCCTCTCAGACCCACTAATCTGACCTTGATGGGAGTGAAAGGCTTAATGGCAAATCCGGGGAATTTAGAGTCAGGTGATGAGGCAAAAAGTAAAAGGAGGAAACCAAGATAGATAATATCAGCACAAGGGTGTAGACTTATTTTACAAAGTAACTGATTTTTTACAAGAAGAATGGAGTCTTTCAGGCCTCCAGTGAAATAGTTGACACACTGCCAGAAAGAAAAGGGAGTCAGCTTTTAGTGAGGATGACATCAAGAATAGTGACAAAAACCAGTAGGATCTAATTTCCCTACTTAGGATTTTTCATGTCTGTGTCCCTGAGCCTATTAAAATGTTGTGTGCCACGTGTTAGCAAGGCCAAACTAACAGGTTGAAAAGGAGAGACACATGGAAAAAACACAAATAGCAAAGATGCTTAACCATATCCTGGGATTGCTAAGCTCCATCCGGGCTGCTGACTTGCAGGTGCAGGGATACAGTCACCATGAATGTGAAGGCTCTGCATGGCTTTGGAGCTCTGTGTCGTTTGGATGTGCAGGATTGACTGTGATTGAAGGAAGTGAATGAGTACTTGCACAGTGTTGCTGAACGTGGTCTTTGGCAAATGCAGATTGCACTGTCTACATAATGCCTACAAAAGGCCAGTTTTCTATTACAAGTAGAGCAAGACTTCATGAGCTTGTTTGGGAAATACTTTGTGGAGTGGGTTGAAGAGAGAAATTTTTCTGTCAGGCTTGGATTTATCTATCGAATTTATATACCAATATAGATATCCTTTAAAAATGCCCGGGGAAGTAGACAGAAAATTCAGATTCCTTGTTTGGGCTGGGTGGTTCCCTTCCAGTTTTCAGATTGAGCTAAGCATCAGACAGGTAGGCTGAGACAGTCAGAAGGGAAAGGTTCAGTATGCTAAGAATCATAGAATCATTCAGATTGGAAAAGACCACTAAGATAACCTATTCCTGTTGACCCATCCCCACCATGCCAACTAACCATGCTCCTGAGGGCCACATCTACACATTTCTTGAGCAACTCCAGGAACGATGACTCCATCACTTCCCTGAGCAGCCTGTGCCAATAAGAGAAGAAAATTTTGGCAGCAGTCTAAAGAAGTTTTCCAGACAAAACCAAGTTTTCATTTGACAGTGACTGACCAGCAAGGAGACTTGTTCTATAGCAGGAATCTGCTAGTAGCAAAGAAGTAATTTAAGCTGCATTTCTGATCACCCTGAACATCTGTATAATTGCAGTTAATGAAAAACAAGCCAAAAGAAAACAAAAAAACACCTGGAAGGCTAAAAGAAGGGAGAACAGATTGAAATGGGAAACTTCCCATGCAGTTTCTGGTGTTGCTTTCTGACCCAATTTATTTTCAAGCCCTTAGGTTTGTGCTTTTAAATTTATTTTGTCTTACTAAGTGGGCCTTACAGCCCGTGGTTGTGATCTTATTAGTCATAATATTACCTCACAGGGTTTGGGGAAGAAAAAAAAAAGGAGAATGTATAGCCACTGGCAGTCTCTGATCTGAGCATCCTGTTTACTTTTTTTCATTTTTCCCCACAAATATTCTGTTCTGCATCTCCTTATTATGTATGAGAACTCTGCTGCAGGAAATTTACTTCCTGTAGTAGGGGTGAAGCACACACATTTCTTTTTTAGGCTAATGAAAGCTTAAGTGTTCTTACTAGCTGTTTGAATATAGTGGTATGTACTCTGCAGTTGATTTTATTTCTGTTTCCACTAAAATGCATATGTACATGTGGTGCAGAACAAAATAGAGGTTAAGAGAAAAGGTGATGAACTCTTGATATCCATATCATAAATGACTATGGAGGGCAGAGGGCAGAAGATAATCAGGCCTCTGTAATTAGTGTTCTAGTGGTACCCATGAGCCATTCTGAGACTGACAAAACCTTCAGATGAAAGCCTTGCTCTTGGCCTGTACACACGTGTGCACTCTGGGCTTTCCTTCTGCACATTGGGCCGGATGCTGTCTCAGCAAGCGCAAGCAGCTCTGGCTCCTGTATTGCTCTTAACTCTACTCAGGAGACTGGAGCAGGTGTTCCTTTGTCTGCATCCACTGAGGGCTCCTGCCCCGAGCACACCTGCCCTACAAAGGATGGAGCTGATTTGAACACACGCCCAACAAACACGGTTATGCATCAGGAAACAAGAAAATAACCCGGGGTGTGGTGCAGCATTGCATGTAAGCAGTCAGATTGCTTAGCCCCAAACTACTCAGCTCCCTTTCCCTGGGCTGTGCCTTAGCCCTTAGGCTACATTGTCTCAGGCTTCGTTTTGGCCTAATGGTCCCTAAATTTTTTATTACACTGTGGCAAAAACTCAGTAGAAGTTTTCTCACCCTAATTTTCTTGGTAATATTTATTCACAATTCTGATTTTGTCTGAATTTCAGGTATCAGTGTGATGAGTGCTGCTGGGGCAGTTTAAGACATCATTATTTGCACTGCCTCTCTGAGCGGGGAACTGCCTCGCAGGAGAGCTGTCAGAGTGTGTGCTGAGATCCTGCTTGACAACAAAGCCCAACTCGCAGATGGTCGATAACAATGTGTTTGAGTCAAGACATTGGATTGTGAAGAGGAGCAGCCAAAATGCAGGGACACATTTTTCTCCTGCTGACTTTGCTAGAGGGATGGGAGCTTCAGCCCTAGGTGACAGCTAACAGCTGCAGAATGATCGCATCTTAAACTGAAGCAGCTGTTGCTAAGTGACTGAGCTAAATGTGGCATTTTAATTTTGCAAATTTCACAAATTAATTTGGTGTACAGGTTGTTATCACCTTAGCTATAAATATGTTTATTTTCTTTTTTTTTTTTTCCATCTATTTGCATTTGAGACTGCCTAGCAATAACCGGGCAACAAAAATAGAATCCCCAACACTGTCTGCTTTCATTATTGTTTCCTAGCTGATCCTGTGATGTGATTTATATCTTGCCATCTGATTCCCTAATTGCAGTTTGCAACGATGAAGAAAACTGTACAATGCTTGAATTGCGAGCCTGTTTTTGTTAGAAGCACATGAAATACTTATTTGAAGACCAATCAGGAAGCATTCAAATCTTCCTTGGTGACGTGGGCTACTTTAGTTGTGTTGCTTGCTTCCTTCTGGATCTCAGACATCAGGAGTAAGATTAGCCTTGCATTGTGAAAGTGCTTACTCGACGTTTCAGTGTAGAAGGAGTACTGCCGGATTTTGTGATCCCACTTCTCTGCCAGTGTCAAACAGGTTCATGCAGAACAAGCCTTGCATGCTGAAACCTGGTCAGTCTGAAACAGCGTGTTAGAACAAGAGCTTACAGTTGGACATACTTTGCTTTGGGGATCAGCGGAGAGTTTGGAGACAGATACAGATACCTTGCAACTGGATATCCATGAGAATGAAAGAGCTGAACTGAAAGAGATTAAGTAGCTCTTTGTACATTCTTCCCTGTGAAGTGTAAAGAACTGAGGGCTTCATTGTTTTGTAACCACTTAAAAATTAAAGGGGAAGAACACTTGCTTTAGCACGGTCCTCTTGAATATGGTGTTCTTAGATGTGCTCTTCCCAGAAATCTAGGCATATGTGCTCAAAACAAAAAAACCCTCCACGCTGAGATTGCACAACAGAACATTGTCCTCTGCTGCAACCTGAACGTTTCCAATTCCCCGTGAGCAAGGAGCTTTCCCACACTTTCAAACACAATCCACATACATCAGCAGTTGGCTCACTTTCTGCAACAGCCCTTTGAAAATTATTTACCTTACTTCTCTGGGCCTTTTTTTCTCTATGCAGCCAATTTGCATCGTACTGCCTGGGTGGGAGAAGGCCACCACCAGCAGATTAAGATTTGGTGTCCTGTTTTCATGCAGGATTGCTATCTCTTAACACAAAGCATTTGGACAGAGGCTGCCAGTCTGATGCAAACAGCAATATGCAGTTGTCTGGTTTGGTCCCCCTCGTAGTTCACCAGCCTGCTGATGATTAGATCTCTGTATGCCTATGCTGAGCCAAGTCTGTCCTATTAGATTTGTATTTCCTATTGCAAATGCAGTCTAAAGGAATGATCTACTCTGAGAAGAGAGCTGGGAGACAGGAACTCCTGAATTCAAGAAGCATAATTTCAGTCATTTTTTTTGCTGCGCAGCCTCAGGCTACTGGTTGAGTGAGCTCTTATCTCATTTTCCCCATCTGTAATACTGCTCAAAGGGTGCTTTGGTGATTAATTTATGCTGATGAATTTAATTACTTGGTAAGAATTGAATACTTTGATAAGAATTGCAACAGCTCCCAGAAAATGTGGCAAAAAGAGAAGCAGAATAGCCAGCCTTAAAACTGCTGATTAACAAACCCAGACGAGATGGTGAGACTCAGGGCAAGAAACCTAGGTGCAGAAAGTAGTGCAGTTACAATGGTGCATTTTGTCTAAAATAGAGATCCTAGTTGAAATTATTCTTCCCCAACCGGTGCAATGTGACGTTTCTCTGATTTCAGAGAGTGTTTGACAGTAAAGTTAGACTGAAATCTCAGTTTTGGGTTGTGGTGCCCTGTGAAAAGGCTCACCTGGTGCTATGATGTTATTTTGCAAGTCCTGCAGGTAGGAATGGGAAAGTATATGTGAAGACAGACAAAGCTTACACAACTTGCACTTCCCTCACTTAAGACAACATATCTGCTCCATATTTTATATCTACAACATCATGCAATACAGTCAATTTATGAAGTTTTCCTGGGTCCTGCAGCCCAATCTGCAACTCATCAGTGGTTTGGAGAGCATTGAGATGTACATCATACCAAAGGAATTCTGCAGGGCCAGCTCTCTTGGCAGGCTCAATGTGATCTGTATCTCCGGAGTAACTTTGGTGTTAGTGTGACCAACCAGTATAATTGAATTACCAGCATCACTGTACCCAGCCAAACTGTCCCTGAGCTTTTGCAGCTCCCTCTGTTGGATTAACCATGGAAGCAGCTCTCTAACTGGCAAAATGAGCATTCCAGCTCAGCATTTTTGGTGAGCCAATTTTACTACACACCTATACAAATTACATTGCTGAAGACCTTTACTTTGTACTTTCAATGCACTGTTGTTCAAAGCTGGCAGGAAATGTTTCAAAACTCTGTGTATTTTTTTTTCTAAACATTTCAGGCAGCTGCTCTATAATCTTTGTGCTATGATTCACTTAATTCATCTCGGACATGATGCAAATAGGTAGGAATGGAGAATGTTACTTCCATATTTTCACAGCTTCCTTGTGAAGCAGCAGCACGGATCACCCAGTGACTCCACATCTGTCAGTGCTCTGCAGTTTTTGGTTGCTATCCTTGTAACCCAGTGAGACAGAATCAGAGATAAGGAAAGAAACAGGGGAAGGTTTTCCTCTGCAGTTCATTCTCCAGAGCTTTGTTCAGTCCAGTTTTAAATGGCTCAAGCTACTGAAGTGATTCAAGCTCTGACATTTTGGCAGGGTGTGAAACAGTGTCTGGCAGAGGTGCTGTGACTGAAGGGCTGGTTTTGTTCTCCCTGAAATGTGTGGCAAACATCTCTCTAGCTTCAATCAGAACAGGATTGGGTCTTGGGAGTCATGCAGTGTGAATAAGCTCAGCAAAAGCAGCAAAAGAATTTAACTGTTACACCATTACATTATATAAAGCCCTCCAGGCTGGCTGTCCTCTATTTATTTGAGTGTCCTCATATGTAGTGAAAGCAAGAAAAATGAGCTGATTTTGTTAGATTTTGAGTAATGAAATAGCCCTAGATTAGTGGTCCCTGTCTGATGTCTCATTCAAACCACTGCATGCATTGGACAGCTTTTCTTTTTAGACACTGAAGTGGAATCTCTCCAGAGATATACTTTAAAAAAATCAATACAGAGGGAAAAATAATTGATTTTTAAAATTATTTTTATTATTATTTTCTTTCTAAGACAGCCCCTTACATTTGGGCAGTCCCAAATGAAAGGTGAATTTATTGCAGTCTGATTCATTGCTCTCTTTCAGAGTCAGTTCCCTTGTTGCCTTGATGTTGCAGCTTTCTTTTCTATTTCTCCCTAATTATGAGTAAAAAGAGATTTAATATACATAGGTGGATTAACTTCACTTTCAGCATTGTTACTGTGGATTTCTCCCTGGCTCAGCAGGAATTGTTGATTTCCAGTTACCTGTAAATCTACTGTGTTTTTTCCAGATGTTCACAGACAAGGATTTCTTGCACCACTGGACTGTAGTGAAGTAGACAGAATAAGATGGACAGAAAATTACAAGAAAGAAAAGCGATTCTGAGTGTGTGTTGTAAAACCATTCCAGCTCTGTATGCTGGATCCTGGAAGGAAAACCTGTCACAGATTTGACTGCTGGAAGCAGTGTTCTGTGCTGCAGCAAATTTGCCCATTTTTGAGTCTCGCTTTTTGTCCCCAAGGCCAGGAAAGTCCAGATCTGAGAGCCAGGCCATGCTGTGGGCAGGGCAGCTGGGAAAGAGACAGCAACCATAGCACACCCTGTGATTTCTGCAGGTATGGTATCTTCCCAGTCTAAAGGCATGCTGTCATGTGCTTAGGATGTTTGTCTGCTTTCACCATTCTACTTTCCATGCTTCCTGTGCTGTCAGCAAGTTCCTTCATGCTCCAAAGACCCAAGTGAATGAGCAGTATTTACGAGCTTCCCCTCTTCCCCCCACCCCACTTCTGCCTACCTTGCAGTGGAGCCCCTCTAACTCTCCTCCAGTGCCTCATTCCTCGTTTGCAGCTCTGCCCAGATGCACAGAATTTACAAATCAGATTTGCTCTTGTGATTTCTAGTCAAGATGGAGCACTGAGGGACTCGCTAAGGGACTGTCTAGACTACATGTACATACCAAGGGTTGGCTGGGGGGAATCAGGAAAGAGAAAGACTTTTGAAAATGAGGTGAATGATGAAATGAATGATACAGGCTTGGAGGATGGAGGGGAGGACCAAGTAGGAGTAGATGTTTTTAAGTGGCTGAGGAAGAATAGAGGCAGAGATAGGCTTTTTTGACTGCAGAGAGAAGCTCTGATATTGGATAAAGCTGAGAGATTGAAAGAAAGGACATTCTGAGCGTCATGGTTACTTTTGGAACAGGCTGATGCTGTTTGTAATATCTGAAGGCAGGTTTTCAAGTTACAACATTTATTTTTCTCAATGTAGGCTTAAGATGTAAATGGTCAGATTCAGGTGTGAATTAGCATAGCTCCAGTGACTGACCCAGCCTGGTCAAAACATATGAGGAGTTGGGGGAAGAAAGCTTAGACATTTAAATATGTTTTCTACAACAGGATTACCAATGGCTGGAGATAAGTTTTCAAGAAATGAAGCTCTTCAGATCACTGAGAAAACAAAGTCCAAATCAAAACCAGGAACCAGTACACCTCCACAGAGCAGGACAAATCTGCCCATCTCTTTAAGCTTGAATTAGCAGCTTGCCTCAAAACTGGGATATAAGTACTCAGATTCAGCTGTTAGCTAATGAATCAAAGACTGAGCTCATTGTTAAGCCTTTACCCATCTGTATTTTATGACTTCCAGAACTACATAAGGCTTCCAGAACCAAATAGCCACTTGTGGCTTCCCTAGTATTCATCCTTACTTGCTGACTGCTCACCAAGGCACTGAGTGCTCTTAGCTGTCACTATGCAATTTCCTGGTTAAAACAGATCTGGAATGTAAAAGTATTCATCATCACCAGAGGTTTTGCTGGATTCCAGGGCTTCAGTGAAGCAGTAAGTGATGATTTAACATTGGAATGACACAAAGATTCCTCTGGGTTTTTAACCAGCTACAGCATAGCTCAACAAATAAGAAAACCCTTAAGGAGAACCTGAATGATTTGGGATGTAAGTGATAAAGAGCACACTAGGTTATAATTACTGTTACACCTGAACCACACAGACCGTGAATCTTTACCACAGTCCTCTCAATACAGAAATGAAGGCCCAAGTGACACATGGGACCATCTCTGGTATGATGCTCTAGCCTTTTATCCAGAATGAAGAAACTGGAGATAGCCAAATACTGAGAAACGGTACTGCAGAAACTGCAAGTGCCTAAGCCGCGTTTTCAAGTTGGTAAAACTGCAGACAGCGGTAAGATCCATTGTAATTCAGAGCCAGGTTTGCCAAAAGGGAGCTTATCTCTGCATTTGACCTCACTCTAGGCAGCAAAATCTCAGCAAATCAAAGTTGGAATTCGAACTGGCATAAGCTGACCATTTTCTGACATTGGAACACTCTAAAAGGTATGGAGAAAACTAAAGATTGCTGCTCCTGTGCATGCATGAATGCTTTTGCATTCATTAGAAATAGGCATTTGCTCCTGAGCATCATAGTTTTGCACCAAGAAACACAATTTTTGCTGCTTTAATCTATTGTTTTATCTCAACAAAGTGGAATGAAAAGGAGATGGTTCTGATTTTGAAGTGTTTTGTGCATGTTTTGCAGAGCTGTATAAGTTTATATGATACATAGAGCAGTGATGAATCATAGTCCACTTTCTTCATCACTTCACACCACTGTAAAAGCATTATTTTGCTGGATTTAATTCTGATTTACTGGTTGAGAGACCTCGAGATGGTAGAATGCTGACCTACTGTCACCTTCAGTTTTGCTTGCTATTACTTGCAACTTTTCAATCTTGTTAGCTAGGTCTTTGGCTGAGGAGCTTCCCTTCCCTTCCCTTCCCTTCCCTTCCCTTCCCTTCCCTTCCCTTCCCTTCCCTTCCCTTCCCTTCCCTTCCCTTCCCTTCCCTTCCCTTCCCTTCCCTTCCCTTCCCTTCCCTTCCCTTCCCTTCCCTTCCCTTCCCTTCCCTTCCCTTCCCTTCCCTTCCCTTCCCTTCCCTTCCCTTCCCTTTTCCAATCATTGCCTGACTGTTAAGTCTTAGAGATTTGTCATTAAGTTTCTCTCTATTTGTGACAATTCTTCAAGATATTTATGATCTCTGATTCCTTGTAGGCTGAGGCCAACTTGTCTGTAATTGCTCGAGTAGGTTAAAGGAGTGGACAGATGATTGCAGGTGATTAAATCAGTTCACCACAGCAAGTTACTGTCCCTCAGTCCTGTGACTTCACATGCCCCTCCATTCCCTGTGCATCATTTCAATCAAGGCCTGGGGATTTGATCTGCCTGAAAATCTTACTGAAAACTTTAGGTGGAGAAGTTTGCTGATCCCTCCCAGGTGCACACATCGCCACACTGACACAATGCAGGGAGCATAGGAGCAAAGATGCACAGCATGGTGTGAACCATCAATGCTGGTCTCGCTGAGAATAAACTTCTTAGAGAATAAACTGTCAGGCTGTGCCCCACGACATCTGGGCTCCTCTCTCTGCTCTACATCTAAAGTATAAAAAAAATGGACAGTGTTGGTCTTTGAGGCTGGGACTGGTCTCCCACAGAACCCTTTTTCACCCATATTGAAAATGGGAGACCCTTTTGAGATGTAAAAAAAACCTTTTTACCCATATTGAAAATGGGCCATCTGAGTTTATCCCGAGTACAAGGCAAGATGAATCATTTCTATGAAATTCCCCCTGAGCACTTTCTCCGCTCTGAGGACTTACAAGGCAAATAAATGATCTGCATTTCACTCATTCCTCTCTCAAGTACAAATTCTGGTTTGCAGCAGTAGCTCCCTGTCCCATTCTGCCACAGTGCATGGACATCTCAAACAGCCCTTCTGCCAAATGTTTGGGAATCCTCTCTGAAACACGGTAGAGAAAGAAGTTTTGAGATCTGGATACAGATATAAAAGCAGCCATAGCAGGGGCTATTAGAGCAATCCACAGGCTGATTTTGGGCCAGGCCTTAGGCCAGCTACTGCCAGTAACCTGCTATCACCATTCTCCATTTCACTGCCAGCTGGTTGGATAAATGTGTTTGGTTAGATATCTCGCAGAGAGGACATGCTTAGGAGTACTTTGCACCAATCTCCTGCCTGCCTTCAAAACTTGTTCTCAAAATTATCAGGGTGCGTCCTTGCTTCTTAAGAGGCTTTCTGATATAGAGTACAGGAAGAGTCACTCTTCAGGACTCGGTTTGGGATGGAAAAGGAGCTGTGCTCATTTCTTCCTTCAGCTCTGTGTGCTTCCTTTGCAGTATGGAATTTGAGCTCAGCTGTGCAGTTTTCCTCACTGCAGTGATCATGTAGGCATGACTCCCACGTACCTGGGGGTTCCCGTATCAAGGGGGAAGTAATTCTAAGCGTGATTCTAAGCAGATTGAAATCAGCTCTGCTGCACTCCAACCTTCCCTGCCACTCCTTGTGTTCTCACTTCCTCTATTTGTGTGTTTCAGTCGGATTCATTTATTGCTGCTGAAGTTCCCGAACAAACTTATCAGGGGAACTGATAAACGTTGATACAGGAGGGAAGGGCAAGGCTGTGCTGCTGTATACGGGCATGCTGTGCCAGTGTAAGAGCAGGTCTGACGCGGTGACCTGCATTATTTCCCTCCCATGTATCTACCTGCTCCACTTAGTGTGTGACATCTCTATGTCTAGACGGCCTCACCGTTTCCTGTTCCTGAATGCCTGTGATCAAGTCCCATCTCTTCTCTCCCAGCAGAGCATAAGCGTGGAGCTGAACACTCCTGCTAACTGTGGGGACAAGTTTCCTGTGAGCTTTACATCGTGGGGAGAGCAAACCCCAATCTCCTGCAGTATGAGGTAACATCCCTGCGATACGCACATCCTGCTGTGCAGCACAGCAGCAGAGCAGAGCCCGTTTCCCTTCTTTCCTTTTTTGGATCTGCGTGCACACGGTCCCTAATGGAGCCGGTTCTGAGATACCAAGAACAGAAACCAAGTCACTGCAGCGCCTCACGACTACCGGCGATCCCCTTCCTCGTCGTTATCACCGTAATCGCGAACCATCCTTGACGCCCCTCACCAACACCAGCTCCAGGTACCGGACACCGAACGATCAGCCCATCTCAAAGCTCCAACACAACCCACCGACCCCAAACTTCTCCCCCAGCTCTGGGCTGCCCACCTTGGTGGAGGGGGCGGACCCTTGGACCCCTCCGGAGCCAATGGCAGCGGGGAGGACGCGGGGAGGCGGCGCCGGGCGGCCGCGGGGAGCGGGCAGGGCAGAGAGCGGGCGGCACCTTGCAGCGGGCGGAAGGTGAGTGCTGCCGGGCCGGGGATTTCCTCCCCGATTTTTTTCTTTTTCTTTTTATTTTTTGCAACTGGAAAGTTTGCAAAGAGGTTGAGCGGTTGGGTTCTTATTTTTCTTCTCTCTCTCTTTTTTTTCTTCTTCTTCCCCTTTCCATTCAATTTAAGAAAGGGGGTGGGGGTGAGATTGCCTCCCTCCTGCTTTCCCAGCTCATTCATTTAACAAAGGGAGTTGTATCCAGCCTCGGGCTGTGCGATCGAGAGCCTCTTGCGGTCTTCGGGTAGAGGTTGGAGGGGGGAAAATCGGGGCTCAGCCCGCGCCTGGTGCTGGCTGTGGCTGGAGGGGCTCCGGGGGCCGTGGGATGTGGGGGGGGGGAGAACACAAAGAGTTGAAGAGCCGACCCCGTGCTGAGTGATGCAGCCTCGGGCTTTGTGTGTGGCTCTATGGTAGGGATGCAGACGTGGGAGCGTTTCTCCTTAGCCCCCTCCGTTCCGTGTGTGAGATCTGTTGTTATTCAAGATCTTAACGGCAAAGCTGAACTTAAGATCGTGGCACGGCTTGGATTGGAAGGGATCTCTCGAGGTCTCCGATCCAGCCCCCACTCCGGCTCGGATAAGGGAGGGAACGGCAGAGAGGAGACCTTGCGAGTTGGGTGGCACCTCTGGGTGCTCCTCGGAGCCCCAAGGAGAGGCAGCACCGCAGGGCGAAGGGCAGCAACTCTTGTCCTTTCCTCAGTGCATGGAAACCCGCAGCTCTCCCATGCTTGCAATCCTTGCTTTTGCTGCTTTTGTTATCCAAAGGGCTTAAAATCCACGATTAGTGGGAAGAGCTGGCTCCATCCGTGTGTGTGCCACGGTGCATCTGCTTCTGCTGGGCATTGCTTGATCCTTACTCAGACACTACCTCCAGCAGCAAGATTTATAAATAAATAGATGTCAAGACCTCTGCTTGTTACCAGCTGTAAGGCATGTATTTTAGGTGGTGATTAAGTACACTGTGTGCGTATGTAAGAACAACTGTAGAAGCTGTTTAGTTCTTGCCAAGCTTTTTAAAGTGAAAGCAGACATTGTAGCTGGTGAAATGGCTGTGCTGGGCACGGGAGGGAGACTGTTTGTTCTCCTAGCTTGCAATTACTCTTTGTACAGTGACTCACGGATGCCTTTCACTGAACCGCCTCCCTGCTTTCCTTACCTGGAGTTTCCTGGTGTTGCCTGGTGCAGCAGTGAGCATCACCCTATCTGCTGCTCTAACAGCCTTCCCGTTGTTGGGTGCTTTTGTCTTGCTCAAAGCTTTTTAGGATAAGGCTGGAAAAACTCATCTGTGTGGAGCAGCTCATGTGTGTGTCCACTGGGTGGTTAGGCATTACTTTTCCCTCTGTTTTCACTGGGTTAGGCAGAAAAGGGCTGTAAGAAAGAAGGGGACACTCTGTAACAGAGGATGATGTGAGAGAACAAGGGGAAATGGCTCCGAACTAAAAGAAGGAAGGTTTAGGTTGGATATAAGGAAAAAGTTTTTTATGTTAAGGATGGTGAGGCACTGGCACAGGTTGCCCAGAGAGGTGGTGGGTGCCCCATCCCTGGATGCAGTCACGGTCAGGCTGGATGAGGCTCTGAGCACCTGATGGAGCTGTGGTGTCTCTGTTCATTGCAGCACAGTTGGATCAGATGGTCTTTAGAGGTCCCTCCCAACTCAAATGATTCTATGATTTTATGATAAAATATACTGCTTGTCTATTGCTTTTCTGACTGCTTTGATTGCACTGGAAATACAAACGTATTGTTTTGCCCCAGAAATCTGTTGAATTATTGCTGATTCTTGTGGATTCTTTCCCAGATCTGTGCAGAGCTTTCCTCAGCTTTGACTGCAAGTGCATGAATTACACCTGGTTTCTTAAGCAGTTTTGTTTTTGTTTAACTGAAGATATGAGTGAGCTTCAGTGTGGCTTCTTTCTCTGTTTTGCACCTTCATAGGTGTGGGAAGTTTCGTTATTTTGTAACCATGGCTGTGATGGCCCAGTTCCCTTACATTCTTATGAGCATATTGAAACACCTATAAAAATAGACTTTTCTGGTTAGCAAAACAGAAACGATGCTGAGTTCCACCCTTCGAGTGATCTGGGTTTACAGTTCATCCTGTCAACAGCACATGATAACAGAAGTAAATAGACTTCATAAAGGGTCTGAAAGCAACCATGCTTTGTGAGGAAGTGTAAGAAAACAGCCTGAGACCAAGCATCTGTAAGCAAAAGCCATATTTCTTTAAGTCTTACATTGTTAGACCTTTGACACATGCATGAATCTCTCTTGTTTTTTACCTCTTTGGGAAGGGGAAAGAATACTGCATGTCAGAAATGTATTGTGCCTTTTTCTGTGCTTGCCCAGGAGCTTTGCTTGCGTGTTCATCCTCTATGTGGAATTGGGAAGAATGTAGAAGTGTTCTGCTTGATGGCAAGGGCTTGTGCTTATGGAGAAAATTATCTAGTGTGTTGCATTTCATATGGACTTGCACAGCTCTCACCTGGGGGGAGGTGCTTTGAAGCCCCATTCCCAGTGGGAGCAGAACCAGGGCTGGCAGCAGATGCTCAGTGATGCAGCGCGTAAGGCACAGCAATCAATTCTTCCCTCCTGAGCAAAAGGCATGTGGTGCTCTTTACGAATAGGTAGCTTGAAACACACCAACACTATTTATGCTAACTGGGATTTACTCATTAGAAAGAAAAAGGCTCTTACAGGACATGCTAAGTATTATAATTTATCATCATTTGGGAGACAGTGGAGTCGCCGTCCCTGGAGGTGTTCAAGAAATGTGTAGATGTGGCACTGAGGGCATGGTTTAATGGCTGGTGGTGATGGTTGGCTGTTGGACTTGGTGATCTTAGTTGTCTTTTCCAGTCATCATGATTCTATGATGCCCCAGTAGGTGTTTTAAAATAGGTCACTGAGTTGCACTCTAAAAATGCAGATTGCTCTTTGTGCTCATGCTGGTCCCCTGGATCTCACTGTTACTGCGTTGTACGTGGAGCAGAGAGCTTAGAGTATTGCTTCCTCATCTCAATTTGGGGATCCAAGCAGCTGTGCTAACAAATGCACTGGTATTCTTGCATAGCTTTCTCCAGCTCCTTTCGTTTTAGCAATTGTTTGCTGGGGTGGTGCAAGAGGAAGCAAAAAAGCTATCTGATGAAGTGCGTTTCCAGGGGAATTCAAAGAAACAGTGGAAGTATTCAGGTCTTGTTTATGTACCAATGTACTTCTCGTAAGTTACTGAAGCTCTGGAGTAGCTGTTTAAGCTGGCAATCCACGTGTTCTGTTCTTCCCATCGTACAGCAAACGATGGCCTTTCTGTGTCTCTTACATCTTGTCTGAGACACAGGTTAAACAGCAACTGTCCTTCCATGGTTTCCTTCCTTCTCACAATCTGTGCTCTTTGGACCTGCTACACAGCCAGCTTATTTCGCTCTTACACTGATATAACTCCCTTAAAAATCATTGTTTTTCCTACTTCTCTTCTAGAATTACTGACGTCAGGTGGTGGTAAGTGAGGTATCCTTTTGTCAAGGAGGAGAAAATGCTGATGGGACAGAGGAAAGGTCATATTTTGGGTAAAACAGACCAAAGGAGAAGATTGCACAAGTAGTAATCAAGTGTTCTTTCAGAAAGGAAAGAATTTCTCCCATAATAACACTTTGTGATCCCAGTTAAGGTATAGGAAGCATGGCATGTGATGTATGGTGTGTGTGTGTATACATATATATATATATACTGAAGTTCATGATGTAGCTACTAAAATCTTCTTGATCTTGGCCTTCAACTACAAGGCTAACAAATCACGAGGCAGGTATGCATTGTGTGGGGTATAAAACCTTGTTTCATCCTCTGTCCTCTTCTTTATAAAGTTAATCCATACATGTAATCTAAAGTGAAAATGGAGTATAAAAATAACAGGTGTTCATATTTGTGTTTTTAGAGCAGGGAGCGTCATTCCAGGTTCACCTGAAGCATTGTCTCCTGCCTGATGTGTGTAGTGCCTTTCCACAGTTTACAGGTGAGGTAGAATGACCTTACAGGTGAGGTAGCTCTTGGTGACTTTACAGATGGCAGCAGAGAGAAGAAAAATCAAATAGAATCATAGAGTCAAGGAAAATCAAGAATCAAGGCCAGATTGGATGGGGCCCTGGGCAGCCTGGTTTAGCATTAAACGTGGAGGTTGGCGGCCCTGCATGCGGCAGAGGGGTTGGAGATTCATGATCCTTGAGGTCCCTTCCAACTCTGGCCATTCTGTGATTCTGAGTCACTGGCTGTCCTGAGTTGGAAGGGATCCATAAGGATCATCAGGTCCAACTCCTGGATAGAAAAATTTAAGATACAGTCTGGCATCCAGAGTTGTAACAGCACCACTTTGGGACTTGGAGTTACTTTCTGGAAGTGTGAGTAGGGTTTGAACTGTTGGTTCTCTTAATGTCTGTAAGTGGCACAAGGATATTTGGTATGACGGCTCTCTTATAAGATAGAGCTGTTTATCAGGGCTTGGATTCTATTCATGAAGCAGGAGCTGGAGTGAGAAGCATATTTCATTGGAACTGGTGTCTTACTGCACGTGGTTTTTCTCCTCGTTTGTATGCAGAAAGCTTTGTATGATGTGAAATACCTTATTGGTTCTTTAGCATAAAGAATTTCCAGTATAAATTATTTTCTATACTTGCAGATTACCAAATGCACGTTCTCAAAATATGAGTGCCTTGGCCACTTAGCCCAAACTCCTCTGTAGAGAGAGGAGAAAAGTAATTCCTTTTATAAAACTTGAATTTATTTTTCCCAGCTAGCTGTAAATGAACATGCAGTTTCACCAGCAAGCTGAATTCAAAGGCTTTGTGCCAGAATGAATCTATCCTTTGCCTTTAGGAGGTATTTCAAGAATGTCTTATTTCAGTCTTGCTTTGGAGAAGCTGTAAGTCAGAGCTGAGTGTAGAATTCATGTGCATCCATAACTCAGTCTTGTTTGGAATGAAGAATAAACTGGTTTCCTCCATCATCAGTGGGGAGGAGTAGATCTTTCTGTCTCAGTAAATCCAGTCACTACTACTGAGGCTATTGGGTTTGTTTCTTGTAAGGTGCAGCATGGGCTTGAGGCCATTACTGAGCTCCGTAACCCTCTGTGTTGATGTAGAAGGGGAAAAAAGTACGAGGCCAGACTTATAATTTATCTTTTGCTTTTTCTAGTTCATTGAGCTGCTCACCTGAGTCTGAACTCTGGTGTTCCTTCATAATAAAAGGTAAATTTAACAGTCAGGTAGCAGCTGCAAAAACCAGGGAGTGCATAGGAAAAAAAGGAATTAGCAGCAAATGGGCATGTCAGAATTTGAAATGCAATATTGATTAGTTCATTAATTTTAATAAGACACTCAATTATAAAACACCCATTACATTTTGCAGTTTCTTCTGGAAATAGAACAAGTTATACATCCTTATTCTTTCAGGAACACCTCACTCATGCTGAATTTTAGCATCATTTCCTTTGCAAACCACAGAATGTGTTAACTCTTCCTGTAGCCCAAGTTTGTCTATGTCTTATTCTAGCAAAACATTATCTTTAGTAGGCCACTGTTTTCAGTAAGCTGCAGGACTTACACGTAGCATGTACAAACTGAAAGGTACCTTAACTGAGAGTGATCCAAATCAGCATGTCGTTGAAATAAAGACTGCAGTTGAGGTCAAAAGGCAGATATTTAAATACTGGCTAATTGCTAGAAAATCAGGCAGATCCATTTAAAACACAGCACATAAAAATAAGCCTTTATTTAAGCTCAGGAAACAAGTGTGAATGGGAGTGTTGGCTCGTGAAGAGTGTCACAGTTTTCTTTATGTTTAGAAATATGTTGTATGGCCTTTATAATACAGAAATGTACTTTTCAGTCTGCAGGTCTTGATGACTTCAGGCTTGTTTCCAACGTGGATCTCTGACTTTGTTTAAATAATATCTCTAATAAAGGATTTCCTGCAGGTAGTTTGAGGCACTCCACTCTTGGCACTTCTTGCTGAAGTCAGGAATTGCTGTAGGAATATTTGGTTTCCATGCAAGAATGAGGCTGCTGGAAGACCTAAAATAAAGACCCTGGAATGACTGTTTACTATGGATTCTCTGAGGGCTGTACTGAATGGCATTTTCATGGATGTGGTCACTGCTAACTCTTTTTTTCCACAACAGTTTGATTGAATTTTATTGCCAGACTACCCAGGAAAGCAAACTTTCCTGTTTAAACCACAAAATGTTAACCACAAACTTAGAGTTCACATCCCTGCCTTGCCCTGCTGTTGTGCTTGTCTTCAATCCCACTTGGGAATGAGATGTAAGTTCAATTTCAGTGTTGCTCCTGTGGCCTTGCAACCACAGCAGCAGATTGTAGAATCATTCAGGTTGGAAAAATCCTTTAAGATGATCCAGTCCAACTGTCAACCCATCAGTGATGATTAAGGGAAAGCATTGGGAGCTGAACTAAGAGGGGTAGGCATGGGGGATGGTGGTGCTGCAGAGCACTTTGTTTAAACCATCCCATTTCTGATAATCTAAGTAACAGCTGAGCTTTTTTGGTAAATCTTAATGCGTTTTATGGGTGTGTGTGAAGGTGTTTGGTCTTTCTGTTAAGCTCCAAGATTCTGGAGATGTGAAGGCTATGTAAAAATCTGTGTCACACAAGGGAGACTTCTCCCACTCCTATCTGCAGGAAGAGTGACAGGATTTGATCCAAGTGTGCCTTGGAGACTTAAATAATGAGGTTTAAGTGTGGTTGAGCCTTCAGTTCCTAACTTTGTGTGGGAAAGTGAAGGATTCTGCGGCGTTTTAAAATTCAGGGAGTTTATTAACAGCAGAAGTTGTGGATGCTCCATCCCTGGAGGTGTTCAAGGCCAGGATGGATGGGGCCCTGGGCAGCCTGAGCTGGTGCCTGATGTAGTGGTTGGCAACGTGGCAACCCTCCCTGCAGCAGGGGGGCTGGCACTACATGATCTTTGGCTTGGTTTGGAAGGGGCTTTGTTCTATGATGCTATGAACTTAGTTCTGCTCAATCACTAAAATCTTGAGTTGATAGCCTTACAAAAGCCAGAGAAGTGAAGGGAGGAAGGAGGAGGTACTGCAGCACTATACTGCACTTACACTGATCTAATAAAAAATCTCTTCTAATTTCTGGCTCATCAAATTTCTCATTGTTACATCAACCCATTTGTCTTGGTAATAAGATGACAGGTGAAAAACCTGCAATCTCTTACTTTTCTGTATCTTAACAGATTCTTCTCCCATGCCACTTTGAATCCTTTAATAGCAGGGATGATGATTAAAAGGGCCATATTAAACTCCTAAAAAGCAGCAGAAGTTTCTTCCACTGTGAAACCAGTGCCGGAAGAGTCTGAGAGAGTGGGAATAGCATTATTTTTTGAGGCTGCCTTCAATCCCTATCTCATGTTCCTAAATAAGACTTTGAAGACATTTTATGAGCAAAATTAAGCTGACATTTCATCTTGATGAAGCTGCAGCCTGGCAGTGTCAAACTGCTGTCTCTCCTTTATATCTGGGAGCACTGACAGTCATATTAAATGTAATTTGGTGCATATGTGGGAACTAACTTCTGCAGGTATTGGAATCAGTGATCCTTTTGGGTCCTTTCCAACTTGGGATATATCTATGATTCCTTCTGTACGCTTTTGATTTTTTTTTTCCCTCCCACCCTCTGTCTTCATTCCTTAACTATATCTCTTAAAGCCTATCTCTTCTTTCTTTTTTCTTTTCCTTCCCCCTTTCTACAGTAACACTGTTCATCTCCTGTCCAGCTCTACTTTCCCTGGACACCCACAAAGCTGATGAGAAATGGAGGCCTAAACCATCTGTGATCCTGAAGATGAGCAGTAGGGAGGTAGTGTGCTTCGTGTTCCACCCCACTAAGAAGCAGCTGCTTCAGGGCTCTGCAGGGGGATAAAGGTTGGATAGGGGGAAGAAACTCATGGCCTGCCTCTACGGAGAAGGCAGTTTTGCTGATGGGACATGGAAATTTTAAAATGTGCTGATGTCATTCAGAAAGGCTGAAGAGGTGAGGATAGGGCTGGGAATTGCTTTTCCTTCTAGAAGAAAAAGCAAAAAAGCTTGGATTCCTCCAGGGCTCTTCTGGAAGCCGGAAGGATCGTATGATTCTATGAAAGCAGAACACAAACAGTATATTCTTCTGTGTAGGCTGTCTTTAAATGGAGGCAGACGGCCAGAGACAGTGTTTGAATTCTAGGTTCAATAAAGGCACATCCTCCAGTTAGACACAGCAAAACAGTGTCAATTTTTAGAATTAAAAACAGTGCCTAAATGCTTCAATAGCTTGTCATCAGGTGACTCACTGCGCTGTCATAGTGGGGACTTCTGGCTTGCATGAAAGTTATCCTTGCTGAAACAGCATCCTGCCAGCTCACATTAACAGCCCTCTCTCCCAAAACTGTTTCTGATTTACTCCTGGTGAAGAGGGGTTTTGGAGAGAGGGGCAGGACCGGAAGCTAAGGGGAAGTTTAAAGATGAGAAATCCCATTACATTTTTCTTTCTGTTGTTGATGACTTCCGAGTGCCAGCTTTTTCATTTCTTCTGTGTTTGTGTTTCTGAATTGTGTCCAGGGGTTGCAAAAGAAAAAAACATTCAGAAGTGATGACCATATCTGTAAGAATTTAGCCATTGACTTGGTCTGACCAAAAATGCCTTTTCTTGTCTGCGATGACTTCATTTAAAGTTATAGGCTACTTAAAACAACGATAATAATGTTTAAGTGATCTCAGCTTGAGTTTTCTTCATCTCCTGCAGTTGATTTGGGAATTGTCAGAATCATGATTTTTTTTAATTATTATTATTTTTGCTTAATTCACACTATCAGTTTTCTTTTAGATGCCCTTTTGCTTTTTTAGGAACAAATCCTTTGTAACATTAGGTATTAGGTACATCCTGCAAGAGAGCCCTTCCTGCCTTCTGGTCCAATACTTATTCATCCTCGGACTTAAGTCCAAATGCCACCACCAGTGCTCATGTGAGGCTTTTTCTCTTCCCACTTTTCTTCCCGAAACATTTGTTCATATGCTTTCAAGCAGCATAAATGCGTCAGTTCAGGAGATAATGGTCACAGAGATTAAAATAATCTCATCCGAGCAGTGAGTGGCTTTATGCCTTTAACATCATACTTATTTCTGTCATCAGCTTCGTGCTTAGTATTGCAGTGCAGATCTTGCATATCTGCTGATGTTCGGTCGCTCTCACAATGCCACCCTGTTATTTTGGCTCAGTATCCAGGAGCAGTGACTTCAGCAAGGTGATCTCATCCTACTTGCGGTGTAGCTGTGTTTGTTTTTGAAGAGTTGAGATCCCAAAATCTGTTCCGTCTGCACCTCCTGTAGGCAAAGGCAAATCCCCTGAAATCCAGTAGGATGAGCATGTGCGATCTCTGTTCTGTCATCCTCCTTTCTCAGCAGTTTAGTGGGCATGGTGGTGATGGATTGATGGTTGGACTAGATGATCTGAGTGGTCTCTTTTCCAACCTTCATGATTCAAGAAATTAACACATTTCTCTGTTTGGGAACTTAACGTTTTTCTTTCCACTGGGATGTGAATGGGGTGAGCAGTGAAAGGCTTCTGTAGCATAACTTACACTAGTTTTTGTTTGTCCTCTTTGTGACAGCTGCAATCCTAAATTCCTTAGGAGCTAACCCTATGAATTCAGAAGGAGAGACTCTGTGGTTGGTATTGCACTGTTCTTGATTAACAGATTAGATGCTTGTTTGCCTTTTTCCTGAAACTGGCCACCTCCACCCCATCTCATTACAAAGCTGTAGAGTGAAGATGTAGCTGCTGGCAGCTGTTTTCCTTCTCATAATCGTTTTTAGTTGACCACATTAAAAGTATAACTCCGATCTTGCACTTTCTTGGGGATGGACTATGTGCTGAAAAGATGAGATGTCTCCCTCTCCACCTGCTGGGAGCGTGCTTGAGTTTCCCTGGGAAGCGATGTTACAAGGCGAAGCTTGACAGAGCTGAGCTCATCAAGGCATGCTGCCATCCAAAGGCAAGGTTGCTTTTCCTCTTCAGCACTTGGCTGTGAGCTGAGCTGGAAGAATACTTAACAGAGTGACATGCAGTGTCATATTAAAGATCCTAGAGCTTCTGTGGCTTAGGAACCTGGATGGGGCTGGCCATATTTAGTATCTTTATTGATGAGTGAACCCTTAGTAAGTCTGCAGATGACACCCATCTGAGAAGTGCAGATCTGCCTGAGGGTAGGGAGGCCCTTCAGAGGGACCTGGACAGGCTGCACTCCTGGGCTGAGGCCAATGGGATGAAATTCAACAAGGGCAAGTCCCGGGTCCTGCACTTGGGTCACAGCAACCCCATGCAGCACCATGGGCTTGGGGCAGAGTGGCTGAAAGCTGCATGGAAAAAGAGGATCTGAGGGTGTTGGTTGATGCTCAGCTGAACGTGAGCCAGCATTGTGCCCAAGTGGCCAAGAAGGCCGATGGCATCCTGCCTTGTATCAGAAATAGTGTTGCCAGCAGGAGCAGGAGCTGATGGACCCTCTGCATTCAGCTCTGGTGAGGCTGCACCTCGAGTGCTGTGTTCATTTCTGGGCCCTTCACTGCAGGGAAGATGTTGAGGCCCTGGAGAATATCTGGAGAAAGGCAACAGAGCTGTGAAAGTTCTGGAGCACAAGTCTTATAGGGAATGGCTGGGGGAACTGGGATTATTCAGCCTGGAGAAGAATAGAGTCTGGGAGACATTATTGCCCTTTACAACTTCCTGAAAGGAGGATGTAGCGAAGGAGAGGTCAGCATCTTCTCCCAGGAAACAGCGCTAAGGCAAGAGGTAATGGCCCCAAGTTGTGCCGGGGGAGGTTTGGGTTGGATATTAGGAAAAAATTATTCTCAGAGAGAATGGTCAATCAGTGGAACAGACCCCCCAAGGAGGTGGTGGAGGCACTGTCCCTGGAGGTGTTCATGAACTGTGGAGATGTGGCACTGAGGGACACAGTGGGGATGGGTTGGTAGTTGAACTTAGTGATCTTAGTGGTTTTCCAACCTTAACGATTCTTTGTAAGGACTGTAAGACATGAGAGCAAATCTGGTGGCTTCTCAGAGTTAGTTCATAAATAAGTGTTTTTACTTTTGAAAGATCTACCTGCTGGGGTGCCTGCTTTGTGTAGGTTTTCATTTCTTGTTGTTTCGTTCTTAACTGCATCTACTCCCAAGCTCTCTAAACCTCTGCCCCATGCACATTCAGCTCCTGCTGCTTCTGCTTATGCTCAGTATCTGAAAATCCTTGCAACAAAATGGGTTTTAACTCTCTGTCTGGTTCTCTGTCTTCAGTAAATATGTTTCAGAGACAAAAGGCTTGACAGAAAAGCCCAACTGGCACATACATTTCCTACTGCTCTCTTTGTGCTCTTCTCCTCAGCCTGGGCTCTGTGCTACAGTGTGGAAGCACAATACTTGCAATCCCTGCCATGCTCTAAGGACTTTGACCAGAGGATGCTTTCAGAATCCATTTTGTAATGTATGAGAGCATTTTGGGTTTTTTTCTGTCTCTTGCCCACATAATGTCTTGCCTGCATAATGTCACTATTACATGGCTCCGAATAATCTTGAAATGATGGTTCAAAATTGGAAGGATGCTTTCCATAGCAGGTTAGAAATGGTCAGCTAAGACAAAACTTCTTGGTGTCCAGCTGAAACAAGTTTTAATCCAAGACAGAATTAAGTTGCTAATGCTGCTGCCATTCACACTAACCCGTGTTTTTATATAATCCTGTTGTTTTCCAGTGCTCCTTCCTTGCAGTCCTTCAGCTTGTAATTAAAACGGTGTAGTGCAGGAGTCATCTCCTGTACAAACCATCCTGGCTTCCTCATTGAGGTGCTGCCCTTCTCTGTCACCTTCCACCTCAGCACTGCTTATAAAGGCTCACAGGGAGAATAAAACAAGCATGCTGGAGAGGTAGCGTTCTTTCTTCTGTTGTGCAGGTGAAAAGGGCAACACAGAAGCAGCAAGCGCAAAGGGGAACAGGAAAACACATATCTGAATAGCCTGAAATCTGGGTGGAGAGGCTGGCAGTGTCTGTGCCTCAGAGCCCGTAGTCAGGATGAAAACAAGATGAGAATTTTTCACATTGTCAGGAACTATGCAGGACGTATTCAGTAAAACCTGTACATGAAGAAACAAAAGCAAAAAAGGTGTTTTTGATAACCTGGGGCCGTAACTCTGGCAGTAGCCTATGGGTGTCAGTGGGGACATTCAGGGATTGTCTTAGCAGCATTTCCAACCTTGAGAGCAAAAGCAGAGCATTTCTAAAAGCTGTGGGTAGGCATCTAGTGGGAGCCCAGAAAGCTTGTGGGCGCTTGATTCCCTTGGAAGCTGTTGGGATTTGGCACCCAAGCTAGTAAAGTATTTTTAAAGACTCCTAAATATCTTTCTGGAAATTGGGTCTGATGTTACTAGTCAGCCTGAGAGGTGAGATTTTTTTTTGTTAAGTAACTGCTGCCTTTGATCCCTGTTATTTCTAGCAGATTAACAGAAGGAGATCGAGGAAAAGCAGTAAGGGTGGCTGTGGGGCTAGCAAGATCGACTCAAGAGGAAGTTATAAGCCTATGTGCATGGCTGATTTTATAAAATGAGGAGAGCAGGAGTGTTTATGGGCTTCTGCAGAGTCTAAGTGGCATGGAATGGAGGGTGTGAAAGAAGGAAAACTTTGGTCTGTGCTCTACGAGTGCCTGTGCAGGGTAATGTGGGAGTTGGACTAGATGACCTTTGAAAATCCCTTCCAACGCAAATGATTCTTAGGGTACACTTGGGGGTGTTTGGTGACAGTAGTGTAGGAAGTTGGAGTTTGGGTACAGTTGGAGTTGATGAAGCCCTTGCAGAGGGTTGATTCTATCAGTCTTAACTTCCGAAGATACTGCAGACATGCTCACACCAAGCACGCTGTAACCAGTAGGTCAGAAAAATTAATTTGAGGTAAATATGAAACAAAAATTAGACCAAATAATGAGTCAGCAGGATTGAGTGGCATTCAACTCAGAGTCCTGAGGAACTTGAATGTGAAACTGCGGAACTGCTGGCCAGCCTGTATCATTCACTGCTATAGACTGCTGCTGTGCCAGAGGACTGGGTTGTTGCCAGCGTAATTCCCATCTATAAAAAGGACTCTTGAGGGGATCCTGGGAACCACACGCTGCACAGTCATGATACCAGTTTTCAGATCTGAAATATGGGTCTCTGAACACATGGGTAAATGTTTTCTGCTGGAAAAGAGTCAGTGTGGCTTCTGAAAATGAAAATCTTGCTGCACTGCCCCGTGAAATTCTGTGGGGTCTTGTTAAGAATGGGGTTAAAGTGGATGAAGTATATTTGGAATTTCTGAAGACTTTTGTCAAGATGTGAAACTCTTCCAACCTTGGAGCAGAGGTGGTTTTGTAGTTTGAAAGCTGAGTGGATAATGATTTGTTCAGTCTGGAGAAGAGGGGGCTTAGGGGAGACCTTACAGCTCTCTCTAACTCCCTGAAAAGAGGTTGTAATGAGGTGGGGGTTGGCCTCTTCTCCCAGGTAACAATGATAGGATGAGAGATAATGGCCTGAAGTTGCATCAGAGGAGGTTCAAGTAGGACATTAGGAAAGATTTTTTCTCGGAGTGGTGAGGCATTGGCACAGGCTGAACAGGGAGGTGTGGAACACCTCTAAGGACAGGGACTCAAGAACCACAGAGATGTGGCACTGAAGGACAGTGGGCGTGATGGGGAAGGGTTAGGGCTGGACTTGATGATCATAGAGGTCATTTCCAACATTAACGATTCTGTGCTTCTAAGTAAAACACTGGGTGTAATTTCACTTCTCAGGATGGAGAGGGAAACATCCCAACGTAGCAGTAACCAAAAAAGCCATCTTCCTCATCTGGTATTGGGTCAGTGGTATCTTTACTGTTGTATGAATGCTTGGTGCACCTGCACCTTCTGTGTGCTGTGTAGTTCTGGTTTCTGTGTCTGAAGAAGCAGGCAGTGGAGCAACAGAAAGGCAGCAAGAAGGGTCTCAGAGATGAACTGCATCCCCACAGGAGAGGCAAAAAGCTGTTTGGTGAGGAGAGGGAATGTTACTGAGGCTTAAATGGTAAAGTCAGTGCGCAAAACTGAAAGTGTGAACCTTGTCCTTTAGATCTCATGCTATTACAACCAGGGAAGTTGTGGGGTTTGATTTTAAAATGGAAGGAGGAACGTGTTGGTGCTGTGGAGAAGAATGGCTATGCATGGCCTCAGAATAGGTGGAATTTGGTGGCAGGCTTTGCAGCTCTTACCCACCTCCATTGCCTCTGCAAGAGACTATGTGACTTTTCTTTCCCCCAGAGCTCTCTTCCATAGCTTTTCAGGGGAAGTGATCATCCAGGTGCCTGGCAAACATTTGACACTCCTTTGAGTACACACGGAGATTGTTTTAAATTACAAGCAACTTATCCCTCAGAAGTGATTTTTTTTTTTTTTTTTTTTTAATTATTTTTTTTTTTTATAAATGCTGCCTTCAGCAGGTTGTGCATGTGAACTCTATTTTAATTAAGGGCGAGGAATCTGTTTTACATAACTCTTATCCCAGATTCTCATGAGAGAGTGAAAACAGCCCGGAGGGTCTGATGAAGAGGCCAGCAAAGTCAGTTGCCTCACAGATGGGAGACCTGATTCTCATCTGCCTGAGGTTCTCTCAAGCTGTGTGACTGGCCCTGGGCTGGCTGACAGCCAGTGAGGTTGAGCTGAGGCAAAGGGGTTGCCTTGATTTTCCTGAGGCATTAATTTGGGGTTCTGGGTAGATTCAGGTGCAGTGAGTGCAGATCTGCCAGAGGTGTTTGCCCCCATAGTGGGAATGGGGATTTAAACCCGCCTATTAGTGTTAGTGGGATTGGGTCAAGGTGCTTTTTTGAACCTTTGAAAATGTGAAACGAATCATACTGGAAGTCGCCCTTTAGAAGTGATTATGTATTTCTTACTTTTCTAAATAGGAATTGTAGAATCACAGAGTGGTTTGGGTTGGAAGGGACCTCAAAGATCGTCAGGTTCCAACCCCCCAGCCACTAATTCAGGCACCAGACAAGGCTGCCCAGCACCACATCCAACCTGGCCTTGAATACCTCCAGGAATGGAGCATCCACACTTAAGTTCTAAAGTCTAAGAGGGACAGGGAGCACATGAGTAAAATGTTTCTGTGCAATAAGGAGGGAAAATCCAGGATGCTTGTGTGTTGTTTTTTTTTTTTTTCTCAAGAGAGAAAACAAACAAGTGATAAGCATATTAAAACTCAGTTGTTGCAGTACTGGAAGCAGGTCATGTAAATTAGAGGATCTCTCACTCTGCACAAAGGGAAATATGAAAAAGCAAGCAACAAACTCTGTAAAGATGCTAATGAATCTTCTGAGTCAAACTTGGCATGTCACTGGCATATGCTGTTTGTTTCTTGTTGCAGAAGCAAGCCTTTCTCCTGGTAAGGTAAGCTGGTAGTTTCACCAGTAGTTTTACCATCTTATTATCAAAATTTCAATGTGATGTTGGAGAAGTTATGCAATTGACAGCACAGTTGTGACCTTGTGGTGGCCTGCTGACCTGGCGGTGGCTGGCAATTATTTTTTTGGAAGCAAAACACCCTTGAAAAGTTTGCAATGTGTGTTTATTGCATCCAGTGATATATAGGGCAGATACCTTTCCTTTTTGCTGTGAACATTAAGCAGGTGGGGCAAAGACAAACCAGCTGGAATAGATGTTCTTCAGCTGCTCAGTGAATGAGCAGACAGAAAGGAATGTCATGGTCGTGTCACAGCTTGGATGTGTTTTGCTGGGTAGGGGAGTTGGTAGGCTTGAGTGTGAGCGTCAAGTGGAAGGCGACAGAGGTGCAGCCTGGTGCCAAGATCAAATCTCTGCTTCATGCCCCTTGTTCACTTAATCTATGTCCCCACTTTGTGGACGGCTAGCAGAGCAACTGCAGCTTTCAGATGACCTGCGTTGCCTTGTAGGTATTTTAGCCTTGGAGGAGCAGAGCAGCTGTTCCATCACCCATGAGTAACATTTTGTCACCAAGTAGTGATTTATGGAGCGATCATTTCCTGCTTGTTGTTCAACAATTAGAAAAGGATCCTGAAGTTTTATTGGCCTCTTCTTTAGGTGGCAAGAATTGGCCAAAATAAAACCCAAGAAAGAAACACCATCCATTTCTGCAGAACCCCTTATTCATTTTGTCTTCCACAGCTATTTCAGGATATTTCTTTATTTCAAATGTCAGTGAATTCATTGTGCAGTGAACAGTTGGTTCTTTGTGAAAGCTGCATGAGTTAGAAGATGCTCGTATACGAAAGCCATAAGCATAATACAAATTGTGATGCTTTCTGGACAGCTGCATAACTGAAAATGATGGGTGAAGTGGGATTTTGCTTGCATAGATCCCCTAATCCTCAGTACTTCAAGTTTTTGCTTTGTTTTCTTTGGCTTCAGAAGCAGCCGGTGTCTGGAGCTGAGGCACTCTGGTTGGTGCTCTGCTTAGCGTCCCCAGAAGACTTGCAAACTTAGCCAAGCTTTCAAGCTTGAAAGAGATGAGCTGCAAAGCTTGAATTGCAACTGGATGCCTCCAGTTCTGGGAGTCTGCAACGACTGTGACCTTTTGAAATCTTGTTCAAACTGTTTTTGTTGCACTCAGACAGGAATGTTATGTTCTTTGTTCCACTTCCTAAGAGGCAAAGCTTTTTGTATAGGCTGCTTGCAGCTTTTATAGTTGGATATATATGGGACAGGGGAGGCAGCAGGCAGAGGCTGTTAGGTGTTTTCCAAGCTGCTTAAAAAGTCCTTCTGAATGCATGCAGGAGGTTTGAAGCTCCTAGTTGAATTTTGCAAATAACTTCTGTCTCGATTAGGAACAGAAATAACCACCCGATTTGAACTGCTTCCAACTTCTGGGCACCCAATTTGTGTCTGTTCAGCAAAGGGGACTCTGTTTAATTCTCAGCTTTTCTGAACTCTGTAAGGAAACATCCAACACCTCAAGTACCCTTACTGAAATGCTCTTGTTTATCCAGCAGGATAAAACTACATTCAGGAATTACAAATAGTGTAACAATTTGCAGTGCCAGGTGAAACCATTTAAGCACCCTTCTCAAGGCCTGTGTGCTTTCAGGTATGTGGCTCAAGTCCTCACCAGGCTTTATTGATTGGATAGTTAATATTTTGGGATGAGCAGGTAGAATGGGAATGGTGCCATTTCCATTGTTAGTGCAGTTAAATCACTAGGAAGACCCTTACACCTAAAAGGCCTCTTGCTTGAAATTGGGTTTGTCAGAATAGCCAAAACTTAGACTGCTGAAGCAGAAGAGCCTTACATGTAGGAGTAACCCAAAATTTCAGGAGAAGGCCCTGAGAACTGAACCTGTTCTTCAGTAATCATGGCATCATTAAGGCTGAAGAAGACCTCTAAGATCTCCAAGTCCAACCCCAACCTGTCCCATGCCCACTGATCATGTCCCTCCGTGCCACATCTCCACAGTTCTTGAACACCTCCGGGTACGGTGACTCCATCACCTCCCCAGGCAGCCTGTGCCAGTGTATTACCACTCTTACAGAGAAGAAACTTTTTGTAATATCCAACCTAATCCTCCCATGGTGCAACTTGAGGCCATCTTTCTGTTGTTACCAGAAGATGCCAACTCCCACCTTGCTACAACCTCCTTTCAGGCAATTGCTGAAGGCAGTAACGTGTCCCCTGATCCTCCTCCAGTCTCCAGTCAAACAATCCCAGTTCCCTCAGCTGGTGCCCATAAGATCTGTGCACCAGACCTTTCATAGACCCTGCCCTTCTCTGGACATGCTCCAGGGCCTTGTTGTCTTTCTTGTATTGAGAAGTCCAAAACACGTTTACTTGAGGTACAGCTTCACCATACTGTTGAGTCCATCTCTTATTTTCCTCCCCCATTGCCCACTAGACATCAGCAGTCAGGCACTGAGAAGCACTAAATGTGCATGGCATGGCTGCAGTGGATTCGGCTTTGGGTTCAAAGCCTACAGGGAAACAGGCTTTAAAACGGGCAGACCTTTTTTTGGCTGGCTGTGCCCATAGGCATGCAAACCCTCTGCACACAAATGCGATTTGGAACCTGTACCCTGGGCAATGTGTTTTCTCTTGTGCCTGGCTGAGGACTGACCATGGGACTTCAGCTATTTGCTTTGGAAATTGAAGTTTCAATTGCATCTGATAACCGAGCTGATTGTTACGTTACACATTTAGCAGTCTTGTTTTTTTGGTTTTTTTTTTTAATAGCTCTTTCCTTAATTACTTCTGTAAATAATTTTAGAAGGCTTTACATCAATTCCAGAGAAGCTGGCATATCAAATCCTTTGAGACTGGCAGCAGGTGCTGTAAGTAATGACTCATATAAATTAAGCAGCATATTCTGAGGCAGTAGGTTAATTTCTAGGTAAACAGCCTGCATACATATTATTGAAATCACCTGCATCATGACCTAGCAAGTTACCTAAGGCTGTGTGTAGCTTGAATCACTGGATTTTCTCAATGAAGTTAAAGGGCATTTCATTTTTAGAGAAATCTGGGACTGTGTGTGACTTCTAATAGTTGTAATAGTGCTGTGACTCCGAATCATTGAAGCTGATGGGCTCTGTGGTGTCTGTTAAATGACTTTCATTGACTCTACAGACCTCTTTTTAAAATGGTAAGCCTTTGTGTTGCTGCACAGAGCCTGGCTTTGGAGCATTGCATCTCACTTTTGGGGTAGGAAAGTGCAGTTCTTACAAACCTAAGCTGTCTTTAAAATGACTTTCTGCATAAAGGTCATGTAAAAGGGACAGAGGAAAGGGGGAATTTGTCATTAAGTGGAATCCCATGCAAAGTGGAGTAGAGAGAAACAATGCCTTTCTTCCGTGGACTCAAGTAAGGAAGTAACTTATGTGAATTGGAACTAAAAAACATGGATTTGTGGTAGACTGTGACTCATCCCTCCTCTGACTTACAGTTGGTACCTGCTATGTCTTGGATGCTCAGCCTAGTTAGCAACCTACTAAATAGATTTGGAGCTGCTTTTCACAGCCTTCTCTTTTTTTCTTTTTTTTCTTTTTTTTCTTTTTTTTCTTTTTTTTCTTTTTTTTCTTTTTTTTCTTTTTTTTCTTTTTTTTCTTTTTTTTCTTTTTTTTCTTTTTTTTCTTTTTTTCTGTGCTCGGTTGTCTCCAGAAAGAACTGCTCTCAGGTTGGAAGCTTGTATTGGGATGCAGCCCTTCCATATGTGGGGAAAAAAATAAATCCAGATGACAAGCTTCTGATAGTTGAGCTCAGTCTTTGACCAGTGTTGCAGAACGGTTGGTTTAAGGGGCTCCATCTTCCTGCTTTGTAGAGCTACTGATTTGTATGCTCTGAAGTCTTATAGAGGCACTGTTGAGATGCTAGTGCAGAGTACTGATTAATAGGTTTTTACACTCTAAGATAAATTCTTTCAATTTTTGTTAATAGGTAAAGAACATCCTTTAAATAAAGAGTGGGACTTTGATTCCAAGTTATGTTTGTCAAGTAAAGGTGTGTTCTAACCCTGTGTTCAAGAAACTTTCTTTACTGGAGAAAGTGCTTACTGCCAACTTGTAGAACTTGGTTGGGTTCCATGCTGAATAATGGAAATAAGATGGATGAGTGGCTTCATTTTTTCCATAGCTCAGCTTCTCCTTTGAAACTTGAAAGCTCATGTGAAGCTGTAAGTAAAAAGTCCTCTTCAAGAGATGTTCCAGCACTGTGAGAACTGGGACCAAACTGTCTTCAAAAAATAATGGAAAAGGAAGCTGCTCCCACTGCTTGTGCTGACTGCTCACTCTTTGCAGAACTTCTGATTATGGGTGAAGGTCTGAATGTGCGCTGATGCATTCTCATGGTCTGAGCATATTCTCTGTGATGTTGTGCAAGGCTTGGAAATCAAGAGCTTGGTCACTTCAAAATGGGTCAGAAATTGACCTGATCTAAATATTGTGGGGCTGAGGGGCAGAAAAATCCTGTTTCCCAAATGATTCGTTGCTTCATGAGTTGCAAAGATGGAAAGCATCAGGTAATGCAGTGATGAGATAACTCAGCAAATATCTTGCAGGCAGCTGTCTGAATGGACTCTTGGAAGGGAAAGCAAAGAACTGAACATCCTCAGTTCCTAAGTACGTCATTGAAGAGCACTGCTTTGCATCCTTCCCACTAATCACTGACTTAAACTCAGCCTATCCAAATCTTTTTTTTTTTTTTCCAGGCTATGTAAAGGATTTGTAATGCTTTCTGTTATTCGAAGCAGAACTTGAAGGCAAAACAATCCTTTACCAGAGATATGAATACAGTGTTAAGGGGCTTGGATGCCTTAATAACACAAAATAGTAGTCTGCTAGCCTGTCCTCAGGAATGAAACACATCAAGCAAATTGCTGTAACATTAGATTGAAACTTGGCAATTACATTTGTGAGGCAATTTGATTCTGCTCCCTTAAATTGCCTCTGGAGAACATCCCACTGTAGTCCTGGTCTGATTCCAAGCCTACTGTGCAGATGCCCTGAGCATGGCCGTGTTAAGCAGCCAGTTCTGATGGTGTGGTCTGTGGAGTCGCTAAAAAGCCTTCAAACCTCGTTTGCATTCTGAGAGCTTTCCGTTTAGGAAAGAGAAACTGACACCATCCCAATTTTAAATTTGGAAGAGGAAGAAAAAGCAAAAGGCCTCAGAGAACCAGGCTTTCGTCTAGAGTGCAGAGCTAGCAGGTTTATTCATTGCTCTGGCTTTCCAACCTGCCTTCTCATTTGAACTCCTTCTGACTGCTCTACTACTGCATCCCCTCATTGCATCTCTCTGTTAAAACAGAATCACTTCTAATTTTACAAGCTCAGTTCTCCCATAGCTGCTCTTGGTCACAGTTGTGGACCCTCTCTTTGTCCTTTCACAACCATCATCTGAAAATCTTTCTGCTGCTTTTTGTCTTAAAAATTACATCTGAAGTTAAGGGTCCCTTTTTTTACTGCCATATAAATTCTGCATGATAATTACAGGATAACAGCTGTGTAACTGAGAGACTGACTGCTGCCATTTCAGATGACAAAAGCCTGCCCAAGCAGCAGCAGTCCAGCTTCTTTCACACAAATTCCAGGGGCAGTGATGATGAATTTCCTGGGTTCTCTGCTTGGTGGTGACAGTGGTATCTGTGTGGCTGCAGTATATTATGCTGTAAGTAATAGTTTAATGGGCTTGTATGCAATAAATTGCTATTTTCTGTTGGCGTGTGGTTTTCAACAGTATGTCAGAGAATTACTTAAGTCTTTTAATTTGTATTGTTCAGAGGCAGTATTTTAAAAATGGGATCATGATATGAAGGATTTGTGAAGAGGAGGGCCTACAGGCTTTTATCTGCTACAGATATTTCCTAGCTAGAGTATATAAGTCATGAATATGACAAATATGTTTTTTTCCCCAATGTAAAATGCACGCCTGTTAACTATTCTGTGGAAGTCTTTTTGTCATTTGATAACTCAGAGCTGCTTTTAAGCTTTTTAAGTTTTAACCCATCTTGTCTTTTTTGGCAGTACGCGTGCTCACAGTTGGACTCTTGTCCCAAAGTGAGTTATGTTTAAACACCTGAAAGATCCACTGTCAAACTTTCCCTCGGCTGTCTTTTAAAATTGTTGTGGATTTTTTTTGTGTGTGTGTTTTTGTTTGTTCTGTTGGTCCTCGTGTCAGAGAGCTGCTGTGACAGCTTGAGTCTGTACCCAATGATTACATGTGATGTCCCATTAGGAGCTGTGGTACCATATAAAGCTCTTGGTTTGTGGAATGCAGGAACTGGCTGTTGCTTGGCTCCCTGCAAGAAACAGGTCAGGTTGGGTTGCACGAAGCTGATGAAACTTTTCTTTGAGGGAAACATTCAGCTTGGGCATGTGGTTAACAAATATTGCCTAGATAAGAGTGCAGAATCAGAGAATCGTAGAATGGTTTGAGTTGGAAGGGACCTTTAAAGGCCATCTGGTGCAACTCTACTGCAATGAACAGGGACACCTACAGCTCCATCAGGTGCTCAGAGCCCTTCCAGCCTGACCTTGAGTGTCCCCAGGGATGAGGCACCACCACCTCTCTGGACAACCTGTGCCAGTGCCTCACAACCCTTACTGTAAAAATCCTTTTCTTTATATCCTTACATCCAGCTTAAATCTCCCCTCTTTTATTCAGTGATTGTTTGATGATGTCATGGTTGAAAATGCTCTGTGGGGTTTTTGCTTTTAAACACCTGGTTTGTTTGGCATTCAAGCAGCCTTTGGAGCTGTGGTTTTTGATTGTGTGCTTTTAAAATCGGCGTGATAAAAATCCTGCTATTATGGAATGGCCACAGTATGTGTGTATGCATGCATGTATTGGCTGAACTAAGCTGTTACAAAATACACCCTTGGAAAGCTCATCTCGGATGCCGTCCTTTACATTTTGCCAGTTTTCAGAAGCTGTCAGGTAGTACTGTGTGGGAAGTGTTACAGGGCAAGATGGGATGAATCCTGAAATCCTAATTTGGGCCAAACACCCACTGGTTTCAGTGGGTGGCTTGCTGGCACCAAGGCCAAGTACCCCTTTAGCTATCACAGATGACCTTTCATCTCTTTTAAATTACTGAGACTGAGCATTGGTGCCCATATCTTACATTACAGATCAACCTGCAGGATTACAGCCCTTAACTTCATCCATGCAGTTGGGTCTGTGATCGAGAAGTTGGTTAAATGAAAACATTTCCAGTAACTGTTCTTTAGATTCTCAGTAAGGCTGGGGAAATGCCAGCAATCTGGTAATAGAAATTAGCAGAGGATGCAGAGCACTGCATAAGGAAGACTTCCATTCTATTGGGAAAACTCTGATGTTCTAAATTCAACTTTTCATAAATGGAGAAAATATAACCGCTTTCACTTTGAAATAGAAGCTTCAAATTCTCTCAGAGTATCAACACAACTTTACTGAAGTAATTATTGTTCTGATAATTGATGTTATTTATGTGTTTAAGGAAAATGTTTCAATGAAATGCCTGCTAATTTTCCCAGGCTGTTTCTTTCCAGCTTGAGATTTGGAGTTGCATCTATGTTAGAAGTAGGTACCTGAGGCTCCTGACTGGCACCATGCAGTTGAGATCATAAAATCTTTTGGCTTCTTTTGTCCATGCAAGAAAGAGGAAAATGTTGCGCTTGTGTTGGCGGCATCCCAAAAAACAAAACAATATCCCAACTCTTATTAAAATAATTGCATGCAGGTCTTTTTTTTTAAACCAAGTACGTGTTTCTTATGGTAACTGCAGTTGCAGAAATACCTGGAAGGAATTTTTTTCATGCTGTTTTCTTTCCATACCTGACTTTCTTCTAAAGAGTTGATTGAGGAGGGCACAGCAAGTGAATAGCACTGTCCCTTTCCCACCCCCAGCCCCCCTTCTTGTGCCTCCATAATGACAAACTAGGTCAGTGCAAGATCTGGGACAAGAGCTTGCATCTCCCAAGTACCAGGACTGTACTGGAGACCTTAAAATTCAAAATGAGGGGTTGTAGTGCCAAGCCCAACTCCTTCACATACTTTTCTGCTCAACGTTGTGACTTACCTCCTTTTTTAATCTCCATCACTAAATTGAGGCTTTGAATACTGTAGACTGGCTGAAAATCTACTTGCTTTAGATAAGCCCAAATGGTTTGGGGGTGGTGCCCCTCTCTGTTAGAAGCTCCCTGCCACTTTCTGTGGCTGGTAACTGCAGACTTAGTGAGGTTGGCAGGGAGTCACTTTGTGCAACCTCTGCCTCAAAGCTGCTCGGGCAGTGTGCTCTGGGGGCATGTCTGATGGGCTTTGAGTGGTGTCCAGGATGGCAGCTCTACAGTCTTTCTGGGCAATCTGTTCTAGGATTTGACTCCCTATGTTAAAAAGAGGTTAATTAAAATAAATAAATAAATAAATTTTAATTATTATTTTTTCTTTTTGTTATTTTGTTATTGTTTATTGGGATTTCCTGTGTTTCAGTTTATGCCCGTTGCCTCTTAACCTTGTTGTTATATACCACTGAGAAGAGTCTGGCTCCAACTCTACACTATCTCTATAATACAACTCTATACTATCAGGTATTTACACATATTGATAAAACCCTCTGAGCTTTCCGTTCTGCAGGCTGAGCAGTCCCAGCTCTCAGCCTCTCCTTATATGAGAGGTGATTAGAGGTTGAATATTTGGTAATATTTCCACTCAGAGTGGTAATGCATTGGCACAGGCTGCCCAGGGAGGTGGTGGAGTCACCACCCCAGGAGGTGTTCAGGAACAGTGGAGATGTGGCACTGAGGGACAGTGGGCATGGTGGGGGAGAACTGGGATTGGACTTGATGATCCTAGTCTTTATGATCGTGTGATTATGTTGACGTCCTTTTACGAGACTCACTCCAGTGTCTCCACATCTCTCTTGCTCAGGGGAGGTGTGCACTTGACCCAGTACTCCAGATTTAATTAACCAGAACTGAGCTGAGGGTAAGAATCCCTTTCCCTTGACCAGCCGGCAGTGCTTTTCCTGATTCATCCAACAAGCAGCTGAACCTTCATTGCCACCATGATGCATTGGTGGCTCATGCCCAATGAAGCACCAACCAGCGCTCCTTAGTGTCTCTGCCCAGCTTTTCTGCAGGTAGACTCCCAACCTATACTGGTGCCTGGCATTATTTCTCCCCAGCGGCAGAAGTTTTGCATTTTCATTTTGTTGAACCTTGGCTCCCTTCTCCAGCCTGCCCTCATCCCTCTGAGTGGCAGCACACCCGTCTGCTCTGCCAAACACCCAGCCAGATTCTGAATGGTCTGCAAGCTTGCTGAGAGTGCACTCTGTGCCATCACCCATAATCTTTCCTTTATGAAGAATCCAGAGCCCTTTGTGGAGTGCTTAATGAATCGAGTCTCTCAACAGTCCTTGAAGATGCTGTTCGCTAGGGAAAATCAGTCACAGATGAGGTAACTTCCCTTAGAATGAAAGAGCATCAAGTTGTGCACCATATAGCAAGGGACTTGATTTTAAGGTTGGACACTTAAATTCCTTGAAGCTCTGATACTTGCTTCCATACCATCCATGCTGACACTAACAACCTGATCTGTGGCATTGCTAGTTGGCCAAAAGCTGAACAAGGAATGCTTTCCAGGGAAGGAAATCTGTGAGGTTGGTGGGTAAAATGCAGTAGAAGAATGAGAGAAAAATCCTATTGGAATTTGCTAGTATCGCAGTGATTTTTTTCCCCCCTAAACTGTGCCCCATAGGAAATAAGGGCATCAACTGAAATTGCTAGATGCTTTATTTATATCCCCCCTCCCCCCAAACCTACACCCTAGGCATAGTCTCAACCTCTGGGCTAACAGATGGTGTGGGGAGGAAGGAGGGAGGGAGAACAATTTGCATCTAAATAGCTGAAATAAAAAAAGGGTCCCACAGACCAGCCCCACTCACCTGCTGTTTAAATCCCCCTGAGAAACAGGCAAACGCACTCAGTTTTTCAACGTCTGTGTCAGCTGTACTGAATCTCTGAGGTGTTCTGTCCTAGAAAGGCTGAAAGCGTGTGTGTTGTGCTGGCTTGACTGTGTTTGGCCCCAAAAATACAAACCTGCAAGAATTTGCTTCTTTGAAGCTGGCTGACAGCTGTTTCACTTCTGTTCAACCTTCCTAGCAGGACAACTGCTGTTGGCTATCAAAATTAGTGCTGTGCAAACACTAATTTGATAGGAAGTTTAGGAACAGTATTGCTTCCTCCCTCAGCTTCGTACTCATATGACCATACAAGCCAGTCTTCAAAGGTGCTCTTGCCATCTGGTCCTTTTGCCTTGTGCAATGTGATCTGGTGCTGTAAGCTGTGCCTGCAGGTGAAATGAGGTCTGGCCCCAGTGACCAAGCTCCAAGCTCAGTACGGTGGTGACCCTTCAGGACTGGATCACTGGGCTGAGGCCCATGGGATGATCTTCAACAAGGGCAAGTCCTGGATCTTGCACTTTGGTCGCAACAACTCCATGTAGCGCTATGGGCCTGGAGCAGAGTAGCTGAAACCTGGATGGTAAAAGAGGATGTGGGGGTGCTGGTTGGCGCTCAGCTGAACGTGAGCCAGCAGTGTGGCCAGGTGGCCAAGAAAGCCGATGGCGTCCTGCCTTGTATCAGAAATAGTGTGACTAGCACGAGTAAGGGAGCTGATGTCCCTTCCGTACTCTCAGCTCTGGTGAGGCTGCATCTCAAGTAATATGTTTTAGTTTTGGGCCTCTCACTACAAGAAAGATGTTGATGTCCTGGAATTTGTCCAGACAAGGGCAGTTAAACTGTGAAAGGTCTGGAGCACGAGTCCTATGGGGAGCGGCTTAAGGAACTGGGATTGTTGAGGCTGGAGGAGAGGAGGCTCGTGGGAGACCTTATTGCCCTCTACAACTTCTTGAAAGGATCTTGTAGCAAGGGGGGGTAGGTCTTTTCTCCCAGGTAACAGCAGTAGGACAAAAGTGAATGGCCTGAAGTTGCACCAGGAGAGGTTCAAGTTGGATATGTGGAGAAACTTCTCTGAAAGAGTGATAATGCATTGGCACAGGCTGCCCAGGGAGATGGTGGGGTCACCATCCCTGGAGGTATTCAGGAACAGTGGAGATGTGGCACTGAGGGACGTGGTCAGTGAACATGGTGGGGATGGATTGAGGTTGGACTTGATGATTTTAGAGGTCTTTTTCAACCTTAATGATTCTTTGATTCTAGAAATAAATACTGTGAAGATATTACAGGTGGTTAATGGATGTTAATAGTTTTGTCTCTTGGCATCTTCTCTATCTCTCAATGGGCCTGAAGCATTTGGAGTTTACTTTGGCAGTCCTAAGGGCTTAGCATGATAAAGAGCAGCGAAGGAGATAGCTGGGGACATCCCAGTATCTTCTGTGTGGTGACCTGGTGGAAAAATGTTTCTGCAGAGAGCTATTTCAGTTTGTGGACTTGGAAGACCTTGAATCTTTAGCACAAGCCTATAGGGAAGCGTGAAGGGATGCTGTGGAGGTTAAACTCATTTGAGTTATGCAGGCTTCCTTCCTGCAGAAGTGTCTTGAAAGAAGGAATGTGCTAAAGAGGTGTGGCTTGGTTTTCTTTTCTTTTAAACCCTAAGTGCATTTCCATATAGTGAGTGGTAGTAGTTGAACAACCCATAGGCATGAGGTAAATGTGGATTTGAGCAACAACCATATTTACATGCCTCAAGGGTCTGTTGATTTTTATTTTTAATTAGCGTGGATTCCAATTAGAAGAAATGAGATCAGATGTATGTATACACACAGAAGTAACTAGGCAATGCACGATACAATATTATATGAACTCAGCCCTCTCTATAAAGCTTTATAGCTTTTTTACAGCTTGTGTTTTTTTAGTAGTTGGTATCACCTGAGGTTGGATGCTGTATAAATTGTCACATGATGCATAGTCACTCCCTGGGCATGAACACAGTGGGTGAGTTGCTTGGGTGGTGCAAGTTACGTGTGTATGCACTTATGTATGGCTGCAAGTGTGTGTATATGTTAAGTCCTATGTATATATGTGTGTGTTTAACATGCACTCTCTGCACTGTGCTGTATGATGTGCAGCATCTCCTGCACTGCTCCTCTTCTGCCGTTTCTCCTGAAGCCCATCAGTGCCCCATGCAGGTAACTGGCTCTGGCAGCTCTGCTGCCTCGTGCTGCTGTCTCTGCTGTATAAAATGTTTGTTATGCAGCAGGACCCCACAGTGCATCTGAGAGCAAATCCAGAAATGAAGAATGGGAGAGCGACTTGTTGTACAGAAAGGAGTATTCTGATGTTTTGTGGTGCTTCTTCTGGGTACAGACCTGAAAGCTTCAAATTAGAAGTGCTGGATTGGAGCCACGCCTAAAGCAATCTTCAGGATAATAGGATTATTTGACTGATTTTTAATTAAAGTAGATTCTAACTAGATTATTCTTAGCATGCATTCAGCTCGGGTTTGTTGTTATTGGTCTAATTGCCTCCTAAATTAGACACACCAATATTCTAATTCACCCTCCCTCTGAGGACACTGGCATTGAGTGAGAGAGTAAAATGCTATGTAAATGATATACAGGCTGTGTGCAAGGTAGGAAACTGTCTTGAAAAACATTAGCCAGAATTTAAGTCTTATCTTTATGTAGGATATCTTGCCAGAGCATGATAAATTGATATTTTTTTCTGTATTATCTATTTCTCTGTCCTGACAGGACTTTTAAAATGCTTAGAAATGTAGAGTGAGAAAAATGCCAATGATTGCAGCCTTTGAGGAAGGAGCAGTTAATGGATCTCCAAGGACATATCTGGAATACAGCTGCCCTGTGGGGGAGAGGAGGTCAGGAGCAGCTGAGCAGGGGCTGGAGGCAGCTCACCGTGTCAGATCTGAGATATATGCTGGCTGCTGATAACGTGGGATGTTAAAATGACAGAATTGGGGTTGATTTGCTCAGAGCTTTTTTTTTTTTGAGTTCCTTACTGAGTTCCACAATCTGAGCTTTGACCACTTCCATTTGAGATACTTTGGTTCAGCTTTAAACAGAACCAATGCATTCAGATTTTGCAGATTTTAATTGTACTGAGGATCAGGACCCTTGGGGAGGTTTCACATATGGAGATGCAAATGCAAGCTCTGTTCAAAGTTTAAAGCATATGCATTAAACTCAAATGCAACTTCTATATTTAAATCTAGCAGGGACCTGATGGAACAGCAGACCACAAATTTGGATGCCTGATTTATCATGTTTTAATAGAGCAACAGAGACTTTGAGATTGTGGTCGCAGTGTTTAGAGAGGAGGAACAGACTGAAGTGACTGCTGTTAAAAATTAAAGCAGCCAAATGTGCTTGCTTGGGAAGTTGTGATCAGCACCTGTAAATACAGCAGTACAAAAATAACCTGGTATGGAGGAAAACTCAGCTTGAAGGAAATCACTGGAGGAAAGACTGGAAGCAGCTGCCTTGTACTTGGAAAGGAGAGAATCTACTTAAGCCAGTGGGTCGTGTTCACTTCTGGGTTGAGTCCTGGGGTCTTCTTTCCCCCAGAATTTCACTTTGCAGCATCTCTCTGTAAGCACAGGAATGGTATGAATGGGTACCTCAGCAAAGAGGGAGGCAGGATGTAAATGCCACGAGGTGAAGGGAGCAAAATTAATTGGGGAAATGCAACCATATTCATTCCTCCTGGATCTGCTCAGGGACTGGGATTTCTTGTGTAAAGGCAGTGGGTGAGCTTACAGTGTGCTAACTAAAGAATTTATAATACCTCTTTTTGCATCCTCTTGCATTGAATTTATAATAGGAGGGATAGGGAACCTGGGCAGGTAACCTGGGGTTGATGCTGAAGTGAGAGTTCTTTTGAATGATTCTGAGGAAGCTTTAGGCTCTGGGTAGGTGGCAGGAGCCTTTGTGAACGCATGCTGGTGGTGTACAGCCTTGAATCTTCCTTACTGGAATTAAAAGTCTGGTGATTGTCAACCTGCATTTGGGTCTGCTGCATGCTGTGCTCTCATAGGGATGCTTGTTTACATGCTGATTACCTTATGAGATAGCAGCAGTGGGTCTTCAGCAAGGTGATTTGCAGGTGCTGAGAAGGGAGCTACAAGCTTCTTGGCAGCACGTTAGTGACTGTGTTCTAAAATGAATTTTAGCATTTTAAGAACAGGGAGGAAATGGAAGTAATCTGACCAAGCAGTTTTGATATAAATAAAACATGTGTACTGGTAGTCTACCCATCAGTGAACTTGAATTCTGCTGAATTTCCAGGTCATATAGGCACTAATTTTAAGATGTAGATACCTGTCCACTGGGAAATGGATCGAAGGAAGGCAGTTGCTTGCTGAAGATGCTTTCAGGACTGGGTTCAGGAGCTCTGTCGGCCCTATACACAGACTTGTAACACTGGAGTGGGTTTTGTGCCTGCAGTTGATGTCATTCATGAGAGAAAATGAGGTTTGAATATAGAATCGTAGAATCAATAAGGTTGGAAAAGAGTAAGATCAGCTAGTCCAACCATCAGCCCATCACCTCCACTAGCAGAGAAGATCCACGTGTCCTACCTAAAGCTGCTTAAGTAACTGCAGCCTGAAGACAGGATAGGAAGATTCATGCCCCAGAAAGAAGCTATTATAGAATCACAGAATGGCTTGAGTTGAAGGGACACCAAAGATCTTTTTGTTCCATTTCCCCTTCTGGTCATCTTATTGAGTTCTACTCCTCATAGTAATATGGTGCCTTAAAAAGGATCTGCTGCTGTATTAAGTGATGTCCTTCTATTTCCTTTTATTCAGCAAAGTAAAAATACTTCAGTTGGCTCATGGCTTTATTTAACTGAGTGCTAATGTGCGTTCTGCCGTAATATATTGTAGAAACAGCAGATCCTTTCACCAGATCTGTAGAGCTTTCTGTTCTCTGCCTACGTACAGTAAGTACTGTTGGGATCTGAGGAAATGATGTGATAGGAGGCCGGATGGTATTTCCTGAAAACAAACTGCTGCTCGTTAAATTAAATGATGATGATGATTCTTAATGGACTACTGAATGCTCTGCAGTCCGTTTGATGGAAGTAAGGAAGTCTAGGAGCAGGAGACCTTGGCACAGTGTACTTGCTATGCTTTTGTACGTAGTAGGATTATAAACTGCCTGCAATAGCAAGTTGAGCAAACCGTATATCATTATAAGCACTGCTGATGCTTTAGAGTCATAGAATCATTAAGGTGGGGGAGAGCACCAAGACCATCAAGTCCAACCCCAGCCCACCCTCACCGTGCCCCCCGGCCGCGTCCCTTGTGGCCCATGTGCCACATCTCCATGGCTCTTGAATACCTCCAGGGTCAGCGAATCCACCACCTCCATGGGCAGCCTGTACCACAGCATTACCACTATTTAAATATATATATATATCTGAGAAGAATTATATATATATATATCTGAGAAGAATTTATTTCCTGAATTAGGAAAATTAGGAATTTGGATGGAAACCCTAAGCTACCTTAGACTTTCCTACTCTTTTAAATGAACTGTGTTGCAAACTTGAACCAAATTTATGTCCAGTTTTTGAACTGTTGATCTTTACTGATGCCAAATTAGGCCTTTCATTTATGGGTCTTTCAGTTTATTTTCCTCGTCTCTAAAATCAGTTTGTGAACAAAACCCATTTGCTCAACGCAGAAGTCATTTTATCTTGGGAAAAGTATTCACTCTTCCTCTCTCTCCAACTTTTGAAGATGAAGCAGAACTTGAAAGGAGCAATGTGAAACCATTCTGTGATTTCATGTAATTGAAAACCACTGCCAGTATGACAATCCTGGCTAGTAATTAAGGGAATGTGACAGCTTTGCCAGTCTGTTACATAAATACCACTGAGCACAGAGCTTCCTACTGTCATTAGCTGCAGTGAAGACAATGGGGCTACACAGAGCACTGAGCTCCTCTCTGATGATAAATGTTTGCATTTCTAATTAGCACTGAACTGTTGTGGCATTTTTTCCTCAGTCTAATTGGAGCTCTTGGATGGCTTCACCAGCTAGCTATGCTGGTGGTGTTTTCTTGCTCTGTGCAGTTTCCCAGAGAGAAGGGAACTGGATGTGTTGCAGCGTTAGATCATTGGATTCCTCTTTGCAGGTCTCTGTCTGGGTTTCTCTTCAGAGGAGAGTTCATTTTTTCTGGGTCCATGAATATTTTCTGTAGTTTGCATGCTGTGGCTTTTTGCTGCCTGTGGTGCCCTCTGCGCTCACAGGATATTTCTGACCCGACCTGACCATGTTATAGTTTTTCTCACTTATTTCAAATCTCTGCCCCTGTTGCTGAATAGCAAATGTCAAATCTCTACATTTAACAAGACGTCTGCATACGTGCTGTGACTTTGCAAATATGCATACATGTTCAAAACCCAAATGAGACGTTCAGGATCAATAGAGCTATTTACATTTTGAAATCTGCTTTCAGCTCCTTCAGGCAGGTACTTATTAGAAATTGTTATAGATCAGTGGAGTTGTGTATTTTTGTGATTTACAGACAATTTCTGTCTGGCGCTAAAGAAATCCTACTGAGCAAGCCTGCCCAGCTCCAGTTATCAGAACAGTCCTTTACAGAGAGATTGCTGATCTTGTGGAAGAGCATCTGTCACCCACCACAGCTCTCTGCAGTTCCCAGAGAGGATGCTGTAGTGAGGCGGGGGTTCGCATCTTCTCCCAGGTAACAGAGATAGGAGGAGAGGGGAGGGCCTAAAGTTGTGCAAGGAGGGGGTTCAAGTTGCTTATAAGGAATCATTTCTTCTTGGAAAGAGCAGTGATTCATTGGCACAGGCTGCACAGGGGGGTGGTGGAGTCACTGTCCCTGGAGGCATTCAAGTACAGTGGAGATGTGAAACTGAGGGACGTGGTCAGTGGGCATGGTGGGATGGGTTGGGGTTGGATTTGAGAATCCTACCAGTCTCAATGATTCTATGATTTAGCTTCAGAGCAGCCTTTCCAATTTGGCTAGAGGTGAAGAAGAAGGAGTTTCCATTTGAGCTGCACGTAGGTGGGAAGGCACTGTACACTTCCACATTAGGGGATAATGGGGCTTACTTCTGAGCCCTGTGCTCTGGGTTCATCTTTCAGATTGAAAACTTTTGAACAGAAAAAAAAAAAAAAAAAAAAAATCTGTGATTTGCTTGCTTTCAGTGCTGTGCTGCTAACATGCAGTTTGGACTCAGAGCCAAGTAACTGATGTGGAAAGCAGTGGTGGTGCCTTTAACTGCGTGTTTTAATATATTTTCTTTATGATGCATCTAGTCATTTCCTCCGGAACACAGGTTTCCTCCAGGAAACCTGCTTACATGGGCTTTTGGTATACTTTAATATAAAAGGTCTTTATTTTCCCCACCGTGCTGAGCGAGCTCTGACTCCAGTTGCTACTTTGACTTTCGGCTGTGCTGTGAGCTCAAGTTGAATCCCAGCCAAGGAAAAGGCTGGGAAAAGGAGCCTGCACTGACATCTGCCCCAACAGCATCACTTGTTCGAGCATGTAGCTGGGGAGGGGAGGCACATTTCTGGAGGTGAGGAAATAATAAGGATGATACGTGGGCTGAGAACTCCTTAAAAAAGCGATACTCTTGGTTCCTTCTCTCTCAACTTGGACTTTTTTGTTTTGTTTTAAATATGGGTGCAGTTTATTTCCCTTGGGGTTTCTAGGAGGAAATTCTTTACTCAGGGGGTGCTGAGGTCCTGGCACTGCTGCCCAGGGAAGTTGTGGGTGCCCCAATCCTTTTAGTGAAAGCTGCACCTTGGTTATTTAAAATGAGAAGGAGCTTCCTTAGCTTGAGTGAAAGGAGAACTCTGCTCTGTTGCTAGGAATCGAGCAGTTATAATTAGTCTGTTCTTCCTTAAAAGCATATCTGTGTGGTATGGTGAGTTGGCATCTATGTCTGCCCAGGAAGAAATTTTGCAGTTCTCCTACCAAGAAGCAGCACTCAAAATGGATCAGGTTCTTCTGCAAAATACAGGCTGGGGAATCCCACCAGCAGCGCTTTTATTTAGCCCAAATGAATGGGCTTGCATTAAAGAGTACCTTTTGAAAGGACCCTCCTGTCTTTTGCCTTTTAAAATTCCAAGCCTCCAGCATTCCTGTTGAGGTGTAACTGGTCAATTATGCTTTATGTCTGGCACTGTGGAAATGGTGCTGGCAGAGCATCAAGGCTGCAACCGGTAGCTGGCCCTCAGCCATGAGAGTCTGTTCCCCAGCCTCTCCTCATCCCACCCTCTCTCACTGCAGCAGTGGATACACTCCCCTTTAAGTGTATACATTTCTTTTAGCGATTCAATGATTGCTTTGTTTAATATAGTGATTTCATCTGTGTCTTTAGGTGCTGGCAGCAACTGCGGGGTTCTTAACAGGTGACTTTTTTAAACAGATGAGTAAACAAGGTAGTCTTCTAGTTCATTAGAACTTCATAAAAAAAAGCTGTTTTTCTCCTTACATGGGAATAATTCACTGGTAAGCGTTGGGTCTGGAGCAATGCATCATTGCCCTTGACTTTTTTGTTTAATTGGTGCTCTTGCAGAGCACTGAGATATGCAGCATAACTGGCTGGGGAGCCAGCTAGATGCTACACTTACTGTTTCTTGTTTTAATTCATCTGAATGTGACCATCAGCTTGTCCTGCCCTAGGACATGAGCATTGCTACTGCCCTGCTTTGTGATGGCATGTCCTAGATCCCATCCGCTGTCTGGTGGCAGACCTGGACACGTGTCCTACCTCAATTCCAGGTGGAACATGCATAGGGTGTTTTTCTTTCAATGCAAGACTGTGCTTGAGACTGCAGCTTAGTCCCATGCAAAGTAATTAAGAAAAAAATGAATGAATGCCTTTTTCAGCCTTTGTTGAAACCCAGCTGGTGAACTGCACAGTTAATTTTCTGCTGGGATTTGGATGAGAGGATGACACACAGTGAGAGAATCTCTGCTGCTTGCAGTATGTTTGAACAAAGCAGGAGCCTGCCCTGGCTTTTTTGGTCAGTGCAAGGAGGCAGTAGATTTTAAATGTCCAGCCTGGAAGTGAAAGGATACAGAGATGCTGGTGCAGAGGTAAAATGCTGGTTCTGATTAGGAAAGTATCAACTGAGAGTAAAGTCTCCTTCTGCCTTTTCTGTGGTCAAGATGCTCATGTGTGGTCTTTCCTCACCCTGGCAACAACAGGAAAGCAGCATTTTGGAAAAATGTGAGATTTTCATCTGGTAGTAGGCAGAGCTACAAAAGCACTTGCTGAGCATCCTCCTTCCCCCTCTCTTTTCATATCATTAATTCATCTGTAAGTCGTAGTGAGTAACTTACAGCTACTGTCTTGCCAGACTGCATGAATTATAGATGGCTGTTTTATGAGTTTTTGTGTTGACTCCAGCCATTAGCGTGTGTTGGACAGTTTTCTTTGTTGCATCTACTGTAGCGCAGGTTTTCAACTCTCATGATTTTTTATTTTCCTGGCTTGCTCAAGGAATGCAAAGAAAACACAACCAACTCAACAGAAACTTACAGTTTAGCGTGGAGCATCAGGTTCCATAGAATCGCTTGAGTTGGAATTGACCCATAAAGGTCATCTAGTCCATCTTCCCTGCTATAAACAGAGACACCTATGACTAGAGTAGGTTTGAAACAAGCTTGTTTACCAGAGGCAAAAAATGGCATAAACGAAGGATCTTTGCTCTCTTTTTCATTTTCATGCATGTGTCTTAAATACAGGAGTGCCAGAGGGCTCCACATACGTTGAGGTCCCACTCTGCAAGACGAACTGGATAGCCTGTGACTGTTACTGTAGGAAAGAGGCAGAAAGTAAAGGATTTTGAGCCATACCTGTGTAATACTGATAAGCAGACCTGCTCAGATATGTGCATGTCTGCACACTCTTTGACTGCCGCTGTTGGCATTTTGGGTGTCTCTTCTGTCCTGATAACACCATGTGTCCCATCTCGAGCTGCCAGGCAGTTTCCTGAGTTGCTTGCCTCCGTGCACACAGTCTGTCCATTCTTCCCACATACAGAAATGTTTCGTAGAAGTGTGAGAAGGATTTGTCAGGTTTGCTGTTTGGTTCTGTTGAGGCTGGGGCAATCTCATGGGCTTCAAAAGCTGATGGATAGGGACAGAGAGCTCCTGGAGGCCAGAATAACTTCTGATACAAGCTTGGATGCCATTGACCTTCTTAACCACCCAGCACGCTCTTTGCTCGTGTTCGGATGCTTGTCAACTAATAACCCCAGGTCCTTTTCCTCCACAGTCCTTTTGAGGGACATGGTTTAGTAGGCATGGTGGTTATGGGTTCATGGTTGGACTAGATGATCTTAGTGGGCTTGTGCAGCCTTAATGATTCTGTGATTCTGTAACTTGACTCATGGTAGTCATAGCCTGTGTAAAGTTGTGTAAAACTGTTAAAAGTCACAGTATATGTAAAACTGTTATTTTCATTAGGGCTGTCTGCTGAAACAATCTGGTCTTCTGTCTTTCAGTTCACTGGAATGGCTGCAGAAATCATAGTCCTAGACTATGCTTTCCTAGTGGTGTTTGGTTTGCTTTGAGTGCTGCTATTTTAACATATAGTTGTAGAGAATAATGGTGTCTGCATCTACCATGTGCTCCCTCATCCAATGGCAGTTGAAAAGTTCGTGTGCTGGGTAACTGCTTCCACTGTTCGTTTATAGTGCTGCTGCTGAAACATAAGATGGATTTCTCTCGGAGTTCAGCATGATGTGGAGAGGGAAGGAAGCTCAGTCCAGTGCATTCCTGTTGGGATGGATCGTGTGGAGCAGTGACTCACTTCACCTTTAAGATTTTGCCAACTGCTGAAGCAATTGCCTGCTGCTCTGAAATTTAGCAGAGCCTCTACGCAAGGGAAGTTGCTTCAGTTCTGCTTACAAGGAGATTATTTTTGGGAGGAAAGAATTTGAGCAGTCAACCAGGCTACATGATGAGGGCTGCCTCTGTAGCCACATTGGTGCTGCGAGGCCGTGGGGAGATAGATGTGGTCCTGTCAGGGCAGAGCTTCATCCAAAAGCTTTGAAGCACACAAGAGTTTAAAGCACAACAACATTGACTCCGGGGTAGACCATGTTTCCATATTACAGAGAGATGTCTGAAGCAGATTCTTAATTTTTCATGTAAGTATGTTGTGGAAAAAGCCTTTTGGGGTCCCCCAAGAATAGCAGTACTTATTGCAAGGGCTAACTGCTGCAGAAGCAATCTCTTAATTTGGTAGGTTGAAGGATTTCTCCCACCTTTGGTCTCCAAGCAGATTAAATATCTCTTGTGACACATAACAGTTGGATTGCAAGAGGGATTTGGGGACTTGAGTGATGGAAAGGAAAGGCAAAGCTGTGCTGTAGGCTTTGTCCTTGTGAAAGCTGCAGCTACCAAATACATATAAACAAGCATTGTTCGTTGTAAAATATGTGCCTTCTCAGTAGTTAGTTTCTCTTTTGGGGAATAGCAGAACGTAAACAAGAGCTTGTACTGCTGGTGCTTCCAGCCCGGCTATAAGACAGTAATTCACTTGTACTCTGTCCTTTCCGACTGGTGGTTTTGAAAAGCTCTCTTACACTAAAGAAAATGGAAGCAGATTTCCATGGTGTTTTGCACTGATGCAGCTGGGCATGAAGATGCTTGACATTGAGAGGTTTTTTGTAGGTTTTCATGGTCTTATTTTGCTTACATTTTCTTTTACCTCCCCCTAGTATTACACCAACCTCTGCCTATTATCTGTGGGATTTTCATGCTCTTCTCATTTCTTTTTCTTCAGCCTTGCTGTTCTATTCCCTTCCTTCTCACATGTTCCTCTCTGGTTTTGCATCCATTTCCCACTACAGGAATCTCATTCCCACCTCCTTACTTCTCCATAGGAGACAGACTGCTGGAATTTTTTTTTGGCTGGTGGAATTCTTGGATGCTGCTTTATGCAGGTCACCCTGGGGTAAATCAGTGTTGCAGCAGTTGCGAGGATGGAGAGGGTCATTTGGCAAGTGTAGAGCTGCTAACATTCACTTTACCTGTTGGATACATGCATCCTTGCAGCAATTTGCTTTCCACTGATCAAGTAAGTGAAGAATGCAGATCTTCCATGACACTTCTGCTTCTGGCTTTTCAAATTGTTTAGTAGTTCCAGTTTAGTGCAGACACCACTGACATGGCAATGTGCAAAGCCTGTCAAGGAGTCCTCAATGTCTTCATGTTGCACAAAGTATGTGAGCAACAGTGGCTGCCAAACTCGCTCAACTAACTCAACTTGCAGTTGAGTTTAAGGTTAGAATTCTTTTGCCCCCTGCTTGGATGGAGAGGAAATAATTTGCTTTACTTTGTTGCTGTCAGACCCCCTGTTACTTACTTCTGCTAAGTTTTTACACTGGAAAATGGCATGAGTCTGAAGCAGGAGCAATGGGAGATAAACAGGGCACATGTTCTTGCATACCCGTGCAAGTGCACAACTCATTTCTGACACCTCTCCCAAATGCCCAAACTGTCTCACTATTAAAATAAATACCCCAAGTGCTAGTCTGTAATTTAAAATACCATTGTGTAGCTTTGTTAGGAGGAAGCAGGGATGGAATCAAACTTAAAAATCTGTGTATGAAGGGTTGTCCAAAGCCTTATGGGCTGTGCACCTCTGCCAGCCCTCCTGCTTAAGTGCATCTTTGAAGAAACCATGAAACAAATACACGAATATGGATCTGCAGACCAACTGTGGCTTGGCAGGCAATAGCCAAGGAACCACTGCTTTTAGCAAGGTCCAGCTTGTTGCTAGTAAGTGCCTATAGTGGTCAGCATTTGCTTTCTGTTGACTCCATGCAGCAGAGGGAAATTGTAGTAAAGCATGCTCTGAGTCCAACATCATTAGTTGGACCAAAAAAGTCTTTGAAGAAGACCTCAATGTGGTTGTGGGATCTGTTTGAAGTGTAACCCAGAGTATTAAAATCCACTTCAGTGCAGTTCCTCTGAGTCCATCATATGAAAAAGCAACTCCCTCGGCCAGCAGACTTTGTAAGCTGACTTCTTGCTTGCAGAGAGCAAACCAATTCTTGCTTTCCACTGCCACATAATCTCCCGGAGTGAAACATCTTCCCCTATCGCTTGTGAAATTCAGAAAGCTGTTGAACTTTTCCACCCAAACAAAATTGTTCCTCCTTTGGTCTCTGTCCTTTGGTTAACTCCCAACTTTCTGTTGAGAGCATAATGCAGAATTTCAGTCTCCAGAAGGATCTCTCTGCAGCCAGACCGCTTCTGAAGTCAGGCTGATCTCATTTGAGTGGAACAAACTAGTAGTTGCAGAATAATCTATTACCCAGTTCACAAGCTTCCGTCTTTAAATCCTCACAGGGTTTATTTACTGTGTTGATTTACAGATTAATGTGTATGTTGAGGATCAACGTTCTGGCTGTCTGAATTGTGCTTCAAGTGTGCTGCTAGGGCAGGAAGGCCAGCAAGCACTGCAGGACTTGATATGGAGGTGACGTGGACGCAGCTCTGATGCTTTCTGCCCATCTCCCTCTGGAACATTTCACCACATTTTCAGTGGTGGAGCCTGAGTGGCTGCATCCAAGCTCTTTCATTGCAAACTTCAGTCCCTGTTGCATTGTGTTACTGCCTGTGCTGGAGGTTGATGCAAATCTGTTGAGGCAGATTTTGGCAGAGCTAGAATGGATCAGAGAGGTCTTATTAGGAAGAAAGTATTTCTGGAAAAGTGATCAAGCATTGGAATAGGCTGCCCAGGGTGGTGGTGGAGACACAGTGCCTGGAGGTGTTTAGGAACTGTGGGGAGGTGGCACTGAGGGATGTGGTTAGTTGACATGGTGGAGATGGGTTGGCAGTTGGACTTGATGATGATGATCTTAGGGTCTTTTCCAACCTCAATGATTGCATGATTACCTTGGCTGCTGTCAGGTATCCCTGCTCTTTGCTACCTGGTATTTGCTGCTTTTCCTGCTCACTCTACACTTCTACTTCATGGTATACTTGAGATCTGGCTGTACCCTGCAGTAAGCTTTTTGTGATAATCAGCAACTGAAACTCTTGAATGTAATCTTCATAGAAATGATTTGGATCTTAAGTGGAATTTGTGCTGACACTTTGCATTGGTGTGAGGCTACAGGTTTCTCTGAAAATGCCTGTGTGTGGTTTATTTGATAGCATGTGATTCTAATTTACCAAAAAAAAAAAAGAAAAGAAAAGAAAAGCAACTAACCCAACAAACCACAAAGCTTCTGACTTCTTTTCTTCCTCCTTTGCTAGTAACGGCCTCTACGTCTGAAGATGTCCAACAATGGAGTTGAAACAGAAGACAAACCACCTGCTCCTCCGATGAGAAATACCAGCACTATGATCGGGTCGGGAAGCAAAGACGCTGGGACTTTAAACCATGGCTCAAAACCTTTGCCTCCCAACCCAGAAGAAAAGAAGAAGAGGGACCACCGATTCTACCGATCTATTTTACAAGGAGATAAAAGTACAGTACTGCGACTTTTCTTGTAAACCTCACGTCTCCGTTTTGATCTGGATGTCTGTTGCTTAATGATGGTTTGGGGGATGGCTCGTGCTCATTTCTTGCACTGCTGTCGTGGTCATTTTGGGGTGTATGAGATACTGGCTGGAGTTCTGTTTTCTTTTCCTAATGATTAATTCTGCCACAATTAATCTATCCCTCTTAACCCTGTTTTTGTGCTTTTTCCCCCTTAAATTATGAGAATGGCATCCCTGAAAGGTAGGACTAGCTCTGCAGCTCCCAGCCTGACTTATCCTTAATGATGTTAAAAATAATATAAATGTTCCCAGTAACAAGCAGATCAGTTACAACTGCAATTGGCAGTTCCTTTGGTGGGGAAGGGGAAGCTTTTTGCCTGTTTCTTGTTACAGCAAGTAGTTTGTGTAAAGCATGAGCAACAGTCCATTTCCTGCCAGGACTGTTGTGTGTTACTGCATTGTCTGCTGTGACAGGCTTACAGTCAAAGGTGTAATTTCTCATTTATTCTAGTTTTTGTGTCATGCATTTTCTACTTGCTGTTACAAATAATTTCTCACCACAAATTCTTGCACGATTCATGTGAAGGGAAGGAATTTTCTCCTGTTACAGGCACTACAACAGATGGAAATAGAGAGAGAAGCTGTGAATTGAAATTCTGAATCGTAACGATCCAGATAATTTCAAAATCCTCTCATGAATCTCAAAATGATATAAGGAAAAAATCTCGATCATCTGGTATCTGCTGATTTCTTTTTATATCTGACCTATTTTTTGGACTTCTCTTTCTGGTACATCAGAGTCTGCATCTGGTATCTGGACATTGGATAACTGAAAGTCTAAGTACCTGCAACTTGCTTGCCTTCAGGAGGGAGGCTGCCTCCTTGATTTTTTTTGTTATAGAACAAAGTCTAATTGGTGTGCTAATTTAAATCACAGATATCCAGGTTCAGGGAGAACTTGGATTGTTTTATAGACATTGATTTTTAATTCTGCAGCCCAGGAACCCATGAACTCTATTAAACATTTGCAGGATACTGGTTAGAACTTGCCATTATGTGTATTAATCCTGAAGAACTGACAGATTTTGGTGTCAGCTTACTTAACAGTGTTTCTAAAACCTCTAGGGTCAGCAGTTGCAAAAAAGCAAAGAAATAACCTGGAATGTGTAAGATAAAAATAAACACAGCATTAAATAGTGTAGAATTTAAAGGAGAACTGATATGGTAAACAGCTCAGGTAAATGAGACACTACCACTAATACTAAGATTTAAGCCTGCATGTTCTGAAGTTTGGCCAACATGGCAGATGCTTCGAGACATGAGAGATTTTTGTTTAGCCAAGCCCAGCAGAGCCTTCTGTCGCAATACACCTGCCCAAACTAGAACGACTGCTTCTGTCCTACAATTCTTGTCAAGCAAAAACTAGCTTTAACACCATCACCTCCACTTCTGATTGGCTGATTTTCACTTTGGGAACATTTTTCAGATGACAACTAAATTCCTTCCTGCTGCTTAACTGTTAGTAAAATTCTCAGGTGCTCTGACAGTCTGTTTGGTCTGTGCCTGAATGAATTGAAGTGGTGTTTGCTGGTTTGGCTGGACACTCAGAGTAATGTGATTTGGAGTGTTGTGTGACTTTGTGTCCTAAATCAAAGAAGACAATGATTTGTGCCTGCAAAAATCTGAAATGCCTTTATATGTGCGCTTCTCTTGAGTTACATCTCCTTGCCAGGCTGCTTTGGAAGTGCCGTGCTTTGTCTGTGAGTGTAAAGTGTAATTTGTAGTTCTAATGTCCCAGCCTAACCTTCACCTTTAATACTGGATGGAACCTCTCCAAATGCATGCTCCCATTCAAGTCTTTTTGGGTTCAGTCACTTCTTGGGGTGTACGAACCAGGCGCACGTGGCACATTTTGTTCTGCTGATGTTTGCTGAGCTCTGCTACTGATTCACAAAGAGCCAGAGTGGTACCACGAAGTAATGATGTCTGGTGCCTACGAGCCCTTTCTGTGGGGGTTACACTGCTGCAGATGTGTGGTATCTTGCATGTGAAAGGGGAACGCTTTCCTTAAATTTACCAGAGAAGAAGACATTCAGGATGGGCCCATGGCCTTTCTTTACTGGAGGATGCTGTGCTTCCAAGCTGCAGCCCAACTTGTCAGAGCATCATGATGGAAGTCATGCTCTTTTCACAGCATCAAACATGTGAGGCTTTGAATGGGGAGGTGGTAAGATGTTTGTGGTGATGATGCACTTAGTGATAGATAGACCTTCCCAAGCAAGTATAAGTTTCTCTTCTATTTATTTTGTTTTATTTAAGATCCTTCAGGGCTTTTTGACTCGCTGCATAGATAACATGATCACTGTAGATGGGGAGTACATGTTCAGTGAGACTTGAGAGCCCATCTCTTTAATTCTTTTCAGTTATATGCCTCCTGCCATGGCATACATCTCCACCACGGAAAGCAATTATTAATGTTTGAATGCATTTAGACTTGTAGGTCTGTTAGATTTTGGAACAAGAGCTTGTGGAATGCATTGTCTTCTGGGAATCCTGGAGGAATGCTTCTGAATTCATGTGCCACCTCCATGTGCGTTCACATGAGGCTCTAAGTCAGTGTGGGCACTACAAAACCCTGAAAGTGGCATTCAGGCAGATTTAATAAAGTGTACAAGAGAACATTTATGGTTTCACCTGCTCTAACGTTGTAGCTAAGGCAAAGTGATTTTAGCAAGAGTTTGTAGAGCTGTCTCAAATTGTTACTGAGAGTCAGGAAAAATGCAGACAGTTGAGAATCTGTAGGAAGTGGTTGCAAGAAACTGTAAGGTTGTGGGGAAAGCATTAACTGCTGCAGGAGTATGAAAGCAACATAAATGCAGAAAGCTGTATTCTTCTTTCAGTCTGGAGATGAGAAGGCTCTGGGGGGACCTCATTGCAGCCTTCCAGTACATAAAGGGAGCTTAGAAACAGGAGGGTGACAAACTTTTAACGTGGTCTGATAGTGATAGGACAAGAGGGAATGATTTTAAACTAAAAGAAGGGAGATTCAGATTAAATATTAGGGAATTTTCCCTACTCAGAGGGCTGCACAGGCTGTTCAGTGAGCTGTGGCTGCCCCATCTGTGCAGATGCTCAGGGCCAGGCTGAATGGGACCCTGGGCAGCCTGAGCTGGTAGGGGGCAACCAGCCCATGGCAGGGGTTGAAACTGGGTGGGCTTCAAGATGCCTTCCAACCCAATGATTCTTTGATTTTTCTATATTCCATTTTAGGCCCACACTTGTTCTTTCCAACTGGGTACCAAATTTGAACATAAATCTGGATTACTGATGTGACAGAGGCCTCTACGTTATTTAATCAGTCCATCCAAAACTGTGTATCTGTGTCCCTGAAGCTCATTCAGGCTATAAGTTTGTTCCTCCCAGAGAAGAGGAGGCAGAGGGGAGACCTCATGGCCTCCAACTTGGGATATTCCATGGTTCTATGATTTCCCATGCAGCACTCCTGCACACTGGTAGTGGTATAGTTGCCCTCTTCCTCCTCCCCTATGTTTCAGGCTTCTGGACTGCGGCTGACAACTGAGTCTGGCTTGGAGCAATGGACTGCATAACATGATGCTTCAGTTGGCTCTCTCCACATCTTTTTTTCTTGCTTTCTATCTGCTCCTAGTGCATGCAATATTTTCTGTATACCTGCTGGATGCAGCTGCTTGACCTTCTCTGGCAGGCCTCCATGTTGCAGATGCTCACCATCTGATAACAAGCAGCTGCTTCTGGCTTCTAGCTTCCATCTCTGCGGTGGCTGCTCCAGCGTTTCAGCTTTCTCTCCACATTCATAGGCTCATGGAATTACAGAAGGCTTGGGCAGGAACCGACCTTAAAGATCATCCTTAAAGATCATCCAGTTCCACCTCCTGATGCGGGCTGGTTGTCCCCCACCAGCTCAGGCTGCCCAGGGCCCCATCCAGCCTGGCCTTGGTCACCTCCAGGCCTGGGGCAGCCACAGCTCTCTGGGCAGCAGTTCCAGGGCATCACCATGCTCTGAGTAAAGAATTTCTCAACATCTAACCTAAATTTCCCCTCTTTTAGTTTAAAGCATCCCCATTTGTCCTATCACTTTTAGACCTTCCTCTTAACAACTGTCTCTCTTGTCATTCAGCTTCCTCCATTCCCTTTGTTCAAAAGAGTGATTGAAAACTGTTCCTTCTCCATGTCTCAAGCTCATCCTTTTCTTCCTCCAAAATTACTCTGTGCAACACTAACTCTGTAATGGCACTGAGAACAGTGCTTGAGCACTGGAGAAAACAGGCATTGGACCTCCAGCAGTGTCTTAAATAATGGCAATACTAAGCATCATCCTCCCAGGCTTCTGAAATGCTTGAGGTTTGGCATTCGTATGGCCACTGTGGAACGTCAGCTACAAAACAAATTATCTCTGCCTTTAGATCCAGAAGGTAGCAGCTGGGAAACACAGGAGCTTTAATCACCTTCTTCTGGTTCTGCTTAATTTATGACTAAAAGCAGTGGCAAATCTGAGTAGAACATGGTTCTTCTTTAAACCGATCTCAATTTCTTGAATATAGTAAATATTAAAAGGAAGGTGGAGTTTTTAATATGTCATGAGTATGGATAAACTTAATCCAAGACGTAATGATAATCTTGTTTGAAGTCCGAACTTGAAAATTTGTGGAGTGCATCTGCTTTGGTTTATTTTCTTTCCTGTTTTTTCATGAGTTCTGCTCCTCACCTGCCAGATTCTGCTCTCTTCCTGCTCATGGCTTGTTATTAAAACCACATTTAGTTCATTTTCTGGGAAGGAACATAAAAATGGTTTTGCTTGTAAGGTTTTGTAGTAGAAACACATGCAGCATATCTGGTTTTCTTCATAAACTCTGTTTTGATGCTGGACTCTGATCTTTATTGCTCCGTTGCAGTGTCTGCTCTGTAGTGGGTTGATGAAGTTTTGTAACTTGCTATTCTGCCTCAGATTGAAGTCTACCACAGAACAGGCTGTGGATGTTGAGATAAATTGGAAGCTGTCAGGGAGATCTGAATTCTTGAAGGACTGATGGATATTTCTGTTGTCTCCTCTAGCCAATAAAAAGAAAGAGAAGGAGCGGCCGGAGATCTCCCTCCCTTCTGACTTTGAACACACGATTCATGTGGGGTTTGATGCAGTCACTGGAGAATTCACAGTAAGTGATTTGTAGGAAAAGAGAACTGTGTGGTTTGGCATATTGCTGGGAGGAGCCAGGACCTATTAATCTTTTATATGGTAATGCTGGAAAGGCTATTACCATCATCTGGTTTGATGTGCATCTGTAGAAGCAGCCCACTAATTCCTGCTGAGAGATTGCTTGTCAAGCCTGACACATCCCAATGGCCCAGGCTGCCAGCAGACTTTTCTGTCCTGTTTCTTGGCTGATGTGGACAGCAAAACTTGTTATATCTCCCCTCCCTTCCTCTTCTAGAGCTGGATCAGTTCTACAGCATAGCCCGTGCCCTTTAAATGGGGCTCAGGGTTTTGCTTTAGGACTCACACAACTGTACATACCTGTTTGTGCCAGAATGTGCATGTGCTGTCCTAAGGCTAAATGGCAGATACTTCTATGCATTTTTTTTTTATTGACATGCAAAAGAGTAGGGAGACAGAGTTGTATTTCATCATGTTGTTCCTCTTAATTTGATTGTGAGATAGGGTTTAATAACAGCAGTTATTCACGAGCAAGATGGTTTTGTCTGTGCTTATTTCTTTTAAAGGCACTTTGTTCTCCTAGCCTGAATTGTGTGTACAGATGTATTTTGCATGTCAGCTTCCACACTTGCTCAAGTTAACTTGGATGTACCAGTGGGGCATTACCTCTGAGGGCATCCAGCAACTCCTTCTAAAAGGGAGGGCAACTTTATCAGTAAAGTACCCCAGCCACTTGCCACTTTGTCTGCACACAGTTGTCCTTGCTGGTGCTCAAAGTTGCAAGCCACATTGTATTCTGAATCTATTTTATGATTGAAATTGTGTCCCTGTAATGAAATTATGAGCTCTGTATGCTAGGTTAACATGGGGTCTGATCCTTTCAGTCTTTTGAGTTTTGGTTTTCAAAGGATCTGGGGTTCACACTGATCCCTGTGAACTGAGGGGCATTGATCTGTTCGTGTAAGAAAGACATGGCATAGGATACTGGAACGTGATGATTGAGCACTGGCAAAGGGACCGGGGAAGGGTTGAGGGTTGCTCCTTGGAGATCTCCAAAAGCCACTTGGACGTTGTGCTGGACATCCTGCTCTGGGTGGTGTCCCTGCTGGAGATGTGTGGGACCAGAAATGCCTTCCAACCTCAACCATGCTGTGATTCTAACTTCTGACACAAATAATGGCTGTCATACGATGATAGATGGGCTTGGGTTGGAACAGACTTCAGAGAATATCTAGCTTCAACCCCCCCCCTTCCTCTTTTCTCCTCATTTCCTTTGCAGTATGGAGTAACCCCAGAAGCAGTGTGACAGAACTGTGTGTGTGTAGAAGCACATTAGGTCATCTGTGGGCTAATGTGGTACATCTCCCCACAGGGCATGCCGGAGCAATGGGCACGCTTACTGCAGACTTCCAACATCACCAAGTTAGAGCAGAAGAAGAACCCCCAGGCAGTGCTGGATGTACTGGAATTTTACAACTCCAAGAAGACCTCCAGCAGTCAGAAGTACATGAGTTTCACAGGTATTTATACGGCTGCTCTGCCCAGCTTTGTGTTATTCATTGGATATAGGGATTTTATTTTGTTTAATCAATGAGGAGATCTGTCTTTTCAGTGTTTGCTTGAGCACCCTTCTTGCTCTGGAAAATACTGTTCTGTTAATTTTGTTAATGCCCAGCATATTTGTAAAAGGGGACGTTGGTGAACTGGGCCTTGCAGGTCTCAGGCTAGCTGTAGTGCCTGTGCTGGTGATTTAGCATCAGATGATTTTTCAACTCCACTGCAAGCACCTTGTGTATTTGAGTGAATAACAATACAGATCCCATGTGTTCCTCTGAGAAATTCCACCTTCCTGCAACAGGGATTTGAGGTTTCTGCATTTGCCTGTAGAATTTTGTACTCCTTGCTCCCTTATCCAAGTATCAGCTCAGTCTGGGGAGTTCCTTTGCACTGTACCTCCACAGAAGTGCATTCAGGTGCAAGGACCCTAAATAAGATCCAACCTATAGATTCCTGCAGGAGGACAAAAAAACAAAAAACAAACAAACAAAAAAGCATAGATGTTGAAGTACAGCTACCTGTTCTCTTAAGCTTTATTGGATTTGAAATCATTAATTCTGCTTCAGGGCTAATACTTCTGAGAAGTGCCTGCAAGCCATGATCCTAGGATAATGAATGAGGTGTAGGGTGGTCATGAGACTTGAGACAGCCTTTTTCAGACTTGCTGTAGGGTGCAGAAGGTATCTGAAAGCCTTTAAGAAGAGAGGAGCCATTTTTCCTGTCCCTTCCAAAAGGAGCTCGTCCCTTTCTCCTCTCTCTAGTGCTGCTGTGTTTACAACTCATTCATAATTACATCAGTATCTTTTTCTTTCAGATAAGTTGGCAGAGGAATACAATTCATCAAATACTCTGGTAAGTCTTCACACCATTTCTTGAGTTTGGGCATTTAAAGACTTGCATTGGATAGTTTTATCTGTGTAGCTTTCAGTTTGCTTAGCGTTTAAAAATCATTTTGAAGACACTTAGGGGGCATAGTGGGCATGGTGGTGATGGGTAGATGGTTGTGCTTAATGATCTTAGTGGTCTGTTCCAACCTTCATAATTCTGTGATTCTATATAACGAATATGTTTATAAAAACAGGCAAATTATCTTAAAAGGACATGTTGTTTGTACACGAAGAAAAAAAAAAGCTGTGGTAAAGCCAAGTAGACAGAAGAGGCCTTTATTATGAAAATAATAGAAGCTAGTGAATGAATGAGTAGAAACAGTGCTGTTTTCATATAAACTGATCCATTCCTGCATCTGTTTATTTTGGGTGGGGTAATCTGGAAAACTGTAACCACTTTGCTTTCAGGTTTTAGATGTCTATATAAACATCTGTGATCCAACAAAGTTTAATCACTAGCTGAAGAGGTTGGATTGAAGCAGTGTTGATTAACCAAGCTAATCTCAGCCTAGAAGGAAATAAAAGGTTCTCCTCTCTGCTCGACCTTTACTCTGTCCTTACCAGGACGGCACCACTCCTCTTCACTTTGCTTGGAGACAGAGCTGAAATGCTCTGTAAAATTTATGTATGTATATTTATGAGGTAAACAAAACTTCACGTTTGGGGTGATTCATAAGAGCACACAGTTCTCTCACCTCTAATTTTCTCACAGCCATGATGTTATCTGGAGTTGGCTTGTTCTGCTCCCTTCTGGGAGCAGCGTGTTGCTATTTGACTCTACTAAAAGAAAAGGAAAACATTTTTGGTCATTTTTCATCGTTTTTCATCATTACACTTTATTGTGCATCAGTCCTCAGAAGCTTAGAATATCTGAGAGCATTGGATTTTAAAGTAAATCCTGAAAAAAGCAGTAGTTACCAGTCTATTGAGGCGGCCCAATGTTTTCTGTAAGATGCTGAGTAACCTCTAATTTTGGAGAGATTCAGGAAATTCACAGTATTTTGATAGTTTTTGTTGTTTTTAATAGACAAAGCTTTTGTGTTATGTCAAGGGCACTTTATCAAATATATGTCAGTGTGCTGGTTGCTCCAAAGATGTAGAATCAGTGAATTGTGAAATGTGATCAGTGAAATCTTTTTACACCCTTATTTCAGTGATAGATAACTTTATTTTAATGCTTCAAGAAATCTTTTTCCACTACTACTCTTAGGGAACTGATTGTAGCCTGGAAGCAGGAGCATGGGCAGAACTGGGCCAGTGGGTTGAGGGGCTTGCCAAGTTTATTTTGGAGTGCCTATAGGGTACAGGCCTCCGTGAACTTCAATTGTAGAATGGCTTGGGTTGGAAAGGACCCCAAGGATCAAGTTCCAACTCCCCTGCCACAGGCAGGGCCACCAACCTTCAGATGTGGCAGTAGACCAGATCGCCCAGGGCTCCATCCAACCTGGCTTTGAACACCTCCAGGGGCATCCACAGCCTCTCTGGGCAATAAAATAAAATAAAATATTTCTGTGTTTCCTTCAAGCCATTCTCTGTTATGAGCTTAATCAAACGTTTGTTACACGTTTACAGCAAGCAATTAGGTTTTTATTTTTGCTGTTTCTGTGACCACATGCAGAATGTGAAAGCTGTGTCTGAGACCCCTGCAGTGCCCTCGGTGTCTGAAGACGAAGATGATGAAGATGATGCAGCTCCTCCCCCTGTGATAGCTCCACGACCTGAACACACCAAATCTGTGAGTACCAGTCCCTCCTTCAGCACAGTCACGCTCAGATATTGAAAAGATGAACGGTGTTTAAGTCATCATCTGCTTTGTTTTCATTCATTCAAATTTAGATATACACCCGCTCTGTGATAGACCCCCTTCCTCCTCCTACCAGAGATGTGGCCACCTCTCCTATTTCTTCTCCCTCGGAAAACAGCACAGTGACACCCGACATGCTGATCAGGAATGCGGAGAAACAAAAGAAAAAGCCAAAAATGTCAGATGAGGAGATTTTGGAAAAATTAAGTATGTCTTCTTGGGGGGGAAAAAAAAAAATTGAATTCCATGTTCTTTTGTGTTGATATCTTAAAAGCTGGGATGTTTGGGCACTGCTATTTTGAGATCCCTTACTGAAACTTTGCCTTGTGACTGCATGCCAAAATTGGGGCAGATGAAGAAGGAGAATGTAGATGTAAGCTGAGCACCTGTGATGCCAGCTGAAGGGCTCTGGGAGCTGCAAATCCTCAGACTCTGCAAAACGAGCCCTGAATATGTAACATCTACTTAACCACAAAGTCTGAGACTGCTCCACATCTTGATATTCCACAGCTCTGGAGTGTGCATGATTATATTGAAATGTTGCACCTAAGGTGAGCAGAGCTTTCAGCTGTGACTGAAAACAGAGAAAATTAATTCAAACCCAAGTTTACCTCCCCTGATATCATGATATTAAATGTCTTGCTAATTTTTAAGTGTCCTGACACTGGGTGTATACCCAGTAAATAACCCAGATTTGTGGGTGTTGTCTTTCTGTTGTGTCCTGGTTTATTTAGCAGTCCTTTCCTTCACTTTATGGGTGTTATTTAAAGTGCTCTTCTACTGCTTGGCACTACTGGGATGTGCTGTGGCAGCATTTGACAGCTGAAACAGCTGTTCTGTGCAATTGACTGCTGTCCTCAGCCTGGGCCAGCTTTTATTAGGGTAGAGCATTTCTAATTCTTTGAACTACTAATGCTGTGTTAATTACATATGTGACTTGCATGTCAGATGGTGTAAATTGTGTTAGCACCCCTACAGTCAGGCTAGACACCTCTGTTTAGAGTTTTTCCCCCTATTTGATGAAGCTTAGCCTCATACCTGAATCAAGAGAAACTTAACCTGAGGGTTTAACTTCAGTAGTGTCACTTGGGTACCTCATTCCTCTGAAATTAAGCCTAAATTGCATTGATGGCATGTAAGCTGGAAGTGTTTGCTATTTGAAAACTTGCCCTTTCAAGACAGGTTTCAAAACAGCAACTTCACTTGCTGCATTAGCAGGACCTTTGTATCATTAAGGATTTAAGCCATTCTGTGACCAGGTTGGGCAGGCAGGGTCTGGAAAAAAGTGCTATTCTAATACAAATATGTTCGCTTCTGTAAATCCCCACCTCTTAGCGTTAGTGCAGCATTAGTGCAGACATTAATGAATCCTCACCTGGCTTCTGGGAAGGTAGGAGACATTACCCCCTTTTACAGAATGAGAGGGTTAAACAGGGCAAGACTGACGGCTGCCTCTTGTCACTGCCCTGCAGCACTGTCCTGTGACTGCCTTGGGCAAACATTTGCCTCTCGCAGTCTGGACTTGCATCCTGTGTTAGGCTTTAAGGGAAAGTTTATGAACATTTGTCCAGAAATGTTTGTCCTCAGGGCAGACAGCACTGCTTCAGTAATTGTGCAGTAAGGTGTACACAGCCTGATTTCTCTTCCCACCCTTCTCCCCAGGCATGAAGCTGTATTCCCCTCTTTTACTTCTGTCTGCCCTAAACCCTGTGGATTTGGCTGCTGGCCATTGGTGTCTGAAAATAGCCTGCTCTTACTCTGCTCGCTACTGGATTTCTTGGCATGATGACTATGAGTGGTTTCCTTGCCAATATGCATCTGCTTAGGCTCAGCCCTAGGCCTCTGCAAAGGCAGCACCGTATGTTGGCTGCTTGAGCAACTTGCAAACAATGCAGAGGCAGCTCTGCATCCCTTGATCCTATTAGAATCATCAAATTATGTTTTCATCAAAAAATGTTGGAAAAGACCACCAAGATGATCTAGTCAACCCTGGTGATGTTGTAGGGAGACTTGTACCCAGCTGAGCTCTAGGAATTGTTGGCCTGGATGTCCTCAGCCCTGAAGGATATGATTCCCTTCCAACTTCGAGGACATGATGAATATCAGTGTCTTCAGGGAACTTAGGGTTCCAGTGATGCTGCTTTTGGCAGCTTCTTCTAGCTTAATCCTTGGCCTTGGTGCCTCTGTGCCCTTATTCTGCAAGCTCCCTCCACTACAGAAAGCTTGAGGTTGTGTTCCTCATGGCTACCTTGAACCTGAGCAGCCCCTCACCACCTTGCAGAACACTAAGCCAAAAACTTTATCCTCCAAGGGGTGCAATAATAGACTTTCTTTCAGCTGAGCAGCCACATTAGGGAAAATGAGCTGAGATTGCCTCAGGGTGCTCTCCAAACCCAGGAAAGCATGGCTGCAGTTGCATGGCAACTGCTGCTAAAAACCTCCTGCCCTTCCTCTTGCTGCTGGGCTCCTAATAGAGGAGCTGAGCAATACCCAGGGCAATTCTGAGGGTCTCTCTAGCTTCCTCCCCATGTCTTGCAACCTATTAGTTAGATCAATAATGGCTATGTTATTGCTGGTATGGAAAAGTGGTAAATATGTTTGTTCTGACAGAAGTTGTCATGGTGTAGTTGTATGGAAAAGTACTTCTAAAATTATTATTTTTTTAAATTTCTTTTGCAGGAAGCATTGTGAGTGTGGGTGATCCAAAAAAGAAGTACACGCGTTTTGAGAAGATTGGACAAGGGTTGGTATATGCTTCACTTCTCTCCCATACCTTTCCTTATGTTAAGAAAGAAGTGCTGAATCCGGGCTAAGTTAGTCTGCTGAAAAAGCTGGTGATTACATTTTTCTTTTTACTCCTTCCCCAAAGCTCTCTTCCCCTTCCTATCAAAGTTTTGAGTCACAGTGACTGGGTTCTTTTGCGCAATTGTGTTTTAATAGAAGAAAACATGGCATTAGATGATCAGGTTGCTAAATATAGCTGTAGGCAGGGATGGAGCTGCTTATTTTCAGCATGCAAGGCTGAAAGCACAGATTTGCTTTCTGAGTTAACTCTCCTCGATGCTGGTGTTGTGCTACTCTTAGCAGAGTAGGGGAAAGAAGAGGTTTGGGGAGAGGCCACAATGAGGTACATCATGGAAAGACTGTGCTGAGGCCCAGACTCCCATTCCTCTCACTACAAATGCCACATTTGTTTACTTTATCTCATCCTGTCTGCCCAACGTGATTACAGCACAGTCTGCAAGCCAGGGCACTGCAGTCATGCCAGTTTAGATCATGGTCCTACAAGCTGTGCTGCATTGCTGGTTTAGCAGCAAAGATTTGGATGGCCAGACTCTTCCATACCAGGAGCTTTGTTCCCCGCTGGAACTTCTCCAGTAGTGATGTTGGCTAAGAAGTATTTCAGATTACATTTACCACTGGAATTATTGATATGATGAAGAATGGGAGGAAGAGGAGAGGAGTATATTAAATTCTGTCTTGCTAAGAGACAATAATAAGCTTCTTCTTATTATTATTCTCCCCTCTCATTATTATTGTTCTCCCTTTTCTTTAGAGCCTCAGGTACAGTTTACACAGCAATGGATGTAGCTACAGGACAGGAGGTAAGTGCTGCCAGAATACCACTTCAGGACACAATTCAACATCCACAGAAAGTTACAGTTGATGCTATAAAATAAAGACATTCTTCCAGAGGTTCATGACATTTTGTTTTTAATGAGGCATTTCTTTCCTTACTAATGAGGCATGGTCAAGTGGTCTGAGCAGTAAATTGCAAAAATGATTTCCCAGGTTTTAATTCCTGAATCGCTTTGTATTTGTAAAAAAAAAAACCTTTCTGTGGCTACAAAGGCTGGAAGCAAATGTGGAGACTGGGTAGCTCCTTAGCAGAAGTTTCTTCATCCCTGATATTTCATAGTTACAGAATCATGTGTACAGGAAGGGACTTTTAAAGGCCATGTGGTCCAACTCCGCTGCAGTGAACAGAGACAACCACAGCTCCGTCAAGTGCTCAGAGCCCATCCAGCCTCACCTTGGGTGTCCCCAGAGATGGGGAACCACCACCTCTCTGAGCAGCCTGTGCCAGTGCCTCACCACCCTTATCATAAGAACACTTTTTTTTTTTTTTAATATCCAATTGAAATCTCCTCTGGTTTAGTTTGAAATCATTTCCCCTTGTCTTATCAGAAGGGTCCCTGCTAAGGGATCTTCCTCCCCCCATGCAAATTCTTTTACATATTCTTTTCCTTTGCTTTGTACACTTACACCAGTTGACTTGCATAGAAACAATTAATTCCCAACCTTTGCCCACCTGCTTTTTGCCCTTGGCTTGAGAGACAAAGAGTGTCTTTTTATTTTCTTCCCCGAATATTGAAAAGTGCTGTGCACATTGCATGCATGCATAATAAACTAGCAGTGATGGATATGTAGCACCTGTGGAAATGATTATTGCTAGATGGAGGACTGTTAAAGAGGGAAGCGTATGCATTATTCCAGATATCTTTATGGAAGTCTGCAGCACTGTGTGTCTACTTTGCATTTGTACAATGTCAGGGTTATCCACCAGTGAATTTCCTAACTCCTCTTCTCCAATTCCTGAAGAAATAACAGAGTTTAATTGCTGCCTCTGAGGAAGGGGTTTTGCATTTATTTTGAAGCAGTGGGAAGTTTTGTAGGAGGAGGAAATCCTTCGGTGGTTTTCTGTTTTCCTTCTGGATCCCTTTAGTGACTCCCATGTGAATATTTGAACTCTTGCAGTACAACAGACTTTTAAATCATTCCCTTCGTACTAGCTTGATTGGTCCCTGGATTTTTAGAGTTGCATTTGGGATCACTGTAGTTTTGACGTGCTGTTAACCTGTTCCTTTCTGTGAAGCACTGCTGGTACCAACGCTGAGAGCTCAGGGACTCGGTGAAAGGCAGCACATGTTAGAAATTTCTTTATTGTGCAATATGCAAGAGCCTTGGGCAGCTGCCAGGATTAAGAATATTCATGATTGCCACTGATTACGCCTATTTAATATAACTACAGTACAGGTTACTTTGTACCCTAATACATAGATAAGGAAAACACCCCTTCATGTAAGCATGCCCTTGGGTCTGCCTTTGAACAGGAGCGTGGACATGCAGAGGCTTCCTCAGTATTGCTCTGGAATTTCTTTATCTGCAGCAAATGCTTCCCTCTCTGCTTCATCTTTCATTCTCTTCTCCTTGTGCAAAGAGCAGCACAGGGTCTTTGTTTCTTAAATGCTGTCTGGCAGCCTTATGAATACTGTGGAAAAGAAGTATGATGTCTCTCTGTTCTTGCCTTCTTGTGTGTGGGCATTTTTCAGTAGAATCTCCTGCTATACTATCAAAATGCTAATTGTAGCTATCTATATTGGCTTGTTGCTTCTAATCCTTGCTTTTGTGAGCTCTAATTACTGGCTCCTCTCCATTAGCCTATAGTGCTTTCTTTAATCAGCAGTTTTGTAAAGGTGTAATTACATATCACTCCCTTTGCCTAAGTGTTGGACCAAATACAATTGGGCTGCAATGCCTATCAAAGTGCTTCTGCCTCCTGCTGTGCTGGGCAGACTTATTGGACTCAAGGTTTTCTGTGGTTGGAAGGCTTTTCTTTGAAGGCCAGGTGTTCTTATGGAAATACTGGTTGTGGGATATGATGAATGTAGGAATTGAATGTAGGAATTCAAAGCATGTTGTAGCCAACTGCTTTCTGCACATAAGCATGTGGAGCAGGTATAATGAAACAGGTAGACAGCTACCAAGCAGAAAGACCACAGCTAATGAACCTGCCCATATTTCTCTTTGTTATAACTGGGGATAAAGCTGAATCAAATTCCCATCTGTTCAACCTTTAATCTAACTATTGGTGATTCTTCTCCCTTAGGTCTTGCCGCAACAAATAAGAGAATTATCTCTTGAAAGTGATTTAGCCCATGCTATTTACCTCCTCCCTGCATTCCCAATCTGCTGTAGATTTATAGAAGCATAGGAATGAAAAAAAAAAACAAACTACAAACACAACAACTGAAACAGAACTTCCAAAGACATCTGATTCAAAACAAAGTCTTTGAATTACCAGTCCAAACTAGAGTAAGGGTCTCTCTGCTGTCTTGCTAAGAAACTACAGCTAGAGATGGCTGTCCAACAGTGATGTAAAAGTCTAGTATGAAAGCAGTAAATTCCCTTGCTCTTTTTTGACATTATATGCTCAGCAAGAATAGAAGTGAACTGGCTGCAGGAGCTCGGAGTTGCTGAATGACTGAGTAACTCATGATGAATAAATGGCTTTTCCCCTTCATGTGAATGTAAGACTAAAACAATCAACACTACTGGCAGAACTCTTCGGAAATCTTGTAATAATGCTCTCTACCTTGCTTTTTCTTCCCTGTAGGTTGCAATCAAGCAGATGAATTTGCAGCAGCAGCCCAAAAAGGAATTGATTATCAATGAAATCCTTGTAATGAGGGAAAACAAAAACCCCAACATTGTCAACTACTTGGACAGGTATGTCACAGTTCAAAGAGTTCATGAAAGAGCTCTGGAAAACGCTTCCTTGTCACTGTCTTAAGTGATCCTGTCTCAGCTTAATGCAGATAAAGGACAGTCTTGCATTTGGTAAGGCTGGGGTGTGGGTGATGTAGTGATCTCTGTCCAAATCCTAGGAGAAACAAGAATTGGTGCTAATGGAGAATCCAGGCTTCTTAGAGATACTGGCATTAGCAGCATGCTGTCAGGACTCCATTTTTCAACGTGCTCTGCCAAATTTAACACAGTGAGCCATTTCCTCCCTGCACCTAGAGGAGAAGTGAAAATAGATTGAACTGTGTTATTTATATTTGTTTTCCTCTCTTTCCTCATTTCTGAGCATGACAAACGTTCTGCTGGCATAACTCCTTCCAGGCATGGGTGGTAATCCTGTCCCTGTTGCTGTCCACTGAGGTTTTCTAGGTAGTGATGAGGGTAAACAACATGTAACAGAACTAAGCAAAACGGCTTTCTTGTGGATGTGGATAAGAGAGAGAAGAAGAGCAGGCACAGTGTATAAAAATCCTTTGAAAGGTGTAAGGAACAAGCTTACTCCTTCCTTGCAGCTGAATTCTGTGGACTTGTACACACTCTGTGTTACTGCTGCTCAGCCTTGCATTCATGTGGAACATCTGTTTGAATCCCTGCTTCTTCTTACTTCAGGAGCTGCACATAATTGCTTACATATGTAGGGACCTGCTTGCACTTGTTCCTCGGATTAGGACAGAAACAGAGCAGAACTAATCATTCTGTGACTGCTGCCCTGTGTAAGCTGTTTCTAACGTAAATGCATGTAGCCATGAAAACTCTGTTCACTATGTAGCTCAAGGCAATAAAATACCAAGTCCACACACAAATGTGGCTGTGGGTTCTTCCCCACAGGGTATCAATATTGTACATAAGGGTGGTAGTAGCAGTGCTGCAATCATCAACATTTTGGAGGTTGGCTGCTTCAAAAGGAGCAACTGGGTAGCTTTAGGGGTAGGGAGCTGCCTTTGAAAGAAAGCACAAGAAATGCATCTCTCCCTGGTTGAATTCCAGGAAACAGTCACGAGCTGCCAGCATTGAAATCTAGGATGTGTTGAAAGCTAAACAGAGCGAAAGTGTTGCACAGTGAATTGAATTCAGCATCAGTTTAACACTGATGCATTGTGTCAAGCTTGAATCATTCATCTTACGTTACAGCTTTTTCCATTGGGGCTGCAGCAGGATTTCCAGATTGCTGCACTCTTCAGAAACAAGCAGTCTTGGTTAACTACAGGTTTGGCTTATTGTAGGGAAAGCAGAAACTTCAGATAAGCAAGCTTCAGACTTGAATAATGGCAATTCATCTTCTGAAGATAGAATGGAGGGACATGACCTAGAATCACTTTTGGAAATCTGAGAGAGAATATTTGGACATGTATTGCTCTGCATGTGCATCAAAAGCCTACTGGCTGTTTTCTTAGTTGGCTTATTGTGATGTCTTAGCAAAAATAAGAAAGAATAGTTCTCGTGCTGCAGTATCAACATCTAGTGTGATACTCAATTTAGGTGGTGCTGTGTCCCCCATTATGTGCATAACTGTGAAGAGCTGTGTTGTTGAAAGGACAGATGCCCTCTCCTAGAAAGAGCAGAAGGATATTGCCTGTGCAAAATGAGAACTGTAGAAAAGAACCTTTAAGTACTGCATGCAGGCTGGAAGTATGTATTTCTCCAGGCAGATTAGAGGCTTTGTTTTGGGAAAACTGTTTGAGATGCATATTCTCACTAGAGAGTGCATCACAGTGTCCCTGCACGTGCTGTGCCTAGGCAGTACATCCCAGCTGCAGGGTGGCTGCATGTCCTGCTGTCTTGTTTAAACTTCCAGCAAGAGCTGCTGCTTTTGCCCTCAGCTTTCTCTCAGTAATCTTTTGCAGAGGGAGAGAACAGTGATGAGGGTGCATATGGGAGCTCTTGTGCCTATTGTGCCACTTCAGCTTTGCAACTGCAGCTTCCTGCTGCTGGGGAGCTGCATCCTCTCCTGCCTGGCCTTGTGTGCCTGTTTGTTCCTGAGTGATGAAGCTTGCTGGCTTCTGCCTTCTGCTGTCCCAGAAGGAACATATGAGGAAGGATGCATTGCTGATGTGGGGACCTGGTTTCTTTTTTGAGGCTCTGTTCCTAACAGTGTCTCCCCTTCTCAGTACCTGATGGGAGCTCATCAAGGTGCTCATTGGAATAAACCATCTCTCTGATCTCTGCCTCAGCTCCTGCCCTTACCAGTATAGAATCATAGAGTCATTAAGGTTGGAAAAGACCTCTAAGATCATCCAGTCCAACCACCAGCCCATTCCCACCATGCCCACTGACCTTCAGTGCCACTTCTCCATGGTTCTTAAACGCCTCCAGACACAGGGACTCCACCAACTCTCTGGGCAGCCTGTGCCAATGCATTATCACTCTTTCTGACAAGAATTTTTTCCTTATATATAACTTGAACCTCCCAAACTTAAGGCCATTACCACTCATCCTATCACTGTTACCTGTGAGAAGAGGCTGGCCCTCACCTTGCTACAGCCTCCTTTCAGGATGCAGCCTTCAGCTGAAATTGAAGTTAGTAAGTGAGGTGAAGAGAAAACTGTAGGCTGCATCCTTCCTCCAAGACTCATCACCCTGCTTTTGCTGCCAGCCTTCTTTTAGAGAGCGACTGCAGGTGACAGTGTGTGACACTGCAATACTTTTGATGTCAGTCACATGGAGAGCAGTACATAGCTGTCCTGGCTCCCCTTTAACCCAAGGGAACAGCATGAAACTGTGACACAGGAGGTTCAGGTTGAATATCAGGAAAAGGTCCTTCACCAGAAGGTGGTGGGCATGGCCCCATGCTGCTGGAGTTCAGGAAGCATTTGGAGAATGCTCTTAGACATATGGTCTGATTTGTGGGTGGTCCTGCATGGAGCCAAGAGTTGGTCTAAGTGATCCTTATGGGTCCCTTCCATCTCGAGGTATTCCATGATTCTATGATTTCTGGCTTTTTTCAGGAACATCTGATAGAGCCGTTTTGAGGCACGTCTGCAGGAGGCAACTCAGGGACTAAAGTGCCTCTGCTGTGGTGAGAGAGTGAAAAGAGCCCTGAGATGACACCATGTTGCCTTCTGAAATTACGCCTGCTCAGTGTCAGCTGGCAAGGATCCACTGTTAATTTTACCTCCCTGCACGTTGTGTCAGAGCTATCAATTATTGAGGTGCCTGGATCTTGGCACGTGCTGCTTGTGGCACAGCTTTGGTTCGCAGTGGGCTCCTTGGCTTGCTCCATCCCTTTTGGCTGTGAAGAGGAACCAGCTTGCTCCCAGCTTGTGCAACCTGAGAGGGTTACAAAGGAACAGTGGATCCTGCTCTGCCCATCCCTATAGCCAAGTAGATTTGGGCTTCTCATGTCTCCAAATGCTCTATGTAGTGGCACAGAAGGGGAGTGTTGGTTTTCCAGGCAGCCGCTGATTTGTGGTGAGGGTGCTGATAAAATTTGGAGAGTCTCTAGGTTGGCAGGAGGTGAAGAAGAATCAACAACAGCAGAGGGAACAGGAAGGAGAGATCTGGATGGAGTGGCTTTTAGAGCCCATGAAGAGGTTGCTGACCTATAGAAATGCTGCTGAAAGCAGTTCTGCTCCTCTGTCACGCCAACAGACTGCTGTGCAGGTGATTCTGCCTTTGTTGGGCTCTGTGCCCAACAAGCTGCCAGTGTCAGCACTTCGGGAGTGGGGCTGGAGACCTGTCTGCTCTGTGAGCGTTGCTCTGTGTCCTTGGGCTCTGGATACTGAAAGAAGCTTTAGGCTTTGCCTCACTGCAAACTACAGCATCACCAAATTTAGATCACATCTTTGTCTCTAATACTAGAAGCTCTCCATAGCTGTAATATTTCTAGCATCCAGGTACAGCTTAGATTGCAGTTTTTTATTTTTAGGCGTTTTTTTCATCAGCTCAGGTGCTGGCAGTATGTTCTTTTGGGGCCAGAGTGAACTTCTTGCTCACTCCTGTGATGTCTGGCTCGTCTCTTTCAACTTTCTGTGCCGAGTCAGACTTTATAACCTTTTTCTCCTTCGCTGTTGTTCCCTGGGTCATGTCCTGCTTTTGCCTTTGGCTTCTAGCAGATTCACTGTTCACTTTTTAGCAGGATCAGTGTTTCTGAGCAAAGCAAACAGCTTGTTGATGAATTCTGGTGCCAGCAGAGAAGCTTTTAATTTGAATCTTTGCCTTCCTTCTCTCTTTGACTCATCTGTCTGCTCCTGTCAAAAATGGTCAGATAGTCTTGAAAGTGGGTTTTATAGTTTCCAAACTAATGATTCCTTCCTTCATGAATGTGTCATACCTACGTGTACGTTATGAAAAGCTGTGTTGATGTTTTTCCAGATGGGCCCCAAAAGGCAGAAGTGGTTGGTGATTACTATTATTTTTTTTAACATGAGTTAATGCTGGTGCCCTCATCCCAGGTCGTCTGCTTCTAGATGTCAACATACACGCTCTCAGAAGAGAATATTAACACAAAGGCTGAGAATATTCACCCTCATCTCAGCTTTCTCCTCTCCATCTTCCTGCAGGCCTTTTGGGGCAAGAGCTGCCCTCCCAGGCTTTCCCTGTTTTATTTTTTTATTCTGTAGAAATGCTGTTTCATCCAGAAGGATGTACTCAGTAGCCCTCATAGAATCATTGGAGTTGAAAGGAACCTATAAAGGTCCAACTCGCCTGCAATGAGCAGGGACACCTCCATCTCTGTCAGGTGCTCAGAGACCCATCCAGCCTTATTTTGAATGTCTCCAGGGCCAAGATATCCACCAGCTCTCTGGGCAACAGTTCTGAATGTTTTAGACAAAATCTAAACACCAGGAAGCACTTCTGTGATTCTGTGAGAATGCCAAACTGAATGGTGCCATAAAAAAGACTGATTTTATTTTATTTTTTTCGTAAACATGATACTTAAAAATACTGTGTTCTTCCTCTGTTGTTTGTGGGTAACCAACCATTGTGTCATCCATGATTGCCTCCGTGCCTGAGCAAAGTAGATGGTTTCTCTATACTTCTATGACAGTTTAAAAACCCAGTGCATTCTGACTAGGGAAATGGTGGGATGCTCACAGATCTGCTTCTTCTAAAAGCTGTTTCTTTGGCATTTCAGTTACCTTGTAGGAGAAGAGCTCTGGGTAGTCATGGAGTACTTGGCAGGAGGCTCCCTAACAGATGTTGTTACAGAGACCTGCATGGACGAAGGACAGATTGCAGCTGTGTGCCGAGAGGTAAAGCTGTGCTCACACTGAGTGAGCTGTGAGGGGTAGGGGACATGGGCTTTGTGTGACGTGTCACTGGCTCTGCAGCACAGCCACCTGCAGCTTCTCTAATGCAACAGTAATTTTGCAGAGGGTGGATTTTACTTAGGGGTTTGCAGCATACTCCTGTTAGGTTTCACCCTCAAGTGAGGATCGTGGTGCAAAATGGGGTTGGAATTCCCATGGTTACATTTATCCTCTTTGCAACTACCCTGTCCACCTGCTGGTCCCAGTAGGGATGTCTCTTTGTAGCCCATGCATACTGGATATGGGAAAGGCTCTTTAAGAAGCTAAGCCCGTGCTACTCAAAATGCATGATGTTAGTGTCCATCAGCTGGCTAGCTATAGCTGATGAATCATTTCATACTCAGAAAGAATACCTCTGTTTTTATTTATGTGATTTTTTTTTAATTATCTTTTTCAGTGTCTTCAGGCTTTGGAATTCCTCCACTCAAACCAAGTTATTCACAGAGACATAAAGAGTGACAACATCCTACTGGGAATGGATGGCTCTGTTAAATTAAGTATGTGGGGAACAGTGCTGGTTGTGGCTTTAGTTGTCAGCCCAGGCTTCTTACATGTTACAGGATAGGCCTAGTGGGAAGAGAGGTTTTTGAGTTACTTGATGCTGCAGTGATGAAGAGTCTATAGAAATGCTGCTGTACGTATTTTTGTGGCATCTGTTTTAATGGAGATTGGCAAGTGTAAGTTCTTTTGAACTGATACCAGACATGCAGTGAGGTTTGGAATTAGAATCATAGAATCATTAGGGTTGGAAAAGAGCTCTAGGATCATCAAGTTCCACTATCAACCTGTCCCCACCATGCCCACTAACTGCATCCCTCAGAGCCATCTCATCTCCTTCCTGCATGTGGCAGGGGGTTGGAGATTCATGATCCTTGAGGTCCCTTCCACCTCTGGCCATTCTGTGATTCTTGAGCACCTCCAGGGACAGAAACTCCACCACCTCCCTGGTCAACCTGTGCCGGTGTGTTACCAATTCTTCGAGAGAAAGTTTTTCCTAATATCCAACCTGAATCACTTAGCTTTGGACCATCTCCTTTTGTCGCCTGAAATGGCAATATTTTAATGCTACCCCAGTCTGTAAAGCTGAGTTTAAAGATGTAGGATCACAAGCCTTTATTTGTGTGTGATCTCTTCAGACTGGAAAATACTTGTGGGTACTTGGGAGATGGAAGCGAGTGAATGGATAACTGAAAGCTGTGCAACGAGATAGCATTTAATCTTACAAACCCAGCCCAAACTGAGTTCTTAGTGTTGTTTCCTCCTTGTGTTATCACTGATAATGAAGACCTTGAGACTGTTCTGCCCCTCTGGTGCTAAGGTGGCGGCTGTGCTTGCGATTGCCAACGCAGAGACAAGTTTGGGGACCAGTGAATGATTGCTTTCCACCTATGGCTCTCACAAAATCCCGTTCTCTCCCTCTCCTTCCCAGTTCTGTTGGCTAGCACCCAACAGGCATAAATAAATCTATTTTTATCAGCAGTGACAGCAGATATGATTCAAAATTCACACAGTGCAGATATGCTGAGTAAGATGGTGTTGTTGTTTGCTTTTTTTTTTTTTTTTTTTTTTTTGTACATAATTTCCTTTTAGACTAAAGTTACACTTTGGTACAGTCAGATCTCTGGAGTGTCAGCAATGGACAGCTTATCAGGGCCAAAGTGCTCTGTTCTTATGGAACAGCATATTTGAGCACAGTATGCAGGTACTTGGCTGCAGTTAGGAAAGCCCCTGTGGATATGATGCAGTAACCTTCCGGACCTGGGCTTCGTATTGGCTCTGTTAGCAGTTTGCTCTGTTTATGAATCATATGTACCTATCCTGGTTGTTACCCTGGATAAAAACTCAGTTGGGGATTAGTTTAATTTTCATGGTTCTGCATAAAATTGAACTCTTGGTGACATAGGAGATCAGCATGAGCATTGCATCTTGCTGTGTTAATTCTGCTGGTCACACAAGAACAGAACTGGTTTTCTTTAGATAAGACAAAAGCAAATAAGACATTGGACCAAGTAATTTTCATGTGAAGGCTCCCATCTTTCTGTCTACTCCAAGAAAAATGTTAAGTATACATTTTGGTACTTAAGCTTATTCTGAGCATAGTATTTACCCTGTAAAGCAAATCTTGTTTGAGGAATGATGTGTCTTCCAGGGAAGAAATATCTCCAGGAATGAAAATCAGACCAGATAATGCAGTGTGTGGGTGGAGGGGTGTATCAAGATCAGGCTGGGCATTGATTTATGTTTTCACATACCCAGGAGTGATCTTGAAAACATAGATGGTGTTTTACAACTGCAAAATGCTGCACAGTCAAGTTTCACAACATCCATATACGGCTGTTTGCTGATCACCAGCCTTCATGTAGACAAGGCAGCAGCTCTGTGATCCTCGTGGCCTCAGTGAGTCAGATTTAGAAACGAGCCCCTGAACACCATATTAGCCACAAAACCGCCCTTCCTTTAGAGCTGCTAAGCGGTGTAACAAGCAATGCAATGCAACAGACCAGCTTGTGCTGCTGGAATCAGTACATGTTGTTTTTGGAGAAACCTGGCTGATTTCTGGCTTTTCTCTCTGTCTTCACTTCCCAGCTGACTTTGGCTTCTGTGCCCAGATCACTCCTGAGCAGAGCAAACGCAGCACCATGGTGGGGACCCCATACTGGATGGCACCTGAAGTGGTGACACGGAAGGCATACGGGTCCAAAGTGGACATCTGGTCACTGGGGATAATGGCCATCGAGATGATTGAAGGAGAACCCCCTTACCTCAACGAGAACCCCCTGAGAGTAAGCAGATATCTTTTTGTCCTCTGTTTTTGCTCTGAGCATTCTGGCTAACTCAGGCTCTAAAAGAGCCTGCAGTGTGGTTTCATCACATTCAGCTGCATATTTCCTTGGACATTGTAATGAGGAGATTGTGATCATTTGAGTTAAAAGCCATAGTTGATTCTGGATGGTAGAAGCACAGGCTCGTCTTGCAGTCCTTCTGATGGAGCCTCAGTTAACCAAAGAAACTCATAATTCCCTGCTTTTTCAAGAGGCTGATGGGACAGAAGGAGCACTGTCTGGCACCAGTGTACCTGGCTTCTTGAATCCTTGTGCCCTGTGAGTGAGGAAGAAAGCCCTCCTTGCACTGAAATATACATATCAATAAACAGGGTTCTTTTCTTCTGGTGAATTGTTCCACTTTGCATGCTCCAAATAAAACTCCAACCTTAGTAAGTCTTTAGACAGGCTTTAACTTCCCTGGTGTCTTTCTCATTCTTTAATGAAAAAGGAAATCCTGTCAGTTTGTAGTAATGTAGCTGTTCTGTGTGTAAGCCAGGTTGATGTTTGTTTGTTTTTTTTTTCTCCTTAAGCTAAAGAGAATGCAAAGCTCTAGAGCAGTTGTGCTTAACTGATGTTTCCATCTCTTGCACTGGAAATGATTTTGGGTATATAGATAGGCATTTCCTTTTAAAATCCACCCAGGAAGTTTCTGGCATGAATTTGGAATGTTGAGTTCCTTGGTTCTCAGAGGATTTACACGCACACTTATTCCCAAGCAGTAGCACAGCTACTTGTTTCTTTAGCATGTCAAATGCTGCTTGAGGATCTGCTGAACATCATTTATAAAGCGTCAAGCCCATCTTCACAGTACTGACTTTATAGGCCTTACATACTCAGGCAAAGTACCAGCAGAACAAAATCTATTTATGCAGGAGTACCTTCCCATGAGGATATAGCTATTGCAGGAGTCTAGCACTGGTAGAGCTGTGCCAGTTAGCTTCCCTATATAAACACAGTCCGGAATGTTGTTTTTGTCCTTCTAATCCCTCGAGAGGGAAGCAGGATTCAAACCCAGATTATGAGGGTAAAACAATAAAGGATTGGATCCCATCCACATGAAAATAGAGCCAGCAGCTATTCTGTTTGCTGAAACTTAATCATTTATTAGTCACCCTGATAAGGCTTGTTGTTGTTTTATTTTTCCCATTGAGCTGGTGGGTGGGAGGGGAAAAGTGGATGTCTGTGTAATCTAGAGATGGAATCTGACCTTCATAACCTCCTGTTTCTTTGGTGCTTGTTTTGCTTTAGGCCTTGTATCTCATTGCTACCAATGGGACTCCAGAACTGCAGAATCCAGAAAAGCTTTCACCCATATTCAGAGACTTCCTAAACCGCTGTCTTGAAATGGATGTGGAAAAAAGAGGTTCTGCAAAGGAGCTGCTACAGGTAACTGCTGGGGAACAGGGCTGAGTGAGGCATTTCAGTTAGACAAGGCATAGAAATCATAGAAAATCATAGAAATCATTGGAAAAGACCTTAAAGATCATCGAGTCCAACCACAACCTAACCATACTGGCCTAACTCTATCAACCCTCCACTAAATCATGTCCCTGAGCACCGCATCCAAACGGTTTTTAAACACATTCAGGGATGGTGACTCAACCACCTCCCTGGGGAGCCTATTCCAGTGCTTAACAACCCTCTCTGTAAATATGGAGAAATCTCATCTGGGGTCTTGAATACTACTTCATCTCAAGGCATAGGGACAGCTGGGGTTAACTTGCTAAAACAAAACCAACCAACCATCCAAAATCCATACCAGGATGTTAACAGAACACTCCCTTTTCATGCAGTACTTGCTACTGGCAGCAGCTATGCAACATGTTCTATAAGAGATCTCAGACAATCGCAGTGCCCCAGACCTGCCAAGTGCTGAGCCCCTTAATTCCTGTGGCTTCTTCGTGCAGCTCACCCTGACATCTGGATGTGTTGTGATCTGGCCATGCTTGTTTTGAGTGGGACAACAGGAGGGCTTCCATCTGTTGAAATCTCTGGTTGTCTGCTTTCTGGTGGAGGGATCCCAAAGCTTTTTGGTGTGGGCATGTCTTACATTAACTGGAACGCTTTGGCAAAACCACATTTTGCTAGGTACTGGTCCTTAATGCACAGGCAGTGGAACAAAACCTGTGAGAAATCTTTCTTTTATTTTTTCACTGAAAACCTGGTATCTTTGCCTGGACTCCTGGTGAAAGTGGAGGACCAAGCTGCCAGGCTTTTCACTAACACAGATGAAGAATGTTTTCCATCTGTCAGATCTGCCATGGGGGTGGAAAATGTGCTTCAGCTCTTTGTAAAATAGATCTGTGATCACCCTCAGACCTCAACTGAGAGACAGTTCCCTTTTCCCTTTTTTGATTTTCAACTAGTTTGTCTCCTGGGTTCAGGTTCGGATGTGTTGCAGCCTTCTGAGACTGTAGTGAAGCATTAATCACTGGCAGAGTGGCAGTGGATGAAAGATCCCATTTCTCCTGGTCTCGCCAGTTTCAAAGTATCAGACAGCAGTAACGTTCTGTTCCTCAGAGTGGGAGAACATTTTGACCATAGCTCTTCTGTCAGCCTTTATCTTCTGGCCTCTGATTTCTCCATCTCTGAAGCGTGTTCAAATGCAGTGCTTTGGGTGTTTGATCCCTTCTGATGCTCAGAAGTCTTGTGGGACAGAGCTGCTTTTTGCTTTCAGAGGAGGTTTTGAACTTGCTCTATGTGCCTTCACTCTCATCTGATAGCTGTTTTGTATCTGATAGCTGTTTTGTGTCTGTTCTCAACCTGGACTTCCTGTGTGAGGTTGGAAAATCACAAGTTTTCCACTTAAATCTGAGCATGAGTAGAGGGAACACCAGTCCTGCAAGCAGCACTTTGTGACACCACCTACTCTGTGTTGTGTGTTTGATCACCAATATTGTTCTACTTAACAGAGTGCTGTGTGTGGGAGCCCGACTGAATGATCAAATTGCAAATCTGTGCTTTGCCTCTAAATTCCAACTGTTTTGGAAATTTCTAATATGTTTAGAAGGCCAAGGTAATATTATCACCACATCTGTGATGACAGGGAAGAAAGAATTGAGAGATGGTTGCTTCAGGAAGCCCTGTGCCCTGTGATGGAACTGCACAGGTTGCCTTTAGCACACTTTCTTTCCGTGCAGAATTTCAGTATAGATTTTGCTGAGTTTTGCTTGGTCCAGAGAGTGTACAAACAGTGGAGAAATTAGCATGGGTTGGATGCAGAGCTCTTTATCAGTTCAGACAAGCCCTGAACTGAAGTTCTTGGTGGTAACAGATGCTTGTTTGGAGATGAGAGTATGTTGTTGATTGTCATATGGGTGTAGGTGCCAATCTTTTGTATAGCTATTAGATTTCTGGGACGTATTCTGAAAAGTTTAACCCTTTTTCTTTTTCCCTTTTGCTAGCACCAGTTCCTGAAGATCGCAAAGCCTCTTTCTAGCCTCACTCCTCTAATTATTGCTGCTAAAGAGGCAGCAAAGAACAACCATTAAAGTGATGGAGTTAACATAGTCAGCCATCGTGTCAAACCCTTTTAGATGTCCATTTGAGAGACTGAGTTCCCTGCTCCTCTCCTTCCCTCCTGCCCTGCCTTCACAAGGATGTTCTTAAAATTTTGGTCTGTGCTGAAGGGTAGCAGAGGAACCGTTTGCTGAATGTGGAACGTTGCTGATCGTACAGAGCAAACTGCCTTTCCATCTGCCTGGATGGGGGCAGGAGGGGAAGGATATATTTTACGGCCAGGAAGATCTGGGAACATCCAAACCTGTAACAAAGCCAGTTTGTTTTCATATTACTGTGTTTATTTTTTAAAAATTATGTGGAACCTTAGACTGTGTTTATCTTAATAAATGAAATCTTTTGCTGGCTGGACTCTTCCTGCTTCTGCCAAGCTGCTCTTACACCACTGAATCTGCTCTGTGCTTTGGATGAGTCGAGGAAGGAATGAAGCAGCAGCAGCAATTTGAACAGCTCTAACAACTGAGAAGGGAGTGAGGGCAGGAAGATGCAGCCCTCCTGCAGCGCTGCTGGATGCTTCGAGGGAGAGAGGAGAAAGCCTCTGTGTGCTTCCTGCTGCTGCTGGACAGCTTAATTCACGGGTGATCTTTTGGCCAAATGGTGTGAATCAAAGCCTCTCCCCACACGCTTTTGTTTCAGCTCAACTGGTTAAACAGATTTCAAATATTTGTGATATTCTAGAAAAATCAGAAGATAAAATGAATAAAGATTCCTTTTGGGGGTTATTGTATCAGCGCTTTGAGGCTTCATAGAGACCTGCCTTGTATGACAAAGCAAACAGAGCAATTACTATTATAAAGATAAGATTTGCCTGCAAGATGCTGTTGACGACAAGTTTTTCTTAGACCAAGTCCAACAGAAAACAAACTGGTCATGGATGCTGTTTTCCTGAAAGCATAGGGAAAGCATTAATTTTCTTGAAATGAGAGAGTAACCTGGTATCTGTATGCTACTGACTCCTTTGGTTGCTAATGATCTGTAAAAAAACAACAGGAAACCTGAAACTACTAGAGAGATTGGTTGTAAACACTGGGCTTATGTTCAACTGTATACTGATTTTTAATAAAATGACTGTTGAATTTCTTAACCTGGGGCTGAGGGAGGATTGGAGAATTCGCTGTCACCCAACACTTCTGTCAGATGGGATTATTTTCCATGTTATTGTCACTGGGTGCTTGAAAGTACAAGGATGGAAGCTTCTGTAGCCCTGTGGCATACAAGTGGTCCTGAAGGGGAGTAACTACACATCAAGGGAAAGGATAAAAGATCTTGCTGTACATATTGCTTTGGTTATTTAAGGAATGAGTTTAAGTCAGTTTTGGAGTAAGTTTCCCTCCCTCACCTAAACACTTGTGTTGCACAAAAAACTCATTGCTGCTTCTTGCTGCTCAACCAGTCCTTTCCTTTCTGCCCCAGGCTGTCCTCCGAATGTATGTTTTTCTCCACTCACTGTACAATATGTGGCAGCCCTTACGCTGCTTTTGCAGATAAAGTTTGCAAAGTCTCTTGCTTTATCAGTGCCTTCCTACCCTTTGTGCCACAGGGTGGTCACTCTTTGATTTGAGGCTACCATGTCTGAAGTCCATTGCCAAATCTGCTGTCTGTGTCCCTTTGTATAGATTTTTCATCTTCATGTAAGATTGAGAGGTTTCCCCTCACAAGATGAATTTCCTTGGGCAAAGCTGGCAGCCCTGGGGGAATCTGCTCTGCTTGCGGCTTAGGTGAGACTGGGAAGGGGGAGGCCACTACTCCTGAATCGTTGTCTTTGATAAGGAGTTTGTTCTTATCACCTGTGAAGTATCAGAATGGCATATGTGGGGAGATGGGTACGATGGACTAGATCTGACTGAACTAAAACCTGATGTGGCTCTGGTCCTACAGACTGAGCAGTTGGCTTCTTACGATAGCACATGACCCATGTGTCATAGAATAGCTTAGGTTGGAAGACACCTCAGAGATCTGAGTTCCAGCCCCCAGTGAACGCACTGCTTGTCCCTGACTTCCCTTCACCTTCCTTTCCCACTCCCCCTTTGGTATGCCATGGAGCTGCAAATCATACCACAGATATGTCCTACCTGCCAGCACATCCAGGAGCTTATTTTTCTGCAGGAGGACTCCTACATTTCCACGAAGGAGATGAAAAGGACTATTTCCATTTCCATCTCCATCTCTATTTCCATGAGCTCCTCTCTTGGATTCTTTGTTGCCTACTGGAAAAGAATGGACGTGAACGTCTTTATTCCTTTCCTTACGTTGATGGTTTGCTTCCATCTCTCAACTTCAGCTTTTTGGATTAGTCCTCGCTGGTTTCTACCAGCTGCTCAAGAGGAAGGAAGATGTAAGGAAGTGTCAGTGATGCATCAGCCTGTCCCAGGCTTTTTTTTTTTAACCCACCTGTGATGAGAAAGAAGTCAACTTGCTGTGATGTGCCTGGCCCCAGTTCTGAGTTAACAGAAATATCGTATTAATAGAAATAAGAATTGTAGTTACCTGAAGCTCAGGAGGATTTAGGTATGTTTTTCATTCTGAGATGCATCCTTTTCTCCATTCCATCACCTGGTTTCAGCACCTGTATCAGCTCTTGTAGCACATTCCTGTCACGTAATGAGAGCCCTGAAATAGCTCTTGAGTGACTTGGAAAGTCACCTCTGTGGCTTATTTTTTCTGCAGACATCTTGACTGCTGTGATTTGAGAACAGCTTTTCACTAGAGAGCTGCTTTGGTGGCTTTCCTGGTGGTTTTTCATTTGTTTGAACCTGTGTGAACTGATTCTACCGAGTCTGAGCCCTTTGTTGTCACAGCCCTCAATTATTTATTTGATTATTAATTCTAGATTCTCTTCTATATTAGAACATGCGATATGAAGTTGTTTGACTATCCATTCTGAAAACCTGGTTCCTTTTTAAGGGATCTTAGGCAAGTCTGTCAGGTTAGGTGCAGAAGTTGTATAATGCACTACAGCTTACAAACCACTGAATCATTACGGTTGGAAAAGACCACTGAGATCATCTAATCCAACTGCTGACCCATCACCACCATCCCACCAACCCTGAAGCATGTAAAGTCACTTCAGAGCTTGGATTTCCATTGCTGTCCTAATGCATCTGTCTTTCAAATACCACAGGTTGGTATCAATAGGTGATATTTGCAGAAAAGTACAAGAATGGTCTGAAATGGCCAGTGGTAGGTTGGTACTTGCTTTTAAATTTGCCAGTCTTTGCAGACAATGAAAGGTTCACACCACAGACCTAGGGGGAAGATATTTGAGCATCTTTCTTAGCTAAGAGCTGGCAATTCTATTTGTACACTCAATAATAATTTAAATATTACAGAAACACAGGGGCTGGAAGGGACCTCAAAAGATGGAGTCCAAACCCCCTTGCAAGTACTCTACATAGGTGGCACAGGTAGGCATCCAGCTGGGTCTTGAATATCTCCGTAGAAGAAGACTCCACCACCTCTTTGGGCAACCTGTGCACTGTTACCATAAAGAAAAGTCTAGAAGTTATTATAAAATTGTAAAGTTGTAAAAAAGTTGTTAAGAAATTAAAATTGTTAAAGATGAAGTCCGATTCTCTGCTCATCTTCCTAGCGCGAAATACCAACACTTCTCAATGGCTTCTCATTGTCATCGTAGTAGAGAACCTGTGGATGTATTTTGGTGCTGTAAACCCACTGGATCAAGTGCAAAGATCATTGCTGTCCTAGGGCTGATCCCATTGTTTGCAGCCAATGACAGATCACAGAATCACATGTGGGGTCTCGAGGAGGAGATGAAGTGCCAGTGGGGACAAAGCAGCAATACGTATGGGAGCTGGATGGAAACTTGCAGACAGTATGGATGCCTCTGGAAGAGGAGCAGAAGGTGGTGTTGGTCCAAGGAAGAAGCAGAGGTTAAAAGCTCAGTTCCACAATCCCTGGGTAAATTCAGGAAGGAGTGGGGGGATCCCACTAGAGCCAATCCAGGAGGTTGGCAAGAGTAACAAATTTCAGCTGGAAAGAAAAAGGGGATGTTTGAATGGAAGAGGTAGCCTTGTTGTGCCAAGGAAATGGAGAGAAGCCAGATTTTTCAGGTACATGAGAACACAGAAGCAAATGTAAATCATGCTGCTGCGTATGGCAAGAAGCTCATTCCCATCTTTCAATTCAGCACCATCAGCACTGCTTTGGGTTCGTGTTGACAGCTGCCGTGCTTTGGGATCATGTTTGCAGCGAATGTTTGTTGCTGCACCGCAGCATTGACCTGTGGGCAGATCATCCGTGTGTTTGCTGGGAAATAACGAGGGCTGTGGCCATAAAATCAGGTAGGAAATTTGCTCCTCTTTCTTCGTACTGTCGTGGCATCGCTCTCCGATGGTGCCCAATTTGTTTGAAGTGCAAGGTCAGCTCAGCTGTTTGGAAAACAAAATTGAAACCTTAAATAAAACCCGAATGAATTACCTGCTTCTACTTCACTTTGTTTCAGCGACGTGTGCAGAAATGAGTGGGATGCTTGAAAGAGAAGCTGTGTTTCTCTGGTCTATTTTAATTAGATCTTACTTGATAGAGCAAAGTGATTTTACACTGAAAACTGTTGAAGTAAATGTGATTTCTGCTGCTTTATCAAAATTCATTTGGAAGCAATTAATGCTCTGAGAAATATCTGGAAGAGGATCTAGATCACAGCTTGAGGAGGAGAAGAAGTGGAGGATGTTGGCTTTCCAGTTGCTTGTTTTCTTCCCAGGTATAACTTGGTGTCCATGGCTCCTAATGCAGAGAAGGAAACAGGAGGATTCAGGAGAATACGTACAAACTGCTTCCTCCAGCACTGCTTTTTCTTGTGGGATCAGTAGGGTGAGGCTGGTGAAAAGAATTCACTTACAGGTTGGTTTGCACAAGTACCTCATTGCAGCTTGGATCAACCACAGGTTGGACAGGATGTGTCCACCACCACCAAAACCCTTCTGAAATTGGCTGTCTGCTTGTGGCTGTTGGGCAGATCTGGGTGTCAGGAGCCCAACAAACCAAAGCTGGTGGGAAGTCATTCTCCTGGGAATGTGAGGGTTGCCAGGAGTGGAGATCTGCCGTGCTCTTCCAAGTCGGGGTGCTGAGCCTGGTGTGTTAGAGAGGAAGCTGGAAGGAAGGGGAATGCCTTGAATGGGCATCTAGCCAATTAGAATAAGGCAATTGCAGGTTACTTCTTAAATTCCTCCTCTGTGTCCAGAACTGATGCTTTGCAAGAGCTCTTTGGACAAAAATGAAGGTTCCTGTCTCTTGAGTAGGAAGATAGCAGCCCAGGTGGCTGGGATTCTCTGCTGAGATGTGGTAGCATCCCGTGTTGATGTCCTCATCTCATTAGAGCCAGAGCAGCTTGGTGCTGCAGCCCCCTCCTCCTCTTCTTCCTCCCCTTGTAAAACTACAGAAGGTTTGGTACCTGGCAGGCTGGTGGTCCTGCTATGTGTCCTCCCCCAAAATGTGCACATAAAACAGGTGACTGGGTTGGTGTTTGGTGGCTCTGCATGGCTGTGCTGCCAGATTGGGGATCATGTATATTCCACAATGGCAACTCAACGTGCATTTCTTTGGAGGTGGCACCTACTCCAAACTTCTGAACTTTGACTTTTTCATACCTAAATGCAGTGTTTTGGCCTTTTAGTTCCTGTGTGGCTCCAGCGCAGCCCCACCTATTGCTAAGGTTTAAGGAGAGGCGATGCCTTGTGTTAGAGCAGGATTAGTGTGAAATGGGAAAGGGTGGAAGCCAGAGGAGAAGCTCTGGGGAACACACAACTTTAGCTCTAAGCCAGACAGCAAGCTGGCATCTAAATCTTTATGGGTTTTTCTGCAGGTCTTCGTTTATATGGGAGAAAAAAGGGGGAAATGAATACTAGGAGAATTGATGCCGGTAGGTACAATGGGTTCATTATCCCCCCATGCAGACGATGTTTTTTCTGCATCCCTGATTTTTAGCACCGAGAGCAATTCCAGGTTTTGGTCGCCAGGCTCATGTCTGGGGAGAATTTAGAGGCTGCTCAGGCTGCTCCTTTCCCATTCCTGCGGCTGTAATGCCCTCTCCTGGTAGCTGCACTGGGGATGCATTTCTCTTTACATTTCCCAATTTCTGCTGCAAAGCTCGAAGTTTGTGGGCTGCATGCTGAGGGCAGCTGGCGCATAGCAGCAGGTGTAAAAGGGCTGTCCTAGAATCATAGAATCACAGAATTGATTCAGTTGGAAAAGACATTTAAGGCCATGTAGTCCAGTTCTTCTACACTGAACAGGGACAACCACAGCTCCATCAGGTGCTCAGAGCCCCATCCAGCCTGACCTTGAGTATCCCCAGGGATGGGGAACCACCACCTCTCTGGGCAGCCTGTGCCAGTGCCTCGCTATCCTTACTGTAAAACACTTCTTACTTATATCCAATCCAAATCTCTCTCTTTTACCTTGAAACGATTTCCCCTTGTCCCAGAGTTCCCCCATCATCACTCTGCGTCCTCCGTTCCCAACTTTTCAACATTTTTATCAGTGACCTGGATGCCAGGCGTGAGTGCAACTCAAAAGCTTGCTGACTTTTGGCTAGCTCTGAAGTGGTGATTTTTGAAGGTCCCTTCCAATGGAACTGTCTACCATACTCATCACCTGAAGGCTGAAGGCCACCTCCTGAAAGGAGGTTGTGGTGAGATGGGGTCGGCCTCTACTCCCAGGTAACAGTGATAGGATGGCAGGTGATGGCGTTGCGTTGCACCAGGAATGGGTCAGGTTGGGTAAGAGGAAAAGTTTATTCTCAGAAAGAGTGGCAATGCAGTGGCACAGGCTGCCCAGGGAGGTGGTGGAGTCACCATCCGTGGAGGTGTTCAAGAACTGTGGAGATGTGGCTCTGAGGGACGTGGTATGTGGGCATGGTGGGATGAGTTGGAGTTGGATTTGGTGATCTTAGAGATTATTTCCAACCTTAATGATCCTATAATGCCAACCTTGGTGTCCCCATGTTTGGAGGAGTGCAAACCTGCCCAGGAAGGAACCATCGCATGAACACTGGGTTATTGCTGAGGTGGGCTTTGCTGCCAGGGAAACCTCTCTCCCCCACACCATCCTGTGATCCATTGAGGACAGGATTCTGTGATTCCCAATGGACCTGGAAACGACTTGGACAGGACCCAAATGACAGGTCTGTAGCAGAGCTTGTTCCCTGGGAGTCCCTTTGCAATACAGGGGCACTGCTCAACATTCTCTCCTAGCAACCATGAAATATCTCTTACCCCACATCTTGTGTCCCAAACCCTTTGGTTTGGACCTGCACAACTCTGGGGCTATTTACCCTACTTGCCATCAAAGCCATTGTCCTGCAATAGCATCCAGGACTTGAGTGCACTGGGATCATGCTATAAAGGGCACTGGGCAGGTGGTAATCCACCCATTTCTCTCCAGTGCAGAGCTGAAATGCTCAAAAGCTGCTCCTGGGGGCTGGACTGACACAGAAGAGAGGTACCTGCACCGTTTCCCACACTGCTTTGCTAAGGTGTAGAAACATTTGGCATTTCCCCAAGCTTTTCCTCGCTGCTTCTTGCATCTGCTTCTCCGTGCCCTCCTTGGGTTAACTCAGCTTGCACGTCTTTCATCACCAACCTTCATTTCTGCTGGGAAAGAGCAACATGATCCCATAGTAAAAAGGATAGCCATGAAATATGGAAGAAGAAATGAGAGGACAGGCACTCACCCTCTTTATATCATGCCACATAAACTGGTCCACACTGCACACAGCACCAATGGAAGAGGATAGAAAATGGAGCTGCTGCAACTGCAAGAGGCAGAGTTTGCTGCAGTGGGATGGATGTTTTGGGGCACAGTGTAAAATCTCCCCTGGCCACACCACAGTCTGTAGCTGTGTTCCCTGTGTCTGGGTATTGTGCTGGGCTGCATGATGCAAGGGCTGAAGTCCCCTCTTCCCGTGCTGCTCCTATAAACATCAGTGCCATAAATGCCACGGTTTCTATGGTTCACCTTGCAGGGATCTTGCTCCCTGCATGGGTCTGCTGCTCTGTATGCAATGCTACGGAGCACAGAGCAGCAGAGAGGACACACATTGAAAGTCAGAGGTGGCAGGATGTGAATCTATATATTTTTCACCCAAATGCAGCCATGGACTCTTCGTCCTGGCTGGTACCTGAGGGAGGAGACATCCCTGCTCCGGCACTCCCTGTTTGTGCCATTCTCCATGGTTTTATCTTCAGATGCACAACTCACCTGAGTTCAAGGCTGATATCCCTGAGTGGGGTTTCTACAACACCAGGTCCCTGCAGATACTGCCTTTATGGGCTCATAAACCTCAGGGCTGGGCTTGCTGGTGGCAGATCTCATTTTGGTACCGGTTTGGATGAGGTCCATCACGTGGAGCACAGTTATCACCCAGCTGTGCTTCAGTGACAGCTGCTGGCAGGGCTGGAACAGGTGGGAGTGTGGGGCAAGGGTGTTCTAGTTGAGATAAGGCACTGGACTCTGAGCTGGAGATACCAAAGAGCGAGCAAACTGCAGCACAGAGGGCTTTGAGTCTGCCCCCAGAAGGAAGGGCAGGATGCAAAACCACGCTGTTGTTTTTGGGAAGGAAACAGGAGTATTTGACAGGATGAGAGGGAATGGCCTCAAGTTGCAGTAGGGGAGGTTCAGGTCGGATATTACAACAAATTTTTAATTGGAAGGTGTGGGAATGGATTGGAACAGACAGGGAGTGGTGGAGTCACCGTTCCTGAAGGTTTTCAAGAACTGAGGGATGAGGGATGTGACACTGAGGGATGAGGTTAGTGGGCATGGTGGGGTGGGTTGGGGTTGGACTTGGGGATCTTAGAGGTCTTTTCCAGCCTTAATGAGTCTATGATTCCTTGATCGACTCCATCCGAGTTTTAGCCCCAAGACAGCCTGCACTAAAACCATCTGCTTCTGCATTCACTGCATAGCTTGTGGTTCCTTCACTCCTTTGATGTTCTAACTCCGAAGGAAAATGATGGTACTGTGGGATCTAGTGCTATCTAGGAATTATCAGTACTGCTTTTACAGTGGAAGAGTTCAATGCCCTCTGCCTGCTCTGAATCCTGTCATCAGGCTTCAGAGCGAATCAGGCTGTTTATCTCCGTGACCCATCTTCTAATTGAGAGTTAATCCCTGCAACAACATGGACTGCCTAAAAAACACTGGATTGTCATTTCTGCCCTCTCCTTCCCCACTCTTTAAGGTACTTTGCTGAGTCTGCTGTTGAGGGACCTTTGGATCCGTCTCTTCATCCAACAAGAAAAACCCCAGTGTAAGAGATGATGGATGACAGGTCTACATTGGCGGTGTTTCTGGCATTCTTTTGGGATTGGGGGGATATTTTTTTGGCCTCTTGTGCAGCAAAGAGGCACATGGTTTAGGGACACGGTCAGAGGGCATGGTGGTGATGGGTTGGGGCTGGACTTGATCTTAGCAGTCTTTTCCAACCTTAATGATTCTACGATACTATGAAGGAGCATTGCAGGAGAAGGAGGAGCTGTGTAAGGTGAGCTGTGCAGCCTGAGAAACTTCACAGCTGCCTCCCCTGCGGCGACGGCGAGTTGGAAGTTACAAAATTCAACCGCACAAAATGCTTTTGTTACGCTGATCTGCCCCTCACCCCCCTCCGAAGGAAGTTATGTCTCTAATAGGATTAAGTTATTAAAGTCCCCAAAGCACTGAAAATAAATAAATAAATATTTTTAAAAGTACGGTTTGTGTCTGGAGCTGTTCAGAAATGGTGTGCAGCAGATTTCTGCCTGAGGCTCACAGATGCAGGAAATGCTCTCCCAGAGGATGCTGAGGATCAGCGCTGATGCATCTTGCCCAAATATTTGGGATATTTCCTAGAACCCCATCCTGCAGACACCCCCGTTCTGCTGGAACAGCATTTTAGCACCAGGTTCTCACATTCTGCGTGGGGTGAACCTAACCTGGACTCACCTAATTTCTCTCAGGGCTGTGTGGTGAGTGGCTGCCCGCGTCCCGTGATGGGATTTCAATTCTCCTAGCCTTCAGGACTGAATTTATTAAGCCTCACATGGCCCCTCCTACCGTGGGAGGGACGGCTCTGCAGCCTCTCTAACGCTGGGTGTCACAGAGCCGTGCCACCATTCGGGACCAGGAGTGTCACAAGCAAAGGACACCGTCAGCCAAGTGTGGCAGAGAGCAGGAATACCCCTCCACGTGCACCCTGCTGAGGTGAGCTCCTTCCAGCATCCTCATTCTAATGATGATCTTTGGTGAAATGCATCCCTCCAACTCATTCCCGCCTGCCTGAAAGTTAGCACCGCAGTAGGGGGATTTTGATGACTTTTCTTTAATTCTTCAGAGTTTTGGGAGCGTTGTTCGGCATCCAGCAGTGATGCGACCGAACCGTTTTCTGCATGGGTAGAAAAAACAAAGCCTGAAAAGCTGGAGAATGGAGAGAATCAATAACAAAGGGGGAGCAAAGGGGATTATTGCGATTTGGGGGGTTTCTGGTGGCTTTCTGGGGAGGAAAAGGCATTAAGCAGCCCGGCTTCTCTCTCAGATGAGTTTGCTGTGAGCTGTGGAGAGGAGGAAAGGAGCTGGGATGAGGTATGAGCAGTGGGTGGCCGTGGGGCTGGAGGGAGGGAAGTGGCGGGCGAGCATTCCTAATGCCTCTCGGATAAAGGGCTGTTTCCATAGGAATCGGGAGAAAGGAGCCTCTCTCTTTCTTCCCATGGCGTGTGAACGGGGAGGTCGTCCCAGGAACAAATAACCCGTGGAAGGGGAACATCTGGGAACAGCTGCAAATAATCACGACTCATTCAGGGAGGCTGAGAGCAGGCAGTGACACTCGGGTCTGACGCATCCCTCATGTCCCCTGCTCCCAGGCTGGGAGCCTTGACGTTGGGTGCAGGTGTACATCTGGATTTGGTGAGCTGTTGTAAACCTGGGGACCAGTACTGAGCCAAGTTTGGGTTGGATAATGCGGGTTTGAGTTGGATAATATGGGTTTGGATTGGATAATGCAGGTTCTGGTTGGCTGGAGGTCCAGCCTATAGTGTACATCTCTTGATTCCTTCTCCTTACTTTGTGATTCCTGCTCTCCCAATGGGGTCTCTCTGCATTCATCCTCCGGCACAAAACTCCAGGTGGAAGGGCAAGAGAGATTGGAGGTAATTTCCTACAGCTGCTCCAAGTGCTTAGCTACATTTCACTAAAGAAAATGCAGAAAGTGCTGTGGGACCAGCTGGATTTTAATTAAAAAAACCCATCTGGATGTAAAAGGAGACAAAGCCTCTTCCTTTCCAACTTTGCTATTTAAATGTTTAAAAGATGCGTGAGATTTCTAGGCAACTTTGAAAACCTTTGATGAGAAACAACAAGCTGGGTTCCACAAGCAGCCCTGTGACTCTGTTATGGCATGGCATCAGACTGGGGAAGTGACTGGATGGGGTCTTGCGGGCTTTATGTGCCATTGGTGTGATGAAAATGCAGCTCTTTAGACTCAGTGGCAGCTTGTTGCAGGACTACCTGTGTGCAAGTGGGTGCTGAGTGTGATACAAACAGAACTGTAACAGAAAACATGGTTTCTCTAAGTCTGTAGCCCTTGGGCAGTAAGTTTTGCTAACACTTGTTGTTTGGCAATGGGTTCAGGAGGCAGCGATCAACAGAGAGATGAAGCAAATCCCACCCCATGGCCAAGTGACCACTTGGCAGCTTTGCATGGGAAACATGAGGGGTTTGGACTGATCTATAAATAGGAGAAGAAGTTGGCAAGATCCTATGGGCTCCAGCTCTCAATAGGAAGAAGGAAAGGGAGGTGACACGGACAGAATAGTGTGGAGATGGTACTTTTGATGTACCCTGGACCATTTTGGGGATGCCCCATCCTTGAAGGTGTTTAGGGCCAGGGTGGATGGGGCCCTGGGCAGCCTGATTTAATACTTGGCAATCCTGTCCGTGGCAGGGTGTTGGAAATAGATGATCTTTGAGGTTCCTTCCAACTCAAACTATTCTATAGTTCTGTGATTCTATGCTTTTGCACCAGCCTGAGCTTGGGCTTGGCTCCACATTGCAGCCTCTGTTCCAGCTTTGGACACCTCACACAAGGGAGCAGAGGAGGCTGCCTGCAGGTGCTCATCCCTTCAGCATCTCATCCTCACCTCATCCTTCATGTGCTGGCTTTTTGGTGGCTGAGGGTTTGTTGTTTGGCAACATCCCTTGTGTAGAGAGGGTGGTCTTGGTCCTTGTTCCCTGCAACTCCTCACCAGCAGAACACTGGCACATGTGGCATTTCTGTGGCATTTCATCTTGTCTTTGTACCCTCCAGGAAAAAAGAGGGAAGGAGAGTCCTTAGAGGTCTGAACAGTCATCATTCCTGGAGGTTTTCAAAACAAGCGTGGATGTCACATTGAGTGACATGATCTATAGTAGCCACAGACAGCAGTTGATGATTGGACTAGATGATCTTATTGGTCATTCCAACCTTCATGTTTCTATGATTCTATGACCTTATCCTACCCAGATCCTGGCCTCATACCAGTCCTTCTCTCCTGCCCCTAATTGCCCTATAGGCCTTTGTGATGTCCACAGGTGCTGTGCTAAGCTTGATGAGGACCTGCTGTAAGGGTCTGGATGGATTTTTCATTCTCCCAGCTCACATCCTCTCTGGTGCTTGGGTGGTTGTGGTCTAGGTAGTACATGTGATGCTGTAGGAAAAGAGATGAGGAGCCTTGTCCTTCGGCTTCTCATCAGTGGAGTCTCATTGCTTGCGTAGAAATGTTTTGAGTCAGGATTGGAGCACGATTCTGGCTGGTCCCTTCCTGCTCCTAATCCTGGACTTGTTTTGGAAAGCCTCCAGAGTTTGAGAAATAAAAGGCACTTTAGAAAAGGAGAGGGGGGAGTGGGATGGAGTTGGCAGAATTGGCAAGAGCAATTGCTTTTTAAACGACTGGCTATTTCTTAAGATGTACTTGCTACTGATTAACCTTTGCTCTATGATTGCTTTAATTGATTCATGCCTTAAGGCAGTCAGAAAGGTTCTGTGGGGTCACCAGGCTCTCTCCTGAAAAGTTTTTAACACTTTCTAGTTGGGCGAAACCCAGTTTGTGCAAGTAATGTTGGTGAATGGCACCAAACCAGTTTGCTTTTCCTTCCCCCAAATTATCCAACCCCCACTTCAGTGTTTCACTCATGTGACTTCTTTCCTCTGCTGCTATCAGACTGCACCTATCCCACCCTCCTCTTGGGTTATTGCGAATGTTGTTTGGGGGGATACATTTTTTTGGCCATTCTGTGAATACGAGGCACTACAACAGGGCAAAGTCCATCATGTGCCTGGTAGTGCCTGGCTCTCCCAGATCCTGGGTTTCCTTATCTCATCAGCTGATGCCTGACTGCCTGCTCTGAGCTTTCCTATGTGGTGGTCTTCTATGTAGCAGTGCCCTTTGGTAATGGAGTACCATAGCTATATAAAGACAACTCATGAAGCCCAAGGTGCAGATGTTATTTAAGATGTGTTGGGATTGGCTTGTTGAGTTTGAGTGATGAAAGCGCCTTCATCTTGGGCTGGATTCATGCTATAGCACTCAATGAACAGGGACACCCACAGCTCCATTGGGTGCTCAGAGCCCATCCAGCCTGACCTTGAGTGCGGGGATGGGGCACCCATCACCTCTCCGGGCAATCTAATGGGGAACTAGAATGTGGATCTTCAGTGTCAGACAATCCTTTCACTCCAAAGTTCATTCAAAACTTTACTGAGATACAAAGGTGCAGTAGTGTTTAATGAGATAGAAAGAGTTTTGCTCTGGAAACAGCAGAACTGCATCTTAACAGCGTAAGAATGGGCCAGCCTTGATGCATAGAGATGCTGTAAAAGAGAAAGCTCATGGAAAGCATCCCTTCCTTGCAGGGGCATTTTGCTCCAAGCCTATTAACTCCAGCAGCCTGGGGAGAGCTGGTACTGGGGGTTTTGGAAAAATGACCGTCCAGGGGCCCCATCCTTTGTCCAGGCTGAATAGCACTCTGCAGAGCTGCCGACAGAGGTATGTGATCTGCAGACCTCTTTTCTTCCTCCCTTTTGGCCGGCAGACAAAGTCTTCCCTTGGAGATGGTGCTGGCGGCAACGTGCTGCCCTCAGTGGGGCCGGAGCTGGGGGGAAGCAGAGGGTCCCTCATGCTGTGTCCCAATCTTATCGTCATCCCTCAGCAGCACAGCACAAAGAGCAGCTCAGGAATTCACAGGGGCAGGGAGGGAGCTGAGCCAGGACATGCTGAACTGCACAAAGTGGGATTTATCTTCAAAGAAATGTTTCCCTCCTTTCTGAGCTCCTTTTTTGAAAAAGAATTTTCCTCCAAGTGATTCGTTCCTCCTCCTTCCTCCAAGCACTTGGCTCGGTTTGAGCTATTGGGAGCACTTTTTTTTGCCATCCCACAGTTGCTGTTCAGTGGTGGGAGAGAGACTTCTTAGAAAGCTGAAGGCCTCCTGGGGCAAAGCCCAGGGCTGAGCTCTGTGTGCTCCGTGGGACGGAGCTGAATCCTGCATGGGCAGGACATGGAGCAAAGCCACCACTGCCAGCAACACACAGCCATGAGAAACTGTGGATTCCCCATCTTTGGCAGGATGCTCAAGGATGGGTTGGATGGGTTTTTGGGCAACCTGGTCTGAAGGGAGGTGTCCCTGCCTATGGGGGGGTTGGGGGCTGGGTGGGCTTTGAGTTCCCTTCTAACTCAAACCATTCTGTTGTTCTATGTTAAGCCAAACTTGTAAATCAGTTATATGAAGGAGCTCAGGGTCAAAATCAGAGGAAAGGAACTGCTGGTGGCCCACCAACAGGGCCAAAGCAACTCTTGTGTTCCACTGATCTCTGTGCAGTGGATCCATGCTTTGGCTGTTTTGGGATGTTTTGGGGCTGGCCACCAATCTGTTAATTGTGCCAGGTCTTAGTAAGCCCTCGGTCTAAACAGCTTCTGATCTGTAATGCATTTTATGCCTAATTTAACGATACTGTGCTATTGCTGTTTGCCTGGTTGTTGATCTGGACCATCTCTCCATGCCTCATATTCCCCATGTATAAAGCAAAGCTGTAACTTTGAGCATCTCCAGATTTTCCAAGAGGTTTACAGGAAAGACCAAGTGGTGATGGTATCCCACCACACCAAGGAAATGCATGTGCTACAGAATACTCTTCACTACTTTACGTGATAAATGCTCTATGCACCTAGTGGGGTTGACTCGGATGTAGGGAGGTTCAACTCTCACCCCAAGCTCTGGTCTAGCAGATAACAACCTCCTTAGGGTCCTGATCCCAAATCTGATGGTTTATCACATTTATAGGGCACTTCAGGATAATCCCATTAATGAATCAGCATTAATAGAAGCTTTAACGTCACACATTTCCTTCCTCACTTGAAGCAATCAAATTCTTTCTGTCCTTACTCATCTACTTGCACTCCAGCATTGCATGTGACTCTTCAGCTGCTTGGATGGGAAATTCTCAACCCTTCTTCTTTCTGTGGCTGTGTATTCAGAAAGCCTGGAAGGAATTTTTGGGAACATGATCTCAGTGGTTGTTGCAAGTGGAGTCTTTACCACACAGCCCTGCTTTACAGAATGGATCTGCCCTGTGGTACTACACCTAATCTTGCGCTTTCATAGACCCACTTTGCTCTCTCTACAGTATAACTTATCTACCCTTCTCTAGGATCTGAATAGTATGACATCTGCTTGGGTGCAAGAAAACATTAATAAAGTAATTACTGCTTCTACTACAGTAATTACTCTTTCCATTTGGAAAAAATCAGTTGCTTCACGTTTTTCCTGTGTTGTGTTTTTATGTTGGGCTTTTTTGCAGTAGTACTGCATGTGTTACATGAGTGGGACCTGCCTCTGGATCAGAGCTTTGCTGTACTGGGAGCTGTGTGAACACCCTGGGAAAGCAGGTCCTGAAAAGCACGTTATTCATGTAGCCATTTCATACAGGGGAGTATCAGTGTTTTATATATATAAAGTTTGTTGTTGATGTTGTTTTTGAGAGCTCTGATAGCTTTTCAGGCCCTTCCATGGTCTAAACTGGGTCCTATCCACATTTTTGTGCATGGGAAACTATGGGGGAGAAAAAAAAAAAAAGTTAAGGTATAAAGATCTCCTGTGCTCAGATCAGTGTTTGTTGTAAGATTTGAAGACTTCTTTGTTGTCTTCAGCCAGAATTTCCTCTCCTGTTATCATCAATAAAATTGACAGTAATTACTATTGCTTTGGGCTTGGAGAATACCTTGAGATGGACACAGGTTTTGTCCTCTTGGTGCTGGAGCATCCCTTCCTTGGGGCAGTGAGTCCCATGGCAGGGGCTGGTGCCCTTCCTGCTCATCCCTACCTGAACCCACGGTGATGGAGAGGTTGTGCCTTTGTCCTGCAGGCTGTGGGGACTGAGGCTGGTGTGGGCTGGAGGCCACCAAGATGGACTGATGGCTCTTGGTGGCTACCTTCACTTGAGAGGTGCCATGGAAGTTTCTGGAAGGACAGTTGGGACTCCCTGGAGGGCAGATGGGGAGGTGGAATCTTCTAGAAGGAGGTTTGGTAGGCAGGCCTGGAAAGCCCGTTTCCAGATGAACAGCAGTGATCTGGGTGGACCTCTTTATAAGGAAGCTATCAGTCAAAAATAATTAAAACCAGGCCCTGGGGTGTGAATTACTTCCTATTCTTCCTCAAAAGAAACTTCCCCAAGCTGAAACCATCCCTGTATGTGCCAGTCTCGTGTCTTCATTCCTTGCAAAAGAAGAGAATCAGGCGGTGTGTCAACCTTTGCTGAACCAAAGTTACACTTTTGGTAACCCATCTAATTAAGGGTCAGGAATTAGAACCCGTCTAATAGGGGTCAGGAATACGCATGGGTCCAGCCAAAGACATGGCATTTGTGAAAAGTCTTTCTTCAACCCTTCTTTCTTTCTCTTTCTTTCTCTTTCTTTCTCTTTCTTTCTCTTTCTTTCTCTTTCTTTCTCTTTCTTTCTCTTTCTTTCTCTTTTTCTTTCCCTTTTTCTTTCCCTTTTTCTTTCCCTTTTTCTTTCCCTTTTTCTTTCCCTTTTTCCTTCCCTTTTTCTTTCCCTTTTTCTTTCCCTTTCTTTCCCTTTCTTTCCCTTTCCATCCATTACTTTCTTCTTTATTCAACATTATTCCTCTTTCTTCTTCCTCTTCAATTTTTTTAAGCTACTATTCCCTGGCTTTATCCTCATTTTGCTCCTAGCAGGCAAGGGAAAATCTACTGTAACACCATGTGACCCTTTTGCAGACATGATGATTTCCCCTTGCTTGTTTCCACACAAAACTGAAAGCATTTGTACAAAATCCATTGCAAACGCTCTGAGGTTTGGCCAATAATTTCCTGGGCATGCATTTGTTAACACAGCCTGTAAAGTGCTTCGAAGATGAAGCAAAACAGCTGTAATTTCTAATGGTGGTGATTATGATTAAATGAGGTTTCTGCAACTGATTGTGAACAATGAGTCATCTCCAGGGAGTGAATACTGGGGGCACACGTGCTCCAAACACAAGAACATGTTGAGAGAGGTTCCCTGCAGGAATACGGAGACTAAACAACTTTGGAAAAAGTGCTTTGTGCAAAAACGTGATTCAGCTTCGGACTGTTATTTCCTGTGATGGTCCCTCCAGAATAGAGTCCAAAAAATCCTCTGCAACCCCAAGAGATGCAAAGGTTCATCTGTATTTGCAGGTTAATTTGTTTGAAGCAGGCTTGGTTTTTTGTGTCTATTTAATTTGCGGTGACATATTACGAATTGCAGGGCATTTACCTAGGTGGAAACCTTCACATAGCTTTGAAAACCACAGTGGAAGTGTACAACAACACATTAAATGAATGAAAAAATGAAAAAGGTATTGTTCTGGAGGCCAGAGGAACAATTATTCCTCATTAGCCCCTACTACTTCTGATTCACATGTTACTTCCCCTGGTAAGCCCAATCGTTTCAAAAAGATGAGAGGTAATGGCATTTAAATAGCACCAGGGGAAACTCAGGTTGGATATTAGGGGACATTTCTTCTCAGAAAGAGCGGCGAGGCACTGAACGGGTTGCACAAAGAGGTGGTGAAGTCACTGTCCCTGGAGGTGCTCAAGAAGAGTGGATGTCATATTGAGTGACATGGATTAGAGGTATTGTACTGATGGGTTGAAGGTTGGATTAGGTGATCTTAGTGATCTTTCCAACCTTAATGATTCTATGATTCTATGTTTTCTTTGCACTAAGGACTGTGATATTCTGCTTTGATACAGCTGCTATTCAACCCATGAGAAATTCATTTTGAGCTGCACATACTGGGATCCCACACAGAAGGAAGGTATAATTAGGGCTTATGTAGAAACTGTTGAAAGTCTTAGTGATAAATTATAATTATTACCTGCCAGAGAAAGGAAAGGATAGAGAGTATATCCCATATCACAGGGAGATTATGACTAGTCATGTTTTATACAAAATTTCTTCTTTTCCTATGTAAAACCTCCTAAATTATCTGAACAGAAACTGGAAGAAGATGGCAGTAAAAGAAGAGGTGATCTAGGGCTGTGATCCAGATCCTTAGGGTGGAAATGGCGATTCAGTTATGCTCTTTGCTGAGATCTTCTGGCTGATGTGTGCAGCTTGTGGTGATGGTGACCAGCCAGCAGCATCCTGCAGGCTGTTTTTTCTCCTTCCAGTCTGTTGGTGTGATGCATTTAGAGACTCCCAGGTGGAAGGGCAGGATGTGATGCCCCTGGAGAGTGGTGGGGTGGCGCTGGGGGGTCTTTGCTGTCATCTGCACCTTCATGCAAAGGACTGTGGGTGTTGGGAAGGCTCAGCTCAGGCTTGGGGCACATCCCTGCCTTGGCATGAGGTTCATTTTCTCTCCAAATCACTTACAGATGGCAGTAAGATCAAGAAAAGACGAGGAAAGACAAAGAAAGATGGGGAAGGAAAGGAACAGAAAGGAAAAAGGGAAAGAGAGGGGAGGAGAGGGGAGGAGAGGGGAGGAAAGGGGAGGAGAGGAGAGGAGAGGAGAGGAGAGGAGAGGAGAGGAGAGGAGAGGAGAGGAGAGGAGAGGAGAGGAGAGGAGAGGAGAGGAGAGGAGAGGAGAGGAGAGGAGAGGAGAGGAGAGGAGAGGAGAGGAGAGGAGAGGAGAGGAGAGGAGAGAAATGAGAGGAGAGAAATGAGAGGAGAGAAATGAGAGGGGAGGAGGGGAAAAGATATATATGAAATAAAGACAAAGACCCTCTCCTTGCTCGTACTCTTGACTCCCAAGCAACTCTTCTTGCAGTGCCTTTGCATTCGGGTCACGCAGAATGTTTCCCATTTTTTTCCTCCATCTCCTCCCTCCACCACTCCTGGATGATTTCTCATACTTTTCCTCACCCTCTGTCAAGCAGTGGGAACGGGGCAGCCCTGATCCACTGCCTGCAGTTGTGGGGACCCTTATCAGTGAGCAAGCAATGTCTGTTTGCTAGAGAAAGACCTGAGGTCTCCTGGGCGTGTAGAGCTGTAAAACATGTGTTACAGCTTTCACAGCTCACTTACTAAGCCCTAAACTTTGCTCTCCTACTGATGTATGTTTTCCTGCTTGCTCTTTACTCCTTTGTCTTTCCCAGTGAATGGGTTTAGGGTTTGCAGTCACCCCTTTCCAGTCATGTACCTTTGCCTGGTGGGGATGAGCACAGTTGCAGACAGCCTCTGAGTTTTAGGAGCACAGCTTCAAATCTCGATGCAAGTGCTGTGAAGCCTCTTGTTATGTGCTAGTAATGACTGAGCTGCTCCAGTTTCTATCGAGGACTTCTGGACTCTGCCATATGTTGCAATGTTGTTTGCTCTTTAGCTGGTTGCTCGATCCAGAAGAAGGGATATTATCTTTATTAGGATCAGAGGCTTGTGCATTTTGTGTTTGAAGTGATCTGAGCCACTGCAGATTCAGACAACCTTCAAAGAGATGTTCCCATGGCTTCTGAATGCCATACTACAACTGGAAGACTGTGGGCAAGGATGGAGGGTCATGGGAGGATGTCAACCGTATCTCCTAGATGGTCCTTGTTGGAGGGAAAGAATGCTCCTTACAAACAGCTCCAAAGGTTCATATTCCATGGTGTAGATTCATAAGGTTAAGCTTCCTAAGTGTTGTTCCCTGAAGGCTGGCAAGAGATGGGTGCCACCAGGACATTATTTGGGGACGCAGCCCTGTGACAAGATGAACCCTTTGAACACTGAGGGCTCTGAGGTCTGAATGTGGAATCCCCAAGCTGGCATCCTCACATCATCTCATGCTAAAAGGAGGTGTCTGGTCAAGATCACAGAATCACAGAATATCCCAAGTTGGAAGGGACCCATAAGGATGACTGAGTCCAATTTCTAGAGATGATACAAAGATGACAGCTTGGTTGGTTTGTTTGTGGTAAAGACTGGAGCTCTGTGAAAGGCTCCTTGCTGAATGTTTCCCATTACATGGGATTTTGTGCTCACTCTTTCCAAGAACTCCATAGAGACAGCAGTCATCCAGACAGTTGTGAAATACATAACAGAGGAAAAATTTAAACTGCTCTCTGTATCTCGCATGAATAGGTCATGAGTTAGTAGGATTAAGCTGTAAGACAGGAGGCTAGACATTGAAAAAACCTTTGAAATGTAAAACTGTTTCAGCTGGGATTAGCATGTCTAGGGAGCTAATGGTACCTCCATCCCATGGCAACTTTTATGAGAAAGATGGACTACCATGAAAATTTAACATCCAGCCAACCGAATGGAGAGAACAGTGTGTCAAGGTCCCTGCAATTTGTTTTCCTGTCAAATCCTATGCACTCATAGGCAAATATTGATGTGTGAACCTCATGCATGCATCAGGAATGCAATAGCAAATCTCAAGGTCTTCTGACAGAACAACAGATGATTTTGATTGAGTATCTTCATCCCTGTTGCTGAAGAAGGATGAAGGCTTGAATCAAGGGCTGGGAAAGAACAGGTCCTGTGGATGGGGAAAACTGTGGTCTAAGGATCCTCAAAGAAAGGTGCTAGTGAACTTTTAGGAGTGGCTTGACCCCATCATATCCAACAGTATGGGGTTCTCCCTGACTGTCCTGAATGGCCTCTGCCTCAGGAAGACATTCAGAGCATGACACACCTGGGCACACTTCAGTTAGCAGTGGCCCAAACTGTCAACTCTTGTGTCTCATTTAATCACAGGGTCATTAAGATTGGAAAAGACTTCTAAGATCACCAAGCCCAATCCATCCCACCATTCCCACTGACCATGTCCCTACGTGCCACATCTCCAAGGGTTGCTGAACACCTCCAGGGACACCTCCCAGGGCACCCTGCTCTTTTGGAGGAGCAACTTTTCCAAATATCCAGTATCTATTCCTTCTCATTTGCGCCCAAGCTGATGATAGATGTTTGGAAAATCCAACAGGGATGCAACATTTCAATCACAGAATCACAGAATCACAGAATCACCCGGGTTGGAAGGGACCTCAAGGATCATGTAGTTCCAACCCCCCTGCCTAGCAGGGCCACCAAACATCCACATTTAGATCAGGTTGCCCAGGACCCCATCCAACCTGGCCTTGAACACGTCCAAGGACGGGGCATCCACAACCTCCCTGGGCAGCCCGTTCCAGGGCCTAACCACTCTCCTTGTAAAGAACTTCCCCCTAACATCCAACCTAAATCTTCCCTCCTTCAACTTGGATCCATTTCCCCTAGTCCTGCTATTGTCAGCCCTTTTGAAGAGTTGACTCCCCTCCTGGGTGTAGGTTCCCTTCAGGTACTGATAGGCTGCAATGAGGTCACCCCGCAGCCTTCTCTTCTCCAGGCTGAACAAGCCCAACTCCCTCAGCCTGTCCTCATAGGGGAGGTGCTCCAGCCCCCTGATCATCTTAGTCGCCCTCCTCTGGACCCTTTCCAAAATCTCTATGTCTTTCTTGTACTGAGGGCTCCACACCTGGACACAGTACTCCAGATGGGGCCTCACAAGAGCCGAGTAGATAATGTTAAGATCAATTAGATAGATCAATGTTAAGTTGCATCTTGTCTTTCCGTATTATTTATGGCTTCTGCAAACTGATTATAGGTTTTCTGGGGGCAACAAAACACTCTTTAGTGTAGCAGAAGAGCACCTCAGGGCATTTTCATACTCCAAAGATGTGATGGATGATGGTGCTTGTTTGTAAGACAGCACACAAGTATATTTTTCTAAATCTTTCTTCATGTTCCTGATAGTGTCCTGCTGGTCAAATTGCTCTTTTCTGGCACAAACCCCTTTGTTATTTGCTCTCCTGGTGACTACATCACTCACAGTTTACCACCAAAATCTTTGTTTAAAATCCTGACACTGAACAGATCTCTCAGGTGTGCAAATTTACAGCTATTCTTCCTAGCCATGAAACACTCTGCCAGGAAAGCTATTTCAGCCAGGAAATAATTTTTCCATAAGGGATCAGTCTGTACAGAGCTGCAGTTTTTCCAGGATAACAGAGCTGTGAACTGGGAGGGCTTTAGTCCCTTTCCTGCTTGAGCTAGTTAAACTGGTAGGGGGTTGCAGACAGGTCATGGTGCTTCTGAGCTGGTTCCCATGGCTAAGTTGAGGCTCAGGTTCATCTGACATGATTTGGGAAGCTGCATGGAGAGCTTAAGTTAACAATTTCCTTTCCCAGAGCACCCTGCGTAGTCTAAAGGAGGCAGAGGTTCCCTTAGAGGTGATGCAGAGTGCTGGAGTTATAACCAGTAGCATCCACTGCTTGCCACTGACTGCTGGGGGGGCTTGCAACAACCATGCTTTAATTTTAAGCATCTCTATTAAGGATATAACATTAGGTGGGATGTCCATAGCATACTTTCATGGCAGTCTTGGCATCCTCTTGGGAAAAATTCTGATATGGAAAGCTCACCCCATAAGAAAGCCAGGCTGGATGGGGCCTTGGGCAGCCTGATCTGGGGCCTGATGTGCTTGGCAACCCTGCCTGCAGCAGGGGTTGGAACTAGATGTTCTTCAAGGTCCCTTCCAATCCAAGCCATTCTATGATTCTACAACTTTAAGGAAAGGAGAGGACAACCACAGTCGTGCCATAAGTCTTGGGATCTCATTTCAGGAAGAAGATGAGATAAGGCTATTCAGATGGAGGCCAGTTCCACCAGCCTCAAGAAGATCAAATTTGGGAAGCTGAAGGTGGTGCGTCGGCACTTGCTGCAGAGATATGAGCACCAGCCCTTTATCTCCTGCCTGGCCGGGTTCTACAGCTGCCGATGGAAGCGGTACCAGCGCAGAAGGACCGAGCCTGGGAAATGCTGCTGCAAGACGGTAAATTTGCCCAAAATCAGCACAGACATTGACTTCCATACTGAAACAGGTCAGCCCAAGCTGACAAGCGATTGATGTCACATGTCAAAGGTTGCCCAGTCCAAATGAGGTCTATCAGTGCTCTGGATTTTGGCTTTGAGATCTTGATGTGTTGCTCAGTTTGTCTGTGCCGCCGTGCAGCGAGCAAACATGGCAGCAGGGAATGGCCTGGCACCAAATGAGGAGCCAATGAATGGGGGCCATAAGAAAGATAGTGACAGACCCTTTAGCCGAGTCTGTTGTGAAAAGACAAGGGGAAATAATTTCAAACTAAAAGAGAGGAGATTTAGATTGGATGTAAGAAAAAAGTGTTTTTATGGTATGGTTTTTATGGGTAGTGAAGCACTGGCACAGGTTGCCCAGAGAAGTGGTGGGTGCCCTATCCCTGGGGACACTCAAGGTCAGGCTGTCTGGAGCTCTGAGCACCTGATGGAGCTGTAAATCATAGAAACATAGAAAATGCCAATTTAGAAGGGACCCATAAGGGTAATTGAGTCCAAATCCTGGCTGCACATGGGATCACCCGAAAAACAGGCCATACATCTGAGAATTTTGTCCAGATGCTTCTTGAGCATCCCCTTGGTGGTCTGAGCCCTCTGAGCATGGAGAGCATTTGACTTTCAAATCAGACATGCCCTAATGATCTTTACAACTTAGACGTTGGCTTAACCCAATATCTAAACCCAGTGTCTGAGAGTGGCTGCTTCCAACATTCCCTGAGCTCTGGCAGCTCGGGGCTATGCCCACTGCCTCTCCTTTGAGGAGATCCTTCTGCTCCCAGGGAGCAAGATAAGAAATCCCCTCCACGTCAATATTACAGAATCATGGAATGGCTGAGGTTGAAGTCACCTCTGGGTCTATTTGGGGTAGGGCTGGCTGCAGTGACAGCGCTCCCACATCATGCCTTTGGAGACCCTCCGTTCAGGTGCTTACACAGATTGACCAGATCCCTCTGAGCCTTGTCTCTTCACAGGCTGAGCAGCCTCAGCTCTCTTGGAGAGGGTCCAGAGGAGGCCTTGGATATGCTCAGATGGCTGGAGCATCTCTCCTATGAAGAAAGGCTGAGGGAGCTGGGCTTGTTTAGCCTGGAAAAAAGAATGCTCTGTCTGGAGTGATCTCCTTGTGGCCTTCCAGTACTTAAAGGGAATTTATATGTGAGGGAGGTTCAGCATTAAGCCACATGTTTAAGGACAGCCTAAAAGTAACTGCTGTTTTCTCTGATTGTTTTGGAGTAAACAAGGCTCTGACTAAATGTCCTTCTTTTGCCTTTCTAGCGGGAATGTGTGTTTTTCCCATTGCTTGTTGGAGCTTTCTGCTTTTCTCTGGTCTTCCTGTACATGTGGGGTGAAGCAAAAAATGACTACAATAACTTTGACTGGTAAGTACTGTATTTTCCTTCTTTTCCACTTCAGTCACGAGCCAAACATTTGACTCCTTGAAGTCCCCTTGAAGACTCCTTGAAGTTCAGCATTCAAATTGATAGGGGAAATGGTTTCAAAATAAAAGTGAGGAGATTTAGATTGAGTATGAGGGAAAAAAAATTTATGACAATGGTAATGAGTCACTGGCACAGAGAATGTGGTGATGCTTCATCCCTAGAGGCACCCAAGGTCAGGCTGGGTGGGTTCTGAGCACTGATGGGGCTGTGGGTGTCCCTGCTCACTGCAGGGAAGTTGACCAGATGGCCTTTAGAGGTCCCTTCCAACTCAAATGATCCTGTGATTATGTGAAATTGAACAGTACTGCCAGGAGTAAAGAGATGTAGTGGCTAGCAGCAGAAGCATTGTACCAGCTATCTCAGAGCAAACAGAATTGCATGCCCCCCATCTTGAAACAGAGGAATAGTCAGCGAGTCCTTATGCAAATCCTTTCCTTCTGAACCGTGTAGGCAACAGTTACATAAACACCTAAAATTAGATGCCATCCAGATAGCTCTAATATCAGAGGGAGGAAAGGTGTAATTATGTCATTGACTCTTATTGAGCCTTTGGGTAGGAAGTAAAGCTTCCCTGTCTCTTCTTGGGAAACGCCTCTGCAGCTCCTCCAGTGTTCTGACACCTTCTCCTCCAACTATTGTTTCCCTGCAGCCCCTGTGCTAATGTAACACAAATGCTGTTATGAGATTTTATTCCTTTTTAGGTATAACTATGGGAACCTAGGCTTCTGGTTCCTCTGGTCTCTGGTTCTCCTGATAGTGGCTGCAATCCTGTTCATGTACATCACGCTGCTTTTGGTGAGTAAAGCTCCTTGCAAGAGTGAATTACGGGCCTACAAAGTAAATATAAGGTTGGCTTTGATGCGTCAGACCAAAGTTCACCCATCACTGGGATTGGATACATGGGGAGGACTGGGAACACAGAGAGCATTTCTGGTACTTTCTCCTCATTTCCAACCATGGAAAAGCATTTTCAGTGAAGAGGTCTCTGAGATAGTTGTAGGTTTGATGCATTCTTTCAATGACTCCCCTTTGGTGAATGCGTTTCATCTCTCCTTAGCGGGAGCTGAAGTTTGTTGCTTTGACAGCAGGGAAGTATTGAGATCCGAGTTACACTGTGATGGTAATGTAAGAACAGGGTTATTCCTCTAACCCTGAACAGAAGCTCTCATTAGTAGAAGAGAAATATCATCACTGGAGTTGCTATGATTCCCTCTGCTTTGCTGGAGAGTTTGTCTCCAGGCAGAGACTACAGACATGGTGAGAAAGCACTCCTGAACTGTGTGCCAAGAGAGGTAATGTCCCTGAGTCCTTCATTTTTCCAAATCTCATTAGATTTTTTCTGGACTTCTGATCTGCTGCTTCCTTTGGTTTCTTAACAAGGGCAAGCATTTCCCAACAGTGCTACCTGCTCAAACTTTTTCCCTGTTGTTTTCCTCAAAGAGAACCCAAAATAAGCATAGATCGACCTCTGTGTTCCAATCTTCTGTATGCAGAGCTCCAGGCAAAGAAATCACTTCAATTCCAAGAACTGGAGTCCATGCTCAATCTCACATTTGCTTCCATTTTGGGATGTCATGAATCCAGGCTGGGTTGATGGCTTTGACTCACTGCTGTGACCAAAACCACTGACTTTTATCACCATTTCCAGTGGATCTGGCTGGATCAGCTCCAAACTCGTATTTGTACTTTGTCAGCATCCAAACACCAGCAAGTGCCCAGACTGTTTTAGAGGAGTTTCTTGTCCTTGGCAGCATGGAGGTGATGACTGCAAGCTATCAGGGAAGGCAGTGGATGAAGTAAAGCCAGAAATGTAGTTGTAAACATGAGAGAAATTGGTGTCCTATGGGGTTTGATTCTGTCTTGGTCCCACTGTGTAAATAGATCCTCCCAGAATCTTGGTTCTGTCTGATGAGACTAACAGGGTCTGCCTTCCTAGAGAGGGTGAAGCTTGGAGTTTGGGGGCTATCACCAAACAAGTTCTACAAGAGAAACATTTCAGAGGTGCCTCTGCTCTTGAGACAGCCCCTGCAGTCAGATTCCATTCCCTCTTCCTCACCATGAAGTCACTCACCCAAAAGCACTAGGTATTTCTAAAGGCACTTGCCCTGCTTGCTTGTATCATTATGTCAATCATGTAATTTGACATGCAGCACTCAACTATGATGAGCAGTGGGTGTTGGGAGACACAAGGTCCCGTGCCATCAGGGCTGTGATCTAAATTGGACTAGATCCTGAAAAAAGAGGAGCACAAATAGTGCTCAACACTGCCATCCATGTTGCTGCGATCTCAAAATGTGCAAAATTTTAGCTTAGATATGAGGAAGAAATTCTTCATTCACAGGGTGGTGAGGCACAGACCTGGTAAGGCTCAAGGCCAGGTTAGATGGAGCCCTGGGCAGCCTGACATATGGGATGTATTTGCAAATATCAGTGGTTGGAACTGAGTGGGCTTTAGGATTGCTTCCAATCCAAACTGTTCTGTCATACTGTGATTCTATGACAAGGGATAGGGATGTGGAGGAGAATGGCAACAGTCTGACTCACCAATGCTTATTCTAATGGGACTTATTTCAGAGAATGCCTCAGCCTGGAAACACACCTTCATCACCATATGATCCTCCCTGTCACAGCATTTAGCCTTCCAGTGTAGCCTGTGATGAACCCTCCAGCCCCAAAAACTCATAAATACCATGAAGCCCTTCTACACCTAAATACTATTACTGTTGTGGGTGCTGCTCTCATGTTCTGGCTGTGCAGTTCTGGATAGAGACCATCTCCATACCTGTTGGACTTGAAGTCTTCACCCAAACAATGTTTCCTTGTAATCATAGATTCATCTTTTGTTTTGGAAGGGATCTTTATAACAATCTAGTCCAACTCCTCTGCAAGGCACAAGTACACAGCTCCATCAGGTGCTCAGAGCCCCATCCAGCCTGACCTACATGGGGCATCCACTGCCTCTCTGGGCAGCCTGTGCCAATTCTTCATTACCCTAACTGTACATAACTTTTTTCCTTATATCCTTACATTCCTTATACTGATGCTTCACATCAGATCAAAAAACTGAGCACACTGCTGGCATTGTTGGAGTTGAGAGAATTTCCAGCAACCAGTAATGGCTTGTTTTTTTTTTAACCTGTGGGCACTGTATCCTTTTCCTTAACAATGGCATCCAACCAGAACCTGCAGGCCTGCTTCCATGTCCTCATTGGGAACCACCGAAGCAAACATTCTTCAGCCCACCAGCTGCTGAACAAAGCACTGCACAATAAAGCAGTGACTGCAAAAACACTTTCTGCCTGCATACATCAGTGTAATTTTCTTCAGACGATCAGTTTCAATTAATGTAATTGTTACTGCTCCCCCAGACAATTTTCTCATTCCTATTAAAGCTAAAATGTTAAGCTGAGGGGTCTAGCTGCAGGACAATCCAGGTTCAGTGGAGAGGAAAAATCTTTTGTTGTTCAATCTTTTGAACACCAACAGATAATATTTTCCTTTCTGTAGTTCAACCGTGTTCATTCCAAGGGTTTGGGAAAGTCATTTGTGACTGTATTAAGTAAAGTGCTTCAGAAATGCTGTAGCCTCTGCATTTGTAGGCTAAAAAAGAAGACTCAAAACTGTCCATGGCACTGAAGTTCAGAGAGGTGGGATGAGGAGACTACTGTCCATCATTTTTCATCATAACTTTGTGGGCAGCTCTCCAGTCAGAAAAAAGGAAGACAGAGATGTGAGCCCCATTACAGTGAATCCAACTCTCTTGCATTAGGGAAGCATGCCCAAGTTACCAGTTGGCTGGTAGATCATAGAATCACAAAATGGCTTGAGTTAGAAGGGATGTAGCTGTAACCCTCCTGCCATGGGCAGGGATGCTGACCTTAGTGGAAGGAGACATTTCCACACTTCTTACTGAAGATAGGAAGATTGGAAGTATTGGATGTAAGACTGAGAGAGCTGACAGGGCTGGCAAGAGGAACCTGGGCTTTAACCTTCATAGTAATAATCAGACATATATCAGTCACCAACACTAGCATGTCCATGAACTTACATTAGACAATCCCAGGATATGCATGGAAACAGTTTGAAGGTGGGATACCTGCTTGTGTTGGTTGTCCTTTTGCCCAAGGAAGTTCCACTTCTGCAGCAAAGGCGTGAAACATTGTTAGAGGCAGCTGGTCCCTTTGGAACAACACATAGGATGGGTCCTGAGATAGCTTTTGGGGATGAAGCTTGGGATGTTAAGCTTCAGGGGTGCATGGAGAGCAAAGAAAGCTCAAGCTGACTGTGCCAGCACACACAGAAGATGGATCTTGTCCACATCACATCTGCTCACCAACCAATTAAGATGTGTTCTCCTACAGTACCCAGTGGTGCAACTACAGGAGTTCCTTCTTCACCCTCTGATTGGTAATTATTCTTCTTGAAAATTGATAACGAACTATTGATTCCATTCATAAAAATGAGCTCTTCCTCCAATGGCATCCCTGGATGTGCTGCATCATTAGTAGGAAGGTTATACTGCAACAGCAGGGGAGAGTCTGGTTGAGCACACCCTGTGAAATAAGTGGATGCACATTTGCCTTGGATCAAGTCTTTACAACACTGCTTGCAGAAAAGACAAGATTTTAAAAGTGTCTTTTTTCTTCATTTTTCTGAAGTGGATTATTTAAATGGGGCTGGCTTAAGATCTTCAACAGTAATTCAATTCCCTCCAAACTGTTCCCACGGTTACCCATCATGTACTGGGTGTAGGATTAAATTAAAGGAGTCTAACATGTCAAGAAGTACTTAAAAGCTGATCTGTATTCTCTGCTGTGCTTATCTCACTTCAGATCAGCATCATCCTGGAAAAAGAGTGTATTTGTAGGTGGGTCAGGAAGAGATTACATTCTTTTGTAGTTGGGTTTCAGAACAGACCTAGGGAACTACCAACCTTTCAGCCTTGCCTAAGTGCTGGGGAAGATCATAGAGCAGATCTTCCTGGAAGCTGTGCTAAGGCACGTGGAAGAGAAGGAGGTGATATGGGATAACCAACATGGCTTCAAGAAGGGCAGGTCCTGCCTGGCCAACCTTTCTTCTTTTTATGTTGGCATAACTGCTTCAGTGGACAAGGGAAGAACCACTGATGTCATCTCTTTGGATTTAGTAAGGTCAGTGATGCAGGGATGGTACTGGGAATGGTGCTTTTCAACATCTCCATCACTGACATCAACATCTGGTGATGCTGCTCCCCAAACTGTCCCTTACAGTTGCTGGGGAGAGTGCTACAGCCACTCAGCTATCTGAGCACAGAAGAAAGTTTCCAGCAAAGCCATTTGCTGGTTTTTCTCACCCTTTACTCAGTGTTCCAGGCCTTGTGTGTTGTCCCCTGTCCTGACTGGGGTTTGCACTGTGCCACAAGTGAACCTTTCCACCAGGAAAAGGAACATGCCAGCCATAGGGCTGCAGCTGATGATTAGAAATTAACCCAATACGAAGTAGAGGTTTTGAATCTCCAGTGGTAGATGTCCATGTTGTGAGATGTGCCTGTTTGCATTTCTTGTAATTGCTATCAATATGTATTCTACTTTGCACTCTGCTCTGTATTTTAATTCATTTGTTTATTTATTTTGATACATTAATTATTCCTTGAGCTGTATCCCCCATGGGTGATGTGTCCCTAAATGACAACAGATACATAAAAAGCAGGCAAGGTTCATGTCATGGATGCTGGCTCTGGCTATATCCTCTCTGGCAGAGTTTATATTCACAAAGCGTGTGCACCAAAGAGCTCAGTGAAGATGTTGATCCTACAGGGCAGCTTTGTCGTGTGCTTGGTCATTTCAGGAGCATATTTACTATGGCAATAAACATTTCTCAGCACACAGCTGTCCTGCTAACATCCTCACCGTTGTGCAGCAAGGCATAAAATGACTTTGTAAAGCAAAAATCATTCCAGGACTGCCTCACTAAACACACTTTATCATCCTATGCCAGGATGCCAACTATACCTTCTTGATTTTCCAGGTCCTAGCAATGTGTTTGCTTGCAGAAGGGCAGCAGCTATACTTGCACTGGAGTCACAAGGTGAGTAAAGTCAGGGCTTTCTGGTAACCCTTATCCGTGTTTTAAACATCAAACCTGTGGTGTACTCTTCGTGCAAAACTACTTAGATTATGGGAGAGACGGAAGGGAGGGAAGAGGTTAATTTCAAGAGGCTTTAGATATCCATGAGAATGATGTTTCCACCTGAGCTGATCACCCCAGGTTCCCTTTGGATGAGGGAAACGAACTGTCTGAAGACGCAAATCATCCAGCTGGTCACAGGTATCTAAATTAAGATGAGATGAATCACACCTAAACCACCTTTTTTTCCTTGCTGACTATAAAAGGAGCCTGCAGTGACTCATTCAGGTGAGGATGTCTATATTTGACGTGCTCACATGTGGTAGCATAAAGACAAAGAAGGAGTTTGCTGAGGATCACGGTATAAGCCTCTGCAGGCAGTAGCTGCTTTCTCTGTAGAGCAGAAATGTGTCTTTTCCCAGGCATCCTTTTTGTCTTTGAGAAGTTCTGGAAACGTCACCTGGAGTTCTGAAGGTACAGAAGTAAACCCTCAGGAATCTGTTGCTACAAAATTGTACATAACCACAGAATCACAGAATTGTTAAGGTTGGAAAGACCATTAAGATAATCTAGTCCAACCATCAACCCATCACCACCATGCCCACAATGTCATTCAATGTGACATCTGCCTTTTTTTTTAAAACCTCCAGGGATGGTTACTCCACCACCTCCCTAATCAGGGATAAAAGTCACCTTTCTTAAGAAATTCTTGAAAGTTAAGCGAGACATTTCAAAAAGGAGCCCCTAGCCATGCAGTTTAGGGAAGAATGTTACATGATGACAAATTATGCAGTGGAAATAAATATTTGAATGGGAAGATACTTGATCCTGCTTCTTCGTTTTAGTAATGGAAATAAGCTGTTGAAAATGGGCTTTCTGAAGAACTAGAGAGAGCAATCTGTGGAAAACATTGGGATGGTATCCTTGAGTGGAAGAGACTGGGGACGGATCGTTAAGATGTTGACGTGTAGGATCTTCCTGAAGTGTGGTTTGGGTCTTGGTCCAACTATTATGTAGAGCCCAGCAGATAGATGATGTGCCAAGAAGAGCAAACAATCGTAACTGCTTTGGTACCAAACTGGGCAAGTAGTCAAAGAACAGAATTCTTAACTGAACTCCTTTCAGTTAAGAAATGAATACTCATCTCTGAAGCGTTTGCAGTTGCAGAAGCCCATTGCAAAGCAACTCAGCATAAAAAAAAATGTGACAGTGTGTCAATTCATCACTTGTGAGTTCAGCCAGCTACAGGTAAAGGATTTAATGTTGGATCATATAGCACCTATATACGCCAGCTCACAAAGAGATGTCTGTCATTATAAAGCTAGTGGAAAGAGACCACCTCTGGAAATTCCCCTCTTTCTCTATTCATTTTAGAGGGAATCTTGAGGGCTGACTCAGGTTGGGTACCAAACTCTTAAAATCAATCTTGTCATAGAGAAAATCCAATTTATAGCACAATCAGTTTGGTTTTAGTCCCACCAGATATTTCCTAACTGATGTACTCAAACTCATACATCCCAAAATTACTGAGTCTGAACTGCTTAAATAGGTCTGACAGGGAAATTAATTGTATGTCCTATGCTGAAATACTCAAGCGTCTTCATGTTCTCTTTGTCTCCCTAGATTGGGACTTTTCTTGTCCTGGGTTTCTCTATCACAGCCATCTTCATATTGTCTGTACTCTGGGGAGATCAGTGGAAAACAGTCCGCCTGTCATTCCAGGTAAGAGGGACTTGGAGACTGTTTAAGACAAAACAAAACAAAACAAAACAACTAATTTCAGTAAGTATTTTTTGGTAATCCATAGAAAATTCCATATAGTGAATGTTTTTCATGGGGGTTTTCCTGGCAGCCTATTCAGGTTTGCACAAACCTTTATTATGACTTAATAAGTTGTTATTTCCTACTGGAAGAAAGGAAGCTAAGACCTGAAGTTTGGTTTTGAGCTATCTGTTTTATATAACATGTTTTGGGAAGTCATAGTGAATCAGAAGAGCTTCATCTGCTGAGGACAAAGCACTGAGGTTCTTAGGGAGTAGGTGGGGAATGCTTGTGCAAGGTGGGACAACCTGTGGGATGCAGGAGGTCAGAGTGCATGGTCACAACTCTCAGCAGATCTGAAGGTGGAGGCAAGATCTGCTCCACTGCTGCTTAGTGTTGTAGCATCTGGGTCCCCCCATGTCCCAGGAGGGAGGATGTTATAGCATTTGACTACAGAGCTGCCTTGAAGATGTTACTCGGATGTATCACCTCTCTCCCACTTTACTTATTGTCTGTGAACATTAGGACAGCAATGCAAAGGGACTGCAAGAGGAAACAGCTGGTAGCCCCACATTTATTTCAGTTTCTCATAGTCCTTGTGGAACTCTACAATTTGGTAAGCCTAGGCTAAGGTAGTAGCAAAGGTGATTAGAAAATGTTAGCTTCTCCTGTGCACAGACTCCAGGGGAGGAGGAGAAGGGGACAGGAGAGCCATGGGGTTCCCCACAGGTGTTGTTTATTTTAGGTGCTCAGACCCTTTGAGATGCTTCATTTGGCCTCCTGCTGCTGTTCCCAAGGGACATGCATCTCTTCTAGATCCTATGTCATGTCCTTTAGCCCTGTGTTACTATCTCAGATATCCTGGAAGTCTCAGATGACGCCTTTGTTTACACAACTGAATCCTGCTTCTCATTGAAGGAAGTATCAAGTGTCCAAAGCAGACAGCATCACACACAGAAAATCTCTCAATGACTTCTACTTCCTTCAGCCTTTCATTCTTAGAGAATCAGGCATAGGCAGAGCAATAGGAAAGGCTTAGGAAATTCAGAGTTGTTGCCATTATTTCAAAGACTTAGTTGCATTGGAGATGGCTGTTACCTGAGTAGGGTTGGGTTGAATTAGACTGGATTAAAATGGCTGCACTCTGGAAGATGTTAATGAATTATGGCATGATGGTGAAGGTGACTGCCTGCCAAGCCTCATGGGCGAGGACAGCCCTGTACCTTTCAGCTGAATAGAAAAGAGCTGCACAGTAAAGTGAGGAGCACTCTGGGCACCAGCCTGGATGGGGGCATACCTTTCTTCCCTGAATTTTGGGGTGATTTGTGGATTCAACCCAGGTGTAGTAGAGGAGAGGAATCACGTGGGAAGGTACAGTCATGCTGGGGCTTTTTTCCACCTATATTTCTGCTTGACCCTTTATATAAAATCCTTTTCTCTCCTTGCCAGATCACAGCCCCCTATCTCCACATAGGAGCAATAACCATCATGGTCCTCCTCTCCTGGCCCATGGCTCTGCACGCCATCAGAGCAGATAAGAAAGGTATAGTAACTCTGCTTCCTGCTCCCTGTATGACAGAAGATGCACGTCAGTGAGGGAAAACAAATGTGAAGGAGCCTTTACTCCCATATCCACACTCCAGTTGGAGTTGACTTTTAGTTTTTGAGTATTTCGGGGAAATTTGTAGGGCTTGAACTTGGGTAATGCACTGTCCTGTCTGTCTGTCCAGATACATTACTGAGAAAAGGGTAGATGTGACACTTAGGGACACGGTTTAGTGGTCATGGTGGTGATGGGCTGACAATTGGAATTGGTGATCTTAGTGGTCTCTTCCAACCTTCATGATTCTATGATTCCATGATTTACATACTGACTTGCAGAGTTTTGGTCTCTATCTAGGAAGCTGCCAGTCTTGAGGATAAAGAGCTAAGCAGAAATCCCCTTGTTCTGAGGCATGCATGGAAATTTGGTCAATCACCTGCAGGAGAAAGCAAGCAATGCCTGACCTTTGCTTGCTGTGCTCAGCTTCATGTCTCAGAAAGTTGATCCAGACTAGAGAATCTTAGGAGAAGCCAGTGAAATAGGGGAAAGAACTTCCTGATTGATTGGTAAGGAAATTTGTTTTCCTTACCTGATGTTATTCAAAAGAGAGCTCCAGAGAAGTGTGATTAAGGGCAGGGCCAGGAGACAGGAACAACTGCAGAAGAGCCTGGCTCTGGCACTGGGCACTCTTATCTGACCCTGTTTCTTCATATATCTAATTTGTAACAAAACCCACTGACCTCAGACAAAATGTGCTGGTGGGAACAGCCACTGGAGTGTGCAGAGAGATGGTGGTACCCAACCAGATAAATAATGATCATAGGTGTTCACTTCCCAGAGGAACAGTTTCTATCTTTGAGAGAAGGGTCACTCTTAAGTCACATGTCAACAGACACCAGGGAAGACTGTAGGTGATGAGTTAACAGGTTTCTGAGAACCAATGCCCATGCAACCAGGGTCTGCAGGAGTCTGTGTCACACGGAAGAAGCCACTGACAACAAGGTGAATGAACTCTGAATGCATTCAACTTAAGGGAATGGAGAAAGGTTCCTCCTCATTTTTTTCACTGGCAATTAAACTTTAAAATGTTACTTGTTCTTATCTGAGTAAGAAAAAAATAGCATCCTTCTGTTGAGGACCATTTCTTTATAGCTGGGGGTAGCAGCATTGCACCACATCTAAAGAAAAAGAGTTTAAGGCTGTTTCTTGCCTGAAGGCATAGTGTGATGTAATTGCAGCACAAAACCTCAGTCCTAATCTAAACAGCCCCAAACCTTCTTTGACCAGTTTGTTCTCCTGGATTTTACTGTTTGGAGAGGCGGTGAAAATGTGGGGAAAGACGAGATATTAAAAAGTGTTGAGATAAAGCCCAACAATTTTACTTAGCTGGAGGGCTGTATGAAATCAAGCTGCAAAGTGAACCCATATGTTACCAAATGGATTAACTCTAGCCTTCCTCCTTCGAATTCTTTCAGTTGTTCAGGTGATAATTGTTGGTCCATACCTGGCTATCCTTCTCTTTCTTTTCTTGATACCTCTGGGGATGTACTCTCCTTGCATCAGAGAGGTGGGGACACTTGGACCAAAGCCAGCCCTCATCGGACACCGCGGAGCACCAATGGTAGGTGTGGAGGAGTAGTTATACATCTCTTCATCTTCTGTATTGCTACCTTTGTCATCATTTTCTTCTTCCTCTTTTTTTTTCTTTTTTTTTCTCTCTTTTTTTTTTTTTTTTTTTTTTTTTTTTTCCCCTGGAGAAATCAGTGGAGGATGGGAGGGGAGGTATTTCAGTTTGGAATTGCATGCCACAGGGATCACTCTGTAGTTCTGCTAACAGCACTGCTCTTGAGGGACAAAGTTTGAGAGCCAAGGAAACAGGAGACTTTATCAAGAAAATGGTGATCCCTTAGTAGAAAACAGAAGAGTGACAAGGAGACAGAATGTATTTGAAGAGTTCTCCAGAGTGTATCTAAAACCATTTTGCTTATGGGTCATTTCTTTCCTCAGCTGGCCCCAGAAAACACTGAGATGTCATTTCAGAAGACAATTGAACATGGTGCAGATGGTCTTGAAACAGATGTCACCATTAGGTAAGCGGACAACATTACAGCCCACAAAGCTCATGCTTCTTCTAAGAGCATTTAGAGCTGTGTAGTTCCAGGCAACGTGGTTTTACTGGTAGGGTCCCTCAGCTGACATATGGTGACAAAAACTGTGGGGCATGGTTACTCTTGGGCAAGTCAGTAAGTTGTAGCTACTGATTAAAAAATAGAATTATAGAATTATTAAGGTTGGAAAAGACCACTAAGATCATCTAGACCAAAACTCAACACATTGCCATCATGGCCGTGGTCAACATATTACCTCATCACTATTACAGGCTGCCCAGAGAGGCTGTGGATGTCCCGTGCATCCCTGTAGCTGCTCAATGCCAGGTTGAATAGGGCCCTGGGCAGCCTGGCCTAGTATTAAATGTGGATGCTGCTGGCCCTGCCTGCAGCTGGGGGGTTGGAGATTCGTGATCCTTGAGGTCCCTTCCTACCCAAGTCATTCTATGATTCCATGATTCTGTGATTCTATGATCATCTCCATACTCTAAACATTTTGCAGCATATAAAGGCAGTTTTTACCCTAGTCTGGCTTACAGACTTCTGTGAGGGTTTTATCTGTCCTAGAAAATACCAGAACACTCTGGCATCTGCAAAATGTGCCTTTCACCTCATATTGTGTCCACCTTTTTAGGGGCTGGCAGGCATAAATACACCATCTCTGCTCTGTCCCTGATGAAACCAAGTCCCCAGGGTCAGCCAGCAATATTGGTTGGTGTTTTGAGTGTCATACTTCTTTTCTATCTTACTCTCTGTACTGAGGGAGGTCACACAGCTATGTTTGTGGTGGCCCACGTACTTCTTCTCACCTAGCATGACACTGCTTGTGCCCTAAGTGAACTGCACTCAAGTGACCTGAATTCTTGCTCTCCAACAGCTACGATGGTGTTCCTTTTCTCATGCATGACAGCACCTTGAGTAGGACAACCAACATCAAAGAGGTCTATCCCAATGCCACTGCTCAAAATGCAGCCTTGTTCTCCTGGGATGCACTGAAGGAGTTGAATGCTGGAACATGGTTCCTAAAGGTAAGCACTGTAAAGGACAATCATCAATTTGTTGTAGAAGATAAACCAGCTGGCTACTACTTATTAGGATGAATATTAGGAGGGAAATTTCTGGTTGAGCCAGAACAGAGTCAGTAGAGATCCTTAAGCTATAGGGTCTTCTTGTTTTGTACAGTTGGCTTTTAGGCTTTGGAGACTTGTTATATTTGGCGTGGGTTTTTTTTTGTTTTTTTTTTTGTGGCTTTTTATCATGGCAGCAGCAGAACTGACATGCTGGAGAAAGAAGATATCAGCTACTTAGAATCATAGAATCATAGACAATTTAGGTTGGAGAAGAACATCAGGTCATCGAGTCTAACCATTGACCTAACACAGTTGTGCAAGGTGTTGTGTGTGATGCAGCTAACGTGGTGGGGCAGAGAAGCACAGTAGGGCTACATGAGAACTAGACAGTTCAGGTCCCAGGAGCAGTGCCATTACAGCCTAGATTAGTTTTCCTTGTTTCCCAGGTAGAAGGGCTAAATAAAATCGAATATCCTGCTCTGTTGAGGACTGATGACAAACTTTTTCCTCCACAGAGCTATGACCTGTTTGCATGCAGCAGACTCCCACATGCAATGGACTGATTGATTTCCTTTTTCTATCTGCTTGTTTCTAGGACAAACCTTTTTCATGCATGGGCTCCCTGTCAAGGGCAGATCAAAACCAGGCAATGAATCAGTCAATTTACAAGCTAAGTAATTTCTTACGCCTCGCAGACAGTCAGAATAAACTTGTGATATTTGATCTCTACCGTCCTCCAGAGAAACATCCTTACAGGAATTCATGGATCAACAGAACCCTGGAAGTCATCCTCAACGAGTCGGGGATCAGACCCCACCTGGTAGGGTGGCCAATCTTCATATCCCATTCTATTGCTCACTGAATTGGGACATTGGGGTCAACACTGAGCTCTTTCATCATTGTGATAATTGACAGTCGACTCTCTGCCACCCATACTTATATTATATATTGCATAGAAGCTCCTGGTTTAAGTTAAAGCAGCTGGAAGCATTCATTGCCTTCCTCCTTCCCCAGGCAACACTTTGCTTAGGATACATGCCAAATCCATGTGGACCAGGTTATGTATCCACTTATTTCCAGAGAGTTAAGCTGATCCGTGTCTGCTCCCCTGCTGGAAAAAAGAGATAAGAGAATACATTCTGTTGCCTTTCCCATTTAACAAAGCTGCTTTTTCATTCATTTCAAACACTGCAACTTTTGTTAGGGCAATGGGAAACGTTCAGTGATTTCCAGTTGATAAGAAGGAACACTGAAGACCGATTTCTTGATGAAAATGACTTTTGTCAAGAAGCAAGTTTAAACCCTGCAAATGAATGTTCTTTGATCATTGCAAGAAATATGTAATTTGACAGGCTGGGTTAAGCCCCTCAAGCCCTTATCTTTACCAGATTTGAGCGAAGAGCATGGCAATTACTAGTTAGTTCACTGTGAATTCACAAGGTCCTCTTCTTGTTTGCAGGTCCTGTGGCTGGAGAATGACATGAGGTCCTTTGTTCAGTCTGTTGCTCCTGGCTTCCAGCAGACCATGGGCAATAAGGCCCCGGTTGAAGACCTGTTGATGGACAATATTGTCAAACTCAACCTGGCCTACACCGAAATGTCCAGTGAAGATATTCGGTAAGTTGAAGTTTCAGCTCCAAGAGCAGTCTGCGTGCTGACTAGAGAACGTTTGCTTCGTGTGTATCGCAATGTCTCCCTCCAGTGACCAACTCTGGGATCGATAGCATTTTAGAAAGTACTCCTTGGGAGTAAGCAGCCATCCCTATTGCATTTTGGAAGTTAAGGGCTTTAATTCACTGCCACTGCCGACCCTGACTGTGGCCAAGAGGTGGCATAACTGAACCCCAGACCCCTCCCTACCTAAGTCCAAGTCCGTATTTAATCAATCAAAGTCATAAAATCATAGGATCATTAAGATTGGAAAAGACCTCTAAGATTATCTAGTCCAGCTGTACCCCATCACCAATATTGCCCACTGAAGCATGTCCCTAAATACTCATCTACATGTTTCTTGAACACCTCCAAGGATCTGGGGAATCTTCTGGGTAGAACAAAGTATCTTCTGATTTGCTGTCCTTTTACACATGCCATCCCCAGCATCTCTAACACTGAACCATGAAGAACAAACAACTATTAAACCTCATATGGCCTCCACAAACACCTGAGTGAATCACAGAATCACCAAGGTTGGTAAAGACCTTCAAGGCATGATGCTGTGGTCAGAAACCATCACCCTTTCACAGATGGTGTTTTGGAGCCTTAATTTCTTGTCACCATAGCTACAGTGCTCTGCTGCTTGTGATACACTAGGAGTGTAATTTGTGCAAAGGAAGGCTGCATATTTATTGCAGAAGTCTCCATTCTCTTCTATTCCATTAAAACCAAGCCTTAAAAGCCCACACTAAATATCTGACTTGTCCAACTCTCCTTTTGTAAATAGGACTTTTTGTCCTACTTATGAAAATACTGACATCTAATTAAAAGTAATTGAAAGAAAAAATTGAACCCTTTCGATATTAATAATATTCATGTTTTCTTTTCACAGAATTTAAAAACCTAGGAAACAGCAGAATTTAAAATCCCCATCCCTGGAAGTGTTCAAGACCAGGTTGGATGGGGCTTTGGTCAACCCAGTCTGTGGGATGTGTCCCTGTCCATGGCAGGGGGTTGGAACTGAATGGGCTTTAAGGTCCCTCCCAACCCAAGTCATTCTATATCAGTTATGACTGATTCATATGCCAGAGGGATAAATAAATTTTTACTCTTTCAGACATGAGTTACATTTGCCTGCAGCAGACCAGATACTCTGTATTAGTTAATTGTTTTCAAATTGGCTGGTTGGGCTTCCTGTTTATTCCTTATTTAGGTCCTAAAGCAAATATTTCCTATACAGATTTGCCATTTCTCCTTGATTCAGCCCAAAGGAAGTACTAACCTCCTTGCTTTTCTTAATGAAGGCAATTGCCTCTTGGTCTTTTAAAGGAAATACGCTGAGGCAAACATCACCACCAATTTCTATGTGATCAATGAGCCCTGGCTCTTCTCCCTGGCCTGGTGCTCCGGGGCACATTCTGTGACCACGAATGCTGTCCACATGCTGAAGAACCTCAGCCAGCCACTCTTCCTCATGGTAAGCAGTAGTCCTCCCTTGTTCCTGAGGTACAAAATGGGGGTAGGATGCTAATGATTACCTTTAGAGATCAAGGGCCAATTCATTCATGGACATAAGTCCGGTTCCTTTGAGCCACTGCAGCTACCATCATTCTCAACTCCTGTTTTTCCATGGCCCTTAGAAAAGCACTCTGGTTGGTAGGACTTAGTGTCTGTGAAGGAAAGAAAGTCCTAGTGAGACTTATGTAAAGACAAAGGAAGGGGGCTTTGAGGGCACATGTGGTTATTGTGTGACAATTTCAATTTCTGAGATTCTAAGGAATCTTACTGCACTCAGGAGTTCCTAATGACCAGGAACTCCTGCATTCCTTTTCAAACTTGGTCAGATGTCACAAGCCAAAGGGAAAAAAGCATAGAGGCCACCCCTCCTTGCTGGGATGAGCTTTTCATGTTGCTTTTCCATCCTCTACTCTGCCTCTGACGATCTGTAGGGCTGAGGAGTGCCATGTTCTCACCACAGAGTCCCTGCATCATACCACTTGGAATAACTAGTTTCACACTCTTGAAGTGGGTTTTAAAACACTACCATCTCTCATCCAGAAAACTAAATCATTTTCACCCCTTCTGAAGGTGGGTGAGGTTCAGTCTGTCCTCATGAGGGCAAATCCTAGGCTTAAAGAAGGAGCCACCCCCAGCCCCTCGGTGGTATTCACTCAAGGACAGTTTTGTGGGGGAGGAACAGATGCCATCAATTGATATTAATGTTGTAGGGACAAACAAGGAATCCCTGCTCTATTCACTGCAATGCAATCCAGTCTCCTTGGACACCCAGTGGATCAATTTTTACAAAGGATGATGGCTTGGCATTTGCACCCAATGGCAGGTGACCACTTCCAAATGCTTCCGAATGCTTTAAACACCTGAAGGATATCACTTCACATGCACACCAGGGATTGACAAGGCCAAGCACTAATAAGGAGCTTGAGTAGCTTTTTTGCATGCTTCAGTATCCGTGGTGTTCAACATATCCTCTGTCATTCTCTTCCAGACACCACGGCAGTACAACATCATGTGGATCCTGACAGACCTGATCTCAGTGCTTCTCATCTCACTCATCTTTGCTCTGCACTGGTAACTACTGAGTTCACAGAATCACAGAATATCCCGAGTTGGAAGGGACCCATGAGGATCACTGTGTCCAACTCCTGGTTCCACCGCCTTCTAACCTGATTTGTTACCTTTGGCAGAGGAATGGAGGGATGCTTATGGTGTCCTGAAGGGTTAAAACTGCTCTTCGTCAAGAATTATTAAAAAACAAACAAGCAAAAAAGTGCCCTGAAAATCTCCAAAAACCTCTCCTGCTTGCTTTCCTGTTTTTCTTTCCTTTTGGCAACCCAAGCTTCATCTTCCTGAAGGATTCAATATAGACGTGGTGGGCTTAGAGTAGAAACAGAAATAAGTTATCAAAGCTGATGGACTGGAAAAGGAATTGATTCTTCTATTCTTACTGTTTAGATTAGGATTTTAGATATTATGACTTCAGACATGAGGTGGAAAGCTCTCAGTGTTAATATTTGTGCCCCCCATAGTAGTAGTTCTCTGTCTACATGTGTCAAAGTCAATGAGGAAATCCATCCTCCCAGCTGAGAACACCTGAGTGTGCCCAGCACTGTGTTTTCTTTGCTTTTGTGCTGCCCATGACATTATCTATCGTTATTGGGGAAACTTGGATCAGGGTGCTGGATGCATCATGGTTGGATCAGAAACCACTCACCCTGCTCTGCTTTCTGCAGTCCTGACCCAAGTCTTGCTGTAGCATCTTTCACTTTGCTTCCAAGGCTGCAGGTTGCAGCAGATGGCTTGAAATGACCACACCCATGCAATACATTATTGCCATCTCTAGATCTTCCCATCCCCATCTCCTCCAGGCTCCCTTCCATGTGCTTCTCCATGTTGTCTTTGTATTTCCCAGGACTTTGCAGATGGTTCTGATCCATCCAAGAAGGCCCTGCTGGGCTGCCATTGCAACAAGGGTTTTCCCAGTGCTTCTGGGAGCACGGGGCCATCAGCTGTGCCTGGGGGACCTGTGTGATCCAGTTTATCAGGTTCATGAGTCCACTGAACTCACAAATTTTAAATGTCTTTGTCTGCTTAGGAACCAGTGGCTGCAAAATAAGGACTGTAATCCCTTAAATCTTTCCTAGGAAACAGGACTTAGTCACAAAGTTGACCTCAAAATGCTATTGCTCGTGAAGTGTGGATACTTAAGCATCACAAGGTTCCCTTCTCACTAAAGGCCTGAGCAAATCCCCAAATAACTGGGCAATTCCAGCCCTAACAAAAGAGAATAAGGTGACCAGGGCTACAGGGAGCTGACCCAGGCACTTTGTCCCTTGCAGGTGGCGAGAGCGGAGCTTCTCCTGCTGTGCCCATGAAGGTGACCCGATGCTGGAGAGTGGCACCTACAACAAATTCAGGACAGGTGAGTGGGTGAGGAGGGGCGAGAGTTGGATTCTGCTTGGGGAGGTGGAGCGTAACCAATGGGTTGGTGATGGTGCTCGGACAGGACTGAGCCCAGTGGGGCCACCAACCTAGTCAGGGACGGAGCTTGAGGTATTTAAGAGATGGATTTATACAACGAGAAAGGAGTTCAAGATGCATCTTATCACTGTCTGCAAACACCTAATATACATTAGATGCTATATTCTATAATATGCATTAATAATATGTTTTGGAGATCATGGAATCCTCAGAGTTGGAAGGGACCTTTAAAGGTCATTTACTCCAACTTCCCTGCAATGAACAGGGACATGCACAGCTAGATCAGTTTGCCCAGAGCCCGATCCAGCCTCACCTTGAAAGCCTCCAGGGGCAGGGCATCCACCACATCCCTGAGCACTCTGAGATGCTTCCATGCTCCAGGTTTCTGAACCAAAGAAGCAGACAGAATCACAGAATCACAGAATGGCCAGGGTTGGAGGGGACCTGAAGCATCATGAATCTCCAAGCCCTAGAAAAACGACCCAAGCATTTAGGACCAAGCTGTCAGTATTTCAGTATTTCGGTAGCTTATTGTGTGTCCTCTTTTCCAGAGCTTAGCAACATGCCAACCGTCATAGCCTGATGTGGGCAGGGAGGATGCAGAGCTGCCATCTCGCTGAGATCCAGAGATCGGAGCATCACTTGCTGACTCTTCCTGCAGTGCAAATCCAGCCTGCCAAGAGGGGCCAATGAGCTTCTATGAAGAAGGAGCCATTTGTCATCACGGTCCTGATAGAGATGAGCACTGAGTTCTCTCCCTGCTTTCCTCTTCATTTCATGCCTGGCAGGGATCCCAAGGATGAAGGGGAGCACACATGGGGTTGCAGCTGTGAGCTGTGCGCCACAGTGGTTAAACCTCTCTAGCAGTACCCGTGTAGTAGCCACCATTTCCCATTGAGACCTTTGGCATGTCAGAGGGTAATCAATCTGAGCACCCTCTGGTCCTCCTTATCTTTGGCTGTCCATGTTTCCCCAGTCCCCATAGCCCCTTTCTCCTCATGAGTCTTCTCCAGCCCAAGATCACACCAGCCCCACCATGATGGTCAAGTGCTGGTGGATGGTTCAGCAGGGTCTGTAACATTCCTTAATACAGGCAGGCAGGTTTTTCTTTTCCTTCCTCTAATCCTTCCATTAGTCCAAATGGGACAGCCTCCTCACCCTGACTTTCATTGAGGGAGTACTCCCCAAGAATGCAAAAGCAGTTTTGGTGCCTTGGCCAAGTAATTACCAGGACTACGACCAAGATCACAACACTTTTCTTCATTTGTTGCATGTGAACTGGTTCCACCAAATGTCCTGTCTTCTTTTCCCCTGTGGAAGATCTTTATACCTGTTCTGTATCCTGGGATTTATTTCAGTTTTCATTTCTCCCGGTGGCTTCTGGTGCATGGGGAAGGAAAACTGTACTGTGCTCTGCAAAGGAGAGCTGAGCATCTCCCAAGTTTAAGCCATAAATTTGTACTTGAACAGTTAATAAGAACACTTTTTAACAATTATTATTATTTTGTAAATTGCAAGTGCAGCTTTAAATAAATTTTGGCTCTCCTAACCTCTTTTGTTCTTATTCCAGCAGTCAAGGAAAGGGGAAGAACATAGTAATCTTCACCAGAATCAGACCACAGGCATCTTTTCATATATAAGCCTCCTTATTCAGCAGAATGTTTTTGCTGAATAAACCTATATCACAAGTGGAATGTGAAAGGGAAGTGCGAGGTTTCAAACTTAATACTGCTGAGAAGTGCTGAACCTTTCCAAGTTTGAAATTCTCGAGTATTTTGGAGGCTAGAAATGCAAAAAGACACTAGCTTCCTCTGAAGAGAGCTGAAGGATTGCTATAGAACAGCTCCAGATCTATAGAGCATGGAGAGGATGCTAATGATGGCGTTAAATCCCCTCCTCGTACTCTGCACCCGTACTGGTTCACAGCTTTTGTAGGTACCACCCAGGTGCAGATGCACGAGCAGAAAAATGAGAGCTGAAAGTGTTTGGACTGGGTGGTGGTGTGCTCCACGGGGTGCTCCAGGTGAAGGATGTGGTTGGGACAAGCTGTGGTCCCTCGACTGTTGTCGTCTCCTCAGTGTGTCCCAGGCTGACGCATAACAGTCATCCTGAGCTGTGTTGTGTCTCAGCTACACAGCTATTTTTGTTGTTTCCCAGCTAGCACGTCCTGGTAACGCCATTAAGCATGTGGCTGGTGGTCTGAATTCTGCACAGAAACTTTTCATACAATCATAGAATCATTATGGTTGGAAAAGATCTCTAAGATCACCAAGTCCAACCCCAACCCACGCCCACCATGCCCACTATCCATGTCCCTCAGTTTCACATCTCCGTAGTTTTTAACATCTCCAAGGATGGTGACTCTACCACCACTCTGGGCAGCCTGTGCCAGTGCATTACTGCTCTGATATTTTTCCTAATACCAACTTGAAGTTCTCCTGGTGCAACTTAAGGTCATTACCTCTTGTTCTCTTGACCCAGCACTTCCTATATCCAGAGATTCAGCTCAAAAGTTGCTTTTGTGGAGGATCCAGGCCTCGTCTTAGAGGATGAACAGTGGAAAATCCCAAGGCTCCAGGGGGTTTTGCCCAAAGAGATTTCACTTATCATAGAATCATACAATCAGAAAGGTTGGAAAAGACCTTCAAGATGATCATGTCCAATCGTCAGCCCATCACTACCATTAAGTGATGTCCTTAAATGCCAAGACACACTGACGACATGCTCCCCATCACTGGATACTCTCACCAGGAGTCCCACTACACAAAGAGAAGTCCTTTCCCTAATGAAGGAGAGCTCTGATCCCACTCTTCCACCCCTGGAGGTACCACAACCACACAGTGCAGAACAGCCTCCCACAAGCCACTTTATGCCTTTTAATTAGAGTATTTCACTTGGACATATGTTTTTGCATGTTACATTGTTCGATGTAAATACAAAGAGGCCAGCAGATGCTAATACATATGACACACAGGCACAAACACACACAGAGTCCCAGCACCCCCAAAATGGTAGGATGTATGGGAGGCCAACAGAGCTGTGAATGAGGGGACAAGTTCTGAGGGGGAGAGCTCCCCAGGACAGCTCTGAAAAACATTTCTACGATTTGTACTGAGCTTGTGGGGAGAGGCAAAGATGGCAGGAAACTCAAGAAAGTTGTGGTAGTGGTGGTAAGGATGATGAAAGCTTGTCTAGGAGTGAGTGGGATCCCAGGGCCAGACAAATCATGGCAGCTAGGGAGGGAGGAGGAGCATTGGAGATGGTTGTTGGGGAGACAGGGCTCCCAGTGCAGCCTTAGCTGGTGTTACCATGATCCCATCAACAAAGTGCCACAGGCAAGGAGAGGGTGAAGGAAGGGGATCTCATGGCAGCTCTGTCCAGTGGTGAATGTCTCTATGCAGCACTGCGTTTGCTCACGCTGCTGTATCCCAGCCACATGCTTTTGTCCTTGTGTTTTAACAATCAGTGCCATGGTGTTGAGGAACCGAGCCCAGCTGAGCTCCAACAACACAGGGTACCATACAGTATTGACTCCTATGCGTGCAGCTGAGCTCAGCCCAATGCACAGGACCAAGAGAGTTCTCCCACATTTACTGGTAGCCACTCAGCATTAGTGACAACAGCATCAGATCTTGGTGGACACTTCTCCTATCTCCCAATACCATGTGCCCAGGCACCTGATCCTTTGAAGCCTGGACTTTGGAAAGGCACTCCATGCTCCTTCCCCTCTGTTCTCACACACACAGTGTGGGTTAGCCTCCTTTCTGCTGGCAGGTCCCATCTCTGGTCCAGCTGCTCCACACTGCATGCTGCTGGGTGGAAGATGAGACAAGCACCCAGCAGATGAGTATGGTCAACCAAAGACAGAGAAAAGCCCACTGAGACCAAGGGCCTGCCCTGCCTCTGAGTGGTTCAGGCTCCAGCTGGGGTTGGTAGAGAACCATTTTATACAGTGACACACACAAAAGCACAACAAAATAATTAGCTAATCATTAGCTGTTTCCAATGTTGATGTCCAAGTCCCTGTTAAGGTCAGAATCCTTTCTGCACATGGGCTTGGCCATAGTCTTCCAAGAGTGGGAACTCTAAAACCCCCATGTCCATATTGAAGCTTGTGGAAAAGATCCTCACAGGGTTAATTTGTCTGAACATGAGGCAAAAGGAGGTAACTCATCTTCCACGCTTCACTTCCAGCTAGGCTCTTAATTGGGACAGATGTGCCTTAGATGCTGGCAGTCATGTTTCCAGGGGAATCCTTGGTGAGGGATTGTCCTTCAGGTCGCCCTCAGCCCCAAGGCATTGTCCACATATCGGCACAAAATGCAAGATTTCTTTCTTTTTAATATTTTAAAAAATAAATAGAAGAAGAAACAAAACTTTAAAATTTGTTTGTTAAATATTTCCAGCATTGCACAGACAGCACTTTAATGTTCTAACATGTTCAATCAGTGGTTTGTTTATTCTGGTTCCTAGTTAAAATGTGCCCCTCCCAGCCTGCTTTCTCTTTCTGTCCTTGAGAACACAGTGTATACTTTTTTAACATCAAAAAACAAGCCCTGCTGTGTTCATTGGACACTTCTCCAGGATGGATTGGGTCTTTGCTACTTGTCTTCAAACCTTAAGTGTCCATAAGCTCACCAAAAGGCATTAGAATCCCAACTGTTGTCTCGTCACTTAAAAAAAAAAAAACACAACACAAACCAAACCAAACCAAGCCACACACACACACACACACACACAAATCCTCTTCCCAGAGCCTTTGTGATGCCAGCCATTGGGTTCAGGCAAACCTCCTGCCAGAGTCTTTTTGCTCAAGTCATTGTTTGAGAGCAGCGTTGTCCTCTGGAATTCTTTGAGGTCCAGGTGTAGTTGGGGTGGAGAGGAAGGATGGGAGGTCAGAGATAGTCATCTTCGCTGGAAGGGGTGGTGGGATTGGAGCCCTCAAGGTCAGAGTCCAGTGAGCTCCCTGATGGTGTTCGGCTCATCTTCCACATCTGGGAGGCAAAGGTTCTCCCCCAGCTGCATGGGTATCCCACAGCCCTCAGCTGCTGAATTAGCCCCATGGCCACATGCCAGTGGCTTCTTGCAGTTCACTTGCTACCCTTTGCACTCCTCTGTTTGCTCATGGCTGTTAGCATCTGGCTGATGTATGAGGTCAGAAGATCATCCATCTTGTAGCCCTGGTGAAGAGAGAGAAGTTCTTACATGTCCTTGTAGCAAAACTTAATTTCTGGCTTATTCCTCATCAACACACTTGCTATATGTTCTAGATTTACATGAGTCCGGGTGTACTTTCCCCTCTTTTTTCCCATCTTTTCCACCATTTTCTGACACAAGGATAAAAGGCCAAACTATTTGCAGTGTTAAACTCTCTCAGGATGCTACTGATGTTCAGAGCTTTGGAAAAGGAGTAGATTTTCAAATGGGCAGTGATAAACAGGATGTCCAAAATTAATAACAATAAACCTGGCAGAAATTTTTATCCTGCATTCTTTGGGTTTAAGATTTGCTAGGCAGTTGTTTTTTTGTTGTTGTTGTTGTGACTGTTAGTAGGGACAAGATTGACAAGAGACCTTTGTGAAAATACACCCCTTGAACCCACATCTGCTTTCACAGAATCATAAAAGTTGGAAAAGACCACTAAGATCATCTTGTCCAACCCCAACCCATCCCCACCATGATTACTAACCATGTCCCTCAGTGCCACATCTTCATGGTTCTTGAACACCTCCAGGGATGGTGACTCCACCACCTCCCTGGGCAGCCTCCTACTGTAAGATGTTACACTTTTCACTCTAATGGCATGGAGAAGAATCCCATGCTCATGCAATGGTAATGCCCGAGCAACTGAGGCTTGCCTGTAGCTTGGACCCAAAGAAAGCCCTGGTAAAACCTTGCATGGATGTACAGGCAGAGGTGAGACCTTACATACCTGACACATCCCAACACTTGATGTCTAACCCATATTTAAAAAAAGGTGTTATGGAGATAGTAACCTTACGGTGTTGAAATCCAGAAGAAACAAACAACTGTGGGGGCTCATTTACGAGACCACCTGCAACTCAGAAAATCTCTGAGACACAGCTTACTGCAAGCATTTAATTTTGGCCTGCCAATGTTGTAATTTGCTCTAAGTCTGTGCCATAATCTTCAATCCTCCTTACCAGGGATGTCTCGCAGAGCAGCTTGCTTCCCCTCACCAGGTTGCCGATCGTTATATGGAAGTACGTGTTGCCACTGCTCCAGTTGGAGATCTTGGTGAAGGGGTGAGTGATGAGAATATCCTGGTGGGAACACAAGGTTGACAGTTAACACACAAGAGCCTCAACTTTTATGAAGTTCATGGGGACCTTCCATGTCCCTGTTCTCTTTCCTTCAAAGCACACTAAGGATGTCTGTTGAAATATGGCTGTACCACGGCCTCATAGGAACAGCAGTGAGGTGCAAAACTGTGGAACCTCCAGTGCTTGTGGAGGATGGCTGTTATGGAAAAGCCACATGGCTGGTGGAAGTACCTAGTAGGACCTCATGTACTTCAGCTCCAGTCCTAATGTCTGTGAAAAGATTAATGAAGGAGGATGTATATTCTCCATTTACAGGGCTCAAAGAGTTGCTGCTCACTGTTCTTCTTCTCTGGGATCTTTTCTGGCTATTCAGCTGCTCAAACTAGGCCAATGAAATCTCCTGTATCTCTAAATAACACAGCTTTTGGGCTGTTGGCTCAAGGGCATTTGGTGAAGACCTCAGTCTTACCTTGGTTTTGGGATCGATGAGGCTGACTCCATGTTTATTGATGGCAATTAGAAGGATTTCTGGATAATTTGGCTCTGTAGTTTGCTGTTGGAAATGAGATGAGCTGATCAAAGGAAGTGTCAAGCAAAATCATTTCTTTTTTCCTCACTGTCTATCTTCTCCTGCCAGCATCTGCTGGCTCATTAACTGCTATCCAGTTAATGATTTAAAGATAAACATAGAAACCTTTAGGGTATTAGTCGTAATTACCAAGGGCTGTCATAATTACAGATCTCCTATGTACCTGATAATTGTGTGAGCTACAGAGAGTATGAAGCTCCTTATTCCTCTTCAACATCTCCAAAAGTCAAGCTATCCCACCATTAGAAAGGAAGAGCTGGGGCAGGATGGCAAAGCCCCAGACTTACTATCTTCTATGCAGTCCCTTTGTCTGGGACTCTGCTCCTGCTCTTGACTGCTGCTGTGGACCCTTTGACCAATACTAAGCTGTTCTGTCCTTTTCTGATCTTTACTTTCAGTTTAATTAGTGCTGGTAAACACTTCTTCCAGCCCTGTGCCAGCATGGGATGTACTCCTGGATTTGGTCCATGCTGTTTGCAGACACATCATGTGGAAAACTGCATGCTCCCCTTTCCCCTCACAAAACAGAACGGCTCTTGCCTCTTCAGCTGTAGAGCTGTGAGGACAGACCCAAAGATGACTGAGATACAGTGGTGCTCTACAGTGTCTCAGTACTGCAAACAGATAGGGCAGCCACAAATTACTGTATCAACCCTTTACTGATGGAGAATCTCACGTTCTTTCCCTGTCTCATCGGAGTAGTCCCAGTCCAGTTCAGCCCAGATACTGGGACAACCCTGCATGCCTGGAACCTCCCCATGATAGGGAACCTCTGAACTTGGCCCAAAGCTGTCAGGGAAACTCCAAGAAGGACAAGTACCTTCACTTCAAAAAATGCTGATCCAAATGTAGGCCACTTGAAGATAATCTTTAGGAAGGCAAGCTTGGCTTCTTCTCTTGTTTTGCCTGCATGCTTGTTGTAGTATGCCACAATGGACTGCAACAGAGAAGACAGTAGAACTGGAGAATCTGCACTGTCTATTACCATGAAATTCTCCAGGGAAGGAGCATCGTGCCACGAACATGGACTATCCTACCAGAAATCACAACTGCTTCACATAGTAATTTGGCTTTCACTGAGATCCATTAACAAACCACAGTGTATGATAAACCTACAAATAGTTCTCTCTGCACTAAATTCTAACCTACAGAGTGTTTTTTGGCGAGTTTTGGGATAGCCACCAAGAAGATAGCTAGAGAAGTGTTGATTCCAGTCTCTGCACCAATGAATGCTTCACTGGATGGTCACTGGAACAAAACCTGGAACCAAAATTGCTCCTCCTTTCTTTGATGAGCCATTCTGGTAACTCTACTGTAAGGACTGTAAGTTTTGATCTCCAATTTATGAAGCAGAGGGGACAGAGGGACTTTCTACTGAAGAAACCAACAAATTGTTGTTTGGGTACATGGTTGAGTTCAAATCCTAGGAAAGAGAAAATACTTATAAGACTGTTTCTTGGCAGAGAGACATTTATACTTTTCTATGTTCTAGACTTGCCCATTCAAACACACATGTACAATTCCTCCTCTTGGTGCTGATGGGGAGCTGTGCTCTGCTAAGGCCCAAGAAGGACCACAGGTCACTCATTCTGGCAACACCACTTCAATGCTGAACATCAGACAAGTGACACAAGATGGTGGGCTTCCCCAAGCCTAGACTGACATATGAATAAAGTTGCTGTTTTACCCGTTTCCAGTCATCTGGAGAGAGCTGCCGAACGAGGTCCTGAGGCACCAGCTCCTTCAGGAGCTTAGGGATGCTGGGGAAATAGGACTTGTCATCCTCAAATTTTACTCGATAGATGAGAGCTGCCAGCTGCAGGACCTCTTCCCGTGTACACTTGTGGTAACCACGTAGATACTTTGGTAACTCCTGTATAGGGGACACAGCAATTCAGGGATGTGACCCCAGACCTTCATTCTCTGCTGGTAAATGAAGGTTGTCTAAAGACCTCTGATCTAAAAAAGCCTCCTGTAATACAGCACAGGGTGGTCCTTTTACTAGATAACTTATGTGCGTATCTATAGTCTTGTTCACCCTCCATGTCACTGGAAATCCACCATTACCAGAAGATGTTTGAAAAATTGTTATACAATAAGAAACTATTAAAGCATTAGGGGATATGGACATATTGGGAAAATTGCTTCATCAAGGCAGGAACACAAGGAACATATGTGTGTTTGCATTTGTTTACAAGAGAGCTTTGTGGCATGCAAGCGAATCACAAAAAATCATGGCTTTTGGGGCCATCATTTCTCATCTCCAAGAATGGAAGAGCAGACAATCTTCAGAATGCTTCTGAATTTGGCCTTCCTGCTGAGGCTGCTAGCAAGACATACTCTCTCACTTCTTGCTACTTGCTGGAGAATATCTGGCACATTTCCCAGCTGAAGAGGCTACCTAAAATGAATGAAGGCCACTCCTTACCATGCAACCCAACTGCTCTCTCTGTTTAAGGCGGAATTTTGTTCTGTTTAATGCAAGTCTTCATCCTCACATAGTCAGTCTTTCAAATCCATCTTAAAACCTCCCAGAGTCTGCACTGCTATTTCAGATTCCTAGAGTACCTGATAATAATGGAAGATTGAATCTGCCATTGAATCCTTTCCAGGCGTTGTGTTGGTCCACAGCTTTTTCATGAAGAACACTTGGTAGGTGAGGGAAGGCACTATACCTGCACAAAGGAAGCAGGGAGCAGATATCAGAACAATGCTGTGAGCACCAGACAGATCATCTCCTCATCTCCCAGGTGATGTCAGCACAGCCGCAGCAATGGCCCAACGGATGTGACGAATGGCAGTCAGCCTCCTTTGAAAGGACTAGAGGGCTCAAGTAGGACTGTGTGTGACCCACAATGGAGAAAAGGCACTGTTACCATCTTTTGCTGGTCTTGCTTTCTTTATCCAGTCCGTCAGGTGTCTCACAAAGTCAAAGAAGAAATCTCCCTCGGGCACACTTATGACCTGTGGGCACAGTACACAGTTATGAAGAACAAGTAAGCAGCAAGAGGCCACTGGCTGCACACTGCCCTACCTCCTGTGGTTGTTGCTCACCGCTTTGTCTCAGACTTCTGGACTACAGACTGTTGATGTCAGAAAGACACCACTCTAATTTCCGCCATTACTCCTTATTGTGGCTTCCTGTTTCCCTGGAGCAATTAATTTCCCTTCATGATGACTATCTACAGATTTATTCCAGTTGCCCAAGGCATCTCTACGCCTGCACATTTTTCTTAGTTCTTTATCACAGAATCAGAGTTGAGTTGGGAAGGACTTTAAAGTTCAGCTAGTTTGAACCTTCTGCTGTGGGCTGGTTGCCCCCCACCAGTTCAGGCTGCCTAAGGCCCCATCCAACCTGACCTTGAGCACCTTAAGAGATGGGGCACCACAGCAACCTGAGCAGCCTGTGCCAGTGCCTTCATTTCCCTCTATGTGAAAAATTTCCTCCTAACACCTAATTTAATCTATTATGAACTCATCTTAACAATAGGCTTGGGTTTTCTACCTCTTTCCTCTGTGAGATCCTGCACATAGAATGGTACTGGTTGGGCCCCTAAATCAGCAAGGACACTGTAGTGTTATCATCAGGTATTAAGGCCATCTGTTCTCAACACAGGAGACCTTTTCCTTTTAGGATGATAGTTGTAACCATGGCTATAATACTCCAAATCTCACCTGTGGCAGGTTAGATCTGATTTAGAAATGCTGCACTACTTGCAGAGGAATTAATCTTATTCGTGGGGCTACAGAGTTGGAAGGGACCATTAAAGGTCATCTAGATCAATCCTTCTGCAATGAACAGAGACATGCACAAGCTAGATCAGGTTGTTCAGAGCCTGGTCCAGTCTGACTTTGAATGTATCCAAGACTTCCAACACCACATCTCTGGGCAACCTGTTTCATAACTCCAGCTATGTGCACCTACTGAGTCTCTGGAAATGAAGCACTGAGTGCTTTGGCACTACCACAACGTGAGTGTGGGTCGCTCACCTTGTCAGAGATCTTGACAAAGAGGCTGAAGCCTTCAGAGGACTTAAGGAGCAGTCTGTTGGAGATGTTCTGGCAGAAATCCTTTGCTTTTGTGCTGGACTCCACCTCAAATGCCTACAAAGAAAGGAAGAACATTATCATTGCTACTCAAGATTAATTTCTGTTTTGTGCAGTTCAGATGTATGAAGAGATTTAGATGCACACCACCAATGAAAACAGAGATTTGGTGGACTGTGGCTCTGCACATGGGAAGGCACATTTATAGAAGTTCAGCCATACTATTGGTGAAATGTTGTGATTCAGGATACTACGTCTACACTCTGTGTTGACTTCTGTAGAGATTCCAAGGTAAAGAGATTTTTTCTGATCCATTTGTAACATCTCAGACCTATTTGTCTACAGGAGAGACCTCCAGGCTGATCTTCAGTTGTTTCCTCACTGATGATATCTCTCCATTTTCCACTTTATGAGCTACTCTTAGAACTCTCAGTGACTTTGTCTTTTCTGGCTACTTAAGGTGATTCATTTCACAGCAGTTCAAAGAATTAAGACCTCTACCCACCGCGTGTATGACCCTGTTAGCCTGAACCACCAGGACCCATGTTCTACATCTCATGAGACTGAGAAAGATGCATGTTGTACCATAGTGACAAGGCTTTGTTAGCCCACTTGGATGACTTCCATTGTCAAAGGGACTATATCCAAGTGCAGAAGTTCTCTCTGCCTCCTTCTCCTGGCTCTCACACAGATCTATGTGCATAAAGCAGTGTCATGCTTCTTACTGGTCATATACAAAAAAACCCAAAACTCAGAGTGATGGGAAGTCCCAGTAGATCTCTTAAAACACCTGTAACAGACAAACATGGGCAGACATAGCTACTGTTCACATCCTCCCATGGACATGAACTGTTTTTCACATGAACTCCTTTGAAAATGCAAGGATTTAGGTGTACCTAAGGGCATGATGGAAGAGAGCAAGCCTCACTGCAATACCAGTCAGTAACATGAGACAGCAGTATCTGCAAGAGGATGCCTATCTGCTTCCAGCAACAATATCACTACCTGTCTTATTTGTGTATAAGATGCTTAATGAGAGGTTTCTGAGTGCAGGTATCATGATTTCTGTGTCACCTCAGTTCAGAAAGAGGAATAATTGCATTTTCTTGCCTGCCAGCTCCCTGCTCTGTCACTGGGAGCCCCAGCAGAGTGCCTGGCTAGGCATAGCTTGGTGGACTGTATATTCTAGTCTAGGCTCTAAACAACTGAAAAAAGTTTGTGAATCACTGAGAAAGAGGATGAAGATGAACACATCGTGTTCCCTCTTGACAAGACTCACTGAGAGCCAACTCTGCACCCATGTCTTGAAAAGGTAAATTGTAGGAAATCAGACCCCTAAGCTCCAGTCTTCTATCCTGGTAAGAATGGGTTTTCCTGACACTGCACTGTTCAGATACTTGTGGGAAGGCTGAATTTTTCTGCATTAGAATGAATCTCTTATGAGATTTTAGTAAGAATTTGGACAGCCATCCTGATAAAAATTAAGAATTTCTTTCCATCCCACTTACCTCATCAGTATCATCAGGAAAGTAAACCTTGTGGAAAATTTGGGTGGTCTTGTGTTGAATGGCTTCCACTTCTACAAGATGGGGAGGGTACTTTCTGGACCCATTCCTGCAAAACAGAAGGCAGATGCCACAGAATAAGCATCATCGTCCACCAGACATACTCTGTATTAGTCTTGGTTGAATGAAGAGAGAGGCTGTGAGATTTCACTGTCCCTCCAATCACCAGAATATCTCCTACTTATTGTTCCTCATGCATATTTGGATGTTGTGACATGGTCAGGATTTTGGTGTTGTACCTTAGGGCTTTCTGGAGTCTCTGGATGCAGTCTGCTGCCAATGGGTGATGTTTCCGGGACTGAAGAAACCTCTGGACATGGGGCAGGAGGATGTTACTTGGAGGGAAAAGGCCTGTGCACAACCACAACAGCTCCCAGCCTTTCTCCTCACTGTACCTAAAATAGGAGAGATACAGAACAGAAAAAGTAACTCATGGCATGAACGCACAAGAAGGGAGGAAAAATGCTCCAGATCTGCTATGCCCAACACAGGCTAGTGTCTCTGGGACAAGCGAAACAGACAGCTCTTACTTGATGTGGTTGTCAGTGAGCTGTTTCAGGGTCTGGCAGTAGATTTCATCCTTCAGAGGCTCGGCTTTCAAGGCACCTTCAAATATTTGGTCTGTCAGCTCATTGACTGAGCGGGTCCTTTTGGATGGGTAGTCACCCATATACTTTAGCACTGGTGAGAGGCAGGAGTTAAGGATTAGCTAACCGGGAGGTTTGGACAACCCCTTCTGTGGACGATATGGTAAAAGACAACCTACACTTGACTACAGAAGTGGCTGTGACAGTAGCAGTAATTGTAGCAGCATTAATACCAGGCTTATACCAATAGAACTGTTCAAATTATAAAGTCTGGATCCTAGAGAAAAGCCCACCAAAATACAGAGGCAATTTCCACACTTTGGATCTATGTTTGCACTCTGCCTTACTCTCCATACTCTCCTTACTCTCCATGCTGTCTTTATTCTGCCAAGTAGAGATATTCAGGTATCAAACCCTGCTCCTGAGGTCATGAGGACTGGTTTGCATCCACACTGCTTATGTCTACTCCCTTTACAGAAGATGCATCTTGGAAAGTTGAAATAAGCCAAAACAGAACTGTTAACCACTAAGCAGTGTGTATACCAGAAAGACTCAATAGCTTAATGGTTTAGTGGGCATGGTGAGGATGGGCTGATGATTGGACTAGATGATCTCAGTGGTCTTTTCCAACTTCAATGATTCTATGATTCTATAATCAATTCAATAATTCTTTCTCCCTGTACCTCAGATCTCAAGGATGCTTGAATACAGATGCCAGAATCAGATTCGCCTCCAAGTCTATGACACAGCCCCCTTAAGAGGGGACAGAAGGCTTTTTATGGGTTTCACTTGTGTCCCTGAAGAGACTGATCATCCCTTTATCTGTCAGACTTGTTGTCCTCTTGTCCAAGGGCTGCACCAGGCAGTAAAAGGATATCAATGAAGGCCATGCAAGCTTCTTGAGACAACTCCTCACTACCCAGGATCTTCTTCAACAAGGGCTGCTTGATGGGCTCCCGGGTGTAACACCACAGCTTGTCCTTCCCACGGCTCTTGGTGATCATAACTCTGCTCAGGGTGTGCTTAGGTGGAGGCCTGGTGGCAAAGGCAAAGCAAAGTAATAGTAGAGAGATTACACAGATGAAAGGGACAGTCTGTGGCCTGAGTTTCACCTGGAAGGTTATTCACAACACCTCACTAATCAACTCTTAAACCAAATGGGAATTTACATTTTAGCAAGTATAAAGCTCCAGTTCTACCTAAACCATAGCCATTTTGACTTTTCTGGGGCTCAGAAAAGTCTGTTTTGGACCCTACTTAAGCACTGATACCTAAACACACTTTTCTAACAAAAAAAACCAAACCCTTCTAATCTCGAGAGGAAAGATGATGACAGTGGCGAGATGGGCAGCAATGATGAAAAAATATTGCCCAGTAGAACAAGCCCACCAGGATGACAATATCCTAGAGGACTTGGTCTGCCTCTTTGGACTGTCAGCCCCTCCGAGCAGAAAGGGCAGTTTTGGGGTCAGTCTGATAGGCAGCCGTGGAGTATGCTTTGGAGCTGAGATGAAAATGTTCCCACCTAATTCATAAAACCCTGTCTGTGGAACACTTGTAACTCATGCCATGGCCTAAACTGGAAGCTGTTGTTGTACAGTCACATAGGAGGATAAGATAGTTACAGCCTTTTCCAGTGGCCAAAAAATTACTGATTCCCAAGCTATGTGGAGACGGATTTCTACTCCTGTATTTTTTGAAGACGGTCGAAAAAAATCACCTAAAATAATCATAGGAAAATTCCTCCAAGGTGTATGGCTTCACTCTCTCTTCGCTGTCTGAAATTGCCATCTGGGAGGTTCTGATAACATCTTGTCGTTGATCAGGGGTCATTGTGACCAGAGCCTGTGGGATGAAAAGTTGTCTGTTAACTCATATGTTTGATGCAATATATAGGAAGCAGATACAAAATGAAGAGACTGGCAATGAGTGAGTAAAAATAACCCACTAATTTCAGTCAATAGACATAAGAACTGTAAAAGTGCCATTTCTCTGTGCCATTCTTTGTCACTAATACAAAGAATAACAAATGTTTCCATAGCGGGGATTGTTTTCTAATGAAGAGAATGTGCTTTGGAACTTACTGCTCTATGAATGCATGTAGTGGTTTCTTCTAACCCTAAATGAAAAAGAATTGTGCAAGAATTGTGCCAGCTGGAAAGATGTGAAAGGATTAATGGATATGCCAAGTCCCAATCTCATGGTTTTCAAAGTGATGAGACTAGAAGAAAGCTAAGATACTATTACAGCAAATCACTTGTACCTTAGAAAACATGTCACCTCTCTCAGCCACACCGGTCCACATTATTGTCAGAAAGACTCTCTGAAAACCAAACTGCTCAGAAAGACTTTGACCTCCTCAGGCTTTGCATCAAGTATTGCTGTTCTGTAAGACAGCTTACCACAATCTCCAGGGGAGGCATAGTGACAGTAGGCAAGACATAGACAGAGTCTGTTGGGAAATCCCCTTTCTGCTTGGTTCGTTCATTGAATCCGTTTGCCCACCCTGAATTCATCACATGTTCTCCTGTGTCTTGATCAAGAACTATGAGATCTCCTTTGAGGAAGCTGAGGAACCCAGATTCTTCTCCCACTGCAAGAAAAATAACCATTAGTTAGTATGATTTTTTTTTTTTTGCAAGTCTTTTTGGAGTAATTAATATGCCTATGCATTTGCTTACCTTCTTTACTTTTACTTACCAGGGTTTGGGTTGTCTTGGAGAGTGACCACATACTTGGATCTTTTTCTTAGTCCCTCAAGGAATGTCACTACCAGGTCCCGGATATCCTCTGCATTGTTGGAGGTGAAAGTGTATTCATCTGCTTTAATGGTGGCCAAGGTGAAACTCTGTCCTTGCAGCTTTCCCCCTCTGGGATATGTTTTTATAGGAGATATAAACAGGAAATATAACGGTATCAAAAGTCAAAGTCAAGAAAAAGACTGTTTTAGGGGCAGAAAACATTAGCTAAGTCTACCTGCTGCTTGACACAGCTGTGATCTCTGGAAAAGAAAGCTCCAAGAGAACCTGCTCCTGTTCATCCACGAAGTACACTCCTGTCCAATTGACAGCCACAATCACATCATTTTTAGGTAGGCTTGGCCCTAGGTTGAAGGCAAGACATACAATCAGTTCATTAAGGGTATGACATAGGAAGCCTGTGTTTCAAAGAAGGATGCAATAACAAAAATCAGCTATTTTTAATAATAGAAATAATGGCAGACTCATGGCTTGAGCCATTGCTAATGAGGATGCACCAAAAAGCAACGTATTCAAAACAGATCACCTGATGGCCCATTAGGTCTTGTCTGTGGAGTCACTAATTCTTCTACCTTTTGCTTTTGACCATCCCACCCATCCCAGTGTGTGTTCTATTGACTCACCTGAGAATTTGAAGGCTTCATAAAAACGAGAAAACAGCAAAGGCCACTTGAAACGTGCAAAATCCACCACCTCTTCCTTGACTTTTTTGGGGTCTGTTCTCTTCTGAGTATAAATTCCCTACCGACAAAGCAAACCATAAGCAACATGAAGCACAAACCAAGTTATATCTCAGAAAGAGAGCAAATAATACAACTCCTTGAAGCTCATTCAGTCCATGACATCTGAAGATCTTGGAACCAATATTTAGATCTTGACGATGCTAAGGCCCAAAGTCCTACAGGAACAACTGAGTAGCTGGAGAAATTCCTAGCAAAATTCTAGTTCCCCCTTCAGAAATAATTAGACTCTGAGAAGTCTGGGCAAGCATCTAGAGTGACAAACCTGGGTGTGATCATCTCAACTGGCTTTGGGTTTCCTTCACATAGATGTCTGCCTTTTAGCTTGACAGTCCTTTAGCTGGAAGTAGATATTTGATAGCCCTTAAGCACAGGCATCTAGCTTCATTTAGGATATCTTTCAAAACCTGAGATTTTTGTATGTAGCTGAGAGGCTGATGGAGGGCCTAAGATTCTTGGAGCAGGAATTCCCCAAGCATCTCTGTTTAGGCAACAGAACTGAGCCCCTGGGTTTTCACTGAGAGTGATGGGAAGTGAGACATAACACAGATGGAGATGCTTGCATTTAGATATCTTAATCTGAGGTGGAATCCTGTCTTTAAACAAATGCCAGTCCTTGTGCCTGGATGACTCAACAAGTCAGGGAGGTTACACAGCATCTGGTACAATAATCTGATATTGACTGGGGTCACAAACTGCCACTGTAATAGAATCAATAATGCCACAATCTCGTGTGTCAGGAATGAAACACCAGAAAAGGCAGAGTGCATCTCTGCAAGTTGTCTTCTTGCATCAAAAGCAGTCGTAGATTTGTTGGACATGACTAGTGCAAAGCATGTCCTTTGCCTTTGTTTTAATTTCACGTGCAGCCAAGATTTGAGCTGTAGTGTCTGACATATTTAGAAGGCACACGAAGCTACTGAAACATATCTTGGCCATTACCAGATGATCTATCATCTTACCTTTTTATGTGCAGCTATAATGAGCTGAGCCCATTTCTCCACTGTTTTCGATGCAGTGATCTCTCTGTCTGGGATGTAGGATGGAATTAGATTTAGCAGCCTTTCCAGTACCATTTCTGACCCATAGTCCACATAATACTGCTGGGAAGCCAGTTCTGCCAGGTCTTCTTCCTGTGAGATCCACACATGATAAAAGAGCTGATGTTAATGTAATAAAGATGGGAAGAGATGCTTTAGTTCCTATAGTGCCTGGTCTTTACTAGTTCAAAGGAGAGGACTTAGGTGCTAGGAAAGAAGAATATCTTCAGTTTGATGCCTGGATAATTTTAAACAGAAGCAAGACAAAATGCACTGGGCGTTTTCAGAGATTTTAATGTCTTTTGAGAAGCTCACTTCAGTGACACTGGAATAATAACTGCTCAGGGACATGATTTAGCAGAGGGTTGTTAGAGTTAGGGTAGAATGGCTACGTTGCGGTTGGACTTGTTGATCTTTAAGGTCTTTTCCAACCTGAGCAATTTTATAAATTCTGTAAGCTCACACAGACTCTAGAGACATGGGTTTCTGCTTCCAACATCCCTTCAGCACTGGGTTTGTACTGCATAGCACAGCTGTATGTAATCTGAATTGTCTGTCTCGTACCGAAAGCTTAGCAGGATTCACCAAACAAGATTCTGACCTGGTGGATTGGTTACAGCACTCCTGTAGCCCTTCAAACTGGGGGTGATGGACGAGGGGACATTCACTCTCTGATCCAAAAGTCCATAGGGAATGGTGCTCACAGCCCATAGGAGAATCTGATCCTTCTCCAACCAAAAGGATCTGATTTCTGTAGCTTCTGTTTCCTAAGTGCATACCCTAATAACCTAGCAGGTACCCAGGGAGGAAGATTTCTTACTCCATTTTGTGAAGCGCATCTCACCATAATAAGGATGCATGTTGATCAGACCAGTAGCTGTTGAGGGCACTTGCCTTGTCACACCGGTACTCCCCAAACTTCACCCCTCGGACAATCTGTTGGTAAATGAGATTGGTGGCCACGTTGTCCTCACTTGGGTTGTGCCAAGGAGTGAAGATCTCCTTCCTGAAGAAGAGCCGCCACGGTGCGTTGCGCTCCTGTGCTCCTTGCTCCTTGGCATACTGCTCACACTGGGACACAGCGTCCATCACGTGGTCATTGCCACTCCCCAGTGAAGAAACCTAAGCAACGTGGAGGGAAAAGGTGAAATTCATCTGATATCTCTAGGTGGAGATGTCTATGTGTGAGGAACCTCTGGAGGGTTTCTGGAGGGATTTTGCAGGTTTCTGGTCCAATCTCCTGCTTGGAGCAGGTCCATCTTGGATCAGGTTGCTCCATGCCCTCTGTTTTGAATATGTTCAAGAAGGGAGATTTCATAGTCTCTGCAAAAACTACTCCAGTGTATGCCTTCTCATTCTGTAAAAATCATACATACGTATATGTATTTTTCTTTCTGATCTTCTGACTGGGCATTTGCTTAGAGTACAACGTCCTTCTTTCCCCCTGGAAGATGCAACAGCAAGGAGAATCTCCCTTTTCTTTTATAGGGTTAGTCAGAAGCATTAATCATAACCTACCTTGTCAAAAAGTGCGATGTAAAGTGAAAAGCCAAATCGGTCCTTCAGGCTGATTTTGTCAGCCAATGAATTACAGAGCTCTTTAGCAGTAGTTGCAGAATCTGTCAGCAGTGTTTTTGTTGTCCCATCCATAAATGTGACAGGCAGCATGATTGGTTTCTTGGACTTGGTTGCCTAATAGATTAAAGTCAGACTTTATGATGGCATTCAACATTCTAGGTTATTTACCTATGTATTCTTCCCCCCAGCAATGGTAGCTATTTTTTTTTAATCCCTAATTCCACTAATTGGCTATATTTCAATGCTACCATAGCATTCTCAACTGGATAATGTATGGTCAGTCACTGGAAACACTGAAAAAACTGTTTCTTGTATATAATACATCCAATCATTGAAGTGTTTAATCTAGTAAATCCAACCAGGCTCAGGAATGCTCCTGGGCACTAAAACAATCATCTGTGCTAGTAAATCAGCACAGAAAAAGAGCAAATATTGCATTAAGTGGGCTTATTCCAACTACAGCTGCTCCTGAAGAAGCTTGGGCAGCTGTGATGTTCCAAGGACATTCTCAGTAGGCAGTTTGCCTGCAGCCATTTTCAGCTGGAAGAATTCCTAGCATGCATGGGGGTTTGCTTCGTGGCAGCTGGCGTCGATATCTAAGAGCATTCTCAAATGCATTTAATTTAAAAGTACTGATGTCGGCAAAGGGTATGATCTTCAGTATGCCTTTGAGCAAGGCCAGGATGCAAGAGGAATGTAATATATTCTAAAAACCTGAAAATTCTTGAGAGAAATAGGCATTTTGTCATGATGTTTTTCTGCTCTGCCAGAGTTGTGGTTCCCATGACAGTGAAAAGATCCAACCCTGAGCCCCAGCAGACTTGGGAGGGTATGGAGGGGCTCATACCTGCAGTTCCAGCCAGCTTGGTGGCTGTGTCCTTGTCCCATTGGCAAACGTCCGCCGCAGCCTCTCTTCACAGTAGGGAGCATAACCGGGAGGGCCTCCATTGATAAAGTTCCTTAAGTACTGTTTGCAGCAGGGAACACATTGGTTAGACCATTACACTATTGAATATAGGACAAAGTGATGGGAGTGAATGAAAAAGACCTATAAATAATGATCATGGGAAACTGTAAGCAAGCAAGACTCAGAACATTTAGCTGATAATAGAAAACATATTTCACAATTACATTAAACAGGTGTTTCCTTAGTTGGATTTTAAACTGTATTTTATTGGACCCTAAGCCAAAATTTGAAGTACTTCACCATATGTTAAAAATACTTTGCTTAGAAAATGAAATCCAATGACTTCTGCAGTTTGAGAGATACACCTAAAAGCATTACATAAATGCCTTGGCTAAACTTGTAGCTAAGACTAAGAGTTCTGTAAATCAAAGAGAAGTGCAAAGGACTGGGGTGCTGTGTCTTGAACCATGCTTAGAATAAGAGGTGATGAAGGTTATAATAGGATCGAAAGCCTGACCTTCATATTTGGGAACAGAAAACATATTTAAGATTGCCTCATTATCACCTAAATCCATCTCAAAGTGTTCAGTCCTTACTGACATATTCCAGGGTCCTGGAAGAGCCTCCAGGCATAATCCTTTCTTGAAATCCTGCATCTTCTTTTTCCCATAATGTTGCTGTTATTAAAGTTAGAACCCAAATGAAGGTTTCAGGAAAAAATTAACCAGGAATTTGATATCACATTCACTGTGCATTGCACAACAGAGTATAGAGAAGAAGCACTAAGAGATATTTACCCTTATTTGCTTCTTCTTCTGTTTAAATGGTGAATAATTACTGCCAAATGAGTTATGAGGTTATGAGTATGATAGTAACGTCTGGTGTTGACATGGCATTGATTTCCCAGTCCAGAACAGGCTGGACTAAGTGGTCTGGGTTAGTGCAGCTTCACAATGAATTCACTGAATTCCATCAAACTTTGACTATCCCTCTGTTTTTCACAAAAAAAAAAAAATGAGTCTGCATGGGAAAGGATGCTGCGGGGGGCAGAACTAACATTCAAATGGGAGAATGTATTATCTTCAAACACAATGTTTTAAACTGATGTCTCCTACGTCCCTATGAATTACTACAGACGCTTCAGAGGAGCTCCAGGACATGGGCCAAGTTACTGCAAGACTGGAGCTTAGAAATATAACCAGAGTGTGTGCAGCTGCAAGAGGTGTCCACATTCACATCCAAGGAGCCACAGTCACCAGAGCTGCCCATGGGGACAGAAAATGTTTGGGGAAAGATTCAGAGCAGGATTCTCATTCACGGTCTCAGAATCATCCTCTAAAGGAGTCTCTCTCTTTCCACGTACTATTAAGAGGAGACAAGTATCTGAAATAAGTTGGTATTAACACTCTCTTTTGTCTCCAGCAGTCCAAGGAGCAAAAGGGCTGCCCAAGATGAACAAATGCAGAATGTTTTTGGGGATACTGACACACACTGCAGCACATACCAGGACTTTGGGCAGAGGTAGAATCACAGAGTCAATACAGTTGAAAGAGATCTCTACGATCATCTAGTCCAACCATTAACCACCAGGCACGCTAAACCACACAGTCATAGAAGAGTCATAGAATCACAAAGTTGGAAAGGACCTACAAGATCTAGTCCAATCGTCCTCTATCTACCCACTAACCTACTAAACCATATCTTGAAGCATGTCTCCAAGTGTCACATCTCCATGCTTCTTGGACACCTCCAGGGACAGTATCTCCACCAGCTCCCTGGGCAGTCTGTTCCAAGACTTCAGAGTTATTCATTAATTATTTCTGTGAAGTGCTTCACTCACCTAAAATAATCTTTCATTATTAAAAATTTAAATTCACACAGTCCCCTGTTATATACTTTTTCAGATCACATTACCAGGTATAATTTAATTTTCTGCCACTTTGCCAGTGATTTATCTGCATTATTATATTTCTTCCTGACAGTGTCTGGAGATGAAAAAGGGTCTTCTATTCTTGGCTTCAGTTCTGACAGAACCTGATCTGATATCTATGGATATTAATGTAACACCTTTATTTCCACGGGTCTGGGAGCAGTTCTAGGTTCTAACATTAAAAAATCTGGGAGGGTCAAAGGAAGCCTTGTCATGTTGTGTCAAAGCAAAGACAAAGTACTGAGCCCTTTGCCCTGAGCCAGTCAAACTCTAAATCATGGGATTAACTTCAGCAGCCCAGAGGATGCTGGTCAGACTTGAGGTGTATAAGTCATTTGGAAGGAAGGCTGCTCAAATCTAGGAACAAAACATGGAGTATGCTCCTGAAGATACGTTATATAGAATCATAGAATCACCTAGATTAGAAAAGACCCACTAGATCATCAAGTTCAATCATCACCTAACACTTCCAAGTCCACCACTTATCCATGTCTCTTGGTGCAACATCCACACATCTGTTCAATACCTCCAGGGATTGGTACTCAACCACTTCTCTGTGCTGTCTGTTTCAGTGATGGATCATCCTTTCCATGAATAGATCAGATTTATAATTTGCTGTGTAATACTGTTCCTTATCAAACTAGAGGACATGCCTTAAGTAACTGTCAAAGACACCAGATGCTTGACTAAATGCATAGATCTTTGGACGTGAGAAATGGGAGATACGTGGGCCTTTCTGGGTGTGCAAATTTCACACGTGACCTCTGACAATACAGTTTCTGGGCAGAGGTTACCTAATCACATCTTCATCTGGAGTGTAGGAGGTACCATCTGAATTTGTGATCTACTCTCTCTCTTTAGAGTCAGTGGAAAGAGAGAGCCAATTTCTCAGGAGTAATTTCTCTGATCCTTGTTAGACACTGAGCTCAGGATCTTGCACATTTTTCTTTCTCATTAGGAACTTTTGCCATTGTCATTTCTGATAGGGATGAAGACCAGGATTCCTTCCACTATCAAACTCAAGAGAAAAGCTGGTCCCATAGATGGGGAAGAAAATGTGTCAGCAGATGGTATATGACATAAATTTCATCTGCAATTTACCTTTACAAACTTCTCAGAAGGAGCAAAACACCCCACACAGAGGGACATCAGGATCCAGCCCCTGGCATGGCTGCTTTTGGATGGGTTCTGAGTCAGCTGCTTGCAGATTTGACAATAAATTTCATCCCTGCAATAGAAGTGAAAATAAAAATTAGAATTAACAAGGTGGCGCTTTTCAGTCTTAACAGAGAAAGAGCCAAACCCTGTCTGCAGGTTCATTTTGGAATTGCAAGGACAGTCATGTAACAGTCCTAATGATGGTCACTCTGGTTGCTTCATGGTCTATCAAATACTTTCCTTCTCCAGTTCTCAACTGGGTTTTCCCTGTGCTTCGGCAGAAATTTTGCATTGCTGACTGATGTTTACAGAAAAGAGAAACAAAAGGGAGTCTCAAGGCTCAGGTCTCTGAATGCTTCTTCTGGAAAATGGAGTCTTAGACAGATGGAGTCTTATAAAGGTTTCCTCCTGATACCAAGTAAGCCTCCTATACTAACTGGGCCACCTACTGTGGGTCCTTGTTTGCTGACTGTTATTTTTGGGGCACCTAAACATGAACTATAGAAATGTTGGGAACTATCTGCTCCAGCAGAGATCTAGGTTTGTCATCTCATGTGTAAGTAGACCCATACTCTGATGCATGGATGGATATCTCATCTGGGGAATTAATGTCCAATTTTGCCTTTGACTTTAATTCTCCACATGCAAAATGAGGGATACTGGTATTTCCTTATCTACATGCAAAGCAGCAAAAACTAGTTAACCAACCTGTCACACCAAAAAACCCCATGGAGAAGCTCATGAATATGCTATTAGATCGAGTAGATGTACAGAAACATAAGGCTAAGGGTTTCCCGGTGAAGTGGGAGGATAAAATGAAACTGATTGCATTACATCACACACACATATAAATGGGCTAAAACACAGATACATAGTCATCTTTAATTTGATTGTTTCTGTTTTTTGAATGCTTTACTTAGTAACAGAAATGAGTTTGAGTTTTTAACTTTTTTGCCATCAAAAATATTCACACAAATGAAAGAGGTGTAAATGGTCAAATGGAAAGCAAAGGCTAGTGAACAGCAAGTGTGAGTGCTAATGAAGCAATCCAGCACCCACCAGCTCTTTCAGAAGCCTTTGAATCCCTCTGCATGGTCTTGTGATCAGGCCTGAAATGAACACTAAGGAACATGACCCAACCCAGCCAAATTGTGCAACACACCGGAAGGATGAGGGCATGATAAAGCTGCACATACTGGCAAAATCATTTGGACAAGAATAGCTCAGAAGAATAGCTTCAGAAGGAATTAAAAGAATGGCATATTTATGCCTTTGTCCTGATTTCTAACCTTAATGCTGGCCTGAGGATGCCATTACCAATAATGAAATGGAGCTTCTCCAGGTTGGAGGTGGGCCGGTCTTCAAGCATGCTATTACCTTGGAGTGTTGACTCCCCGTCATGAAGTCTTTTTGTCACCTGCCAACCAGACACATTGCTCTCTTTCAGTACAGCCATTTACTGTGGCCCCCCACCCCCAACCCACATGTGGTGTGCCCCCCAAGGAGGACTCCTCCACCAGCCAGGAAGGGGCTCAGAAGTTTTTCAGTCTATGCATTGTCAGTGATGGGAGGTTGTGAATTGGTTGGCTTTAATTGCGTATGGATGAAGATGAAAATGGCTCTGCCTGGTCACACTTCCACTTGCTTAGTTTTTTGTTTTGTTTTCTACAATGGCACCCTTGCATCCCAACACTAGGCTGGACCCACAGCTGAAAAACAGTCACCAATGATGCTTGGGATAATCCAACTTATTGCCATGGAAGGCTGGTCCTTTCAATTTAGTCATATTAAAAAAAAAAACCTGTTAAAATACTAACAAACGGACCCTCTCTCCATGCTAACAATGCAGATGAAAGCACACAGCATGGTGCTTTTTGGGTTGGCAATCATCCACCTCTCTGCCCACAGTTCTCTACCTCAGCTGGTCAACTCATTCTCTTTTTAGAGCCACTAGAGAGAGAATGTGTTCAGAGTCACATTAGGACACTGAAGCTGAACTGCTTCCTACTTCTTTCCTCTGACACTAAAGGGAAGGAGGGTGACTATATCAGAGAGAGATTTTCATGCTCTCAAGCAGCTGAGTTGGTGCCTGCTCTGGAAGTGGGCAAGACTATGAAAAAGACTGAATCCATGCGTTTGCCTTGCTCTCATCCCCCTACCCAAAAGCCTTATTACTCCTCACTCTTTCGGGATGGTATTTCCAAAAGCTCTCAGCTTTGGATAGCTATGCATAGGAGAATTAGAGAAGAGAGAGTCAGAGGATGGGCGAGCACTTTTGGATGGCCTTCCCCTGCTACCTAGTACACAGAGGAGGGCAGGAAGCTAAAAGCAGGGGTAACATTCAGACCATCAGAAGTGGTGAGAGGTATCAGCAGCTGGACGGAGGGCTGTGAAAGAGGGGAGGGAAGATGCTGAATGGATGGAGAACGGGAGCCGAGGGGAGGCCGGCGCGAGGTGCAGAATGACTCAAGGAGACACGGGAAGCCAACCTTTCCCCTTAAACACTCCTTAAATCTTTCAGGCAGAGAGACAGGTAGCGCCAAACCCAGAGGAGGGCTGGTTCTATGTTGTCTAGGGAAAAGCAGAAGAGAGTCAGAGAGGGCTGCAGACAATCCAACGGCACTTGTGCTGCCAGGCGGCCAAGCATCTCCTCTCACCTCCTCCGTCAGTTTGGATTTCTTCTTGAGTGTTAAGGAGACCAGTTTGTGCCGCACACTGTTCTTCTTGTGCCCGTCAATGTGAGTACTCTGCAAAGCAAGAAACACGCAGTGCAGCGTGGTGAGGGAGAGCCCTGCCAAATGCAACCTCTGCTTCTCCAAGACTTCTGCAAAGGGCAGAGACTGAGACATTTCAGAATAAGGCAGGAACTAGAATTCTGGATCCATGTTCCTTTTGCCCCATGATAAACCAGGTTGGGCTCTGAATTTTGCAGATGACCACTGTCTAATTTAATCAATGAACCTAAGCCAAATTAAAATTACAAACTGGAGATGGCTGCAAAAAGACCAAGCCATGCTGAAAAAGTGGCTGACTCCTAGTCCAGCTATGCCCCATCGCTTGTACTGTATCCTGTTCAGGCTTGTTCCTACTTCACAAATGAGGTGAGCAAAATCACCCTCGGAGATGTGTGATTTGCATAGCACACTTGTGAGCTGGAAGTCACCTTGTCAGAGATTCGGGGGCAGCTACTGTTACCTGTTATGGTTTCATCATCGTTACCTAGCTCTGTGTCTATCAAATTTCCCAGAAAAATAAAATGTCATGTGGCACTGATTACATATCATCAAGCAAACAATATGATTTCTTTATCTTCTCTACTACTTAACAACTCGGTTGGATACAGTATGCCTTTTTGTAAATAAACAAGCAAAAAAATGACAGCTAGAAGGAATGGAAGGTAATTCTTAGTGCATATTTTTACAAAATACAAATGCAAATCAGATTGCTCTCCTTCTCAGGTGCTGGAGTGAAAGTGCTGAATGAAATCACCATCTATAAAAACAGAAAATCCTAATACCAGGTAACATCTTACCATACTGTACAAAACAACTGACAAAATGAGAGTGTATCAGTGCTATGGACAGTGATTTATCCAAAGCAATGTCTTATTTGGGAGGGGTCCTTTGACAAAGTCCTCCAAATACTTCCCAGAATGTTCTGAAGACGCAATAGGGATTTCTGCAGCCTAATCTGCTGTTAATTCTTCACTTCCTGCTCCAAGATTAAGGGCATATTTTTAAATTTTTCTCTGCTGACCCAGTGCAAATCAACACAAAATCCCCCAAAAGAGAGACCAGTGACTCAGGACACTGCCATGTGGGGAAGAAGAGAGAGATAAAAGCCCCATGAGAAATATCAGGGTGCTTCCCTGACAGTACTGCTGGAGGCATTCGGTTATCTTTGTAAAGAAGTGACAGAAACAACACCTGACACACAGACAGTTCTCCCTTTGTAGCACATCTGCAGATAAAATTGACAAATTAATTTCTTCCCAACATATTTTGATACGAAAATACCATCTCTGCGACAGACAGTTACCTCAATTAGAAAGCAATTACCTCTCCTTCTCCCTGCAGAGCCTGCAGTTCTTTCTTATAAGTCTTCTTCCCAAGAGTTTCATAGATTTTCGTCATCACTGGTATCTTCTCACCACCATCACTCATGGCCGTATGATATTTTGGCTCAGGGAGGTCTCCCATGAAACGGAGGATAGTGATCCACACAGCAAGTGCTGCCTGTTGAAATAAAGTTTAATTCCATCAGATTGCAGTAGGGCAACAGAGATGGTAGTCAAACCACATCCTTAGTGGAGCCAGACATTGGACTGGATAATCCTTGTGGGTCCCTTGCCTACCTGTGACACACAACTAATTTGCTTACAGCATGAATCTCATCTGAATGAGAAAAGTTGGGTATGCTGGTGGCCAGGACCACAAATTCAGGAACTGTTTTCTTGCCATCATGAATATGTTTGCATATCCTACAAGGGATTTGCGTCTTGGCTAGGAGATGTCACATTCAGATGGAATCACAGAATCATTAATGCTGGAAAAGACTTCTAAGATCATCTAGTCCAACTGTCAACCCATCCCCACCATGCCCACTAAACATGTCCATCAGTGCAACATCTACCCTTTCCTTGAGCAGCTCCAGGGACAATGACTCCACCACCTCTCTGTTGGTGGTCTGTTCCAATGCTTGACCATTCTTTCTGAGAAGAAATTTTTCCTAATATCCAACCTTCCCTTTGGAGCAACTTACAACAATTACCTCTTGTCCTAAAGACATAAACAGTGACTGAGAACTTCTAACCCTCTGTAGAGGAGAAGGAGAATCATAGAGAAGGCAAAATTCATGGCCTTTGTAATGTTCATTACAATTCTGCCCTTGTACTGTTGTTTATATGGCAAGCCTTTCTCCTCTGCTAGCTCTGCACTGGTGCACATGTCGAGGTAAGAAACAACATTTGCATCTGCCAAATATCAGCTTTGCAAATGGTACCAGCACAACAATTTGCATCTTCCATGACCTAAGCCCAGAAGACTTCATTAACTGTCTTAAATATCAAGGTATAGAGATAAACTCACCACTGTGTCCCTCTAATGCTTGTTGTCTTACTCTCAGAGCATCCCCAGTGGATAAGGGTTGTGCTCTCCCCTGAACCATGAACACACACCAGTGTATACCAAAGGCAAACTGGTGCCCTTCAGGTGAAAGGCTCCCCAGGCTTGCTCCAACCCACCCTGCTCAAGGGTTTTCCTCCCCTGCCTCACCAACTGGTCTCCTTCATCTTCGTGGTACAAGAGAGGCTGCTTGAGAGGTCGACGAATGTAGGTGTGTGTTGTCGTGCCCTGGAAATACGTGGCGGCAAACTTGGCAAATTTGTACTCTGAGAGATCTTCCTCCTCTTCCTCAGGGAGAGGCAATGCAGCATCAAGGTCCTCTTCCTCCAGCTCCTTCTGGGCTCGCTCAAGATCCTGGTGGGGAAGTGGTTGTCAGGTGGTCAGCACGTTTTTGGATGCTGAACTGCACTTCCCCCTTGGGCCTGACTTCACTGACTATCTGATTTTCATCAAGAAAAGCCAACTGGAGGGAAAACCATGAAATGTAACTCCTGAGCCCAAGCAAATCTTGAGTCCAGAAGGACATGCCTTTGCTCAGTAAAGTCCCCAGAGCACTTGGAGAAGCATTAAGTGTGGCAGTGGCTGTCCAAGTGCCAAATGACTTGAGCAGTGATGAAAAAAATCACAAAAGCCACAGGTCCTCACTGATCTTACAGCAATACTGCTTCCTTCCATGTAGCAGCCCCACAGAAAACCTGCAACAGCATGTCTGTCCCAGACACAGCATAGCAAATCTGTGGGGCTGTGCAGAAGGAAGGAACTCTGGAAGGAAGACCCCCTTTAGTATTGCCCCATCCTACCCTAATGAATTCATGTGTTGCTAAAGCCTTTTATATCACAGTCAACCTGCGTGCATCTTAGTACCTCGAAGCCATTGGGTGCCTGTCCCTCCTGGCCAGGCAGGGAGGAGGTCGTCCCTAGGAATCCAAACATTTTGTCCACCATTTCTGAGTCATTCACTGGCTCGTTGCGTGCTCTCTCCATTTTTTCCAAAAGCTCTTTCTTCCGACGTGCTTCCTCCTTTTCCTTTACTTCTCTCTCTGCATCTTCGCGGGCCAGCTGGGCAAGGCGTACCTGGAAGAGAAAATGTACAGTGACTGAACTGCTGACTCCAGAGAGGTGGCACTGAATTCCATGGAGACCAGCTTTAGAAATGTGGGGTTCTCAGTGCTCAGGACACTATCCCAGTCATGTGAGTTGGAGCTAAACAGTAGCATGTTTATATAGAATCTCAGCTCCCTTACTGTAGAAGGACAAAGCAATAATATATTCTCTTCCATATGTGCACACTTGCATATATACACATTATCTACACAATTCCACCTTCAGCCTTCATACAACACCAAAAGGAAGCGAATAACAACCGTAATCTCTGACATTCCTTTGCAGCAGATCAGAAATTCTGGAGCAGCCTAAGTCCAGATAGAGCACAGAAGGCTTTAGTGAATTAAACACAAATAACTCAAGCAGGGCAGAAATCCCTCAGATATTTTTGGCATTCCCCCTCAACGGAGCAGAAGCAGGCCCTTGAAAATAGTGAGAGAGCCCTGGAAAGAGCAATCCTGGCATACTTGATGTTTCTTTTCTGCTTCCTCTTTGGCTTTCTTGGCACTCATCTCCTTTCGGAGCCGTTCCTCTTCTGCCAGCCGAAGTTTCTCTGCTTCCAGGCGCCGATGATACTGAGGAATAAACACAGGAGCCCTTCTCAAGAGACGTTTCCTACTTCTTAGGATTCTTTGGCGCCCTTTAACCTATTTGTCCTCCCTCTCCCCACTTCTATTTCCCACTACCATCCTCTCCACAATACGTACCTCTCCTCGGAGGCGCTTGTACAGCCTCCGTGCTATCATGCCCCGCGCATAGGCCTGCACAGTGAGGACAGCCCAGAGGCGGTGACGGAAAGCCCTACGGACCAGGTAGCCCCTGCAGCGGGCCTGAAACTCGATGATGCGCCGGCGGGCCATGTGGTACTGCTTGTGGAGTTTGCGGGACCGGTAGAGGGCTTGCAGTCTCAGGAAGCCAATACGCATCTGCAAAAGAGAGAACCATGAAACCCATCCACCGCAGCTCACCCTAAGCAGATTTGCTTTGCTAATCTCCTTCTTAAATAAGAGTGACTGAAATCAGATCTCGCCAAGACAAACCCTCTGGGAGGGAGGTTCTCCAAGAGGGTGGAGAAATGAAGCCCTCTGGCTGCTGCGTTAATTAAAGCCCAAGGAGGATGAAGGGAGTTTCTTGCCCACTGAGACCTGTGGTTTCTGTCTTTGAGAGGTTTCAAAAGGTCTGGCTCCTGATATCAACCTCGAGCCTGCTCCCATGGAGTTCCAACATCTCTCATGGACTTAAGCACTTCATCTAGCAGTTGGCAATTTTGCTCAAGGCAGGGGGGTTGGAGCTAGATGATCTTTGAGGTCTGTTCCAAAACAAGCTATTCTGTGATTCTATAACTTCCCTGCGAATCGCTGCTCCTCCAGATCTCTTTCCATGAATTGGCTTTGTGGAAGCAGGCAGCACCTTGATCAGTCTGGAAATGGCAATTTCTATCCTATTGCAGCCTCACACGATGATACTGAACCCTTTAGACCACAGCACACTTCTGAAATGACCCACTTAGGGATCAGAACTAGCTAGGACAAGGAGAGATGAAGGCCATGGATTAGGCTGAGGAGAGCCCAGGAGAAAGCCCTGTTTGCAGATGTGATCACATATGGGGATGGAGTCTGTTTTTCAGAGTTTTCAATCACTTGGACAGTAGGGCAAGGCTTTTAAAAGTCCAAGTGACTATTTGATACAATGGAAATCTAATCTGTGAGCAAAAGGGACAGCATGGAGGTGATAAGGAGCTGTCTTTAATGAGAAGGCAAAACAGCAAGGACACAGTTCCTTTCTCATCACACCAACCCAAACCTAGTGGGGCAAACTGATCCAGAAAACTCTAATTTAGGTCCCAGCTAAAACACGTAGGAAGGCAGAAGTGTGAGGAAGCACCCATTTACTTACAGCACCGTAGTTCTTCCTGCAGTTATGTCCACGCCAGTATCTCTGAATCATCAGGACTGAATTTCTCACTTTCAGGAAATTGGACCTGTAAAGGCATTTCAGACATGTGTGTCTGCAGTTTGGCCATGATTTATTATCTCCTGGGCCTCATTCTTTAGAGACTTGAAATTGAGTATCTGGGTGGAACAAATTCTGCATTTTTTGCTTGAAAATTTCCCCTTCCCCAGCTTTCTTTGCCTTTACAAGAAGGTCTGTATGGTCTCTCTCTGATGGGTCTCCATATGCTGATCCATGGGATTGGGCAGAGCAGATATTGAATGGTCCCTGCCTTCCCCCCTTTGCATTCTCCTCTGAAATCTCACTGACTGCTCTCCCTGCTTCAATAACAGGCACCTGCAAATTGATTCAATCTGATTCAGACTTCAGCAATACCACCCCACTACCCTCATCTGCTCACTACATGCTCCTGAGTCTGGTCTGAACATGTGCATAGACACCCTGGGGACAGCAGCATCACAAGAACTCAGAGATCTCTACAGGATTGCTGTAGAAAGCCCCTTTCCAGAGGGCTTAAAGAGGGCTTAAAGCTTGGAAGACAGCCACTATCAAGGAGTGTAGCAATAGGACAAAGTGTAATGCTTTCAGATTAAAAGAAGATAGATTTAGTTTAGATATTAGGGAGATATTCTCCACTCTGAAGATGGTGAGACCCTGGTAAAGTCTGCTTAGAAAAGATGCAGTGAATCATCCTTGAAAGTGTTCAGGGTCAGGTTGGACAGGGCTTTGGGCAAACTGATCCATCAAAAAGCTGATCAACCCAAACCAGTCTGTGATTCTGTGATTCTAAGATGGGAACATTAGCTGTAATGGAGGTTTCAATAACCCCGCTGCAGTCTTGTGGGGATCTGCTGCAGACTGGGGGCTTAGTGTTGCCTTCAGCAGAGTCTCACTTAACAAATATTTGTTCCCTTGAAGACACCACCAAGCAGGAACAGAAGGTTCTATTCAGTCCATATTTGAGGCAAGGAAAAATTTTACTTCTATTTCTTCTACTGTTTTCCCCCAGTATTTGTTGCACCTGCGTGACAAGTTCCCTCTTCCCAGCTACAGGCCGCTCAGGTAAGATGGGTGAAGAGGGAGCAATGCATCCCTCTGGAGCTGCTTGTTAGCCCACATCCCAGACAACAGAAAGGCTCACACTTACCTGTCCTTGAACCCACGCACAACCTTCTGGATGAGGATGACTTTGTCTGTGATGGCCTTGTCCCTCTCAATCTCCAGCAGCATGTCGTGGTGATCCTGAGGGGGGAAACAACACAGTACTCATTTCTGAAGACCTACAATCACTTGAAATACGGCAGCAAAGATGATGCAAGGCCCTTCACAAGGGAACAAGACCAAAACAAACTCTTTGGACATTTTAATTCCCGAGCATTCCTTACCTTCTCCTGGAGAAATTCTAACATAAATCTTAGTGATTCACTGCCTTAATTCCCAATTGAACCAGAGCAGTAACAGTCTGAATATGCTGAACTTTGTGTGTCTGAAAGCACACACATTGTATTGTCCTTCCATGCTGAGCTTCCTGCCAGTGCCATTAGCCATGGGGACAAGTCCCAGAAGCACTGGACAGGTTTGGGAGCAAACCTCAGACTGCCTGGGTCACATCACTCCCTCCAGCTAAAGCTACAGTTCTTCCATACCCTAAGGACAAAACAGCTTCATTATGTGGAATTTCCTTGCCCTGAAGCATTCAGATGCACTAATCTAAGCCTTCTTTTCATTCCTCCCACAATGAGCTTCACTTTCTGTCCCAGTTGTGGCATGCTGAACCCTGCCACATTGGGTGCAGTGCAGGCAAGTCCACATGCTTCCTGCTTGACCTCACACTACCCCTCAGGGCCTCCTGATTTCTCCGTTTCCTGCCCTAACAGCTGTGCGATCTTGATAACAGGCTCTGGAAAGAGTGACTAGTAGAAACAGATTCTAGGGAAAGGATGGAGATGAGGTGTGGGTGTTATTTAAATATAAGCCAGCAGAATCTAGTTATGAGATTTCTGCACAAGAGAAGGCTTTGCTTCCATTCTGCTTCCTGGTCAGCTCAGCCTTGTGTTCCTGGTCAGCTCAGCCTTGTGTTGTGCAAGGACATGCCAAAACCAAACTGAGCTTGTGGTACTAATAGGAACGGGAGGGTGGTTGGACTAGATGATCTTGCAGGTCATTTCCAACCTTGTGATTCTGTGATTCTGTGATCCTGTGATTCTACTCTCAATCCCTCTTTCTGCAGGGCTTTGCATGCACACTTCTCTTTTCCCAGGAGGGAAAAGGCTGTGTTTAATGTGACTATTTCCGCGTCTGTACGAGTATGTGCATGCATCAGGGCTGGCAGCGTGTCAGGACTTCCTCCTGCCTGACACTTCCTAAACCAGCTCCAGATATCCTGCCTTGGCTCAGTTTCTGCTTATTGCTGTGCCAGCCCAGAGACCGGATGTCAGGGTCATGTCTTGTGATGGAAAGGGTTGGTAGGAGGCCCCTTCATCAACAAGGATCCTGGATAGCAGATTGATGCAGGGAGCCCAGTACCTTCAGGAATATCTTTGTCTTGCCAATCTGCCAGTCATCATCCTTTCCAAGCACCGCTTCAGCAATGCGCTGGCATGTCCCACGCAGGTCCCCCTAGTGGGAATAGAAATGTTGTTTATCAGGACCAGCTTCACCTTTCCTGATCAGTGCTGATCCTTTCTGGTCTAAATTCCAGTAGTTTTCTGCTAATTTACTTCTCACCACATTTAAGGGGAAGGAGTGGGAATGGCTGAATAAGGCCCCTTGGTGCTCAGCTCTCTGTCCCTACCAGTCCCACAACCACTCTTCTTTCACTTGAAAAGAGAACTGCTGCCACATCTGGGGATCAAATGCTTCACAATTGCTTTCGGAGAGGATGCACCTCCTATGAACACCTCCAGAGAGACCAATAAAGAACAATTATTGGCAATGGAAGAAGACACTCACCTGCTTGTATGCTGGCTTCACCCCAGGCATAAGCACCCGGTATCGGTCCACAAACTCCACAAATGTATAGCGGATGGGGTAGCCAGCACGGCGGATCCGAATGGTCTCCATCATCCCTGAGTACCTCAGCTGACGGACGCACAGCTCCCGGTCAAACAGCTGGGAAGGTTACAGGACATGGTGGTTTGACTGGATATTAGGAAGAAATTATTCTTAGAAAGAACGGCAATGCATTGGCACAGGCTGCCCATGGGGGTGGTGGAGTCACTGTCCTTGGAGGTGTTCAAGAACCATGGAAACGTGGCACTGAGGGACATGGTCAGCCAGTGGGCATGGTGCTAATAGGTTGGGTTTGGACTAGAGGTCTTTTCCAATCTAAATAATTTTATGATTGCACACATTGGCGTGGCCATAAGATGGAAGCTGTGTAAGGCAATGAGGGCAGGCACCCACTCAAACCCTCCATGTGGTGGACCCGAGGCTATAGGAGTTGGCTATCATGGACCTTTCTTCAACTCCTCTATGCAAAGCAGCACATGCCCTACATTCTATGAAGAGGATGGAGAGAAGATCTGAGAACACAACGTAGCAGTGAACAACACCTTGTAATGAACACTTGTGGTCATTAAATGTCAAATAAAGGCAGACATAGTGTGGTGCTGGAACAGCATAGACAGTTAGGGCAGTAAGCCCTGTTGTGTTCTCCTCTCCTCCTCTCTCCCTGCTCCATGAAGCAGTTGAGGGCTTGTAAAAAAAAAAAAAAGAAAGGTTTTCTTTTTTTTTCTTCTTTTCATTTTTTTTTTTTTTTTTTTCAAAAGTACATTTTAGAAAGGAAACAAAAGCTTTAAAATAACAGAAAGTAACAAACAGCCAGGTCTTTCCAATGACCTTTCACTTCCCGGCATGCTGTTTCCTATCACTATCAACACACTTTCCTTCATTGGCTGGGACAGAAAATGAACTCCCAGAAAATGCTCTCTTCTGCAGTGACCCTGCACAGCTCTGTGCTCCATTATCTGGGATATTTTTCCTTTGGATTACTAAACCATGCCAAAAATAAATAGAACAAAAACACACTTCTCACATCACTGCAGTCCTTCATGCAGGGTTAACTCATCCACTCATGACTTTAACAGTGAGATTCTATTCTTCCATGCTTTTATATTTTTTTTATGTCCCACCAAAAGTCTTGTAGTTAATGTGCTGAACGCAATATTCTAGCTAGCTCTTATCACAGCTGGTCAAATACAATTTGCTAAAAAGGATGCAGAATGCCTGACTGAATCCCAGATACCCAAATGCAAAAAAGCAGCTCAGAGTTGGGGCACCACGAATAATTTGTTAACATCAGTTCAGAATGTGCAGCAATTTCTCAGCACCACCCATGTTCTGAAGCAAGGTTTTGCTTTGGCCTCAGCTCAGTGATCTCAGTTTAGACACACTGTTACATATTAACCCAAAATACTCCTTTAATATGCCATTAACTGCCTTTTAATGTTCACCCAAAGAACAATAAACCACTCAGAGAGCCACCAAACTCTTTGCCCCATGCTGTGCTATGCTCACTGAACTATAAGTTACAAGCAAACACTGCTTGGATGTCCAAAATTTGACGTTCTGTACTTTTTTTTTTTTGGTACTCATTTGAGTTTTCTAACTAACTTTAGATAAAACTCCACCTTGATGTAGATAACTTCTCTCTAGATAAGCCACTGAAAGAAAAAAAGCTGAAATTACTATTAGATAAAGCTCTTTAACCCCAAGAAGAATCACTATTAAGAGTGGTGACTGGATAGATCCAGGACTCAGTTCATCAGGGTGCTGAACCTGAGGCCATTCAACACCACTGGGGAATCTACAGCCACACACTCATTTATTCATTGAAGTTTATCCCAGAGCGTTTACTGCTTTGGAAATGGATACAATAAAAGTGGCAGTTTCAATGGGCTGCCAACTGTTTTTAAGGCTCTGAGTAATTTTTAACCTTTTTTTTTGTCTTAAGCCTTTGTGCTGTTTGGTTTAAGAGCGCTCTGAGAGATGGGAGGATTGCCTATTGGTTGTTCATATGGATAAAATACCTAATGTTCTAATAATTCTCTCTGTCACAGTCTATCACCACCAGCCCTGGGAATCACAGCTATATAATTGACCCTCGGAGGTCCCTTCCAACTCTAAGGATTCTATGATTCTATGATTCTACTGTTGAATCACAGAATTACAGAATATTCCATGTTGGAAGGGACCCATAAGGATCATCAAGTCCAAATCCTGGCTCCACACAGGACCACACAGGAATAAAAACAAAACTTTGATTTTTCCTTTGCGCTATTTACCATTTTCTTCCCTCTGTGATTTTTAATTGTACATCTGATACTGCTGCAAACAAACAAGCAAACAAAAAAAACCCAAAAACAAAAAACAACAGAAAAAGAGGTAACAGTTGGAAAGAATCTAGTGGGGTGAAAAAAGTAAGATCCCTCAAAAATTTTGTAGAAAACATGCACAGAAAGGGGATCACTTGTAGGAAACATCAGACCCAGCAAGAGGACACGATGCAGGGCACTATGGCTAGAACAGAGGCTCTGACCCACTATGGAAATAAAAGGCATTTCCTATAGGATAAAGGGCTACAGGGTGAATTCCTCGAGGTCATCCTTGGGAATGAAGGTGGGGGAAACATCTCCCCTTCACAGAAAGTTTGGGGTGCTGCTGCATTGAAGGTACAGTGCCCAAATTTGCCTTAACAAATTCTGTGGACTTGTCTGCTTGCAGAAAGGGCTGTGTTAGCCGCTAGCTCCAGTGGATAATCCCATAAAATAAAAAAAACAAGCAAGAGAGAAAAGCAGAACTTACCATGGGCTTCTTGTACTCATTGGGCTTGATGCAGCGGACAAAAAAGGGCTGGCAGACACTGAGAGTCCTCATCAACAGCTCCAGGGACCGCTTGAACTGGCTGCTGAGAGTCGGCGAGCGCTTCCTCGTCTCCGCTCCCTGCAAAACCACAGCAGAGCAGGCTCAGGAAATGAAAGGATAACAGTGCCCTTCCCCTCCAGCCACGGTCCCACGAGACTCCTGCTGCAGCTGGAGGTGGGAGTGGAGGCTTCAGGGCTGAGATGGAGGGTGGAAGATGTGGGGGAGAGGGCTTGGACTTGGGGCACCTGAGTTTTTCTCTTTTGTATTGGATAGACAACCTGCAATTTGCCCTGTGTGCCTCATCCAAAGGTGGAATAGTGCTGGAATGCAATTTGTCCTGCTTAAGCCTCCCTGTCTGACTCACATTCCCAAGCATCTAATGCAAAGCTATAAAGAAGATTGGCTTGTGAGAGCAAACAGCCCCTATTCGGTCTTCAACAATTTCTCTATTGCAACCTGGGGCAATGCATTACCCAGGAGATGCTTGGCTTTCCCCATCCCGTACATCACGGAATGGCTTAGATTGGAAGGGACCTTGAAGATCATCCATTTCCAACTCTCTGCCATGGGCTGGTTGCCAACCACCAGGTCAGCCTGCCCAGCACCCCATCCAACCTGGCCTTGAACGCCTTCGAGGATGGGTACAGTAAGTCATGCCAACCTTGCTATCACTGTTCTTCTAGGATGATTTTGAGTATTTTGCTAGTTTTAGCTCCATTGGTGAAATTAATAATCTCACCTAGAGCTTTGGGCAAGTATTTGTAAAGAAGAATGGAAAGTTTCCTCTAAATAGCTCTTCCTTTGTTGTGGGAGAACATTTCTCCAAACTAAATGAAGCCACTGGCTTTCTTTTTGCTACTACCATACCATGTTAAGCATCAGACACAGTGGTCTGGTGTCCGTGGAGCATTTGTAGGGCAGCAGGTGCTGCTGATGGTTTGGAGGAGGAAGAGGCAGGCCCCACATTACATCTCCAAAATAGGACACACTGTGACATGGCCTGTGATATGACCTGATGGCCAGGGAATTCCCAAAGAGAGGATTCGAGCAGGATTTTCATGCACTTTTCCTCCAAACATCCTCTTCTTTGCAGGTGGCCAAGCCATGGTGTGGAGCTACAAAGTCTCCATCTCCATCTTGCCCCTCTGTTCTGCAAGGTGGTGAGTTTTATTTTGACTTCTTTTGCTAAAATCCTTATGTGTGCTTCATCTTACAGCAGACAACATCCCCAACCCCCAAAAATGACCCCCAGAGCTCAGGTTGGACACAGTAATAGGACAAACCCAATCAGCACAAACACAAAGTCATCATGGAATTCCAACAAGACAACATGAGCAGAGAAAACCCAGCTCATGCACACACCAGAAAAACCTGCTTGTCTTGGCCAAGAGAGCTTGAGGGGCCACCAGTGACCTCTCCCAGCAAAATTCTCCACTGAAGGACAAGCCATTAACAAACCTAAGGTAATTAATGGATGCAGCTGCTACCTGCAGAGCAGCATAGAGTTTGATGCTCACATTCCATCACAGATTTGATGAGGAATAGGCTGTTCTAGCAAGAATCCTAGTTTGGATAATTTTGGTGGCTGCTTTCTTAGCACTTTGCTAATTCTGTGTAAGGGGTCACCTTCATGCAATATGAAATGACAGTCACAAGAAGCAGCAACAGATGCAGGAGCGCAGCTGGGAGTTGGGAGCAGCTGCCCATTTGTCAGGTTTGCTGATTTGGGTTTAGCTGGGAGAGGTCATTTGTCAGCTGTGGTGGTAGGAAGGGTGCAAGACTTCATACAAGGGTCCCCTATATATGAAATGAAAGAGCAGTTTGCTTGCAGACAGCAGATTCTGCCTTGCTGGTGCCTTGCAGTTCTTCCTTGCATGCATCCAGCTCTGGTGTAAGGCAGTGGTGTTATTTGCATCCATTTTGATGGGAATGGCAGGAGAGAAGGAACATTGGCCAGAACCTGGACAAAATTTGGCCAGAATTTGAATTCTTATTAAAATCATTAGAGAGCTCCAGGCTCTTCCTGTCAAGAAGACATCATCCATTCAAGTGGGCATTGGATGTGAATGGATGGATGTCCCCTGCATCCTTGACATTTCACACTGACCCTTCCATGGTGGGCACCAGCTCCAATAGGAGCTTACTGAGCTCTCAGCTACACAATGAAACCTCAGGCAAGAGTTTTTCATTAACGTCTTCCTGTATGGACAGGATGACAATGCTGAAGTCATTGTTCCTCCTGCCTCAATTAAACACCAGTGTGGGGACAATCACATCTCCTTTGTCATTTCAACAAAATGGCCAAAAAAGTAAGTGGAGCAGCCTGCCAACAATGTGAGGCACTGAAAATGTAAACTGTGTTGTGGAGGAAGAACTTTTTTAGCTCAAAATAGACACAGTCCCAAAAAACTGAAGGATAAAGGGCTGAATACATTCTACTTTTCTCCTGGCAAGACAGGTCCTAGCTTTTAAACTCCTATAGTAGAGTCTTTGGGACAGATGCTGTTTCTTGATCAGTGTCCATAGATAGCCTAGCTCAAGGAGGTTGAGATTTGTATAATGTGGAAGGATAAGCAACATTCACAGGTGCTGGATATTAGGAAGAAATTCTTCTCATAAAGAAAGAGTGGCGAGGCCTTGGAACAGGCTGCTCAGGGAGGTGGTGGAGTCACCATCCCTACAGGTATTAAAGAACTGTGGAGATGTGGCACTGAGAAACATGGTAAATGGGCATGGTGGGGATGAGCTGGAATTGAATTCAGTCATCTCAGAGGTCTTTTCCAACCTTAATGATACTATGGTTGCAGCCCTGAGCCATGCCAAAATGGCATGTGCTTTAGCCTTTTATTTTTGTCAAGTCTGAGGACATTGATGCTCACTGTTTGCTGTAGCAAATGTCATTGGGGTCACCTCTAGGTGACCACTGAAAATTGGGGCTACCTCATAGCAGGTTTTGAGGTAGCATATAGTGAAGAGACAGTGTGTGTCCTAAAGGGCGTGCAATCTGGAAAGTGCCTTGAGATGCAGAGCTGACATGGGATAAATAACAGTGCTGAGCATTATTCTTTTGAACTAAGGCTCCATTTCCTACAAGTTACTGTTGTAACTGTTGTTCTTCCCTTGCCTCAGTGCCTACCAAACATGATCAATTCTTTATTAGAAAATTTACAAAACACTAGGCTACGTTACAAGAACTGTAATGACAACAAGACTCTCAGAAATCATCAGTGTTATTTCTCTCATTTCCCTGTATCTCTTGTTGTCTTCAGAGAAGAAGACTGACATGGGCATTTCTGATGGGTTTTGCACAATTCTCTCCTGTGCTTTACTTCACCATATCTTAATTCAGGAATAATTTTTTTCTTTTGGTGTGTGGCACTGCTACCGTCTTAGAATAGGGCTCAACAAGATGCTGCTACCCAAACACTTTTCAATCATGATATGGAGGGGAAGGAGTTCAGCTTTGGAATTAATGGCTTTGGTTCATTTTGGGTTAGGTCATCCTCATTGGAATTCCAAATACAAACATTCTGAAACAACGTGGAGGTAAGAAGGGTTGAAATTCAGCCCATGCAAGGATCTGAATTTTGAAAGCCAGGTCCATCTCTAACATAATCCCTTGGCTATTAGGGGGCTGTCAAAGAAATGTAGGCAGAGTCACAGAGCTGATGTCACAAAACCATTAGCACACAATACTCTATGGTCAAACATCTAGCACAAAAGGTTTGGGAAGCCATCAGAACCAGTCAGGAGGTGAGGTACAACAGGAAAGACCTAAAACAGGTGCCAAGAGCCTGTTTGGATGAGCATGGATAAGTTCAATATTAACTGCACCTTTGAAGAGCTGAATTTGAACTCTCACAAGGCATGAAATGATCCTAAAAATGACAGCAATTCCAAGCAATCCCATAATGAAATCCAAGAGTCTCTGTTTGTGCATGAACCATCAGCCTCTTGCCCCCCCCCCGTGTGCAAAACAGAGCCAGATTTGCTGTTGCACTGAGGTGTAATGAACCACTGATGCCAATGTTGGCAACATGATAACCAAATCCCACAGGTGGTCAATCTGAAGTTATATAAAATGATTCAAATATCAGGGGAAAAAAAAAAAGGAAAAAAAAAAGGAAAAAAAACCAGCAACAAACAAACAAACAAACAAACAAAAATCCGAATCCAAAACTTTGTCTCAGGCTGGTTCTGATTTTATCCAAACCAAACTCCCATTGTGATAAATCTCTTCTGAGTTAAATTTTACAAATAAACGATTCATACTTCTGTAAATAGTCAGCAAGCCCTAAAAAAGCTCTTTGTCACATCAACACTTGAAATGGATCCTCTATAGAGAACACAGGGAGAGCAACAGACCAACAAGAGAGAAGCACAATCTTTGCCAAGGAGAGGTGAACATACAGCAGAGAAACTCATGTATTCAGTTTACCTTTGGCGTGGGTGTGGGCGACTGGCCAAAAGTGCTGGATGCATAGCCACAGAGAAACTACATGAAGCACAGGTAAAACAAACAAACAAACAAACAAACAACAAAAAGAACAGAGACAGAGAAGAGCAAACAGTGAAAAGAAGGAATAACCAAACTGGGAGCCCGACATTGTTAGTCTTGGAGGCGTTGAAACATCCCATCAGCAAACTGGGCTAATTCTTAGATTCTTGTAGATCCTGGCTTTCCCCTTTTCTCTTAATGTTCACATCCTTGAACCTGAGGGAACCACTGCTGTCCAGCTCTTGCCTCTTAGAAATAACTCACTTGTTACCATTCAGATTCAGCCTTCCCCAGTCCTCTGCCTTGGAAATCCCTGCTCCCCTCTGACCAGTTGCAAGATGCCATCAAAAATAAAAAAAATAATTCACAAGAATCCTAAAGATACTGCTCTCTTCTTCCCCTGATTCTACAGAAATGAACTTTTCACTGAAGGAAAAGCACCCAGATCTGCTCTTTCTTTTTCCTTTCATCAATATTCCATCTTTGATTTCCACCTTTCTTGCTCTATCTGCAAGTGGAGCATGCAAAACCGTCAGACCGTGGTGGCTATGGGCCATGTCGATTCCTCAGAGGAACCATGTGTAATTCCCACTGAATCTGTCATTTCACTTGACAGTGCTCAAAGCAGTGTTTCAATTCAGTCAATGCAAGCAGACAGACCTCCTCCACAATGGTCACCCACAAACAAAGCTCAGCCCTGTGTCATCAGCAATAACTGGTTTCCCCCACACAGGATTTGGTGTGCACAAAGATTAGGTCGCTTAGGGATCAGTTACTACAAATTCAAACATATGCTTTAGTTTGGTTTCGAAACTCTTGACCTCCTTCAATATTCTGGCACATAAGGAACACATTTGAAGGCTGGAATGCCACAAACTAGATACGGATTTGCTTTTCACCAAGTCCTATGAGCTCACTGAGAAGTTCTTGAGGACAAAAGCCTAATTTAGCTCTCACCAGAGTGGCCACTGGTCTTTTCTTTGGTGGAAATATTCTTAGATTTGATTGACCTGGCCAGACTTCCTCAAGAAGAAAGTCCTCCTGATGCTCAAGAAACAATTGCAGACCTCCAAGCAGAGTCTTCTCCCAACTCATTGCTGCATGCACTCCTACAACCTGTGCTTACCTACTTACGCCTTCTTTTAGGAGATGTTTTTGAAGAAAGGGGCTGCAAAGATGGTTGAATTTTTGTGAGAGACAATGACAAAGTCATCTCATCTCCTTCTTCCATCATCCTTCTTTTCTTTGCAGATTTTGTTTGCATGGTGTTTAGGGGATTCATACTCTCTCAGTTCATGCTAATATGGTGCATGACTAGACAATCTATGACAGAACTTTTACTCCCTTCCCAATTCCATATCAGACTACAAATCCCTCATTCAGAGAAGAAAAGCAGAGGTAATTAAACATCATGGCAGAGGGATCACCATTCAGGACAGATTCTCATAGTGTTTAAAGACAACGTGCTCTGATGGTTTAAAATGTCTCAGTTCTCAAATCTTAGACAATACCCTAGCAGGCATCTCAGTTTGGCTTGCCATACAGCAAGCTCGGTCGGTGTCCCCATGACTAAGTCTGCACAATTGCATAAACCTGAGAACTCCCTCTTATCAATTCCCCACAGCAAACGTCATTCTGTTCTGCCCAAACAAGCAAGAAATCATTTTCAAGGTGAGCTGCATATCTTGCGCTGAAAACAAAAAGCATTGAGGAATAAGCAATAAAAAGCAAAGAGGGTAGCATCACTGATGCTAAGGGAGTTAGCATCTACTTCAGCAGGAGCATCCACTTCTGGGGGCAGTGTCACACCAATTGGTAGCCTGAGTGGGGCTGATAAACCTTATCTCATTCCTAATAAAGTCAAAGTGATATCAATTATTCACTGCAGAAGGAGCAAAGCTGAGTAGCTGTGTTTTGAATAAGCCTTGCAAAAGAACCTGTAGCCTAATTTAAGAAATTTATTTGGAATCTAAACATTAATTTTCCTTCGGAGCCCATCATATTCAGCACTTAAATCTGTTTGGCACTCCTGAAGGTCCCTAAGTCCCCTGTACCATCAGTGGCATTGACTGATGTTTGGAAATAGGACATCAACACCTGAAAAATGTGGTTACTTTGGAAAGTCTTCACCCAGCATCCTTGATATTCAACTCATTCAGAGCAGTTATTTAGTTTCCATCTGTCACTCTATTATATGAAGATTTGGACTATTCAACAGTAAGGGCTGGCTCTTTCTCACATTTCTACAATCAAAAACCTCATTGTTCTCATCCCTATACAATTAATAGAAGAGCAATCGCAGCATGAAACAGTCTTTTAAGAACTGAACTGTGTGATCTGGGAGTGTGAATGTGGTTGTACCACATTCATACATTGTGGTTTTTGGCTCTTACTAAGAGGTTTGAAACACCCCAAGGAGCACCCAAGCAGTTAGTCCCTTTGCAATTCCTCCACCCTTTCAAAGAAAACTCTCCCTGTAAATAAAGATCTCCTCCCACCTGCTGCATGCCTTACCATCGCCACATCTGCTTGGAAAATCTGTTTGATGAATTTGTTTTTTGATGAATGCACCAGCTGAATGATGTCTCCATGCAGCGTGTCCCTGTTTTTTTCCAAGAAGCCTAGAGGATAATGGGACAACACATAGGTCAACGACATAGGGTGACATGGCCAATAGGTGGCCTCCAATAGGTGGCCTGTATACAGTCTCTGGGTTGCTGGGATAGTGGCTTCTCTTTGGAGGTAATGAGAGGTGCACAAAAGCAAGAAACTGTAATGAAAATGCGCCCTTCATTTGTATGGAATTGCTTAAGGGTTAAGGACACGCTGTGCTGTGCAATGACAGAGAGTTTGCAGAGCTCGTGTGTGAAAAATTCAATGCAGGTACACAGTATTATCCCAGAGCCCAGGACAACTAAATATCCTGACAGAGCCATGGCTTGGGATGGACCTGAGTGGATTTCATTAGGAAAGACTAAGCAAAAACAGTGGAGCAGGTAGAGAGGAGGAAGACAGAGACACATCTTGAGACCAGATCGAGAACAGTAGTGATGAAAAGCACTGCAGTTTTCTCCTAGGGACATAGAGTTCAAAGCTCTGCAGATTACAGGCACTACTGAAAGACCATGGCCACCAGAAAAGGAGAACACTGACACTAGTACTGACTGCCATCCAACTCTGCTTCATTGCACCAACATCTCACCTTCCCCTGAGCATTCCCTAACACCAGCAGTGTGCCAAGGGCCATCCCATACCTTTTGTTTCGTAGTAAACTATTCCAGCAAAATGATTAATGCCAAACTGGGTTTCATAGTTATTCTTTGGAGGAATGTAGTTGGTATTCAGCTTGTGCTGGGAGTTCAGCTTGTGTAACATCGTGGCATCTGTACCCTGCGCACATAGGAAAAGGTCATCCATTTAACCAAGGTTTGTCCCATGACAGTAATTTTCCAATCAATAATGCTTTTTTTTTTTTTTTCCTCAGGGGACAATGTGCATTTGTTTTGACAAGAGATGGATTGGAAGGGGTATCTCAAATGCAGAAAACAACAACAAAAATATGGTGTTCTGTGCTGTATTCAAGCTAGTCAGGAGTGAGTATATTTAACAATATTTTTTTTCTTAAACTTTCAGTCAAAAGCTGTCCTAGAGCCTTTACAGGTGTATTATTCCATCCAGAAATGTTAATTTGTCTTAGGCATGGTTGCGATACTCATGGAATAATAAAAGCTATGAGTATATAACTGAGTAGTAAATGCATGTTATACTTTCCCTGGTGTGTGATTTAGGGCTGATTAGACCTCTCATGGGGTGCTGTTGTGAAAATATAAAGAGGTGAAACCAGTAGAGTCACTGGAAGGAAGGCTGAGCCCAAAACACACCTTGGGGAACTTGCTCTCCTCATCAATGAGAGAGATGATGTTCATGGGTTTGATGGCAATCATGTCCAAGGCATCCTGGTTATCGGTGAACTCGATGTGCTGCCAGTTGATGTTCTCCAGGTTGTACTCCTCCTGCTCCAGTTTGAAAACGTGTCGCACAAAGAACTGCTGCAAGTTCTCATTTGCAAAGTTGATGCACAGCTGCTCAAAACTGTGGACAGAAATTGAAGGAAAGGTCAGTTTAGATCCACCATGGTCTTTATTTCTCCGTCACTCTCCTATGCTTGAAGCAATACCTTCAGGTCTTGTCAATCACTTACTAAGGTTGCTGTTGGCTAAAAATTACCACATTGGTCCAGTTAAACAGTTTTTCTCCCCCAAAGCAGTGTCACCACTGTTGTATGTATGTAGCCTAAACAAATGAGTTGGAGGTCATCTCCCGTGGATACATTTTGGACAATAATTAAACAAATAATGGAAGTATCTTGTCTTCTGCAACATAAAAAATGATTAATTCTGATAATCTCTCATGCAGAAATTGGCCTGGACCAACAAAGTCTTGTTCATCCTGGGGGAGATGAAAGAACTGCAAGACATTAAGTTTGGGTTGGTGAATGAGGGTTAAGACCTGGATCTCCAACTGCAGACTCCATACCTGTTCACAGTGAAGTTTTCAAAGCCAAAGATGTCAAGGAGGCCGATGGATCTTCTAACACTTTTGAGTTCCTGCGAAGGAGGTCTGTAAATGGCAGCGTTGATCTTCTCCACGATCCACACAAAGAGCCGCCCATAAATTCCCTGCAATATCCCAAATGTAGAGCTTACAGAGGCAAGTTAGAAGTTCACTCTGATAGTCTGTGGCATCACTCCTCCCTTGATGGCACAGACATCCCTGCAGCACAACCAGCAACTGGACCGCTCCCAAGGAAGACTATGCTTGATTCTTGACATGTTTTAAAGCTGCAAGAGCCACTGTGTAGATCAAGGACATTGGACTTGAAAGCCTAGACCAAAGAAAATCTAAAGCAAAATCTCAAATTTTGATGCTTTCTTATGTGCTTACTTTAAACCCAGTTCATGCTTCCCCTGGTTTCCTTTTCTGTGGGTCAGCAGAGCCACACTACATTATTAGGCAAGCCTAGGACATCATGCCTAATGAGGCCAACAAAGATCAGAGCACAATTTGTAGTGAGCTATTTATGCATGTTTTGTAACATTAAATGGGGCTGCAAACAGTGATGCATACACAACCTATTAACCTCCATCACCTAAGAGCCTCGGGTGATGCTCTCTGATGCTTTTGTGACAGCTGAATAGCTCTGTCCCTGTCAACACGTTTTATTTGCTAGCACAGCTTCACTGATCAAAACATGCCAAAATCCTGGCATTCAGGTGTGGGTGCTGCAGGTGTTGCAAATGTTGCTCTGAGTAGCTGAGGATCTATTCCTGAAGCTCACTGTTCCCATGCAGTGGATGCTCTGGTCTCAAAACTGACAGATTGCTTCATCGTGTCATCAGGAACAGGAAGGAGTAACCCCAAGATTTACCTTTACAAAAGCATCCCTCACATCCAGCGCTTGTTCCATGCTGAGAGGAGTTGAGACAGTCTCACCTCTGGTGATTATAGTTCGGCTGGTGAGGCAGTTCATCACATCCTGAGGCTCAACCTGGCAAAGGTACCACCAAACACAGCTGCTGACTTCATAGCTTAAGGGTTCCTTACCATAGCTTGAGTATAAATGGCTGGAAAAGAACTGTGCAGATCCTCATAACTGGAGGTAAGCATCATTTCACAGATCTCAAATGATGTCACAGGCACTTTCAGAAAGACTAATTAATATAATGTTTTACTATGGAAAGTGTTCTTTGTGACATAGTGAGAGATGCTAACAAGGTGTGGGGAATGGAGATGAAAAAGGAAAGCCTGCAAAGCCTGCCAGCATCAATGTAGCTTTGCATCTTGTTGTCAGCTTTTTGTAGTCTTGAGATCATGCAAGAGAAACATCCAGTTCATAAAGTCCATGAAAACTGCCTGAAGATGGCTGTGGGTAACACTCTGGGGCCATAGTGATGAATGGTGTCTCTGGGAGGGAGCCTTGATTTGTGCTGGGGAAACACAGAGGAGCACTCCATTCCCTCTGTGGGTGGTTGGGTGAGGATTACCTCACCTCACCAGACACACACAGACAGGTATGTGTATCTTTCTTGACTGCCCATGATGGTCTTTCATCAATAAGAGAAACAGACTATTTCAGGGACTGTCTGGGGTGTCTTTCTTAGGACTATGTGCCACTAAAATGTCTGTTCCTCTCCACTCATGTGAAGGGGAGCTCAGATGGAGACATCCTCTGTACTGCCAGTGCAAAGCATGGCTTACACAGCCTCCCAGAGCTGGAGGGGCAAGGACATCCTAGCTCAGATGAAGCCTTCCAAGTCTTCCCACAACACTGGGAATGCAGGAACAAACCAAAAAAGGACAATACCACTCACCACTACAGAGACACTGACCTCCAGCAATGATGCTGCAGTGATCAGTGACGCCGACTGCACAACCTCACAAGCATCCAGGTTGTCATAGGTCCGAGCTGGGGGAAGAGAGGCACAGGGAAAGTCAGCAAGGGATGCAGCTCTGCAGAAGATAATGGGAGAGGGAAAGGGTCTCTCCTCAATGCCTCAATTTGGTGGCCAGGTAAAATCTAACCATTAGTTGGGAGAGAAAAGTTAAGGCAGCCGCTGGAGTCCTGCTGCTGGTAGCAAAGGACTTGTATTCAGTGGCTTATGGGATGACAGAATTTCTAGGATGTAAGTGTGGCTTCTGTTTTCCATATTAACATGTCATTTCTGACATCAGGGCAGCTTGGTACTTTTACAAAGGCATATCAAACCACCTAGGCACTTCTTGACCACACCAGTGGTCTCCCCTTGCCAAACCTGGATTTGCTGAATGATCTATGGCCATATCCAAATACTCTAATTCAGAAGAGATGAATGTCACAGCCTCAAATAAAGGGCTGCCAGCCCCATGCTGCTGGAACAGACACATCAAGGTGGAGATTATATGTACTGGGGTCCTATCGCAGATGGCTGAACAGGACTGCCTGTCTCCACTGTGTGCACCAAAGTCTGGCAGCCCTGCAGAGTGGGCAGGTGGATTTATTCCTCCTTTCTTGTCCTTACACACCACAATAATATCAAGTATCCTTACAAATCACAACAAACAGCTGAGTCCTTAAAACAGCATCATGGCAGGTGGTCTAGATATGGTCCGTTACCTTGGCTCCATTTCACTGTGCAGAATAAGGAGGAAAAGCATACTGGAACATGCCCTTGCATTTTGTCCTCTTACCTTCGTACTTCAGGTTCCCCATGTGCAGGATGGCAGCCAGCAGCTTGGAGATCTCCCAGTTTTCTGTGTCGGTGAACATAAGGACCTTCATGGCAGAGCGGATGTTGGCGTACTCCTTGCTGTCATCTCTGCCATCACAGGTTGTGCAGTTACCCTGGGGAGGCAAGGATGTTTCATGGGGGAAAGATGAGTGAATTTGGCACAGGTTGGTGCAACTTTAAGCTAACAGGGCTTTGCTGAAAAAGCAAAAAAAACCAACAAACCATAAGCTCTAGTAAGGCAGATGTTTTGCCTAAGGAATAAATAAGTGAGATGAACCTGTTGGTCTGCTTCTGGCCTTTGGTGTATGCTATGATTTGGTTCTCAGCCCTGTGAAATGCACTACCCTACTGTCCCTAGCCACCCTGTGTCATAGAATCATTGAATGGTTTGAGTTGGAAGCAACCTCAAAACCCATCCAGTCCCAACCCCTTCCATGGGCAGGATCACCTTCCATAGACCATACGTGACAAAAGCCCCAGCCAACCTTGAGTACTGCCATGGATAGGGTACCCACAGTTCCTCCAGGCAGCCTGTGCCTCACTACCCTATGAATGATAAATTTCCTCCTTATATCTAATGTATGTCTGCACTCTTAATTCATGCTCATTACACCTTGTCCTATCACTACAATCTCTGATAAAGTCTCTCTCCAGCTTTCTTGTAGGCTCCCTTTAAGCACTAAAGAGAATCAATCAGAGAAAAAGCTCCTTGAGGTGAGAATAAATTGCTGTTTGTGTGTGCGGTGGCTGCCAGACACACATTCATCCCCTTCCATCATATCTCCAAGAGCACTGGTTTGTATCTAGCACCCTAGCTGTGTCTAAACAAGTGGCCTGGAGAAAAAACACCCCAATCATTCAAAAGAAATAATGGATGTAACCTGCCTAATACAAACAGGTTAAGGGTTCGTCCTAAGATTGAAGTGTTGGGACAAATAATTCTCATTATTTGGTGACTAAGACTCAAGAAGGTTATAACCAGCAAAACAACCTCCTGAAGGAAGAGCTTCCACTTCTCTCTCCCTTGCTAAGAAGTTCACACCATTTCATCCCTCCAAACCTTCACTTCTCTGCACCCTCACCATTGCAAGATAGTTGTAGTCCGTGGCTTTCCCAAGACCCAGCTTCTTCTTCTGCTCCATTGTCATTCCTCTCAGCATGCAGTAGAACACGTGGTAATTCCTCTCATCCTGGGCCTGCAGAAGAAGAGCAGCCATCAGCTCTCCTGATAATGTCACTGCAAATATCAAAAAAAAAAAACCCACTCTCGTGCTTTGCAGATATGTCACCTCACCTGTCTGCAGACCCGGGACTTCTCCAGCAGGTACTGCTCAATCTTGGCCCCCTCGATGGCTCCCCTTTTGTTGAAGTGGATGTCAATGTACTTCCCAAATCGGCTGGAGTTGTCATTACGGATCGTCTTTGCATTCCCAAAAGCTGCAGGGAAGAATTGCAATGGGTCAGAGAGGACCTGACATGGGAAGGATTGTGAAACTGGCATCAGAGTTATAGAATCATAGAACTGTTTTAATTGGAAGGAAACCTTAGAGGTCATTTAGTCTGACTCTCCTGCAGTGTACAGAGACACCTACAGCTCCACCAACTGCTCAGAGCCCCATCCAGCCTGACCTTGGGTGTCTCCAGGGACAGAACATCCACCACACCTTGGGGCAACATATTTCAGTGCCTCACCACCCTTACTGTAATAAACTTTTTCCTTATATCCAACCTAAACCTCCCCGGCACATTTCTGGGTAGTGTCCATCTGCCATCCACCAGTACTCCCAAGTCCTTCTCGGCAGGGCTGTGTGCTCCACGCTTTTGTCCCTCAGCCCTCAGTGAGGGTTGCCATGACCCAGTAACTGAGCTTGCATTTGGTTTTGTTGAACCTCATGAGATTCTCCAGAGCCCACTGCTTAGCCTGTCTAAGAAAAACAAACAAAAGGGGCTAGAAAGCAGCCCAAAGTTTTTTCTTGAAGTTTGCCTGGTTCAGTTTCAGTGCGGGGGGACAGGATATTCCACACATAGCTATTCAGAAAAAGGAGAGGAATATCAATGTCTCTGGGCAGTCTGATCTAATGGTTGGTGACCCTACACATAGAAGGGGGGTTGAAACTCGATGACCATTGTGATCCTTTTCAACCCAGCCCATTTTATGATTCTATGATTCTATGGTCAAGAAGGAGGAATGGAAACAGAGTGACCTATGCAGGAAAATGGGAGACAACAACAGGGTCTGGTCAGCAGCTGCTAAAATACAGGAGGGTAGAGCAAGGCACACAGGAGGATACCACAGTATGCAAGGTGATAGTGTGGGAAATGACAGGGATGATGGTGATTGATTTGTTAATAGATGGAAAGAGACCATCCTTTCAGGAAATACAGAGGAACCAAGCCAACCTCCAGAGGGAGACTCTGCCCTGAAAGCAGACAGGGAAACCACATGCAGACCACATGCAGGGAAAGGTCCGGGTATGACAAAGTACAGTTCTATCCTTTGTGCGGGCATAGGAAGTGTGCCCTGGTGTTTGTTTGCTCTGGAATTGCTGCCAGGTGCTGGAGATGCATTTGAAATACAAAACGTCTGTTTTCCTGGTGAAATGTATGTTCAAATCCCACATGTGCATGGCATGCATCTCTCAGCAATCTTGTTGCATCCTCATACTAGATTGAAGGATTCTCCAGAGAAGAGCAGAGAAGGAAAGCTCAGCCGGTGACTTGCTTTTTGCACTGCTCGCATTATTCATGGAAAGCTGTCAGGATATTCACATTTCCATTGATTCCTATGGGGCTACCTACCAAGCAAACACTGCTCACTGGGACTAGCAGGTAGATTAAAATCTCATTATTCTTTAATGAGGAGAGGAAGAAAATACTTCTCTTTGTGCTGAAAAGTTCCATGTAGCACTATGCCTGGAGGTTCAGATCAACTATTTAATGTTCAGACATCCAGTTAAAACTGTGTGGATGTTTTTCACCCTAACAGATGCTTGCTTATGCATCTCAGATAGCCAACAAGTTGATTATTATTATCTCATTCTTCATTTCTTTTTCTGTCTTCTGCCTCCATTCTCTGACACTGGAAGAAAATGGAGGGCTTTGCTATTTATAGAATCATAGAGTAATGGAATCATAGAATGGCTTGGGTTGGAAGGGACCCTAAGGATCATCGAGTTCCAATCCCCCTGCCACAGGCAAGGCCACCAACCTCCAAGTCTGGTTATAGAATCATAGAATCACCAAGGTTGGAAAAGACCTAAAAGATCATCCAGTCCAACCATTCACCTATTCCCAATAGCTCCCACTAAACCATGTCCCTCAACACAACAGACCAGGTTTCAGACCAGGTTGCCCAGGGCTCCATCCAACCTGGTCTTGAACACCTCCAGGGATGGGGAATCCGCAGCCTGTCTAGGCAGCCTGTTCCAGCAGGACCATTGAGTCCTGCCAGCCCATGCTTGTAGTCTGTGATGCCCTGAGCAATATAACCTCCCGTTCTGCTGAACCAGCAAACAATAAGAATGAGATTTTGGCAATTATATTTTAATAAGGCAAATAAAAAAATCAACGGAATGGCACCTTTTTGTTGTACCAAAGCTCTGCACGCAGTTATAACTGTAACATTGGAAGAGGTGGTGCACATTTTCTAAAGAATTTTATATACTACATAGAATCATAGAATGGTTTGAGTTGGAAGGGACCTTAAAGACCATCAAGATCCCACCTTCCTGCCAAAGACTGGGAGTTGCCACCCCCAGCTCAGGCTGGCCAGGACCATCCAACCTGGTCTTGAGCACTGCCAGGGATGAAGCTACCACAGATTTTCTGGCATCGTCAGTTTTATTCATCAGTTTTTGAAATCCCAGACTACACAGATAATCGGGTAGAGGGTAATTTTGTTGAGAAAAATAAATTCAGACAGAAAGGATCTGAATGTACAGTTCAACAAACACTTATATTGCTGCTTCCGAGTTTTTGTTTTTTCTTTCAAATTTATTCTCACTTCAAAAACACTTTTTAATTCAACCAATGATTACATTTGACCACATTTTCTATTTCTCAAGTCTGATTTTTTTAGCCATCAGAAAAATACCTCTACCATTTGAGACCTCACCTTCCAAGATAGGATTTGCCTCCAGGACCTGCTGCTCAATCCAAGAGTGCTGACCACTGATTGCTGCCAGGAACTGAAGAATCAGTTTTGTGCTTTCTGTTTTCCCTGCCCCAGATTCACCGCTGCAATGACAACAGAATATGAGATCAGTGAAAGTCCTTCTGCATTCTGCTAACTTTCTTCTCTCTATCTCCAGAGGGACTGATGTCTCTAGTCCTGTTCTGGTAGTACAAGTAGGATGAGTCCACTAAGGATGAGTTTCCAACACCCCAAAGACTGGTTATATCCAAATGTTAGGACACAATATGGGACAGCTTCCAGCCAGCATACAGATTTACATTCCAATTCATGTGGCCAAAATTTTGCTTTTAGGTGTGGGTTTCTCCAGAAAATATTGTACAGTTGTAACCAAGAACAACAGAAAGCACTTTCAGACAATGCTTTTCCAAATAGGATCATCATACCTTGAGCCAGTGCCACAGGGGCAGATTTATAACAAATCTTGAAGTGCACAAATGCACTAGAAAGCAGAATCTGAAATACTGCCATTTGGTGACAGCCACAGGTCCCATAGACACAGAATCATAGAATCATTAATGTTGAAAAAAAATCTCTAAAGCTCACCCAACCCAGCCATCTGCCTACCAACAGCATTGCCCACTAAACCATGTAGCTGAGTACCACATCTACATCTTTCTTGGAAACCCCCAGGGACGATGAGTCCACTGCTCCCCTGGGCAGCCTGTCCCAGTGCCCAACCACTCTTTCAGAGAATAAGTTTTTCCTAATATCCAACCTCTTGGATATTAGGAAATATGTCTTTCCCTCAGTGTCTCACTGAGGGAAGAGGAGAAGGTAACCAAAGCAAGAAGCAGGATGCTACTTGCAAGATGGCATTTTTGACTTTAGAAACGCACAACGGAAACCAGCTCTACACTAACATTATGTGGATAGAGTATCTAATGGCTCTTTCTAACTCCCGATTACGCTTGATTATCTGTTCCTCATCAACCAGCTGCCTTTTCCAGTGTCTGTTCCATTTGGAAATTTACCAACTCACCTTATGATACAACACTGATCTTTGTTGTTGCGCTGCATGTTGAAGTAGCAGTTGTCAGCGATCGCAAAGATGTGTGGTGGCATTTCCCCAATTTTTTTGTTGGTGTACAGCCGTATCTGCTCCGGTGAATAGATGGGTAGAAGCTGGTAGGGGTTTACTGCCACCAGTATTGAACCAGTGTATGTCTGGAGGAGAAGCACATGAAGTTTTATGGGACAGTGAGACCCAGCCGAGAGGCTTTGGCAGTTTGGATGGAGTGTGGAGGTCAGAAAAATCATGTTTTTCAAAAGCTGGATGGAAGGTGATGTACAAGCCAAAGATGCTTGAAGAGTGGAGCCTGGAGCAAAGCTGGAACAAAAGTCCCATACTATACAATTTAGTTCAGAAACAGCCTTGCTCATGCACTAGATGGATTCAAGCTTTAAATCATATTTCCGATGCCCCTCAGTTAAGATTTAGAGTTCCAAGTCAAGCTCATATTTGCAAAAACACCCCCTGAGCCAGTATGCGTCCATATACATTTAGTGCTCTGCACAAGTTCTGAGAAACTAAAGATGTGAAGGACCTGGAGATCATTGCCTCAAACCAAGGCCTGCTGGATCCACACTGTTCCTGACAGATACCTACTTAACTGCTTTTTAAAAATCCACAGCAGAGCTGCTAGCACCTTCCTCTGCAGTCTGTTCCTCACTACATCTTTGTCTAACCAAATTTCTCCATGCTGCAGTTTAAACCTTGTCTGTACACAAAGAAACGGTTCATGAAGTCCAGACATACTTCCTCTAAGCCACATCCTAGTCATTCTGAAAATGCCTCTTGTGCATCCCATGCTCTCTGTTGCACACAGATAAGCGAAGTTGTCCTGGGCCTTTGGCATCAAAACTCTTTGTGATGTCACATGCTTTCATTTCTGCCTTTCCAGGAGTTATTTTTCTTGAGCTTCTCAACAAAGGACTCAAGGCCTTAGCCTTCTCACTCAGATCAGTTCTGAGGTTAGGAGGTTTGGACATATCCCAGCTCAAGTCTGAGAGTAAAGATGCCGTCCCCCAATTTCAATTGTCTAAAAATTACTGTCTAGAGCATGCAAGTCAACAGAGATCCATCTTAGGATAACCAACAGGTTCATCTCTCTTAATGACTACAGTAATAACTACCAGGCTCTGAGCAGTACGACTGAGCTGTAGATGTCCTTGTTCATTGCAGGGAAGTTGCACCAGCTGTTCTTCACTCAGAGGGTGGTGACACACTGCCTAAGGAGGTTGTGGATGCCCCAAACCCGGAGGCATTCAAGGCCAGGCTGGATGTGGCTCTGGGCAGCCTGGTCTGCTGGTTGGTGACCCTGCACGTAGCAGGGGGTTGGAAACAGATGATCATTGTGGTCCTTTTCACCCAGTCCATTCTGTGATTCTACGATTCTATGATCTTTAAAAGTTCTTTCCAACTCAAATGAATCTATGATTCTATGAAAAATGAATTCATTTGCCTTCTCTAGGCTAACTTTTGACAACTAATGTTATGAAAGCTGAATCTCCCCTTTCATTTCTCAGGAGATCAGTTACAAAAGTGTCCCCACTGCTGCAAATATTTTTCCAGGAAAAAGCAACAACAAAAACAACAAAAACCCTCATCATTTCAATATAAAAATATATCCTTTCAGCTGCATGACCTAAAACAAACAAAAAAAAGCCTTTGGAACAAGGACCCAAAGTGTCTCATGTAAGGATGCTTATATAGCCTGTAGATAACACAGCCCCAGGATGAGTTAACTTCATCAAAACATCAAAACTTGTTACCTCTGAATCATGAAGGAATGGGCTTCAGTGGAGATAGATAGGTGATAATTTCTTTATTAACTACCCGCTTCCCGCCTGCTCCAGCTTCTTGAAAGGCAGCCGGTAGGTGGCAGTTGTGTTCTGCATTAGGGATGCTGGAAGCCCTTAGGGGCTGGCACATTGCGGGCCCCGTGGGCAACACCAGAGAACAGATTTCTGCTCAGCCCAGGTGAGGTTTGAATTTATAGAAGCAACTAATAGAGAAAGTTGTGGTCTTCTCTGTAATAGTAGAGTAAATGTCAGGAAAGGAGAAAAGCTCCCGAAGCCCAAGGACAAAACTGTCACAAATACAAAGGGTGGAAATTGGCTGCGAAATAACTTAGACTGGGTGTTAGAAGAAGCTACTGAAGTAAGGAAGCACCAAAGTCCCTGAGCAGCCTTCTACAGTGACAGAGAAGGTAAATTTAGCGTTCAGAGAAGGACTGAGCTCAATTTCTGGGTGGCCTTATGACACCAAGGTTGCCACTGACCCTTGAGTTTCCTTCCAGCACTGGGTGAGAGACTTGCAACACCATTTTCCTCTTCATAATTCATTACCAGGTTAATTTGAGGAGTATTTCTAGTCTTCCTTGAGCATCTTCTCAAAAAGATTGACACTTTGCAGAGATTTCTGAAATCTCTGTGTTTCAGCCACATTGGTCTGACCTACCCAAACACAGCCAGCAAGCTTATGAAAGGAGTTAACCATTAGTTGCAGGAATGCACTTCCTGGATGCTCTTGTTGACCCTTCCCTTGTGATTTACAAAAGACTTTGTCAGCACAAACCCCTGTACTATTGCTTGCTTTCCTAGGTCATTCCTAGTTGATGAATGTTCACAGTTTGCCCACTTCCCATGAAAAACTTTGTCTGCTTTGCTGATGACAGGCCAAAGGGCACCTCCAAGGAAGTATTATCTCTTCGGTTTCTATTGCTGGGTGAGAGCAAAGCCATTCTGTATCAGGAAAACCAAGTGTTGCTGATAGGAAGAGGCTCTGCTGTAGCAGACCACTAACATCAGAAACCGCAACTGAAATTCATTACTGCCTGCATGACCTACATCTTAAATAGCCCCAAACAAAATCCTTTCTGAGCCTGCTTCCCTCACTGCTCAGAGCACTGTGGCTGACTTCATCTGGATTTTTATGTGGTTAAAGCTCTACCAAACTTTTCTGCATTTTGGCAACAAGAAAGCAACAGCAGACATGGCTTTCATCTCTAGATAAAGAGATTTAACCTTACTCAAAGTCCAAACTCCCCACCAAATAACCTTGCTATTCAGCATGGTTTCCCCCACTGTGTACAAACCAAACCTCAGGCAAAAACACCCTTGTAGAAGTTTTTTTCATTTGGTTGCAGAAGTTTTGTTGTTTTTTTTTTTTTCCCTGCAAGCTGAGATAATTACTGAGAAGCACTTAAAGCTTTAATCATGCAATACTGCATTGACAGACTGGGGACTTTCCAGCTCTGGGAAGGTCACAACTTCACCACGAGGGCCAAGCTCTGCAGCAAATGGGATGATGCTCTCAATGCATTTGTGAGGCAGCAGCAATGGTAGTGTGCAAATGAAATGAAAACACAACAGAACAGAAACAAGTGATCCAGCGGATGGGCATAAGAATGATTACAAATGACATCTCCAAGAGTCATTACTTACCCTCCCGCCGCAGTTTGTCTTATAAATGTGAGGGAGGAGAAAAAGGAAAATTATATTTTATTAGAGCAGAATTATACCTTACACAAAGCTATGGAGATGAAACAAGAGGACTGAAGACCTATTGGAAAGTTAGCTTTCACTCAGGGGGCTCAGAAATTCTTTCAAATAGTGAAGGCAAAGTCACCAAACTTTGAGACTATACATATTATACCTCAGAAATACAAACCAACGACCAAACAACCAACCAAAGCACCACCAAAAAACCCCAACACTTCATAGAACTGGGTATGCCTACACTTCTTGGCTTTGCAAAACTGCCATCAACATTTACCGTGCTCATTACAAATGTACTCCTGCTAGTGTCTCCATTCTTAAAAGATGAAGATCTGAAGTTGAATTCCTGACCCTGTAATAACACTCACAGAGACAGGGTTGGTTTGCATATATCTCTGTCAAGCTACATGCTCTATGTCATTCCCTGTTCATTGCAGGGGAGTTGGAGTAGATGACTTTCAAGGGACTCTTCCAATTCAAATGATTCTATGATTCTCAGTGTCATTCTGATGCTGATATTACTCTAGCTGCTCTGTGGTGTGGTGTCCAGGATCACATGCTGCCACTTCAAAGCCATTAGTGATGTGGAGTAATCAAAGCACAGTAACTTGGGACCTCTCTGATAAATGCAAGTGGTTTACTGCATGGAGCAGGACTAGCCCAAGGAGTGGGTTCTATTGTTCTATACAGATTCCATTATATTCTATGAATACAACATATCCATTTTATCATACAATCATTTTGTGATTCTATGAAGATCATTCTATTATTCTATGAGTAGGTTGTAATAAAGGAACCTAGTAAAGAACCACCTGCTAAAATTATTTGGTGAGAAAATGAGCTCCTTTAAGCTGCTATTCTCCAAGGATGTACCCATGTGACATACTGCAAAAATAACAACCAAATGTACCTTAGTCTCAGAAAACCAAAGAGCTGTGAAACTCAAGCTCTGGATACAGCCTAAAATCAGATGAACATGCTCCAGGCAGTGTTTGCCTGGTGCTGTGAAGGCAGGTGGAGTGATCAGTTACAATTAAATCAGGGCAAATGGCCACCCCTTACGCAGCAGCAGCCCTGCAGTACACCTAGCTCTGAGACCATCAGACTCAAAGAACTCATGGACAAACCATAATGTTCATGGATTACTCAACCCAAATCACTGCCCAATCTCTCACCTCTGGGTTAGCAGCTGCCCTTTGCATTAGCACTTGTTAGCATGACTCTGCCAAACATCATTCATTCATGTTCATAATCTCCCTGGATGTCTGTGAATGGCTTAGTGAGGGAGCTCAGAGGCAGAGCTTTTGTGAAGGAGAAGCTTTTATCTGTGGACAGTCTGGTATTGCACATGTGAAATCTTATCCAAGGACTTCAATTAGCAAGGCAACAGACATTTGCCTGATGGCTTAGGGACCCCCAGGAGAGATACACAGACATCACTGAAAAAATATCCAGCATGATCCCAAATTTCTCACAGAGACACATGGGATTTCCCTTGGTACCATTATGGAGTGTCCACAAACAGAAGAAAAGGGGTAATGCTGAACAGATATGAAAAGCCTGTTCTCTGAATGAGCCAGTCACCTCCAACTATTAGCCAGCTGTCCATCTTGGGTGGCATCCAGGTTGCCTGAATTCACTTATTCACGTGAGTATGACATCAAACTTAGAAACGGGACAGGTGCTTAGCTGGAATTTGGACTGTAGATGTCCAACCCTAACTTTCCTTCCAACATAATGTTTTCAAGGATATCTGAGCCCCAGCCAGCTCTAAGGCAATTCACCTCATCCACCAGATACCTATGTCTAGACAGACAAAAGGCAATCTTGGATCTGTTGGCTGCAATAATACCTTTGGTGACTATCATGGGTGCTCAGTGCTCAGAGATAACACTTCAGCTACAAATTTGGCCCCGTTAACTTTTGCTATTTGATCATTATAAATGGCTGAGCTCCCCTAATAAGAGCTCCAGTGAGTAACTCAGCTCATCTAACATCTGAATTATTTTCTCATTGTGCCTTTTTCTCTAAACTGACAACGTAAGGCTCCAAACAAGGTGCTTTAGTGAGAAAGGTGCTTGGGAATGTATTGGGAATGTAGGAGTGTCTTTTTAGTAGTTTCGTCCTCTTCCTCTAGAACCGAAATTCACCTATGAAAGAAGGAATTTATTTTGTAGAGTTGGGATGAGAGAATAGGTGGTCAACCATTTCAACAGCCTTTGTAACAGGGTGATGTGTTCTCCATCACTGGGTGATGTGTTCTCCATCACTGCCCAGCTCTAATCCTAAACCATCCTTTCAAAAGGCACTGGACAACAAGCAGAACAAGCAGACCTGATACAGAAAATCAAGGATATGGTCTGTTAGTTCATGCTGTGTGGCAGATCAGAATTCATTGCAATTCCCTCTGGCCTCAAAAGCTAGTAATCTCTAGAGCCTTTTAAAAAGTAGATCTCCAGGTTGCCTTGAAAAGGCCTTCAGAGGCACAGCCGGTACTCACCTGAGTGGCAGAAAGCTGTAGCATGGGACAAATACCCAGCAATAATATCATATTACATAGGTTGTTTTAGTTCATTTACTAGTAGCAAGCATACACTTTCCTCTCTTCCATCACCAGAATGTGCACCAGACTATCCAGTATATAGCATACTGAAAAAAAACAACTCAGAGACTAGAATGCTGACTCTTGTCATATTTGGTTTTTGAGGTGCTGTCACAGGAGAGTGGCTCAGTTCCTGCTGGCTCCCTGTAAAACCCTTGATTTCTGGATGCCTGTTGGGGTTGGAAAAGCTGCAGTGGGCCCACAAGTTGTTACACGACCAAGCTAACCTAAGGAGAGGTACTACTATCCTAAAAGTTCAGCTGTCAGGATCTCAGAGGTTATAAACACAGATGGGGTAGGTACTTTGGAGCTCTTCTCTGAGATGCTCACTTCATAGTACATGGTTATTCCTATGTGCATCTTCTCATCCTTTCTCCAGCCCTTGAACCTCCAGCCATAGCTCTTTTCACCCACTTGGGCTGGATGACTTAACAGTTCAGTGAGAGAATGCAGAAAGGCCACATCCAGCTAATAGTTACCCAAGTCTTTTTTCTTTATGGTTACTACACCCTGCATGTGGCCTGGGTTAAACTAATTACTCTATGTGCATAAACTTGACATGTGTTCTGAAAACTTCAACAGGGACTGCGTGGAGAGGTGACCAGGACTTTGCTCATCACATGTAATAGGATCTCCAGCTTCCCCTGGAGCAATTGTAAACTTTGCAATGATTTTTCCACAGAAGAACAACATACCAGTGCAGATACACTCAACTATTTGGGTCCTAGAAATCCGGAAATCAGGGAAAAACTCATGTGGGTTTCAAAGAGCTGAGGAGAGCTGGAAATACAGTGCAAAGAGTAGATGGAGGTGGGGTAGATACTCACGTAGATGAGATGCTCCCGGTAGCGGATCAGCAGGTTCCTAAGGATTCCTGCCTCATTCAGGTCCCCCAGCCGGATCATGTCCTCCACTCCGTGGATGGAGGTGGGGTGCATGGGTTTGATGTGGCTGGCATTCTGTGGGGAAATCCAGTGCTCCTGGGAAGAGAATGAGGGCGGGGAAAGATAAGTCAAATGGAAAACCGCTGGGGCAAGGGGCATAAACAGTCCAACCTAGGCAGAAGGACCAAGTAGAAGAGCATGCATGGGAGAGCAATAGCACACAGACCACTTCTATCACTGAGACATGTCAGAGAGTCATTTGAGAGATTCATAGCAGAAGAAGGAAAACATCTTCTGGTTTACTAGAGTGGCAGGAGACATGAGACATTAGCCATCTTGGCAGGAGCATAATCTGGGGCTGCATGGACATCCAGCAGGTCAAAGGTGTTTTTAACAAATAACAATTTGTTCTTCCTTTCAAAGAACTACGTTTCCACATCACTGGTTGGCCCTTTGATGCAAAACATTGTTAAGAATACAAAAGATGATTTAAAAAAGCAGAGAGAGATGCACAAGGTGGTAAATTACACATTTATTGATGTAATTTTATTTAGGCTGATCAATTCTAAAGGACTTCGAAAGTCACTACAAACCAGACACAAGGATCCAACTGAACCAAAGCTTATCAAAAGAGATAAAGGACAAGAAACATCCTCAGGTCACTCTCTGCTTGTAATATGGATGTTCCCTTAAAACAGACTGAGTCATCATTGTACTCAAGAAGCTTCTCACTGTTTCACTCCTAGTACAGCCACAAAGGTAGAGACACAATATTATCCTTCTTTTACACTTATTTCCAAGGACACATAAGAAGCCTGTGATAAAGTCATCAGGAATCTCCTGTTATAAGCCCTTTTCCTCAAATTTCTGGAAACACTGGGAATGAACAAAATTAGATCTATTAACTATGTTTGAATTGGAGTGTTGTGCTGTCTCTATTCCGCTGGAGTTTGGTTCAGAGGTGGGACTGCTTCTGAAGCCACGGCCCAGTTCTAATATCTACTGATATTAATGGAAAGAATCCCATCACTTTTCATCAGATTCAAGTCAAGTTTGGCTTTCAAATACAACCTAAATTCATGCATTTAATCCTACCTGGGTCCTGTGCCCACAACAGTTACAGAGCTGAAGAGCAACCACAACCCTTTATACTTACGTTGCCTTCATCATCCACGACTTGGATCTGTCCAGAGTCGCACAGTTTAACCACCGCTCCAATGGGGACATCGAATTCCCGGCCGGTTTTGAGGTCCATCCACACATAATCCCCCTGCAAACAAAGAGAAGACCGTTACACCTAGTGCTGCAGAAGGCTCAGAATCTCTTGGGAGAAAAGATCCTGAAGTTTTCTACCCAAGACATTGGTACAAGTCAAATGGCTTTCTTTGCAAACCGTGTATCATCCGTTTTTCACAGATGGGTTCTGGGAGTAGGGTTGCAGGCAGGGACACTTCCCCAGGAGGTTTTCCAGCTACAGAAATTTGTAGGTGGGCTCTTTGCATTAATACTTATCAGTATTTTTGTCTACTGTGTGTCTGGCTGCTTCCTGAAGCTGTGCAAAAACGTTGGCAACCATAATCTCAAAGGAAATGTTTAGTGACAGATAGCATGACAATCTGTGTCCTTTTGTGTGTTTCAGAAATGTCTTGCTTCGTTTGAGAACCTGTTTTTGTTTTGGAAGACAGAGTAGAAAGTTAACCTCTATCCATTCCTACCCACCCATAGTGTCATTGGTCATCCTACAAACCTCTGTCAGTTCTGCTGGGCAGGGACTATCTGCTGATTGGCTTTGTGGGTATTAAATGAATGCAAAAAAAGTTTTCCATCTTTTTTTTTTTTCCCCCAATGCAAAAAGCAAAACCAAAAATAATCCAAAACTAAAATCCCAAGCAGGACTCTTTGAAACAAGGCAAAATTATTTTCCATCCCTAACGTCAATGGAATGAGGTGCTACATTTGGGAGCTACTTAGTTAAATTATCATAGAATCATAAAGCTTGGAAAAGACCTCTAAGCTTCCCAAGCCTAAGCCCATCCCCAACCCATCGCCACCATGCCCACCGACCATGTCCTTTTAGTGCCACATCCCCACAGTTCGTGAACACCTCCAGGGACAGCAACTCCACCACATCCAGTTGAGGCAGCCTATTCCTCAACTGACATCTTTGCAGCAACCAAGAAAATGTACTTTTTCATGCAACTGGGTTTGACATTGTGAATTTGTAAGGTCAAGATGCCCGTCTATAATGCCACATTCCTTCAGGCCAGCTCCATCGCTACCTATGAAGCATGGTGGAAATACAGTACCTATTTTCTGAAGTCCTGAAAAATCGCTGAGAGAGAGGAGTGCAAACAACAGAAAGGATTGCTTTGAATGTGCACTGTTATGACCTCTTTGCTCAACAGCCACTATTGACCATTTCTGTGGACGGAGTGCTTATAGATTTTGTTTGACCCCATGGATTGATGAGCAACCTTCTTCAACTCCGCTTCAGGCAGTGGGAATTGGAGACATGCAGCAACATGAAACATGTTCCAACATATACTTGCTCAGAGGGACTTCATCGTAGAATGGCCTGGGTTGAAAAGGACCACAATGATCATCTAGTTTCAACCCCCTGCTATGTTCAGGGTCGCCAACCAGCAGACCAGGCTGCCCAGAGCCACATCCAGCCTGGCCTTGAATGCCTCCAGGGATGGGGCATCCACAACCTCCTTAGGCAATCTGTTCCAGTGTGTCACCACCCTCTGTGGGAAAAACTTCCTCCTAAATCTTAGAATCATAGATTGTCTTGGGTTGGAAGAGACCTCAACAATCATCTAGTTCCATACCACTGCTGCAGATAGGACTGCGTGCCACTACCCAGACTACACACCTGTCACAGTGATGGCAGGCTACACCAGGGATCAACACCTAGAGAAATTATATACACAATGATTCACAGACATTCTGAGGTGGTTCCCACACTCGGAAGCTGATTGCTAGGCTTCACCTGGATGTGAACAGTCACACTGCTTACATGCAGTGAGGATCTGGCCCTTTATGTTTCCTTTTCCTCAGTCCTGCTACAGCATTTCAATAAATATTTTCACGCAACTTGTAACAAATATAATCTGATCTTTTTCTCATTAACTGCCTTATCTCACATCCCATAACTTGGTTAAAAGGGAAAAGAACCCACACATATGAAAGCAGTGTTGTGCACACATACATTATAAATCAGCTTATATTAATATTTATTTCTTAGCTCCTTTGATCCAAGACTCTGAGAGTGTTTCAGAGTGCTCAGCAGTATTATCTCACCTGCAGAGCTGGGCAAATTCATGCACAAGGTAGGTAACTTGATCAAAGTGTCAGCAAGAGCAGAGCTGGGGAGTTCAGACCCTGCTCAGCAGAAAGCCCTTCTGACACCTCATCAGCTGAGTAAAAATTGCTATAGCTCGAGAAAACAAAAAATTGTAACATTCCTTTTTTTCCCTTAAAAAAAAATATATACGTATATATAAATAAATAGCTGTAAAGGCAGCCTGCTTCATATATTCTGTTACACAACTGAGATAAAAAGGCAGTCTGCTATCCCCAAGGTAAATTGATCCTGTACTACCACTAGAACAACTCCCGTGCTTTGACTACCTAATGCACAGGCTGCTTGTCCCCCCAAAATACTATTTCTAAACACGTTTTAATGCCATTCTTAATACTGATGGAAAAAAAAAACACACAAGTCTCATGGGATGGGCTAAGCTAGTAAGATCAGGAAGGTCCGACTGGGTTAAAAAATAACATCACTTTTAAGACTGCCGACCTATTTCCTTCCTCCACTTTAATGAATTTTATGTAAAACCCATAAATCAGTTGACATTTCTTCCACTAATGCAATCACTTTTGGAGCAGCCCAAATAACAGCAAATATATTGGGGATTTCAGGGCGTATCGGGGTGATTTATGCATTTATCAGCTCCAGTGGATTGGCCTGTAAGTTGCATAACCTCCCTCATGCCTGGAGTAATGTTGTTCATTTTCCAAAACAAGCAACAGAAGAGTGAGAATGCCACCGAGCACTTTACAGTGTTGACATAGAGTCTTAGAATCATAGAGCCATTAAGATTGGAAAAGACCTCAAAGATTATCTCATCCAAGCATCCATGTATCACCAATATTGCCCACTAAACCATGTTCCATGTTCCAACTGTTCCTCCCCATGAAGGAGGTGCTAGAGCCTTTCCAAAGGCTCTGTGGTGGACTCTGCCCTTGGGACCTCACAACCTAAGGGCAATAACAGTCAAAGAGTGGGGCAAGAGGAGGGAGCACCGTGATGGGCACATGCAGAGATCAGCTCAATTAACAAAGAGGATGTTTAGGAGGGGCTTCCAAGTGCAAGGACAACAGGGCTGCACCATGGGAGCAACAGCACCTGGGATGGGGGGCCTTAAAGACTCAGGAGGAAAGACTCAGGTGAGAGAAGCTGAAGGATGTAATCAGACAGAGAGATCTATTGTTCTATTAAGTAGCTTAAAAGCTCCCAGCCATGCTAGTAGCCTGGGACCCCCTATCTTACCGCTAGAATAGTTGCAGGCTTCAGGGCCTGATTGACGTTGCGGAGCAGTGTCCATTTGCCCTGGTCTCTGTCCTGATCTTCCACCACCTCAGCACATGGCTGCATGAAGACGACTTTCTTTCTCTTCAGCATTTCCAAAATCTTGCAGTTGTGTTTGCCACCCTCTGCCTTCTATACTTTTTCCACCATGAATGCCAGAGAGACGTGGCCGGTTTGCTTCAGACCTTTGGCATGGTCATGCCTGCTGCATGTAAGGCACCCACTGACCTCATTCACAATCTGGCTTTTGGTAAAGATCTTCTAGTATAAAAACTTCCACCCGCCAGTCATACTCTCCATGTACAACTCGATGTTGTGGGATCCTCAAAGCAAAGTGAAAAACATTGCTACTCTTCACTTAAATTCTTCCAGTCTCTCCAGTAAGGAGTGAAGCTTAGTCAGAGACCTGAAGGACACTGCAAACACCAGTCCCAAAGAAACGACTGCAAGATTAACAGAAAAATTCTTCATTTCCCCTTGACTTCTCTTCGGTTCTTTACTTTCGTATTGAAAAAAAAAATGCTGCCAGTTTGAGGATATCCAGCGCAGAACACACTTGGGTGCTGATTAATCCACAAATGCAGTCAGTCTCCATGCAACACATGGCATTTAATTAACCTAATACCTTTACATACCAAATTAACCAAAGCGCAACGGGAACTCAAAACCAGAGGCCATCTGCATTTTCTTTAAACTGATCACCTTGAGTAGATCCATAGCAACTGAATTTTAAATAATTGAGTGGATGGTGTTTGGAGCAGCACAACCTCTGAGAGAAACACCTGGGCTGTGAACAAAAATGTGCTAAACATGGGGACCATGGAGATAAGAATGTTGCACCTACTCTACAGCTCTCTCTACAGACCCTTTTCTTGAATCCCTCTTTCTGTGTAAAAACTGTTCTCCATATGGGGCACAGTAACTTCTACAGAAATTTAGAGCCTAAGTCAGCATGATTTGCACAGATCAGAACAATACATGGCTGGACAGGAAGCTGCTAAAGTTTCTATGCCATTCTCATTTATTAACATTTTAATACAAATTTCTAGTGGAGCCTTGATTCCACAGGGTTTTGGAGCCACTTGCCCATGACACAAAATATATATTTTTATACATTTTTTTCCCTCTCTAGAGGAGGGAAAGAAGGCTTTATAAATCTTCTGATAGGACACAGTCACCATGAACATCTGTAGATGATGAATATACCAAACTTCTACCATGCTAATTCTGCTCATCTGAGAGCAGCAGTGACATCAGTGAAGCAGTCCAAGCCTAAGCAGATGATGAATAAACAACTTCATAGGTTTAAGTCCTGGAAGATAAGAAATTCAAAGTCAGGCTGGACTGGACTATAAGCACCTGATGGAGATGTCCCTGTTTGTTGCTGGGGAGTTGGACTAGATGTCCCTTATAGGTCCCTTCCAACTCAAACAATTCTATAAAGTGTTTAAGTCTAGTAGCTATGTAAATATAATGAATAGGTTGAGTTTCAAAGATACAAAGCCAGTTTAGAGATTGAGGATGTCTACAGTCTGCCAAAAGAGCCAACAAAATTTTACATGAGATGGAATAGTAATGTAGGGAGAAGACAGGTCAAATATGACATCCTCATGGGAGATATGCACCTCCATCATGACCTGAACACACAGTGCTCATTTATACTTACCCAGAAAGTACAAGACAGATGCTCAGTCAAAACCAATAATCAATGGTAAGGTCCATATGAAAGGAAAGATTGAATAAATATGTATAAAGGAACCATAGGATGAGCTCTTTGGAGTTGAGCTGTGTCCTACAAATATTCCTTACTCGTTAGCTTATCTTTCCTCACTACTATGCTGCTGTGAGAGGAGCAGTGTATGAACTGCAAAACTAAGAAAAAACACCCTACAAGTTTATCTCACTCAGTATTAACTCAGGCACTGTGACCACTGATCAGCTGTGCCCTGTACCACATTTCCGAGGCTGCTTATCAGCATGTGATGCCAAGGACTAAACTAAGGGATTTGCCTGAGGTTATCCTTGGAACAAAGCAGAGAAGGGAGCCCAGAGGGCTGGGACCAGTCTCTGCAGTGCCATGAAATGAGTGTGCTCAGCTTTTCCCTCGGGCTGCTGAAGATTTGAAATTCCACACATTTCTACTGTATATTTTTCACATAATTCCCCTGCTAGCAGGAGGTTTCCAGGGACTTGTTAGAGCCACGTATCTCAGTCAGAGGCATCTGTTGTTAGCACAACATAGCCTGAATAGTCCAAGCATGCTGCCTCCTGGAAACGGGAAATCCCATTCCACAGAAGGGATGGCCCAGCTTGGAAATCAGCCTCCCTGCTGCGTGAACCCAGGGGCAGAGCAATAGCAAAATCCTCCTATCGGCATCTTTATCTAAGAGAACGTGCTACACCTTGCATGGGAAACAAACAAACATGCTTAGGATGAGAAGGGGAGGGACGCAGGGGAGGAAAACAAACCTTGAGCTGGCTGGCAGCTTGTCAGCAATGCCATCCGGTTTAGATTACAGCTCCCCAGGGTAACATTAGCTCCTCACTGCAGAAACAGAAGCATGAGCCCAAAGAGCCATGCTGGACCCTGATCTGATGATGTGCTACGTCTGTGCAGCAGCAGGCCCAGCTGAGAGCACGCACACAGCGAGGGAAAAACTCTTATCCTAAGGAATCAGTGTAACACAGGGAATAGCTTCTTGTTGCTACTGAGACCTGAGCTCTCACTAAGCCTTGCTGCGGTGATGGTGTGAGCTTCACTGCTGGAGACAAAAAGGAAAATTCCACCTGCCAGAGCTGCCCTCACAACAGGTGGATTTCATAATAGCTTGGGTTTGATTTGCACCAAAGTGGTTTTGAGGTCCAAAGAAAACATATCAGATGCTGTTAGGGCTGAGGAAGTGTCCTTTAGCTGGTTATTTGAAACTGTCACTGAAAAGCTGAGTTATGCAGTGAAAGACATTGGGTGGGACTCCACTAACCTATATGCTCAAGATACCTAGATCTCTGCTATAATCAAGGAAGAGAAAGAAGCATTTCTAAAGTTACTTCTACATGGAATAGATATTTAAACTAGGTCAGCTGACACTGGAGTGGGTGAAGTTTGGAGGCAGAAGCCTGTCCAAAGTTAGCTGTGGTGGCTCCTATCCTTGACACAGACAGTGAAAGGTCCCAAGGGCTGCTCTTTGCTTAAACTCATAACAGGCATGGAAAATCACGGGTTGGCTGAAGCTGCCTGCACTCAGGTCAACCGTCCTCTCTGCATCTCTTCGAGAAAACGTACTTTTTCTAATATAACAAAGATGATACACTGTAGAATGGCTGTCAATACACAGTGTGTGCCAAATGTGGTCTGTGAGTGGTGCCTCTGAGACTTGATGGAAAACAATCCCTTTTCTTTTTTTGGGGGAGGAAATGGGCACAGTCATGTACCCAGGTGTTTGGAGAACTGGGTCCAAGCTGAGCATTTTATTTCCTTACTGCTTGTCAGGAAGAAATTCCTTAGTGCACGCAGATGCAAATATATTGCATTCCCAATTTCAGTGTCATGTGGAAAGCAGACTGATGTCCAAATGTGTTGATGCATCATAGGACATTATGATAATATGGACTTCCAACAATTACCCGAATTCTTTGAGCAGCACAAAGTCTGCACTCTGCTAAAAACACCTGTCATCACCTCCAGATATCACCTGTCCGATTCAATTCAGCTCTTGATTACTCGGCCATATGCTGCTCACTTTAATGGGTCTACTCCTGGATCTACAGGGAGAACTGGGAGTGCTCATCTCTATTCTTTGCACTCATCTTTATCTGCAAAACTGCCATCAGCATCTCTGGGAAGGGGAGAAAAAAATCTTGAATCTCTACTTAACAAAAAACCATGGTGCAAGAGACACACACACTGATAATCAGCCACCCCAATAATTTTGCTGCTGCTCTTTCATAAATAAGTAATATTTTCTTCCCATTTTCTCATAGTGCATCTGGCACCAGCTGTCAGCCAAGGTAACACACTGCATCCACAGGCTCTCTGAAACACAGGCAGAGACACAGGAAGGATCGTTAAATAATTCAATAATCAATGCACTGCTCACTCAGCCTGTAATTTCAATACTGATAGCAGGGAAAAAAACAACCTGCAAAACATGGCATCAGTCCCAGCATTCACCTATTTGGTTCAAAGGGGCAAAAATAATGCATTTGACTGGAGGTGCGAGGTTCCTGCCCTCATTCCTAGGTTTTGGCAAGAAGCTTGTTGTTGACTGTTTGGGACTTCTTGGCTCAGGAGTGGGTTTTAAGCAGGCAGACAAACACAGAGATAGAGAATTTAATCCGTGACTCCTATTTGATGGGGAGCAGCATTATTGACGTGGAAGGCATGGAGAATCCATCCTCAATCCGTTGACGTTGCAAGAAGATTAGGCTGTGCCAATGCAGAGCTGGTGAGGTCTCGCACAAAAAGCTGATGGCCACGGCCCTGGGATGGGGCTGCAAAATCTGATAAGATGCAGAAGTGGAACAGGAAATGACGACTGAGCTTTTGAGCCTCAAAGCTGGGCAATGTCCTAAATGTAAATAGAAGGCATTCAAAGCAAGACAGCAGAGCAATCGTAGGAATACAAATCTAGCAAGCCAGGAAGGAGGGAAATCAAAACAGGAGGAATAGAAGCATGGAATCTAAGAATGCAGAATATCCTGAATTGGAAGGGACCCACAAGGATCACCAAGTCCAACCCCTGGCCCCACACAGCACCTCCCAAACCCAAACCCCATGTCTGAGAGCGCTGTCCCAGTGCTCCATCAGCTCAGGGCCCACTGGGGCACAGCCTTTTCCTCACACCCTGACCCTCCCCTGACAAAGCTCCATGTCTGGTCTGTCACCAGAGAGCAGAGATCAGCGCTGCCCCTCTGTGAGGAACAGCAGCCGCCTTGAGGAGCTGTGAGCCTCCATGAGGCCTCCCCTCAGCCTCCTCTGCTTTGGACTGAACAAACCAAGGGTGCTCAGCTGTTCCTGCCACTTCTTCCCCTCCAGGCCCTCCCCCGTCCCTGTAGCCCTCCTCTGGATGCTCTCTAATAGCTTTACGTCCCTCCTATATCATGTCATTCTCTGTGGCAAGCTTTAGAAAGGTGGGACTAAGCACAATTATTCTGGAAAGTCCCCATGGCAGGAAAATACAGCCAGGCTGCCTGGTCCTGTCCCTTTCTTTGGTTTTGGTTTGATCCCAAGTGTGCTGGCTCAGGGAATTATCCCAGCAGCATCATTTTTCACAGGTTTTTTGCAAAGCATATTTCTGGGCTAGCCTCTGAATGGCTCACTGGGCAGTAAGCCCCAGTGAAGGAGCAAGGAAAGAATAGAAAGCACTGGTGGTGGGGAGAAAACAACCAAAGATTGGGCATAGAAATCTAAATTTGAAGCAGTGTTAATCATCCTGGCCCACAAAGGCTGTTCAAAGAAGCCAGAAACAATGACACGCATTCAGTTTTACCTGATTCTATTTATGGGGAAACAAAGCAGGATTTTTCCACCATCTATGATTAAAATCTCTTTTATTTTTCATACACAAGCTGTCAAATTCTCTTTCAGAGTATTCAGCAGGTGGAGGCAGCTGATTATCTTTCATGCTTTAGGAAGATTCTTCCTCTTTCGTTTCTTTACTTCAAGCTCTCTCTTTCCTCCTCCTTGCCTTTTCACAACCTCATTGAGTCTGCAATTAGTCCTTGTGTACTTAATAGACTTGGACTTTTCTAATCTGTACATCTATTGCCACATGAACAAAAATATGGATATACAGTAAAGAAATCCTTAAAATATATTTCTCCCATTTGGAATAATCTATGCTTGTGTAAACACAAGATTTTCTAGAAGAAACCTGTCTCTTCTAAGGGCCTATATTAGCCAAAGTGGTATTGATATGTCTAGACAAGCTCTAGCATTTAAAATAGCATGTCTCATCTTTGGAAATACTGAATGAAAAAGGAGCAGTGTTGCCTTTCTATCAATGCCATATTGGCTCTGAGCAGCACTGCCCCTTTTACACACTTGCACTGCTTTTTCACTGAGGGTTGTCTTGGTTACTGAGGAAGCTGTGAGGTTTGGAGGAAGGTTAGTTTTCAGCTTAGTCAACAGCATCCTGATGAAGCATTGTGGCAAAATAAAAATCATGTTAGCAATGCTTGTGATGGAAACCATCTTTATACTGGTTTTCGTCCCTTTGGTACCAGCCTCAATGATGGCAATCTCCTTTCCAAAATGTTACTTCAAGAATATCTTGAAATTATGAAGAATCTAGACATTTTTGTCACCAGAAAAATGATAACAGAATGAACTCGTCAAGTCTTCATCAAAACCCCACACAAACATCTATACTCTGTGGCCCTCATGGGTTTGGGGACTCCAGAGTTGACTGTGTGCCATGGATGCAGAACAACTCTCCAGATCCCTCTTGAAATGGAAAAGCAGAGCAAATGTGCGGATTCTTCAGGCCCCTCTGCCCATCATGCCTGGAGAGTTTCACAATTGCTAATGGTGAATCCCTCTGAGAGCTGAGGTGGACCAACCATACGTATGCTCCATGGGCTGCCAGCAACAAAATACCAGCCCCATCTGCTGTAACTATCTGGAACTGCCAAATGCATCGAGAATTTGGTTTCTGATGATTTCTCCATGAGTTTTAATTCAACTTTTGTGCAAATAATAGCCTAAGTGAATCAGAATGAGGTACGGCAGATGGTGCCCAAATTTCACATCATCGCAGAGGTGTAAAAAGATTCTGGCCAAAGGTAGAAAACCTAGAGCATAGCCAGGTTCATCAAGGTAGGAAGGAATTGATATATAAAGAAAACAGTCAGGAAGTTCAGCTAGGCAAACTCTAACACAGTCTGCAAACAGAGAAAAAGTGGTTTCCAACCTGGCACAAGATAATAGAGATGGGGATGATTACCATTTTTCACTGTTTCAGCTGCAGTTGTCAGAATCAACCAAAATGCTTGCTTTGTTGGACCAGAACATGTACAGTTGTGCACTGTGGATGCCTTCAACCTGAGAGCTTGGGATGTGATTGCAGCTGATGGTTTATAGCTTGCTGAGTACATTTCTAAGAGATTTGTATTTCAGAGAGTGATTAAAAGCCACTCTGAACATCAGTCCTTTTTGCACACACAAACCCAGAAGCCAGCTTCAAAACTCAAATTTCATCAAATAATTGCCAGACATTAAAAGCTGACTAATTGCCACTGCCTTAAAACAAAGCACAACAAAACAAGTTAGATTTGTTCCTACATGTAATTATCAATAATAGAATCATAGACTCACAGGATCATTAAGGCTGAAAAAAATGTCTAAGACCATCTAGTCCAACCATCAAACCATCCCCACCATGCCCACCAGTCCATCAGTGCCACATCTCCATGGTTCTTGAACGCCTCCAGGAATGGTGACTCCACCACCTCCCTGGGCAGCCTGTGCCAATGCATTACCATCTTTCTGACAAGAAAATTTTCCTAATATCCAACCTGAACCTCCTCTGGCACAACTTAACGTCGTTTCCTCTCGTTCTATCACTGCTATCCATAAGAAGGCAACCCCCATCTTGCCACACCCTCCTTTCAGGGAGCTGTAATGATTGGTAAGGTCTCTCATGAGCCTTCTCTTCTCCAGTCCCAGTTACCTCAACTGCTCCCTGTAAGACTTATGCTCCAGACCCTTCACAGCCTCTTTGCCCTTCTCTGGACGTGCTGCAGGGACTTGGTGTAACACAGCCCTTGAAGTGCAGCCTCACCAGTGCCAAACACACAGGGCCAATCACCCTAGTCCTACCAGCTATTTCTGATATAAGCCAGGATGCCATTGGCATTCTTGACCACCTGGGCTCACTGGTGGCTCATGTTCAGCCTGCTGTTAACAATTAACCCTAAATTCTTTCCCCATGCACATCTTTCTATCCACTCTGCCCTAATCCTGTAGGATTGCATGGAGTTGTTCTGATCACAAAACTTGCTCTTGTTGAAGTTGGCCTCCACCCATTGATTCAGCCTGTCCAGATCCCTCTGTAGGGCCTTCCTACCCTCAGGCAGATGAACACTTCCTCCCAACTTGGTATCATCTGCAGACTTACTGAGGGTTCACTCAATCCTCTTATCCAGATCATCAATAAAAATATTAAACAGGACTAACCCAAATACCGACCCCTGCGGAACACCACTCGTGATGGGTTGCCTACTGGATTTAACTCCATTCACCACCATCTCTGCACCGGGCCATCCAGACTTTTTTGTACCCAACAAAGAGCATAGCTGTCCTGGCCACAGGCTGCCAGATTCTCCAGGAGAATACTGTTGGAGACAGTGTAAAAGACTGTACTAAATTCTAGGTAGACTACAACAGCCTTTCCCTCGTCCACTAGATGGGACGGACACTGCAGGCATGGCTGTTGGTAAGATCACTGAGGAAGAAACTTAAAAGAAATGAGCTTTGCATGGTTTTGGAACAGCAACTAATTTTTATATTGTAGAGACTGCCTATTTTCCCCCTGGGAATCTTATTACAAGGAGAATTCTATCTGCACAGTCTGCACAGGTTTATGTGTCCTTCAAAGGAATGTTGTCTCACATTTTATCCAGTTTAGGATGGAAACATTTTATTGCAGAAGAATTGTGTTAAATGTTACTGCTGGAACCAAAATCCCTGTTTTATTGTTGGTTTGCTTGTTTCCTAGAGTCCTGGACCAGCAACAAGCAGCTGATTGGTGCTCATGTAAAACCCTACATCATACAAACTTAAATTAATTTGTGTGAAAAATGTTCATCGATTTTATAGTTGTTTTGAGATACTCTGGAGTTGCCATACAGCCTTAATTTTGAGACTGCCAAAGTATTATTGCACAGAGATAGTCATTATGCCTACGTTTCCATAAGGAACAGACAGACAGACAGAGAATTGTCATGGAAATATGGTTACTGCCTCCATTGCATTTTGCTGGATGAAAGTCTGTTTAAGTTCAGGCATCTACTTGATGGGAAAGGGCTGTCTGTCTGCCTCGCACTGAATGTAGCAATTTTATGGGGTTAAGGGGCAATAAAATCCCTTTACAAAGTGATTTGCAGATCATGAAAATACAGTGTGTGACCTTAAGAGTCACTGGCCAGCAATGTTGCCGGCAATAAAAGGGCTGTCTGGGGGTAGGAGATGCATTTAAATTGCTCACATTGCATTCATGTTGGCTGTACAAATGGTTTTGGAGACGTGATGTGGAAATGACTGGCAAGGTTCTATCCCAAATAGGCACTTTTCGCAGTCTTAAAGACAAGCAGCATTTGGCTCTTTCTTCTCCAGCAGACGAAATGAGCCAACACCTTTTTCTCCTGGGTTCTACTAAAGTGATTTTAGGAAAAGTTTAAACAGCGTGGAGGGAGTGATGCTTTCAGGATGTAAATTAATTGGTTCAGGTAGGACATGTAGGGAACCTGCTTTGGCAGGGGGGTTGGACTCGATGATCTCTGGAGGTCCCTTCCAACCCCTACAATTCTGTGATTCTGTGATTCTGTGATGTGAATGGATGTGTGAGGCAGAGGTACACCCAACATCCAGCTAGGATAGCACCCTAACTTCACCAGTGGCCTGTGTGGATTCTTACGGTAGAATATAAGTTGTGGGAAAGCCTGTAGAGATACTTCTTTAAAATATTCTTCCTACAAAAGAGTAAGGGAATACCAAATGAAGACATAAGGAACTGAGTGCAGCACAAAGCTATAGAGGTAAATAGGGCAACTGTAGAAGTAATGAGTTTTTATAGGGTTGAGGGGAAGCTGAACAGTTGGAAAGGAGAGGCACTGGGGACTGACTACTAAGCAAATAACTCATATCAGGCTTGGGAAATCTCTGAGATGATATTTCATGAGTGAAGGCTAGGAAATTAGGTGAAGGACAGGAAAATACTAGGAGGAAATTACACCATATGCTTACTTGTCCCTTCATGTTTGCCAGCAGTTGGTTTTGGAGACAGACTACTCCGTATGACAGACCTAGTCTGTAAAGTATGGCCATTTTATGTATGTTCTCAACTCTAGCACACTGTAACTCAGGAAATTTCTGTTCAAAAACAGAAGTTCTTAGAATCTGTAGCTTGTAAAGTTTTCTCTTTTCATGAAATTGCCAGTGGAGGATGAAATCCTGGTAAGCTTTGAAAATTGACTTTTCCCCAGTGCAAGCAAGCAGCAGCACTCCTCTGCTAACACCACTTCCCTTGTGCAGATATCAGCAAGGGTGATTTGGGAAAGAAAGCAGAGGAAGGCTGATTCATGATATGGCCTTCTCATGTCTACAAAATTCAGATACACATAAGTGTGGTCAATAGGGAAAAGGCAATTACACCAGTCAATGCACAACTCCCTTTCTCTGGCTGTGCCTGGGGATGTCAGCAGCCAGTCAGTACTGCTGAGCAGTATCTGTAAATACCAGGAGTTGCAAAAAAAGTAATGTGGAAGTGTAAGCTTGTAAATTTCCAGGTCCTGATAGACATGTAATCATCTCATTTTGCCAGTGCTGAAAGCCTCAGTAGAGGTATTTGATGCATATTCTAGTAAACATCAAGATCCTTCCTCTTTTGGGTTAAAACAACTAAAAGTATATTTACTTCCCCAAAATTCTTACTGAAAAATCTTTTTTTTAGTGAACACAGTTTAGCAAAACCTAATATGCCTTGAGAAACTTGTATCAGCAAAGCTTTTCATGAGTATATTGCACTGACGTGGAAAGCATCATTTTTATGCTCTCACCGAAATTCTGTCTTCCGAGTTAACTTTTAAACTCAATAAAATTATTTTATTGTCTGTACAATGACACTTCAACAGACATTCTCTCTATTTCCAGATCGACTTCTGAGATAGAAATTCAACTTCACAGCTGGTGCCATTGAAAGGTCTCTTATTGCTTTCCTTTCCCTGGACCCTGAGAGCCATGCACAGCTTCTTGAACCTAACTGCACGAAAACCAGGCTTAAGATATTGTCTTTTCTAATAAAGAATGCTTTTCTAATGAAGAAATCTACAGTGTGTGTGAACAAATGCTGCTGCAGCTAATGGAAGAAAAGGAATGAATTTTACACTGGAAAGGACAAATCTTTCACGAGCTTACATCAGCATCATTCCAAGGATGTGTTTCTGACCACAAACCCATGAAACACTGATAGTTTGTTTCTCAGTGCCTTGTTGCTGTACGCTTTCAAGTGCAAGGGGAATTTGATGAAGAGGGAGGTTGAGAAGGAATAGTCACCCATGGCTGCACAGTCATTTGGAGATGGAGCATGTGAAAGGCAGGATCCCATCAGGGCTGTCATATCACAAATATTTTCTATGGCAGCCTTATTGCCTTAAATTTCTGCCCTTTCCCCAGATCCCTGTTTTCCAGTTCCTATATCCCATCTGAGAACTGACCTTAGTTATAAATAATAGAAAAAAGTAAAAATTAATAAATTACATTAAAAATTTTTAAGACAAATGATTATAGTGAAATAATAAACAGCAGCAGCTGTAACACACAGCTGATGTGAAGGAAAGTGGGCATGCAGGGTTGGGGATGGGAAGAGGACAGGTCCCCTTTGCTCTGTCCACACTGCTGGGATGCAGTTAGTTCTCATTGTGAACAGGAAACAGATCCTTGATAGTAGGATTGAGGACTAGAGGAAATCAACCCTCACACTGACTTCTACCTCTGGTGCAGAATGGGGAAACAAAGGACTTCCAACATCTCTGTACCACACGATGAACTTGATCAAGCTCTAGCTGTCCTCCTTCTTTGCAAGGGAGTTGGACTAGATGACTTTTAACGGTCCCTTCCAATTCAAATCATTCTAGGGCTTTATGATTTTCTTTACAGAAAGCTTATACAAACAGCACGAATCCTCCAGAGTCAGGCTGTTGAAAGGCTTAAAAGAAAAATGTGACTTGAAGGGGCTGGATTTCTCTCTCCTTGCTCCAGACCTCATGTCTCAGCAAGTTAAGTGACATCTTAAAGAGCTCTGACAGACAGAAATTACCATCCAGCAAGACAAACTATCTTCTAAGAGTTGTACCCAGCAATGTAGGCCCTCCCTTGAGAGACCCAACATCCCAAGATTAATTCAGGATAAATTTTATTATTGGGTGCTTCATGATATCCTGTACCTTCAGATCCCATTGGGTTGGGTGTTTTGCTATTGCCTCTTGCAAAATCAAAAGAAAACTCACCCCAGATGTAACAGCTGTCACTCCACATTTTCCTTCTGTTGAGATCAAATAGAATAAGGTTTCCAGTGATCAAACTTTGGGAAAGATGGATTCTGGGAACTTGTCTAACATATCAACCAGCAGGAACAACTGTTTCAGACAGACTCTCTCAGAGGCAGGATATCTCCATACCAGGACTGAGATTGCTCACAGTACCTTTCTTTGACATCGTGCAATTTATATTCCACAGCCATAGCACTACAAGAACATCTCCCCAGCCTGCAGCTTCATTTTCTGCCCACAGCTACCCCAGCACTTTAATTGTCCCATAAATCTGATGGAAAGGATTTGATGCAGAGAGCTGTTAAAATGCCAAATGTCTTGAGCACTGCAACTAATGAATGGCTCCCAAAGATTCGTGTTCCAATCTATATGCAAATGTGCCCTTTGGTTGGCTTGTGCTGGACTTCTCATTGCTGAATTACAGCTACCTAGGGAAGCCTCATACTCATAGATCAGACAGATACAAGGCATAAATGGGAGAAGACTTAAATTATTCAGTGTTTATGAGAAAGAGAATCCAAACAGTGGGCTTACGTTTTGCTTTTTATAATAACATGATTACAGATCAGCCCTGAGAAAACCTACAATAAGGCTTGTTTTCTCCCCTGCCCCTTCTTGCTATCAAAACATATAGCATAATGAATCACTTGGAGATGCAAAGCTGAATGTTTATTATCTGATATCAGCCTGGGCCAGAACAATGTGTGTCAGCTCCAGGTGAAAACAGTGCTCACAGAGCCCAGCTGGGAGATGTTTCTGAATGGACTGAGAGATTTCAAACTCTCCTCTCTTCTATTCTTACTCCCAGGAAGGGAAAACATCTCCTGGAGCGTCGCTGTGGATGCTGTCGATTACAAAATCTATTCTTGCTCGTTAATGAACTGCACAAATCTCTTTCATGTGCAGCACTGTGTGCAATTCTGGTGCTAGAAGAAAGAAATTAAACTGGGGCAGGTGCAGAAAGGGCTGCTATTATCATAAGAGGAAGGGGAGTTTGTTTTATGAGTTTAAAATAAAGGTTTTAGAGGATTTCAGTCAATATCAAGGCTGGGAGGGAAAGTGACTGCTTGATATATAAACATTGTAGAAATGGCAAAGAGGAGAAAGAGAAATTTTAGCCAAAAGCCTAGGCTGACCTAGGAAAAGGTGACTGTCAGGAGCCACAAATACCTTCAGAAAACACAAATATGAACGTGTCGAGGACAGCGTTGTTCATGTTGGACTTATTCTGGGAGGTTTAAAGCTGAAATGATGTTGGGTGTGGGTGCAAGGTTTGGATTGCAAACTTGTAGAATCATAGAAGCACAAAATCATTTGAGTTGGAAGGGACCATTAAGGCTCATCTAGTCCAGCTTCCCTGCAATCAGGGATGCTTCCTGGGCTGTCACTCTCCCATTGCTGTCACCTCATGCCCCAAGCTGCTCTAGATTCACTGCATCACACTCCAGTCCTAGAAAGGGATCTCCAGTTCTATCTTCTTGAGCCTAGCAAGGTCCTTGTCTTCTCTGCAGGGACTTGCACATACACTGTTAGAAATCATCAAAGGAACATTCGCTGCCCTCCTCACATTCACCAGATTGGAAATAGGAAAGGTTCAAGAACCAGGATACAAAGAAAGCATCTGTCATTTTGCTCAGTTTCTTTCAAGCTGATTTTCAATGCTATCTAAATCATTACCACAAACTAATTCCACAATCACATGGTGACTCCAAGCTGAACATATTCAAGCACTTAAATATTAATGCAAAGGGATCCTCGCAGAGGCTTTTGTGGTGTTGACATTTCTGTTCTGCATGTTTAATACTCAGTCTTGTGTATTGTGTGCTGTAAGAATGCCAGAGATGGTACAGACTTTGCAGGGTGAAATGCTGCAGAGAAAGAGGGAGGTTTTGGCATTGCCCCCCAGAAACAACCTACAAGGAGCACTGCTGAGCCAAACAAGCAGAGTTGAGGTTTTCCAACCAAGCTTTTGCTCCTCCAGGGCTCGAGATTAGTTGGAGACACCTTCATCTGCATGCATTTCACCTCCATGTTAAACTAAACAAGACCTTTATAGCAGGAGGCACTTCGGCAGAGCTTGATCCCTCAGGGCCTTCACTTCTGGGTAAGCTTACTTTATATTTACATGGTTAACTTATGTCTATATACTCAAGAGTTGGTTGGCAGGTTGTTAACATTGGGAGAAACTCATAAGAACAGCCATTCTTCTTGCATGCACTGGATGTGGTCAGGAGACCAGAGTGATCCAGTATGATCTCACGTCAAGTCTAGTTCACAGAACACTGAATTTGGTCCTACAGGAAATACTTTCACGCTTTAATCCACAGCAGATAAATGCTTTTGATTTGTCATAGAATCGAAGAATCATTTAAGTCAGAAAAGACCTCTAAGATCCCCAAGCTCAACCCTTATCCATCCCCACCCATCCCCACTGACCACATCCCTCAGTGCCACGTCTCCATGGTTCTTGAACACTTCCAAGAACAGTGACTCCACCACCTCCCTGGGCAACCTGTGCCACTGCATTACCACTCTTTTGGAGAAGAATATCCATCCTGAACCTCCTCTGATGCAACTTAAGGCCGTTTCTATTGGTCTGCAGGAAGCCTAGAGCACTGAGACACCATAGCTATAAAAACATGTTATGTTACTGTTGTCCACACAAGCAAGAAGAGGGAGTTGGCACAAATGGCCATGTTTCAAGCAACAGATCTTTTCTCTTTGCCATCAGAACAGTGATGAGCTTGGCCAACTCCACTCATCGCGAAGTGGGAATGCGCCACTCTCCAGGCACTCTCCACCGTGCTCTCCTGGTCTCAGATCCAACTGTCAAAACACCACTGCTTTAAATAAAAGGCAGAACATGGAGAAACAAACTACTGCTGTGCTGCCAAGGCAAATGAATTTGACTGGCTGCCAAGGCAGGAATTTGGGAAGCTCTCCTTTTATTCCTTCCCTTATTTTGTGCATGGAAATGAAGTTGTCATCAGTAATTTGCTAGTGACTAAAGCTGATAAGTTTGGCTCCCTGTGGGCCCCTGCTGGGGAACAATATTGTCTTTTCTTCTGAATTACTGAATGGAAAGCACAGAAAACAGTGTAGGAGCCCTAAGTGTTGCCTTCTCCTTGCTCAATGCTGTTCACTGCCCTCCATGCTCAGCTGCACAGAGCCAACCTTGAAGATCTCCAGAAGCCCCTGGACGCAGTGCTGGGTACCCTGCTCTGAGTGTCTCTGCTGGGACATGGTTAGAGCAGACAGACCCAGAGGGAAAGTTATCTGAGAAGTCATAAAATCAGGAATAGGAAGAGCACAGATATATAACTTAAATCTTTGACTCAGAGTGAACCTTAAGATGGGGTAAGCCATGTAAAGTTACTTCAAATCAATTGGGCAACCGTCCTGCATTTCAGTATGAAGGTCCTTGATCACCCCAACATGCTACAGAGAGATTTGCAAGAAATGTTCTATGTAAACTGATATTTGTCAGCAAAAAGCTGGCAGCACCAAAATATTGAGAATAGAATTATAGAATCACAGAATCATTAAGAGTGGAAAAGACCACTTTGATCATCAAGTCCAAACCCAACCCATCCTCACCATGTTCACTAAACCATATCCCCCAACATCTCTGTGGTTCTGCAACACCTCCAGGAACAGTGACTCCACTACTTCCTTCTGTAAATGGAAGAGCTTTTTGAAAATCTCAGGATGTTTGGAGGTTTAGTGTTTTTCTTGTCTTGTAATTAAATCTCAAAATACTGTTTTAATCTCAGAAAACTGTATCAAGTAGCATTGACAACTTTTAGGAGTTCACTTGTGGATTCCTTATATACTCTCAAAATCCTGTGCAGATGAACTGAGAAGTCTGAGCAGAAAATAAGTATCTGGTCTAAAAAAGCTTATAGGAAGATGAACAGGGAGATGGTGGAGTCACCATCCCTGGAGGTGTTCAAGAACCATGGAGATGTGGCACTGGGGGACATGGTTTAGTGGGCGTGGTGGGGATTGGTTGATGGTTGGACTTGTTCTTAGTAGCCCTTCCAACCTTAAAGATTCTATGATTCCATGATTCAAACTATGCCCAGATACAGGGAAAACTAGTTTGAAGCCCTAAATGATTTCTGAATAGACAGCTTAATGCATCAATTCTTTTTAAATATGATAACCCCTCCTTTTCTTGCACAGCCAAAGCAGCACTGCTACTTGAAATCAGAAATCAGTTCATGCAGTAAACATTCTTCATGGCTGGCAAAAAGTTGGTTTACTCTTCTGCATATCCAGGACTCACGTGCAGCTCCTGGGCCATCCCAGATGAGAAAATAGAAGCAGAACACTCCATGAGGTTAATCTGGACTACACACAGAGAGCAATGATTTCCTCTAAGCCAATCAAGGATTAAGGCTAATGAGTATCCCTGCATCTTGTAACAGTCCTTTTAAAGAAATAGAATAGGATAAAAATAGCCTGATTCGACCCTTCCCCCCAGAGAAGTCTTCTTAGTCCTTGGGGTGATGGGGTAAATTTAGAAATGCTGAAGAGGGGAATGCTCCACTCACCTGCCGTAGGATGACCATGGTTCCTGAATAAACACATCAGCAATCACCAGGAATGGACCTAAAGAAAAAGAAATTTGTGGTTAATGGACTGACACCCCAATTCATAGACCCCAACTCAAGGACTGTCTCAGCACTGGTGGGTCTGACCCGGCCCCTATATATGGAAGAGGGCTAGAAGCACTTAAACTGCCAGTGCTTTCATAATATTAATTCCAGACAGTGTGAGACAATCCTCTAATACATTCAGATTAATGCCTGCATGGTGGTGAATGAGACAGGGATAGAGGTTGCTTATGCAAGCAGTATTTTGTAAACTGAGTCCTAGAAAGTTGTCCAAAGATTAACTAGCAAACAGACTAAAGCTGACTTATTACGTATATCACCAAATCCCATGGAACAAGTTAATGCAAGTGAAGAAGGACAGCCCTATGCCTACTGATCACAAGGCTGTGTAGGCTGAACAACTTTCAGCAAAACATTATTCAGGATGGGAAAGAAAAAACCTGGGGTGTGATGTCACCTTGTGTTGCTTGCAGCATGGAACTGTTTGGCCTCTGCGAGCAAAAATTGCCTACAAATAATTAAATTTCTGCAGCTTTTAAATTTTAAGCCATCCTTCTCATATGACAATCAGTCATTGTTAAATTTATGATGTGGAACATTTTCCACTATAGTAAAAACTCTCATTCCTTAGCAAGTAGGCAAAAAGTCACGCTTTCTGAGAGGCTACAGCTCCCCCTGACATACCCCCTGACTCCACCTGACAGTCTTGAAGGACAAAAGACATTTGTCTTATGGTGACAGAATGGTCCAAACCGGTCACACAAAACTGAATATTAAGGTTCAACCATAATTTTTATTTTTATGCATTCCCACTGTAAGGATAGCATTTCTTGGGGGGGATTGGAGAGAAAAGCAATATCTTTCTGCCTCTCCTCAATTAGGTGTTGTACTTAGGAACACAGTTTAGTGGGGAAATACTGGTGGTAAGTGGATGGTGTGACTAGATGATCATGCAGGCCTTTTCCAACCTTGGTGATTCTACAATCTCCAGGTGAGACTTTGGAATGAGACACCATATGGGACAGTGTTCACCTCCTGTGTGAACCTACCAGTACACATTTCTCATTGTAAGAAAAGCCCTTTCTCTACCAACAGCAGTTGCACTCATCCCATTCAGAGACCATGCAAAGTGGATTTTCTGTGGCTTCCCACCAGCAGTGGGACATAAATATTCCCATTCAAGCTAGTGAGGTGGAATGGCATAGAATAACTTCTTCAGGGACTGCAGACTAAACTGCAGTCTTATCATTCTCCTTTTCTTTACTACGCTGCTTGCACCACCTCTCCATTTTTACAGTGTAGATGTTTGAAGGCATATACCTATCCCACTGGAAAAAGCAGGAGTTTGCCATCTAAGTACCCTCAACATGTTAGTGAAAAGATCCAGTTGCTGAAACCAACTACATGATCCCTTTGCTCTGCCTGTCTCCTTTCCCTAGAGAAGGAATTCATTCATAGAACAGCCTGGGTTGAAAAGGACCACAATGCTCATCCATTTCCAACCCCCTGCTATCTGCAAGGTTGCCAACCAGCAGACCAGGCTGCCCAGAGCAACATCCAGCCTGGCCTTGAATGCCTCCAGGGATGGGGCATTCACAGCCTCCTAGGGCAACTTTTTTTCCAGTGCTTCACCACTCTCTGAGTGAAAAACTTCCTCCTAATATCTAACCTAAATCTCCCTTGTCTCATTTTAAAACCATTCCCCCTTGTCCTATCACTATCCACCCTTGTAAACAGCCAGTGCCCCTCCTGTTTATAAGCTCCCTTCAAGTACTGGAAGGCTGCAGTGAGATCTCCCCGGAGCCTTCTCTTCTCCAAGCTAAACAAGCCCAGTTCCCTCAATTGGAAGGAAGAAGAGGAAGAAGAGGGGGAGGGTGGAAGAACAGCCCAGGCATCACTGTTCATCAGAGTTCAAAAAGAGAGGTCTCACCTAATGGAGAGGAGCTCATAAATAATATTAATAAATATTATTAATTATTTGCATGTTAGTCAGCAACATGGGGATGTTAGTCAGCAAAAGGCCTCAATCATCATCCCCCTTTGAATTTCTGTGTTGCAAAAACAATGAATGAGGGAATCTCTTACACAGACGGGGGTAAAACTACAGGATCAAGTCTCAGAACTGCTCCTTCAGTCATTGAACCTGCTGCTGCTGCTGAAGCAAAGCAGTGTGCCATGGCTCCCCTGGCATTAAAGCTGCACTGGGAATCCCGCAGAACAGATGTGCTAGGTTTGAAAGAGTGCTTATGTACCCAACAGGTCTTCAGTATTCAGAACCTGTTGATTTTTCTTTTTCTTTTCTGAAGGTATAACCTTCATATCAATCCATCAAGTTTGTTCCTGTTCAGAGCTCCCTAAGCTCACTCACGATACTGTTGCACGGGAGGTTGAATACAAAAGGCATCCAGCTTTTCCCAGTAGGGAAAACCCCAAAAGGGAAAGGTAGAGCATGAAGCAGGCTGCCCTCCTTGTTCTTCCCACAGGGATCGGTAAGAAGGATTGGGCTTGTCTGAGCACAGGGGAGATCAGCTGTCTGCTAATTCACAGGAGCCCCGATGGAATGAAGTGGCCATCTGGACCTTGCAGCTCTGGCTAGAACATCATTCCCATGCCTGGCTTCTATATGAAGCTTTACAGCTACTTTTGGCGTAGGAAATAATCTAGGTTAAACAAAACGCACCCACCATCTCTACCACATCAACTGCACATAAAACAAAGGAATGAAGACACCTCTTTGGAAAGTCTATTTTTTATCCAAATGGTTCATTTTGCAGCTTTCTGGGCTAGTTGAACATCATCTGAAGGGATCCTCCAGGGCAGGCAATGAAGTGAGATTAAAAGACTCTTTAAACTAGTTCTGTATGCATCAAGATGTGTGACATGGAGCCATGTATGTCTCTTCCATGCGAGGTCTCCACCACAATGACCTCCTCTATGACTTTCTTGCTAGTTATGAGGAGATCTCAAATGCAAGAGCAAGGGAAACCCAACAGAGCTTAACTCAGGAGGAGCCTGGGCAGAGCTATTCTGTTACAGTTGCCAAGAGGATTGCTTTTATCATCTGGTTGGTATTTCTTCTCTCGTTGTTGATTGCTCAAGACCATAATCCAACCTCATGACTGGCCACGCTGCTTTGGGGATCACTCCATGGCATTAATCCTGCAGAGTATATGCTTGTTAGACGTTGGTTAAGAGATATTCCGATGTATCATTCTAAAAGTGCAAATTCTGTACCTTTCTTCTGAAGTCCCACATCCCATATAATTTCCCATTTGCAGATGCAGTGAAGAAAATGAATAGTTGGCTCGGAGTAAAGTCTAATTATGGGGAATATCCCAGGCACTTCACAGTGTGGAAAGCCAAAAGAAGTGGCTCTTGATTCATTGCCTTACTTCTACTCCATTTGACTCACGTGTTGTATCACCCTAACAGAGCATAGAGATTTAATACACCAATGCTATCTGCACACCGCTTCTTTCACCTCCTGTCCTCCAGCAGGGGATCTGAGAACAATTAAAGATTTTGCAATCTATTCTACTCTTCATTTGAGAAACAGTGAATAAAAAGGTTAGACTTATGCCCTCGGTGACAAGTGCCTTAGTCCTCATGAAAATCAGGATTCTGATTGTCAAGAGAATCAATGGCTCTTGAAAGAAATTAAAGTAGCAAAGACATCAGTTGTTGGGAACTCTAAGCATTGTATGACACTGAGCAAAGAGGAAGAAGGTAATGCCACTATATGCCACTCCTGCTCCTTGTCCTACTGAAATTTGGATGCTTGAGAGGCTATGACAATTTGTGTTATGCACTCTTCTTAAGGCTTTGAGGTCAGAAGACTGCAGATCATGAAACTGAATGTAGCAGCCACCCACCTTCTTCTTGGCTAACAAGTTTCTTCTATGCTATCTTGATCTAAACACCTCAACAAAGACAATCCACCACTTCTCGAGGTAATTACCCCTGAAGATCCTTACTGTTTAAAATAAAATATCTTCTCTTCATCCGTGCCTGGGAAGCTTTTCCCAAGAAGTACACATCCTTGCTTTGATGCCATGCCATGCCCTCTCCATTGTATGACTGGTGTCTGTTGATGTGTAAGAGATTCAGCATGTGGTCTCTGCTTGTTGTGAAGGCACTCACAGTGAACTGAACACTTAGCCTCTTATAATAGGAAGCCCAGACTGCCTGCCATGGTTTCTGAGGTAATTTGGGGAAATCTTAGATACTGCTGATCTCCGGCCATCCAGTGCTGCCTGAGACACCCTTGTCTCTCTGGGCTTTCACCTCCAATCTTGCTTTCTTTTCTGCACAAAGGGTCAGTCCTCCAGTGTGCATGGATGTGCCCCCAAAATCATGAAGGTAATCTGTCCAGGACCCACTGAGAAGTGGCAAAATAAGTTCAACCCCCACCTCAGTTAAGAAGGTCCAAAACATTGAGTCTTGTCAGATGCCTACTTTAGTAACTGGGATGATGCTTAAATATGAGAATCTCCTCTGTCTGGACTATGGATTGATGTGTTCATGGTAATGACCATCCAGTTACAACTTCCTCTTCCATGGCACAAATAACGTCATGCTCAGAGAGACTCACAGGCGCTCCCTGGATGAGCAAACAGAAGGAGGTAAAACCTCTCTCATGATGGGGCTGTAGGACACAGTGATCACTCCCTGGCCAGCAAACCACCTGCCACATGCTGAGAAAGTTCCCTTGTTTACATCTTAATTGCCGCCTCCGCATGAATGGATCACCTGAGGTCGTGTTGGCAGGTGACATGAGGAATGCCAGGAAACTGTCACCTCAGGAAGGGAGGTCATAGCACCAATAAGGTGCAGATGCCAACACCCTTCTCACGTGGGCAGTGCATCCACAACACAGACCGGGAATTAATCAGCACAGTGCGTGTTCTACTGGAAAAATCTTGATCCAAGTTCACTGAAAGGCCATAAAAAAACCAGATCAAATCCAGACACCTTTCCCACACTCTTCATAGAATCATAAAATAATTTCGGTTGAAAAGGACCCTTAAAGCTCTTCTAGTCCAAGTATCCCACAATGAACAGGGACATCTACAGCTAGAAAGAACAGACTTGAGTGACTACAAGGTTTTAGTGAACATAGTAAAGCTGATATTGGGAGGCAAAGAAATAGCTATATTCAGACTTGTTTTGTTGGAAAGAATTACCTCACTTTCACCTCTCTTTCAGCTCTGCGTGGAAAATGGGGAAAAACAGAGAGGTTCAGGTAGAGCTACAAGATTTGTGAAGGGTTAAGACACCTCATGAAGCCCTGGGTCCTTGGAAAGGCTTTGTTGCCTCTCTAGTCATCAGTGTAACATGATGAGACTAAAGAACAGCCTGCAAGAGCTGTTTCAGGGGCATACAGAATTTTCTCTATCTGCACCTACAGCGTTCAGCCTTACAGTGGTGAGAGCCACAGGATTAGATGCTAAGTAGATCTGGGGGTGCTCCCATTGAGCTTGTCTGTCTGGTGAGTGGATGATGTTCCTAGGGAAGACCTTGCTGGTCTTTTTTTTTTACAAAAAACATCATCCCACAGAGGTCTGATCTGGGATCTCCAATCTCAGGAATTGCCAGCTATTCAAAGTATAAATATCCTCTCTACACAGAACAGATTGCTAATCAGTTAGACAAATAACTAAAGGGAGAAAGGACTGCAGACACCAAGGCAGACTATTTCAGTGAAGTAGCCTGGGGTGGGTGTAGAATAATGCATTAGATGCACGGTTGATTTGGTTTTCAGCACTCTTTTTTATATTTCTGCAAGTAGCTCAAGGAAGAAAGGGCAAAGCTTATGCATGCTGCAGTCTGTCATTTTGTGAGTGCAACTGAAACCCAGGGAAATGGCTCTGGTAAGTGAAACCACCAGTAAATAGAGGGTGATCTACTCAATGTGAAAGACAGAAAGGTGTCAGTGGCTGGGCAGTAGGTAGAGTTTCCAGCCCAAGACTTTAGCACCCCAAACCAGGACTGGATTTTCAGTCCTTGGGCAGAACTGAAAGCTTCTGAATATATGGCTGTGCTCAGAATAGATGAGCTGTTAGACCAACAAAACCTGGACAGGCTGGAAAGTTGGATGGAGAGGAACCTGATGAGGTTCAAAGAGAGAAAGTGCTGAGTCCTACACCTGGGGAGGAATAATCATCAGTACAGGTCAGGGGCTGACTTGAAATGACCTCTGCAGAGAAGGATCTGGGGGTCCTGGTGGACAATTGCTGCTGTGAGGCAGCAGTGTGCCCTTGTGGCCAAGAAGGCCAATGGTATATTAGTGTGCATTTAAAAAAGTGTGGCCAGCAGGCTGAGGGAGGTGATCCTCCTGCTCTGCTCTGCTCTGCCCTGTGAGGTCACATCTGAGAACCTGCTTTAGCAGGGAGTTGGACTGGGGGATCTTCACCAGTGCCTCCCAACCCCTTTGACTGTGATCACAATTCCGTGATCCTGTGATTCATCTCATGAGCTCTTCTCACTGGTTATAGAACGATAGAGTGTTTTGGGTTGGAAGGGACCTCTAAAGATCTTTTGATGCAACCCCACTGCCATGACAGGGACATCTTTCCCTTACTACATCAGGTTGCCCAAAGGATAAAACTGGTCAGGATGGTAATGGCCCAGCTATAGATGCAGATAAGGTTGTTCCTCCTGACCCATCTGAAAAAATTCACTGACCAGAGCCCAGAAGTGTGAGCTGCTTGATACACAACTGACTTCACTGCAAGTGTGTTATTTCCAGGAGCTGAGAATCAGGGCACCGTGAGATGCCAAAGTGGTGATCTCTGAGTGTGAAGTGATATAACAGGCAGCAAGGGGAAGGAATGTGATCCTCTGTGCCTTCCTCCACCAGAAGCTGCAGGCATTAATCACAGCCTGTGATGACAGCTCCAGGCTGTGCCATGCTGTTCGCCTGTGAGCAAAACAGCCATAGGTATCCAAATCCAGCTGCAGGATCTTAAAGCCTCCTTAGAGGCTCTGCAATCCAGTACTGATCTCCTAAGGGAGTTACCCAAACACTTTTGCATTTCAGATTAGGACAAGAAAAACCATTCCCCTGAAAGTTTTATTCTAAAATGTATGTTCAGCTGTACTGAGTGAGGGGGCAAGAGTGCAACACTGTGTTAACATAACATCTGCATAGGACAGTATTAAAGAGTCATCGGGTCACCAAGGTTGGAAAAGACCTCCAAGATCACCCAGTCCAACCACCCACCTATCACCAATAGTACTCACTAAACCATGTCCCTCAACACAACATCCAAACGTTCCTTGAACACCTCCAGGGTTGGTGACTCCACAGAGACATCGCGTCTGAGTGAGTCCCAGCCAAAAAATCAGAGCATCATAGGATCATTAAGGTTGGAAAAGACCTCTAAGATCATCACAGTCCAAGTATCAACCCGTCTCCACCATGCCCACTAAACCACGTACCTCAGTGCCACGTCTCCATGGTTTGTGAACACCTCTGGTGTCTGTGACACCACCACTTCCCTGGGCAGCCTGTGCCAATGCTTTACTACTCGTTTGGAAAATAATTTTTTCCAACCTGAGCTACAAAGGTGCATTAGAGCAAGAAACCACAGAAAACTCCCTACTCTGAAAAGTCAGAAAATCAATATTTAGCCCCTGTACTTCTGAGAGTAATCAGGAAACAGGCATCAAATTTTTAAGCCTCCAACAGGAAGCTCAATAGATTTACCCTGCATTCAATCCCTCCGAAAAGCCCAGCAGGTAGAGGAGTGGAACAAAAGACCTGACCTTTTCTCCCTCTCGATGCTTTCAAGAAGCCAGAGCAGAACAAAGCATCACTGAGGCATCCGATCCCAGCTTGCTGCAGAATGCTCTGCACAGCCTCCTGAGGAGGGCAATTTTCTTTTGTGCACTAGCCTCTACCAGCCACGGAGTATTTTTCAACAGCCACAATAATTAATCAAATAAAGTATCCTGTGGCAAGGTGTAATTTCAGCATAATCCAGACCTAGCAGAATGAGTCAGTCCCAGCACAACGCTGCACTAGCAGATTGTCCTAAGGATGTTTGCAATTTGTTTTTATCTCTTTATGTACTCTGTAGATGCATTTCCAGTTCTGCTAGGGTCTACACAGGGGAGCTGTCACAGAACAAGAACATATGAAAAATGAAGCCTGTATTTGACCCTGAGGGTAATTCAGGACACTGATATGCTCTCAAGGTTCTCCTCCTTGGAACAGGGCTTTCCTGCATGGTGCTGGACTGTACTGGATGTCCCCTTTCTGGTCCTGAGTTTTACTGGGGTCTCCACAGATCTGCTCCTTCAAGGACTGCTCAGCCCATACCACTAACAGAGCAGGGTCTACATGCAGACATGGCAGTGGTTAACCTCAGACAGATATGTTTTACAATGAACACATGGATTTGAGAGGAGACTCATGTGTGGCATGTCACTGTTTGCACCACATTCAGGAGGCAGCAGCATTCTGATCCATCTGGGCTCTGCCAGCTTTGCAGCTGAACCACAGCCATTAGCAATTAGCTCATAGGAGAGTTTGATCTCTTGGTTATATTGGTTAAGCAGTTATAAATTTTGTGTCTATAATGTGAGAACAAAGCCAGGTCAGTCAAAGAAATGTTTAGAATGAGAGGTAATGGCCTTAAGCTGTGCCATGGGAGGTTCAGGTTGGATATTAGGAAAAATTTGTACTCTGAAATAGTGGTAAAGCATTAGCACAGGCTGCCCAGGGAGGTGGTGGAGTCACTGTCCCTGGAGGTGTTCAAGAATCATGTAGGTGTGACACTGAGGGATGTGATTGGTGAGCATGGTGGGGATGGGATGGGGTTGGACATGATCTTAGTGGTCTTTTCCAAACTTAATGATTCTGTGATTCTATTATATATATCCCCCATATAGAATGATACACCCTTTATATATACACCTGAAAAAATTATACACATATCCCAGCCTTCTATTATTCACTCTAGCTGGGTCATGTCATTATGAAGGAGGTCGTTCTAGGTGATGTCAGTGACGTCCTTTCCCCACCAGCTTTCTATCTCAAGAATCAACTATGTCCAAGTCACATGGCAGCATAAAGGGCAGTGCATCCATAGCAGGCTGGAACCAGGACCCCAGAATAAAAAGGGGGTGTTAAGTGACTTGTCCTGTAGGAATTTGTTCCTGAGGTGGTTTCAGGTGGATTTAGGCACTTGGAGTCCTTCTAAGACCAATGAAGTACTCCCTTTTAGACCAGGCTGTATATAGATAGAACCATAGAATCATTAAGGTTGAAAAAGACTGTAAGACTGTCTAGTCAAACCATTAACCCATCCCCAACATGCCCAAAGCTGCCCCTCAGTGCCACATCAACCCTTTTCTTGAACACCTCCAGGGATGGTGACATCCACCTGGGCTGCCTGTTTCTGTGCAGCAGAATTAGGAGTTTGTCAGACTAATTGCAGTTCAATACCTTCATTACTGACCCTCTGCTATTTATTTTCTTGCTGTAGAAAAGTTCATTAAAGAGAGCCCTCACCGCATCCACTAGTACAGTAATCACTCTTGGTGAGCTATGTTATTCACTCATGAATCTCTGACAATTTACAGAGAAGGGGGATGATGCTGTCCTCATATCACACAGAGGGAAACTGAGGCACAAAAGGAGGATGTGACTGTCCCCAGGGTCATGCAGGAGGCCATGGGCAGAACCAGGGCTATACTTCTTGCAGACACCAAGTCTGTGCCTGACTCCAGATCAAAACATCTTTAATAAAGGCAGCTTCCCTTCTTTTCTCTGTCCTTCAATTGTCCTAATAAGCAGCCTCTGTTCTTGCTGCTCCCTAATGGTCTGTCCTCGACTGCGTGACCTCCCTCACTCCTGTTCAATTAGTGCAGGCTGGAGCGAGATCTTACAGTCCTTCACAGTTTTCTTTCAGCAGGAGCCCCTTATTGGGCTTTTCAGAAATATTCTCCCTCTGCCCTCCCTAGCACCACTCTCTTGTCTCTTGTGGGGCTGGAGAAACTCAGAGTGATCCTTTTGGAGAGGCTGGGGTCACTCTCCAGGTGCAGCTGGTATCAGCAGGATTAAGTGAGTTCAAATGAGAAGGTACCAGCCCTGCATTACGCTGCTGAGACACCTGATGACTTCAAAGGACATTTTCACAGAATAGTAGAACCATCTGGGTTGGAAAAGACCTTTAAGGTCACCAAGTCTGACCTATCAAGTTTTGCTCGAAAAGAAACTTGATACAAACCAAGTAGAAACTCTGCTCTGCTTTTTCCGGGTGCCCTTGATGCAAGCCATTTTACTAACAGCAATTGCCTCTGCATCCCTCAGGGCACCTTGAGGCAAAGCTGGAGACATCAGCCCTGTAATAGCTCTGCTGAAAGGGGACAGACGCTCCCTGACTCATTGGTTGCAGATGCAAAATGCTGTGTTAATTTTGCAGCTGGGGAACTTGAGTCAAAGGGGCTGTTCATTGCTCTGTCTTCTGCTCTTCATGTTTTGGTGGGACGTGACATTGCTGGGTGTGCTTTGGCACGTGGGATGCTCTATGCTCTCCAGGGCATCACCTATATGAGGTGAAGCTGTGCTTGGAGGTCTTTGTCAAAGCACAGGTTAGATTAAAGGGCAGAAGTGCTAGGTGTTGCAAAAGGCTGAAAACAGAAAGGCAGTACATGCCCAAGCAGCCTGGTTGAGCTACAGAACTGGAGGCTCCAAGAGGTCAACTGACTTTGTTCTATTCAAAGACCCACCTGGTGAAGAACAGAGTCAGAAATAACACTAGAATTCCTTCCATCGGCAGCACAGCTACCAAAGCCTCATTTGCATCCAACAAACTCCAATCCGTATGATATCTTGATGGCCAACAGGACACAGTCCCCTCAGGCAGCCTTTCCTGCAGATGAGATACTCAGAGCAACTGAGCAACTTTCTCCCCATCTGGTCTCTCTGGTGTCCGATGAGAGCTGACACCACACTGCAGGGCACAAGTTTTCACCCACGCCTGCATGCAGATTGTCATGAAGCGCCTAGGAACTCAATCTCTTTGCAACTGCTCTGTCAAATTTGGACTGAAGTTGGCCAACAAATTCTACCATGATTACGTGACACATCTGAAGAGACAGGCAGTGTGGCCATACAAGCCTTGCTTCCTATGGAAATTAGACTAGATGAACCAGTCAGCTCTAATCAGGGACTTAATTTATTCCAGTTTTAACAAGCTGCTCCACTCACACCCTTGTTTGCAGCACTTTGAGAAATCCCATCAAGAAAAATGATAGCTGTTACTATTTGTGATTTGCTCCCATCTTCATGTAAGAAATGGGTGTTGCTGGAGACAAGCCAAAGCATTTTCCTGGTCTTAGTCCAACGTTTTTCTTAATATCCTCCCCAACTGCTGAGCTGTATGGTGGGAAGACAGGGTCTGGTTTGCAATTCCAAAGAGTGGTCTGCTACAAAACAGCTGTAGAATCATAGAATGGCTTGGCTTAAAGATCATAGAATTAAGGAATGGGTTGGATTGGAAGATTCCTTGAAGATCATCTAGTTCCAATCCCCAAAAAAGGCACTGAAGGAGATCCAGAGGGTTACTTCCGAAAACAATAAGGTTGCTCAACCAGCTTTTTCTCTCCCACCACCCCACTCTGTACCAGAACAACAAACCTGAATGAAGAGCAGTCATGATAAGCCCCGTTGGGGCATCCCAAGCTCATGTGGCTCTCACATAGACTTGGCCAAGATCACGGGGTGCTTGCTTATCTCTTATTTGGGTACAGATGAGACACTTAGCAGTGACGACAGCAGCATCTCAGTGCCTTCCTGAAGAAACACCCTTAGAAACTCTCCTCCCTTTGGGACAAGGACCTGCTCTAGCATCCACAAGCACTGTAGTATCAGAGACAGAGCTTCCCTCTGCACCTTGTTGTGCTGCTGAGGAGTAATTCCTTCTATGGGAAGAGCAGTGTTCTCAGCGTATACCAGAGTACACAGCAGATTGGGCTGATCTGCTCATTAATTGTTTATAGACTGCCGTGTGCTGCTTTACCGAATTACATAAAAGGTCTAATAGCTCCTGCCATGGATCCTGACCCCTGGGCAGGCTGTGCCAAGGCACCCCAAGTGCTCAGGGATGATCAGCAGCTCTGAAAACCTGCAGAAACCACAGGAATTTTGTCCATCCTTTTCCAACTTAAGGATGCGGTAGCATTACCAGCCCAGTAATTCTGGCAATATGAAGTTTGCATACAAAAACAAAAACAAAAAACAGCAACAAACCACCAACAAAATAACATAAATACAGTTTTGTCTCTTTTCCTATGCTCTATTTCCCAAGCTGCAGCACAGAGGCAGACCACAAAAGTCTGGGTTGTCCTGGCTCTGTTATTCCTCTGTGATGAATTGCAGCCAAGACCAAATGGGGAAGGGTCTTAATCACTGTGCAGTGATTAAGAAGTGCAGCTTCTCAGTGGGCTTGAGAAAGGCTCTTGGATGGGGATTATAGGTAAAATAACCCCATTTATTTCTCTAGATTGAAACCTTCTGAAGGCCGTAGGAGAGAGAAACTCAATGCAACTCAATGCAAACTCAATGTTCTGGAGTTCGCTTTAACAAAGGGTAAATCTGCTGGCCTTGATGGCACTGATCCAACCAAGCTGAGGGATAAGAGGAAGCAGAACAGAAATAGTAGGGACAGCACAAAAGGGCAGGCACCACTGATGCTGGAAAACACCCTAAGATACAGATGAGAAGGCAGAGGTTTGAAGCACTATATACGGGTTTGCAGCCCAACCAACTACAGGATGCACATTCTGTATCCCTCTGTCCTAATGTATGAAGTGGTCTCATTAGTGGCCCTTTTTGGGGATTCTTCCAATCCAACCCACTCCTTAATTCTATGAAGGGAATGGGAGTGTAGGGAGCTGCAAAGGAAGGGGGGGGAATGGAGGGGAGAGAGGGGGAGGGGACAATGACTGCTACACTGGGCAACATATAATAGCCTGATCCCAAAAAGTAGGTTTTGCTCCCAAGTCTAGCCCAGCCTGAGGGCTGCTAAGAGCAGCTTTCAAAGAATCATTAAGGTTGGAAAAGACCTCTAAGATCACCAAGTCCAAGCCCAACCCATCCCACCACGCCCACTGACCATGTCCTTCGGTGCCACATCTCCACAGCTGTTGAACACCCCCAAGTATGGTGACTCCACCACCTCCCTGGGCAGCCTGTGCCAATGTTTGACCACTCTTTCTGAGAAGCAATTTTTCCTAATTTCCAACATTGTCCCTGTACTTCAGCATTTGCAATTCCTTCTGAAATGAAACTTGTTTCATAGCTGTAACCTGCAAACCCCATGAAATTAAACCATAATATTTCTAAAAGTCTTTTACAGCATGTTATCGACAGCTCCCTTCATCCAGGCACTACAGATACATTCTCTTTCTGATAATTACGCTCTGCCAATCTTCATCTTGTGCCCATCCTCTCTCCAGTACTGTAAGAATTCCTGCTCTATCTTGCCATAAAGTCTATATTCAACCTAAACCATAAGTTTCAACTCCCTTCAAGTATCTGGGCTTGTTTCAGCCCGGAGAAGAGAAACCTCCAGGGAAATCTCACTGTGGTCTGCCAGTACTTGAAGGGAGCTAATAAATAGGAGGGGACCAACTTTTTACAAGGTCTGATAGTGATAGGACAAGCGGGAATGGTTTAAACTAAAAGAAGGGAAAATTAGGTTAGATGTTAGGAAGAAATTCTTTATTCAGAGGGTAGAAAAGCCCTGGCACTGCTGCCCAGAGAGCTGTGGCTGTGCCATCCCTGGAGGTGCCAAAGGCCAGGCTGGATGGGGCCCTGAGCTGGTGGAGGGCAACCAGCCCATGGCAGGGGTTGGAACTGAATGGGCTTTAAGGTCCCCTCCAGCCCAAGCTAATCTCTTTAGGATGGACACAATTCAGTCAGCAGTGCTGAGAAGTGGTGGTGTCCCCAGAGACTTTTGGATTGTGATTTTTGCCTATATATTTGTCACTCTGTCTATTGAAATGCCTGTTTTTCATTGGATTTCTGCACATTGTTCATTGCCGCTCTGCAAAAGAGGAACAACTGCACTCTGTTCTGTCCTGGCATCTCAGCACTTTGCAGAGCAGAGGCTCACATTTGGTGCAGTAAGGTTTTGGAGTGCTCACTGGGGATGGTTGGTACACCAAGCACAGGCACTGCTGGGCAGGAGAAGCTTTTTGCCTTGGGGACCCAACAGCACCAAAGCACAGCTCATCCCACACCAGATTCTCCCCACATGTTGCCAGCAGAAAGCTGCACGTCCTGCCAGCCCCTTGGTACAGTGACACTCATCCCATTCCTCTTCCGGAGCAAGAAACATCTGGCTCTGCTCCTGGCAAACTATGAAAGTCAACATTTCTCCTTTTACCCTCAAAAGGAACCTACAGAGGAGACCTGGCAAGGAGCAGAAGCAGCAGCTGCTACCTGACAGCAAGATTTTGGTGGAAAAAATACAAAATCCTGCCTGGGACTGACAGCGCCTGCAGCCACTTGTCCCCTCTGCCCCTTTCTGCTGTTCTGCTGTTCCAGGAAAGGCTTTGAAAAAAAAAAAAAAAAGAAAAAAAAAGAAACCCTATGAACTGACAATACCTTCATTAATTACAGCATAATCCTTTCCATGGTAACCCAAAGGATTGCGAAGTCACAAGTTAGCAAGCGTAAGAGGGAAACACTGTACATCAGCCCCTGGTCCGTGGAAACTTAATAGAGGGCAAGACAGATCGGCTGCTTGGAAGGGGGAAAATGAGCTAGAAATGACGTTGCCATAGAGAGGGGCTCATCCCTTGGCCTGATTCGGGTCTCGTTAATGTTGGGTCAGTGGGGGGATGATGGAACTCCGTGAAATTATGCTGGTTGTGCCCCCAAAAGCTCAAGAACAGACTCTGGCTCTACATGTTGGCTTTACAGAAGCTTTCAGCAAAAAAGTCGAGTAGGAAGGAAAGAACACAGCTCAGTACGATCACAGCTTCGATGTTGAGCATTATTTAGGCAGCTGTGTTTGGAAATCTGCAAGCTCAAGGGTTGCAGTGCAACAGGTGACAACAACTTGAGCATCAATCTATGGAAGGGAAGAGCTGTACTGTTTTGAGTCTGTTTGTCCCTGTTCTGCTGTCCTCTGGAGATGCAGGACAGTGGGGATCTTGCACAAGGTTTCACACAAAAGCAGATTTTGGCTGAAGCTTTAGCAAAAGCTTCTTCCCATATATTCACATCACCACAGCTGGTACACTGGGATTCCCTCATTCTTGGGGACAGAGATAAGAGCTGAAGCATCCCACAGTGGAGAAGGAGGGGAGAGCTACATCCTCAATATCTCAAGGCAAAGCACAGATTAACCCCATGGAGTTGGTCTTTGGATCAACTATGGAGAGACTATGGAGAGAAGCACACTCCAGTAATGCAATGACCTGGGGCTGTGAGACCACCACCGGGCCCTATGCAGCCATACATGAGCTATGGAGAACCAAGAAATCTTAGATCCACAGCTCTGTTGCCTCTTAAACTCTCTCACCATATTGCCTGCAGGATGCATCCACCTTACACACCAATTTTCCTTGAGATGCCAAGAGATGCTGGCTGCACCTTTTTAGGATACTGTGGCTGCATCAAGGAAAGCTTAGGGATCTTACTTCGTTACCAAACCCATCTGGTGCAGCACAGCCCCTGCGTGTGACATCCCATTCCCAAACTGGGCAGTGAAATACAAAGCTTTGGGGCTGGAGCAGAACAAAGAGAAGTTGAGGTGTCCCCAGGACCGGTGGGGCTGGGGGACACCTGAGATCATTGTGCCACTGACAGTACAGCAGCACCACACCCCCAACGGCCCCTCCCCATCTCTAAGCACACCCAAACGTATCCCAGAATATGAAGGGGACATGGAAGGAAAGAGGGGATCCTCCAGACCCCACCACAGGAGGGGAACAGCCCCCACCTCACCCAGCTCAGCTCTGGGTGACCCGAGCTAAATTAATCAGCGCCAAGCAATGAGCGAGGCACTAATCCGTGCTGCAGGAGCCGAGCTGCCGGCCATTCCTGGCAGGTGGGGAAACCCCACACCCACCTCCCTCACCCCTTTTCCAGGTTCGATCCGGGCTTTGCGGCGGGGTCGCTGGAAGAAGACCCCTCAACATCCCCACCCCACTGCAACCTCCCCCCTCCTCCCCCCCCGCCCCGAGCATCTCCAGCCTCCAGCCGGCTTTTTCCCGACTGCAAACCTGTCGCTCCATTTCTCCTTACCTTAACGGGGCATGGCCGGGGTCGGGTGTAGGGTTGGGGCCGGGGAAGGGGTTCTGTGCCCAGAGCGGATCCGCGCTGCCTCCTGTACGGAGAGAGGGCAGCGGCTGCCCTGCCCGCTGCTGAGCCTCTTAGCGGGGGAGGAGCCGGGTTACAGCCAGCCCCTGGTGTGTGTGTACGTGGGTGTGTGTGTCTGTACGTGTACAAGACACCTCCAACCCGGGGACACGGCGACCAATGCGCTCCCGTGCATCCCCGTGGCCCCATAGGTCACCTCCTGTACCCTCGGGTCTGCCCAGAATGGTGGAACCCACGGAGCTACGAGCTCTGCAATAGCAAAGTCCTCGTTTTTCAGAGTCCTGATGGTTTCTAGGGCAAAGGGATGACTGGGAACACCTCTCAATACCATGCTGGGGGCACATGGATGTGCAAAACCAGGGGACCTCACCCAGGTCCCCTGGGATGCTGATGGAATCATAGAATTGTTGTACCACAGATTTGTTTGAGTTAGAAGGGAGCTTTAAAGGCCATCTAATCCAACTCTCCTGCAGTGAAACAGGGACACCCACAGCTTCATCAGATACTTAGAGCCCCATCCAGCTTGACCTTGGGTGCCTTGGAACATCCACCACCTCTCTGGGCAACCTGTGGCAGTGCCTCACCACATTGATCATAAAAAAAACTTCTTCCTTATAACCAATCTAATGAGTTTAAAACCATTTCCCTTTGTCCTAGCCCAATAGACCCTGCTGAAGATTCTGTCCCCTTCTTTCTTACAGTCCCCCTTTAGATGTTGAAATTTGTATTTGAATGCACAAACTGGAGCTTGTAAATATGGAAAATGGGGAAGTCAGCAGAGAGAAATGGTTGAAGACCAGGAAACTCAGAGCTGAGGTTGTATCTAGAAGCTTAACTCTGACCTGATGACTCCCTGCCCAAATCAGGGCTGATGTCTTTTCTCTTTCCTGCTTTAAGTTGTGCTGTGAAACATCCCCAGAGCTTCTTACTGAGTACGAAGCCTGGCATTTTATCTCATAACTGTTGCAAACTACACCTTGGTTTTGCAGCATAGCACACAAAGTGTTTCTAAGCTTCTCTTGGCAGAGAAGCTGAGCAGACCTGGAGCATGTTTTTGGTTTCTGTGGGCCTTAGCAAAGGAAGGGCTCTACAAGCTTGGAAATTAATTGCAAATGGTACCAATGCCCTCTGTGATTCTTCTTCCTTCCATAGAAATATGCCCCAAAATGTGAGATGGTGTCTGAAACAGCGTTCTCCTGGGGGTGGCTGAATTTTTGGTGATGACATGGAAATAGAGCACTATGAGAGTGTCTTGTCCTGCAGAGGTGCACCAAGGAATTCTGCTCAAAACATAGGAGAAGTCATGTTGTGGCCACCACATCCCTTACTAAGCCCATAGAAACTTCTTTAACAATGTCACTGTTATGGGTCACCAGCTTATCCCTGCGTATTCAACGCTGAGGATGTTGGCCAAGGACATGGCACCACCTCAGCAGCTCTGAGGGACAGTCATTGAACCCCTAAATGAGAGCCCTGTTGCCTCTGCAGCCATTCTTACTGGTAATCCTCAGCCTGCTCAAGTGGCAGGAGGCTCAGATCCATGCTGGGATTACTCTACATGAATGCTCAAATGGGAAACTGGAGGCTATAGGGGACCCAACTCTAAGGACAATTAGCATTCCAACCCCATCTTGTGGCTATGGTGGTTCATTTCATCTCAAAAGTGCTCCTGCAGGTCAAAAGGAGGCCCCAAAGTGCCTTTTTTTATTAATTTAACATTAGTGGGCAGAAATCTGCAGGAGATGACAGTGCTGGAGGGATGAGGAGATGTTGCAGGAACCTTGGGAAACCTGGGCCCACTCCACTGCCTATTGCTGCTCTCCAATGATATACACTGTCCCAGTGTCGTCATACTGACTTGCTTTTGGACTCACAACAATTCCAACATCCCTACCTTGCCTACACATGTTGGTGTACACCACTTGAGGGCCATTAGCACAGTTGCAAAGCAGCCTTGGCTCTCAAGCCTCACTGTGCTAGCAAAACCTCAAAGCCAAAGCCAATGTTGGTGTGGAAGCATGCAGGATGATTTTTGGCTCATCCAACCTTGCATAGGTTTTTTTTTTTTTTTTTTTGGATTTTTAGCTATGCACCAAACAAGTCTCAGGGAAAACAGAGAATTTCCCCAAAGTTTATCCAAAGGAGCTATAAGAAACCCATCCCTAGAGACACTCAAGGTCAGGCTGGACATGGCTCTGAGCACCTGATGGAGTTGTAGGTATCCCTGTTCATTGCAAGGGAGTTGGACCAGATGATCTTTAAAGGTCCCTTCCAACTCAGATGGTTCTATGATTCTATAATGTGCAATCTGCAGGGCTCTTTGTTGAGGGAAAGCCACCCAAAATCATATCCTCCTGCTGCTTTGCCCATAATCTCACATTTTTTATTATTCTTGTTATTATTTTTCCCAGACTGCAGAGATTTTTTTTAAGTCAAGGGAGACTCAGAAAGAAATAAGAAACCAACCCCAAGATCCCTGCACTGTGATGACTTTGAGATAAAGCGAGTTGGAGGTGGTTACTCTCCTCCTTGGCTTTGCCCAGTGAACATGAGGGTAACCTTGCACAAAATCTTCACACATTTGCCCAAGGAGGCTGTGGATGCCCCATCCCTGCAGGCATTCAATGCCAGGCTGGATGTGGCTCTGGGCAGCCTGGTCTGCTGGTTGGCGACCTGCACATAGCAGGGGGATTGAAACTAGAGGATCATTGTGGTCCTTTTCAACCCAGGCCATTCTGTGATTCTATGAACATTTTGCTTTGCCCCTGTCTCAGAGTTAACAAAATACATAATTTGAATGGAGTTCAGTGAACCAAGCCAACAAATTAGGTTCTGCAGAGCCACCTGGTGTCCGCCGAAAGCCTTCTGGAAGAACACAGCAAGTTCGGAGGCAGGGAGTCTGAATAAAATATACACAATTTATTTATAGGAGGTTTACAGCTGTACAACGTTGGCCTTCAGTTCTGACCGCTCGCCGATCTTGTGCAGCGGGACACATCGGTGCCTTCGGAGACGAAGACAACTCATAGCCTGGTTTAACACCACCACATTAAAAAAGGGGATTTCATGGAGTGTAGTGACAGGCTACTTGCAACCGATGCAGTGATTAATAAAAGAAACAGAAAATTAATCAGAGACATCCCACACCACTTAGTTTAGTGGGCATGGTGGGGATTGGTTGACGGTTGAGACTCGATGACCTTAAAGGTCTTTTCCAACTTTCATGATTCCACTATTCTATGATCTATGGTGGTGGGAGGGGGAATGGAAAGTCCTCATCAGGTTTGCCCTCCCCTCAGATAAAAAAACAACTGGAATACATCCATTTACTCTATTCAAAGAGAAAAGGCATTGACACGAACAGCGGCATTTCAATAACTACCTTCCTCAACCCACTCTACAAACAAGACCAAAAAAAAAAAGAAGTTAGAAAAAGGAAATTTTCCTTCATCCCTTGGAAATGAAGGGGGAAAGAAAGCTTTTGCTCTAAGTTTTTGACAAGAAAACGAAATAAAAAGAACAGAATTATTATCAATATTAAGACATTTTGGTCCTGATATGGTATAACAATTGTTATTTTAAAGAAGGTATCGAAAGCTGCCTTTCATTATGGCTTGATTCTCTGTAGGAAGGAGGGAGGCTGGCCATGGGTATCAGGGCATTACTGCTCCCCAGCAAGCTTCAGTGCCACTTCTTGGGGATCACAGCACGGTTTGGCAGGGGTCAGGGCACCTGGGCCAGATGGCTGTGGTCTATTGAAGCTATGGGCAGCCTGATTTCCTGAGAAAACATGGCTCATGCAAGCACACCAGCTTCCTCCATCTGGTGCTGATGGTGCAAAATGCCTGTGGTGCTCCTGTGGTGTTCTCCTTCAGCTGAATGGCTCTTCTCCCTCCAAAACATTCCTAGGCGTCCCTTTCATCTGTCACTCCTAAGACTTAAATCACAACTTTTGGCCCCAAAGTCCTTCTCCCACTTATTTTCATTGATGAATCCTATGCCCAAAATCAGGATCTAATCAAAGGAACTCTGAACTGTGCTGGGCAAAATGAAGAGTTTGCTTCAATTTTGGGCTCAAAACATCTCTTTATCAAAGCAGCAGCATCTGAGCTCATTCTGCACAGTGCCACTCTCATTCGGGTGATGGCAACAAGATTTGGAAGGTGTTCTGCACAACAGGAATAACTGGGACCCAGAAAAAGCATCTTGTGGGTCACTGCCTGCTGCTAAGCCCTGGAAAACAAAACCTAAGAAAAACAAGCAATTTGGTCGAAAGTCCAGTGCTGACCCACAACAGCTTAACAACTGAAGATGTGGAAAGAAGAACAGCCTGCAAAAGCGGGTGAAGTTATCCTCAGGAACATGGTTTAGTGGGGAAATATTGGTGGTAAGTGGGTAGTTGGACTGGGTGATGCTGGAGGTCTTTTGCAACCTTGGTGTTTCTACGATTCTGTGATTCATATGCTTCTAGATGCACCAGGATTCTAGACGCACTAGGAGCTGACTTGACACCGAGAAGCAAAATGCCACGTTATAGACTTTGCAAATATTTAGGGACTTTAAAAAAAAACAAAAACATGTTACAGCATAAACATGGCCAGCCAGCAGGACAGACCAAAATCCCACTTTCTACAGCAAAAGAAGGGCTCACTTGCTCACTTCTTGCAGACAGGACTCTTCTCAGGTCTGAATCTATCACGATTGCCTTGTTTGAATTTAAAAAAAAAAGTTCTTTATGGGAAGCATTGCATCATGTGTGCTCCATTCTCCTAGCAAGGAGCTGACTGCAGAGGATCTGCTGGTATGGTTTATATGAAGCCAGAGTCTGCCACCCAGTGGAATAAGGAAGAGAAACCCAGGATTACAGCAAACGGGAGCATGGTCTTACACACTTCAGGACTGTGCTTTGTACTTTTGTACCAAGATGAGTTTAGGCTGTGCTTGTGGACTGGCTTTAGCTCTGTGCAACTCATCAATAAACTGGAAATTGAATGTGGCAGATGAATGTTAGAATGAACTGAGCATTCATTGAGTGCTCCCCTCCTTTAACATGAGCTCAAGTTCCACAGCGTTTGGGAAAGTGAGGCACTGAAAATGATGCTTTAGAAATCTGTATGCAGCAGTGAAGGCGATGTCCAGTGAGCAAACCTCCTCATCTGTGGGAACTGATGCTCCTCATCCATGAGATCTGATGCTCTGGCCTTCAGAGGAACTGTTCTTCTCTTACCCCAACACTGAATACACCCAGGAGACAACTCAGGTATGGGGTTACAACTCAGCAAAATGTAAAATTCAGGCTCTATGGACAACGACAGAAAAAAAGCAGTAGAGACAGCAGGCACAATGGCAGTTTGAGAGGCACAGGCAGGAATCAAGGCCAGACCAACTCAAAAAATAGCCCTGCAGAACAGTTGACTAACCAGAGCTGTTGGTATTTTTGCATCCTTCAGAATAGGCAGCTGAACACCAGGAAGCAATGCTGTGCCACGTGGGTGATGGAGTCCTCACATAAACTGCTCGAAGAGGTTGTGAGTTCTCCTCCTTGGAGATCTCCAAAAGCAACTTGGATGTTGTTGGTTGGCACCCTGCTCTGGGTGTCTCTGCTGGGACAGGGTTGGAATAGATGGACCAGACTTTCAAGCTCAGCCATTCTGTGATTCAGGACAGTGAACAGGGACTGAACAGGACCTGGAATGAGACAGCAGGTCCCTACAGTGATGGAGCCATTAGTCTTGCTGACCCTGTGGATTCGGGATTGTGTGACTTGCTCTAGTACATTTCCCATCCAGTCGCTGTGTGCATATCAATAAAACACCCCAAGAGCCCCAATTTCTTTTTCCCCTTCTGCTTTGCTGACGTGCCTCCTTGGATAAGCAATTAAATGCCAGTTCATGGGCAGAAGACTCCTCGCGCACTACTCTAAAACCAAGCAGACACATTGAAGATGCATCAAAGCAGCTGGTGGGACCATGGTGGCCACACGTGTGCGTGGTGACAAGTGTGTCCCAAGCCCCATGTAAACATACAGCACCTGGACATCGTGCTTTGGCTGTCAGGACACACAGCGTGCCAGCAGCGCTCCCACGGGGTGCACGGTGGTGATGGGGCTGAAGAGGATGCCAGTAGAAGGATCGTTGTGGTTCCCCAACAAGGCACCATTTTTTAACATGGAAAACACAAGATTGGCTCCTTTGAGTGGAATGCATGCATAGTTCTCCTACACTTGCAGGTGGTAGATAGGCTGTGTGTATATATATATGTGTGTGTATGTATATATGCATATATATACATATGTGGCACTAGAGGAGAGTCCTTGAGTACTCAGACGTTGGTGAGGATGTTACTGCTGAGCATCCTCACAGCAATGGTTCCAGGCAGATCATTTGATTTTCTGTTGCCTCTGTCCTGGAGGTGCAGTGTGTGCACGGTCTGCTGGTCGCTGGGATCTCCCTTGAGTGCCACTTGACCCAAGAACTCGTCGCTTATCAAGTTGTGGTTCCAGATCTGAAGAAACAAAACAAAGGTAGATCCTTAAGGGATCCAACCAATCTCTCCCACTTTGCTTTGCCTAGTGCAGCCTCACCTCAAGCCCCCAGATCACTGATACCTGAACAATGATGGGTTTTCCTGGCTTCTTGCGGTAGAAGAGGCCTTTCACATCAAACTCTGGTGACACTGTGTCTTTCTTCACTGCAGAACGAACCTTTTGCCCTTCGCACTTTATTATCACATATGGGTCAGCTCCTGGGGAGATAAAAAGTACATTATACTTATTTTGTATGTCCTGTAATTTCTCAGAGCCCTTTCCCAGGGGCTGCATGCAGCAGTTTTCCTCCAAACCCCACCAGAAGAGATGGATTATCTGCCAAGAAGTGCATCACACTCCAGATGATGTCCACGAGGCTCTGCTGATGGGCTGAGGCTTACCCTGTTAGGTGACATGGCATCCAGAAAGGAGTTGGTGATGGAAAGCTATGAAATGGCCACCTCTTCCCTGACCTCATATTCTATTTAAGCCCTCCTTCATCACTCTTAAATTCTCCTTGCCTTTGGGCATGGAAGACAGCAACGTGCTCACCTCTCCCTTACAGGATTTACTGAAAGTAGGTGAAAATAAAGCCATGGAGAAGAGATCTGGACTCACAGAGCTTGTTTCATGTAAGGAAACACCAAGAAGAACAGACAGAGCCTGCAAAAACACACTTGCTTCCACTATACTTATACACTCTAGAACTAGGCTTGGTTTTACTTTAAGGTCAGAACCAACTAACTCAGTGTGATAATATATTTTCACCTCTATTCATAAATCTTTGGCACATCTTATATTTCTCCTAGACTGAATGAGACTCAAATGCTGCAGAGATTTTATGTATAAGGGCTAATGCCGGGTTAAGAAAAAATGCTGGGCTATCAAGGTGATGAGAGACAACACGAAGCTGAGCCAAAATTAAGTGCCAAGTTGTGCTGAGGTAGAAGATCCACAAAGGGTCTGGGAACTGAGAATATTTAGTCAGGAACTAGTGGCAGAACAGAGAACCTGAGAATGGAATTATATTTAAAAATACTTATAAAAGATGATGATGGTAATTAAAGCATTTGCTGTGAGCAAGATTTCAGGGAAAAGACAGAAATGCCACAAAAGAAAAGGATCATCTGTAGTAGCAAGAGACAAAGGGAAGAGAAAGATGGAGCACTGAGAGGCAAAGAGGTAAAATGGGTGGGATCCAGAAGGGATTGAAGCAGGCAAAGCTGGTGAGTGGGAAGCCAGAAGGTCAGTAGGAAAGGAAGGTTATAGCAATATCCCAGGTGGAACAAGATAATCGTGGGAACAAGCAGGCAAAAATGATGGGAGGGGTAATTACCAAATCCAAAGACTATGAACTCATAGCTGGATGGTACCTGAGCTTCTAGGACAGAGAAAAAGTCCCTCATTAGACATCACTTTTCCCTTATGAAACAAGTGCAGGTTCTGGGAATTTCAGTAGAGAATAAGATACTGCTTTGGAAATGTAATTGTCAGATGCATTTTCCAACCATGGATTTTAGTGTCTATGATGGAAACACAGACCAAGTGTGCTTTTTTGTCCAAGGGGAGCATGGGAATGAGGAGAAATGGACCACCTCCTCCTCAGGGCCAGGATTTAAGATCACCTTTTTGTTTGCCAGACCACCTCCTCACTAGCTTGTTGTGTGCAAGGATCCAGCTCCCCCAGCAAAACACAGCTGCATCATTTCACAGCTGTTTTTCCAAACCAGTCTCTTCTTTTGGGATGTCTCATAAAATCTTCATGTTCCATAGCGGGAGCCAAATTCCAGTTCGTAAATCACTGTTTCTGAAATGGTGTGGAGGAACTAGGCTGGGAGATACGAGAGATACCATTGCACTGGAAACCACTGAATAAGCAGGCTGGTGGTGGCGGGAGCTGAACAGCTGGAACACAGCTGGGAAAAGCCATTCCCAGGGAGATCTTGCTGAAAAAAAATATTTTATGGCTCCAGAATCCACATACACCAATGGAAGAAAATGTTTTTGTGAACGGTTCAGAAACTTTTGGCTACTTTGCTGCATTACTACATTGAGTACTGTGAGTAACCTGAGGAAAAAAACCAACCTACTTAGGACAAAACTCTCACCCTGAGCTCCGGTCATGATAAGAAGACTCCCTTTATGGTAGGTGATAAATAAGATGAAGACTACACCACAACATCAACCATTGCTTATCTGTCCTCCCATCTGAAAGGCCTTTGAATATGATTCCTAAATTTTACAGCTGCTCATACTTAGGAGGAAAGCCTGGAAGAGTACAAGACCTCTGCCAAAGGCTCTGGGGAGGTTTTGGGAGGATCTCCCAAGAATCATTGCCGATAGCTTAAATATAACAGCGGATCATTTGCACAGCAAGATTTTCCATGGACTTTCTCCTCCTCTGGTGCTTGAACCAGATACTTCCATTGAAAAACTATCTGAGGACACAAGAATTCCCAGCAAGCCCTCACTTCATAAAACCACCTCTCTCTTCTCCCTCTGAAACAACCAACTCCCCGTCCCTCTGGGACTGCACAGTGGGCAGAAAAGGCCATTACCTCCTTGGGAGTCCTGATTCTTGAGGCCAGCTGCGGCGAGGACGTGGACCTGGGACACCACTTGAGGGTACCCGCACATCCCACTCCAGCAGGTGTGTGGTGGCTCATCCAGTGTCAGCTCTCTATTGGGGAGAAATGTGTAATATTTGGGATGTGCCCAGCCTTACCCGACGGGCAGGCCAATGAGTTTTCTCTAGTAGGATGGAAAGCCTATGCAGCATCCACCAGCAGACTCTGCTTCCCACTCTGATCTCCTTCTCACCCAAGGGTTGAGATGCTCTCCCATGTCATGCTTATAAGCAAAGTGAGAACTTCTCCATATGTCTTTGTCTCTTGGACATCTTTAAAAGGAAGCCAAACACCAGCTTTGGACAAGTCTATGGCCAATTCCAGTCAGGGCTACCATGTAAAAAAAGCAGAAAGCCCTCTCCAAAAAGTCAGTTCCTCCTCACCATCACTGCTCTTGTTTCTTACCGGCAATCTGAAGGCACATCTGTGAAAATCCTGAGAAGAAACTCGCCTACATGACCAGGGTCAAAAGTGGTGGGGATGATGACATAGCGGCCTTCCTTCAGGTCTGTCCTCAGGAAGACACTGCGGGAGTTGATGTAAATGGAGCTGGCCACCTTCTGCTGCAGGGTGTGCATCCGGTAGTTCCTGTTCAGCTCCACCTGGGGAGAGAGCACAGAGGGACAGTCAGCAGGATAGCACTGAGGAATTGTATCAGTTACCAGATCAGGGGACAGCCGGCAAGAATTGACTCCACAGTGATGGGACAGCTGGAATTAGGAGAACCAGCAAGGCGGTCCCAAATAAAATTTGAGGTGCCTCTCAAAGCTCTCTTGGCTCATAAACTCATCCTCTGTTGCACTCCAGCTTGACAGTGGTTCACCACCACGAAACACTTGATCAAACTAGCGTACTTCAGCATTCAGAGGAGACAAGCAAACCACTGCTTTCATCTAGGAAATCCTGTATATGCTGACCCTATTCATTTCTGAAATCTCTCACCATTGCTACAGGATGTGCTGAATACACCCATGGGGCACACAGATTAACAACTAAACACATCATGCCAATGGTCATGCAATGCTAGGATATGCACCACTAAGGAACTTCCTGAGGGGATGCAGGCTAGCATGCAGGACCCACAGTTTACCTTATGGATATCAAAGCCTATGGCTAAGTTCTCTCCTTTGCCCTCTTTGCGACTGGTCCTTTTTGGCTTCTGCTGGATGGAGATCAGCACTTCATCTTCTGCCTTCTTCACATCAAATACATACTGGAAGCAAACAGAGGAAAATGAGGAAGACAGGAGCATTGGGCATGAATGGGGGCAAACCCATCTTTGAATTCTTCTGCAGAATCCAAGGAGTCTAGATGCTTGTACCAGAGCACTTCACCCCTTGCAGTCTGCAACACGTCCTTCTATAGAGGACTTATTCACAAAGACCTAACAGTGAAGCTAATACAAAGCAGGGAGCACAAAACAACTCTCCCACATCCCTGATGACGGCTCCTACAATGGAATGGACCATCCTTTATGTGCTTATTAGATGAAGGACTTAAAAGAGCTTGTCCCATGTTACTGAGAATCTTAGTTCAGAAGGAGACACAGGAGATTGTTTCTAGAGGAAAACCATACAGCAGGGCCTTTTCTGAAAGCCCAGAAAAGCTAAAAGGAAATGGCCCTATAGCCAATAGTTGGAAATGCTTCCTAGCCTTGACTGGCACCAGCTAATACCACTTCCCTGTGGCACAATTTGATGTTTGGATGTTTGTTTGTGCCAAGCTGCTCCACCTGGATGCCTATTAGGAAGGGTAATGTTAAGAGAGTTGGCCTGGATGCTGGTCACACTCTGCCCAGGGTTCTCAGTTCAGTAAAGGTCACGAGCACATTAAAAAGATGAGCACAGAGCTCTGATGGTTGTTTTGCCCTTTTAAGTCCCTGTAGGAGACTGGAATCCTTGGAAGCAAGTGTGAAGGCTTCTGAATATCTTCTGCTAAATGACTCACTTGGGGATTCTGCAAAAAGGTGTCTTTGTGGTTGATACAGCCTCCACTGCGGTTCTTCAAGGGATCATCACTTCTGGTCCATGCTCCATGTAGCACTGCCTCCTCCCAGGTCTTATGGATGCTGAGGTAGGATGTGTTGATGAGACGGCACTTGATGATGTCTGTGAAGTATCTACAGAAATCTTCAAAGGTCATCCTAAGTCAGAAAGGACAGAGCTGGGTTATGCTGCTTTGTTTTCCTGAGCAGCATGGTGCAGGGAGATACTCACAGAGACTGTGGATAGCCACTGATACCAACAAAAGAGGTGGAGACACCTTTCTCCATGCACACAGCAAATAGTTCATTTGTTCAAACAAAATGGTGCTATGCGTTGCAGTGATAGAAGCAAAGCAATTGCTCCTCCTGCATGTATGGCATGTGTGGTACTGATATATGTACCTGGTGAGTTGGTTATGCACAACACACTTCTAACAGGTTTCTAGTGCCCTAGTGAAATGGTTTGGAACCAGTGTGATACTGCGCAGCTTGCAATCCTAGGGTCATGACCAGCCAAAGCTAATATCCATGGGCAAAAGGAGATGCAACTGAAAATCCTATAGCTTGAAAGGCCATTTGCTCTGGTTAGCCACTTGAATGGTAACGACTGAGATGCTACAAGAGATGGGAAGACTGTGAACACTGTCCATGGTTGCAGCCTCAGGAAGGACTCACCAGAATTCACCATCGTCTTCTACTGTCATCCCCATCTTCTCTCTTTCACTTTTGCTCACTTTCTGCCACTCTTCAGAGCTGTGGGAAGAGTGCAGAATCATCACTGTGAGGGCAAGGGGACATCAGCCCTTGGTTTTCCATCCTATCCCATCCCATCCCATCCCATCCCATCCCATCCCATCCCATCCCATCCCATCCCATCCTATCCTATCCTATCCTATCCTATCCTATCCTATCCTATCCTATCCGCAGATGTCATGGCAGTGGTACAGGTTGACTCTTTTGGGTGTTATTTTGGCTGAAGTAAGACTGGGAGTAGAGGGATGACCTACAGCCATCCTTCACAAGAGTGAAATGCTGATGATTTCACCAGAACATCCATCAGAATCTCAATAACGTCTGCAAGCTCACACACCCTCCTGCTGTGTCCTTCCAGGACCAAAAATACATCTACCCAAATGAAACAGTAGATTTAGGACACTGGTTGAAGCAGCATTCCACAACTGCTTATGTGTTATCATATGGGTGTAGATATAACCTCAGGGCTTGCTCTAGGCAACATTTTCCACCAAAAAAAAGTGCTACTGCTGCTTTTCCCACTCACGTGTCACTCCAAGGGCCGTTCCACTCTCGTTCACCCCATGGGTTGCGCATGCGAATCATGTCCAGCTTCTCTGACTTGAAGAAAGACAGCAGGCCATGGCCCAGACGGACCTTCCTCACGTCAGTCACGGCGTATGCATGGCCCTTCACCAGCCCACAGGCCAGGCGGGCCTCCATGTCTGCTGCTGACGTAGCCTGGACAGGAGGACACAAGAAGAAGAGCACCAGTGCTCAGGGACAGAGAAAGCTGCCTCATCAGGAGTATGTGACATTGTATTAGGTACTAGATTCATTCCAGTCTTCACAAGTTGCAAGAGATCTCTGAGCTCCCATGATGTCCCATAATCTTCCTTAAGCAATAATGCTCATCCTATTGGTTATAATGGAAGATTTGAAATGCAGCGTTCGTGAAGATGTTCACATACAGATGCAAAAATGTTTTTTGTTTTTTTCATGAAGTAAATATTCTGATAGTATTCAAAGGCCAGTAGGATGAATCTGCACTCTTGGACATAGCAATGAGTAATAAGGAGGGTTGGGTTGGACTCCAGGATTGAGTTCATAGAATCACAGATTCATTAAGGTTGGAAAAGGCTTATAAGATCGTATAGTCAAGCCATCAACCCATCACCACCATGCGCACTAAACTACATCCCTGTGCAAGTTCTTTTGACATCTATATGAAAATGTATGAACCCTTGGCCACAGTTCACTTGATCTAATTTAGATGCCTCCAACAGTCTTGGATAAACAGCATCCTAAAATGTCTACTCCCATAAAACCATGATCATGCAGGCAACGTTGCTTACTTTGATGGAGCAGCTGATGAGGCCTCCACGGTTGTGCACTTTCAACACACGCTCAAAGAGCAGGTTTCGTTTGGCTTCATCGGTGGTGTAGTCCCCTTCAGTCAGGTCAATAGGTTCAGAGACTCCACCAGTAAAGTCTACCAGAGCATCAGCCGTGTTGCCTCCATCCAGGGCCTCGTAGCATCCTGACAACCTAAAAGAGGGTGATAGGGATGGCACAATAGTACTGACATTTTAAGAGCTCTCAGACACTTCTTGAGATGGCACAGAGAAGGCAGTATTTCAGTGGACAGCAAAAAGAGGGTGAAAAAATCAGATCTGTGCTGTTTGCAAATACTCCTGAAATCCCTGAGATAGGTATTATTTAAATCAAAGTGGAATTGAAGGATATGGTATTTTTGAGGGTAAACTGAGGCAAAGCTTTTTCTTCCAATTCCTTTGTATCTGAGATACATCTTACTCCTCCCCAAGAAAGCTGTTGTTTTGACCAAAATATCTGAGGCTAAAGCAACCTCCAGCTGGAAGTTACAATTCTTGAGTAGACCTTATACCCAGAAGAGAAAAAGAATGATGTTTGGTGTGGGGACCCTGACCACAAATATGCCCCAATAACCTTTGGTCTACTTCCGACCTATAAAACTGTTGCATCCTCAAGAAGAAAGGACCTCAGCTCACATGGAGATTCACACTGCCTCCCTGTTGCAGTGCTACCTCTGATAGTTCTTTAAGCCAAATTCAGAAATAACCATCACCAGCTTCTACACGGCATCAGACATTTGTGGAGCCTGCAGCATTCTGTTACTACAAATATTTTCCACTGGCATAAGCCAACTGATGAATGAACAGAGATGAAAATTGGGGTGTGCAGGTCCTCATTTGCTCTGCATCTGCCCAAGTACCTACTTGGCATAAGCCTTCTCCACCAAGGCACACCAGAACTCATTCTTGGAGTTTGAGTGGCAGTAGATGAGCTGGTTGTGAAGCGTGGGCAGGCGGTCATCTATTACCACATCCAGCCACTGACCAAAACGCCAGAATTGGAAGTGGAAGATCCCTGCATAGCTCTCAGGCTTCTCCGCATTCCACTCCTGCTCCTTCCAGTCTGGGATGACCTGAGTTCAACACAAGAAGGAGACAGAAAGGAGACATGCACTCAGGTTATACCCTTTTTTGCTAGGGTTAATTCTTACATCAGAACTAATGCAGACAATATCAATGACGAGGAAGAACCTGAGAGAGGTGGATTTGCTCATTACAGCCCATTCACGACATATTCTGGGCCTGCCTCTTCCAAGGTAGACTAGATTTGCATGCACTGAAATAGCTCAGACTTCATCCTTCATTGGAGAATGTCTCTATAAATCTCTCACGGCTCTGTTTCTATTATGCCTTCCTTGACCTCATTCTCATAATTCTACCTGGGAAATCTGCTGACATCTACTGTTGTAGAAAGCTTATTGGAACAGAAAGGTCCTTGATCTGAACAGGGATGGCTATTCTTAGGATCAAAGTTTTAGAATTGAATAGATCACTTAGAAAGGATCTATAGAGTTCATCAAGTCCAACTGCCTGAGCACATCAGGGCTAACCAAAAGTTATTATATGTTATTAAGGGCACTATGAAAATGCTTCTTGAACATTGACAAGCACACTCTCATTGATGGCTATTACTATGATTGAATTTTTGTGAACTTTTATGTCAGAAGGGTACTACTGGGATCCCTTTTTAAATCCTTTTGCTTGGTCCCTGTGTGATTGGACTGGTCTAAAAGTGAAGGTTGTATTTGTTTACTGAGTGGTAACAAACAGGGACCATCACTCTGGGTATATCTGCTCTGCCGAAGTAGAAGAAAGTGAGATTATCATCCCCATAGAGTCCCCTTTCATCCCTGCCAAGACCTGCCATAGTCATCCAGCAAGTACAGGAGGGAACGAAGGAAAAAAGAGTCTGAAGTGAAAGAAACTTTAGAGAAGTTAGGAAGTTGAGACAGTGCAGGTTTGGAGTCACAGCCATTAGCACTCTCAGCAGGACAAGGCAAAAAGGGATGGGTCAGTAAAACAGTAAATAAAAACAGTTCATATCCTTCATGCTTGTGGGCACCATCAGATATTTAACTGCTTCCAAAGCATTGTGACCTAAGAGAGGAGATGCTCCAGTGAGCCCATGGGGAAAATTATTAGCATTACGTTTCAGTACACCTGATAGGACAAGAGGTAATGGCTTTAAGTTGCACCAGGTTCAGGTTGGATATTAGGAGAAATTTCTTCTCTGGAAGAGTGGCAATGCATTGGGACAGGCTGCCCAGGGAGGTGGTGGAGTCACCATCCCTGTTCAAGAACTGTGGAGATGTGGCACTGAGGGATGTGGTCAGTGGGCATGGTGCGGAAGGGTTGGTGGCTGGACTTGGGGATCTGGGAGGTCTTTTCCAAACTTAATGATTCATTGCCTGTCCTGCAGAGACAAACAGTAAGTATTGAGTTGGGACAGGACAAGACACAGCTATATTGCTTGGAAAGAGGCTCTTCAGGAAGCCCCAGGTCATGGTGAGACCCCCATATGAGACCGTGGCCCTTTTCCTGCTGCTGGAACTTTGTGCTTTCTTAGGGTTGCCACCACAGAGCTGTAACACTCTCCCTGATCCAGCCCAGGACTCTTATTGTTCCTTAGAATTAAAGACAGTTGAAATATTAATGATGCCATCAGCCCTGTGAGCTCACTGGCACTCTGAGTTGTCCAGATCAATAGAGGCAGAACAGACAGAGCCATGAGAAGAGCCACTTCACGAGGGTTTGATGTTTTCCAGGAGTGCTAATGAAAGATGCCCCAGACTCCCTCTGGGTCACTGCCATGGAAGGTCAGACTGTCAGTCCCCATCGATTCCCTCCTGACTGGCACTCATGCTAATGAATTGTCATAGAGGACCATTGTGCTAATCAACTCACTATTAATGCGAGCTTAAAAATGACTAAGGTATTGATTAGAGACAGCGACTCAGCTTCCAGCTGGCTGGTTTTGAGATCTAGCACTACCACTAATGGTGGCAGGATGTACTGGTCCCCAACCATTCTTTTCTGTCCCTTCATCTGGGTATGGCAACGAAATTATCCTCAGCTACTGAAGGCAGCAAGAGCTGTGGCTGGCCTTCACACACACAGCAGAATCTATGACGAGGGGCTGGTTGTGTTCCAACAGTGTTCCAAGGGGCAAGGAGTCTGATCTCTTCTCAGAAAAGGTTCTGCCCTAGAGGGTGATGGAAATGGATAAGCTCCCAAAGGGCAGTGGGCATGCACTTGAGCTGCTGGAGCTCAGTAAGCGCTTGGACATCGCTCTCAGACACAGAGTCTGGATTTTGGGTGGTGCTGTGTGGAGCCAGGGGTTGGACTTGATGATCCTTGTGAGCCCCTACCAGCTCAGGATATCCTATGACTCTGTGATCTCCAGAGCCCAGCCTCTGCTCAACCTGGCAAACAGTGAGGTGTGAGTTCAAGCATGAGGCTCCTCTTCCCATAGAACTCTCCATGAACTCTCAATTCTTGGCTGACAATGAGCCAGCAGTGTGCCCAGGTGGCCAGGAGAGCCAACAGCATCCTGGCTTGCACCAGCAATAGTGCAGCCAGCAGGAGCAGGAGCTGATTGCCCCCCTGTGCTCAGCTCCGGCATGGCTGCACCTCAAGTGCTGTGTTCAATTCTGTGCCCTTCACTGCAAGAAAGACATCAAGGCCCTGGAGTGTGTCCAGAGAAGGGCAACGGAGCTGTGAAGGGTCTGGAGCACCTTATGGGTCTTATGGGGAGCTGGCATTGTTCAGTCTGGAGAAGAGGAGGCTCAGGGGTGACCTTACTGCCTTCTACAACTGCTTGTAAGGAGGCTGCAGTGAGGTGGGTGTCAGCCTCTGTTCCCAAGTAACAGTGATAGGATGAGATGCAATGGCCTCAAGTTGTGCCAGAGGGGAGATTCAGGTTGGATGTTAGGAAAAACATCTCCAAATGAATGGCCAAGCACTAGCACAGGCTGCCCAGGGAGGTGGTTGAGTCACCATCCCTGGAGGTGTTCAAGAACCATGTAGATGTGGTACTCAGGAACATGATTTAGTGGACCATATTGGTGGTAGGTGGACAGTTGGACTAGATGACCTTAGAGGTCTTTTCCAACCTTAATGATTCCATGATTCTATGATATGGTCATTTTCTGAGGGCATAAGAAAGGCATAAGAAGGACAGTGGTGCCCCTGGGCCAGAGAAGGGCCATCTCCTACACCCACCGGCACAACAGGGGAGAGGTGGCAGTTCCAGGTGCCTATTGGGATGCTGGTCCCAGCACAGTCACTCTTCAAGGCACACAGGAGAACTCTACCTGTGACCTTACCCTGCATATTCCCTAAGGGATTAAGCAGGAGATTAGTGATATAAATGAGATCCACAGCTCTAACCCACCCCCAGGAACCCTCCTCAGATATCTCACCTCTCTTCAGTGGTTACTGGAGAATGTGCCCTTAACCACTCATCTTGGGATTCTGCTGAGTCCTGGACTCAGCTTGGTTGCATTGAGGCAGTGCAAATGACATTTCCCTAAGCTGATGCAGGCCTTTTCTTACTCCAGAGTGGCTAATTAACAGAAAATGCACCTATGACTCTGGAGAAACATCCCTGACTTGAAGGAGGGATGGGTGGGTGCTGATTCCTCCAAGCAGGAGATATTCTGTTGGGAACTTCCCAGCTGAGGACGGGGAAGAGGGAAACCTGCTGTGTCAATCTGCTGAACAAACTAGGACTGAACTTCTCCAGGAGATGGGATGGAGTGGTGTATCTGAAAGCCTTTTCAGGGTATGAAAACTCTGTAGGGATATTTTCAGTGGTTGGCATGAATTGGATCATCTGCCCTGTGGGAGAGAGGAATCTGAGTCCCCCACTCACCTCCCACTCCCAGCTCTGATGGAAAGGTGAGATCCACCCGAGGATCAATTCCTCCATCAGTTTCTTCTCTGCCCAACTTCACACCCCTCCAAACCAGACCAAATACTAAACGCTCCATTTAGCCTTTCACGCTGAGAGAGAAGGAGGTAAATGTTCTGTTTACTTTTTTTTTGCAGAGGAAAAGGTTATCAAAACTACCAGAAATGACTTGAAAATTGGTGGGTTCTGCTTTACTGCATGCAGGACTAGGGCAGCTACCAAACAGGGAATCAAGAAAATATGGACAGCTTTGATCCTTAAGGGGAAACCAGCTGATAAGGCTTTTATTTACTGTGGCATGTCAATACCAAGCAAGGTACCTGCTGCAGGAACTCTAACTGAGCAAACAGCATTGTAGCAATTACATATTATGAGACCTGGCCAGCAAAAACCCTTTTGGAAGTTGGCAGTGACTCCAGTTATGGGATCTGATCTGTTTTGCACTCGGGGACTTTGTTCTGGGATGTATGAAGAGGGTTCTCCTATAGAAAAAGAGACTGTTTTGGGACCCTAGAACTGGGTTTGATCCACCATATGTCCATACTATAGCCAAGCAGGGATGAGTCCCCACTTATTTCTCTTCACTGAATACAGCATGTCTTGGGATATAAGCAATGACATCAACTTCTCCAGCAGTGTCCATGGCATGGCCATATGTGGTTGCTGAACTTTGGCTGCAGGCAAGACTCAAATTTCCCAACTTCTCTCCATCTCTGTTTGACTTTTCCTTTCTCTCTAACACAACTTGTGCATATCATGTTATACACTGTCATTGGGCTAGAGAGGGCATGGTGTCCAGGACCTCCATGGGATCTGGAGAAGAAGCTGGACTCTTTTGGGGATGATCTACACAATCAGTAGGCCATGGGTACCATGCCATCTCATGCTGGTTTCCCATCATTGCCTCCTCCTTACACACCTCAGGAAAACCTCAGACCATACTTTGAGGAATGCACACCATCATTTGGGTGCAAACAATCATAAAAATACTTTTTCAAAGGACATTTCCACCCGTGACTCTCAAGAAGTGTCACTAAAGTACCTTCTGGAGGAGGAAAAGGGGATGTCCAAAGTTAGCAGTTTATCCACTGTCAATAGATGAGACAGGAACAAAACCTCCTGGATGTGGTCTGCAAAGTGCTCTCTATAGATCACAGAATCAAAGAATGGTTTGGGTTGGAAAGGACCTTAGAGATCATCTAGTTCCAAGCACCCTGTCATGGAAAGGAACACCTTCCATCAGACCAGGTTGCTCAACGCCCCATCCAACTTGGCCATGAAGATTTTTTAAGGCCGTAATCATGCACAGATTGCTTTTGCTGCAGGGGACTAGCTGCTGGCTCAGACCTACAGCCTGCTCTGAGCTGCTGGCTCTGCACACAAACGCATGCCTGCTCCAACCCATCTCAGTAACAGAAATACAGGCAGCAAGAGGAAGGCAACATGCTTGAGCACACCTCCCCACATTGACCCCCAGTGTTAAACAGTGAAAGCTGTCAGGAAAAGCAAGGTCCACCCTCCTATTTTTTTGTCCAATGAGTTTGCAATCTGCTGAACACAACATGTCTGAAGGTCCTTCAGCTTCATGGTAAGGTGAGCTTCCATAGGTCTGGTCTTCAGAGACATGGAGCAGTCACAGTCACAGTCACAGTCACATAGGAGTCACAGTAAGTTGCAAGCGCTCAGCATCCTTGCAAGGATCTATCTCAAACAAGCCTCCTGTTCTGGATGGTTGGGATGGAAACTGGAAGGCAGCACTCTCTCCAGGATGCCTCTCCTGTTTGCAGCATGGCAATTTGTTTTTCCATCAGGCATGCCATGGTTGGAAGGGTAAGAGCAGTCAAACGTTTCCAAGCCAGCAAGACTGTGCCAGCCAGGCCTGGTGAATTCCTGAACTCACAAGCAAGCAGAATTATACTCTAGGCAAATAAAGCAGCAAGCACCCATGGCTCATCCTCCCTCTTCCCCTCCATTCAGATTGAGGAAAGCATGTTAAGGGAATGTTTTTCAGGGGTGAGGAGCTCCAGAAGTGCCAAGGTGTTCTCCACCATTTTGTTATGCCATCCTTCAATGAAGAGCCACATAGAAACAACCGAGAACTGAACAAAAGAAAGAAAAACGAAGACAAAGCATAGCTGAGCAAGAAGGACAGAGCAGGAGGGAGTCAGGCCTTAAAAATGATGGAACCCTTCAGCTGAGCAGGTTCAAGGCCATCGGTGAAAGCAAGGAGGAAATACATCACCTTGCGGATCTTGGCTAACTCCACGAGCCGCTCCCCAAATTCTTGGGCATCTGCCTCATTGCACTCCACCTCCTTGGCCCCTGGTTTCTTCCAGAAGATGCCCACTGGTTCCAGCAGCTGCCGGTTCATCAGGTGGGTGAGATCAGGAGTCCAGTGCTGGGAGGTGCCGGTCACCATCACCTTCCCAGATCTCTCCAGTTGGATGTCCCAGCGCAGGAAGCGCAGGTTGTGCTGCTGGATGAAATCCACCCTGTAGACGTGCTCGTTGGGATGCAGCAGTTTCTCACCATCCTGGGGCCTGGCGTTTTTCTGCTGCAGGCTCTGGGCTCTCAGACGCATGCACCGGGTGAGCTGGTCATCATGGATGAAGGGCAGCTTGAGCTCCCCTGCCTCGGCTGCCATCTCCTCCACTGCTCCTCTGCTATGTCCTCAGCAATGTTTGGCTCCCAGACAGGACACGCAGGGGTAAAAATTCTGGTGCACCTTCTCCACGGTCCCAGCGGTGCTAGGCAACCCAGGCCAGTGACGCAAAACACCCTCCAGGGCTTCCTCTTGGTGCCCTCCCATCTCGTTTGCAGATTAGGAACTGATGGTGCTGCTGTGCATGATAATCTATAGGGAAGGGATATCTGATGTCAGCCTCCCTGGCAACCTCCCTGACAACGGCTCCAGCAAGCCAAAGTGCAGCTCGTTATCCCTAAATGAAGGTGCACAGCCAGGGCAACCATCCTGCAGGTGTCGGTGCCAGTGTATTCTCAGAATATTGGTTTGTGGGATCATTCAAGTTGGAAGCAGCTTCTGGAGGAGTCTGCTCCAGCCTTCTGCTTGGACTGGGACTTTATGGTTAAACCACGTTGCCTGGAGGTTTGTCTATCCCAACTCTGAGCACCTCTTTGCATGGAGCACACTGGACCCTAGTATCAGAACATGTTCATGCTGAAGATATTTCTTTTTTTTCATCCCCTTTATATCTCATTTCCCATGCTGCTGTTGAATTTTGTCATTTAATTGTGCTCAAATCTGGCTCTGTCTTGTCTGTACCCTGCCTCCTCCAAACAGCAAAAAGCTCCTCCTTCATCTTCTCCTGGCCACACAAAACCATCTCTCTGATGTCTGTAGACCCTAAATCTGGACAAATCCCAGATGAGGAGTCACAGGTGCCTGTTGGAGGGGAAGAATAATTTATCTTGCCCTGATGGCTGCATTCATGGCAATTTGGCACCACGTGTGGCTGTTCATCTCTACGAAGTTTCATGTTTGACTCACAGCCAGGACCCCATGTCTTCTGCTGGGTGGCACTGCTGGCAGGAAGCCTTAGTGGGCACCAACAGCTCAGCACAGTCTGCTGCCCTCGAATGGACTGGACTGATGTTGGACAAGGTGCTCATGCATGGACTTCCCTTTTACTCAGTGCTTCTGGGAAATGGGGATGTGGTCTGGGCCTTATGTTTGTCTCTTTGGGCCAGGTGAAGGAGCATTTCCAAGATGCAAGCAAGCTCTTCCAGGTGCTGTAGAGATGCTCTGAGTCCAAGTGAGCACAATGAGACTGCTATGCCTAACCTGGGGCTGCTCATTTCCTGAAAACTACTGAGTATGGTTATATCCAGAGCATCTGTGCTGCGTTGGTCAGCTCTCCAGGCAGTGGATGGGATAAAAGAGGATGAATGCTCCCTCTTTGCAGGATGTCTCCAAGAGGCTGTGGATCCCAAACAGAGCTGCCATGTTTAACAATGCACCCCTCTGCCATGCACCATGAAAAGATGGCTAAACCATCATCATGACTTCAGGTGTTCCACGGAAAAGGCCTGACTCCTTCAAGCACGCTGTGCCATCCTTAGGATAGAGCCACTGGTTTGGACTGTCAGAGAGCCCATGGATTTCAGCATTAACTTTTATGTGGCACATTGTATGGAGTTAGGTTGTATGGTGTTATGGTGATTCTATGATTCTATCATTAGGTTCTTTGGTTCTCTCTGTCCTACCTGTGACTCATGCTGGCTTCTGTCACATCACATTTCTGCAGAGAACTTTGAGAGCTCCAGCTGTGTTAAATAAAATCCAGGAAAGAATTTTCTAAAGTATTTTTAAAGGCACTGCTATCACTTGGGCTATGCCACACAACTCAGTGAGCATGATCCCTGGAGGTTTTAATTTGGTCTTCTACAAGAAGTCTCCAAAAAAGACCATCAGAAGACATCAGGAACCCAAGGTGGGTCACTGCACCGGGAACTGCCCTGTACTCACCAGTCTGATATTGCTCCTAAAGACACTATGAGCAGAGTCAAATAAGCTATAGGGCCACACATAGCCCCATTTGAAGGGATTAAAGAGAGGTCTGAGGAAACCAGACCCTTCTTGATGTCCTCTGACCTCTTGCTTTGCTTGTTTGCTAGCTTTTATACACCTTCAGCAACAACTGTCATATCAACTCTTGGGTTTTAAAGCTAAAGATGCCTTCAGGAAACCCTGGAGACCTGGTTACAGATCCAGATTACCTTTTAGGACAAAGTGCTACTGGAAATGACTTAATCCCCTCCATAATCCAATGTCTTTATTTCTTTTCAGTAGAGCTGGACATCTGAGAAGGGCCACAAAACAGAATTTTATAGAGCCAGTCTAAAACCACATAGGGCCAGACAAGACTTAAGATATTAGGAAACTGCTCTCAATTTTCTTCCAGTCCCTTGTTGCTACCCATTTTTTTCTAGGAGCAATGGGAGAGCTGGACCAAGATCCCTGTGCTGATATTTCAGTGATATTAACACCTGCACCAGCATCTTTTAATTCTTCCCAGACTTTAAATCAGAGACATTCTGGTGTCCAATGACAGTTCAGCAGCTTAGTGTTTTGCTGTCTTGCCTGTCCTATCAACTGTTGCTTTTATTGGTGTATGGATGGGTCAGGAGCAGACAATAGCATTGCAGGGTCCTGGGTGTGCAGATGCTGTAATGCCATTGAGCCACCAATAAACATTCTGGGCATGGGGAGAGGACTGCAACTTCAGTTTTTGCTGTAAAACAAACCTTTCTGAAAGACAGAAGGATGCAAGGATGCAGATAAAGAACATAAAGCTCTGAGAGTTAAGGGTATGGAAAATGAGAAGTCACAAACACCTATAGCAAAATTGCCAAGGGAGGAAAAGCAATGCCATTGGTAAACCGAAATAATGAGGTGTCCAAAGAGACCTGGCTTCTGTTTGGTTGACATCTCCCAGGGCAGGGCTGGAGGTGAATGGTGAAGAGGGAGGAGAACTTGCCTTGGGGAGATGACGATGCAGAGGAACAGCTTAAATAACACCTTACACCACGCCTCTAACAACAGCCACAAGCTACAGAAGTAGGAGGAAATGTTATTGCTTAACCAGAAGCCAACAAAACCTACCTTGTTCACATGTGCTGGAAAGACTTGATTTTAAAAGAAAACAAAAGACAAATTCCCATGGTGGAGCTCAGTGTTTATGACCACAACAGTAGAGACTGGACGAACCTCAGCACACAGAGCAAGGAGGGAATACTGCTCTGCTGCAGTAGGGGGCTGTGGGTGAAGCTGCCAACACTACGGGGCTTTGGTGTCTGCCTTTTCACATTAAAATCTAGATAAAGGCACTTGCAACTTGCTGGCCCCTTGTCCTAGACACCTGTACCAGACTGAAGACCACAGATGCACTGGCTTTCATAGGCTTGAATTCTTCTCCTAAGGAGGACATGGTAAAAACGGCCACAGGCTGGCAAAGGATGTGGCACCTCGCACCTCCTGTCCCTTCACACTGCTCAGGCTCTGCCCCCTATTCTACAGATCCTCGGTGCCCTCCTGCTCTGTGACAGTGCAACCACGATGCCCTTGGACCCCAATCTTATGGAAATCCCACTGTGCGGAGCAAACCATCCATGGGACCTGCCAGGGATGCGTGTTTGAGGAACAGTGGCTTGGGAGGCACGCTAATATCCTTAGATCATCCTACTGCCCCTGTGCAAGGTGTCTTATAGCCAAGGTGAGGACACACTGGGCAGCCAGAGAGGTAATACCACGGGAAACAGGGACTTTCAGCACTGCAGTTGAGCATCCTGAACATATATATATATGTATATGGTTATTCTGGAGTGGGGAGGGTCAGATTTGGGATGTGGAAGGACAGAGCAGGGCTTGATTCTTGTGGTTATGGAGAAACTCGCCAAGAGTTTGGCTCAAATGCGATGTGGCTGTAATCACAACAATTCCTCTCAGAGAACATTTTTTTTTTAAGAGAGGTTTTCCACATGAACAGCTTTTCAGGACTGAACCATTTCTGAAGATCCAGCATCTGAGCCAGGCAAACAAAGCACGAGGTGTTGAAGAGAAGCTTACCTTCTGCCACAGGGCCTCGCGGGATGCCAGGGAGGAGCAGGCAGCCACAAACCAGCAGTTCCCAACCTGGCCCTGGTGTAAATCATGGGAACTGATCCCGTCCACAAAGAGATGGGGATCGGCACAGATTTCCTGTGAGACAGGAGAAAATAAACACAGTGAGTGAGGAGGCAGGGAAATACAAAGCAAGGCTACCTGGCAGAGGAAAATCACTTTCTCTGCTCCTCAGGTTCCCTTTAAATCCTACCTGCAGCTTTGTGCTGGCCTGGCTCATCACACTGGTAGCAGGAGGACCTTGTCCTGCCTTATGGTCTCCCCAGGACATGACTACATTGCTGCTGAAGTGATGCCAGATCCGCTCCCTGAAGGATGGCTATTCTGTTCCAGCATCAGCACATCTCTGCTATCATTATCCATGGTGATAATGGTACATTTTCACATCACTACAGCCCTAGTGACCCATCTCCTCCTGTAAGTCTACCCTTTGCCTTTTCTGCAAGCCCTTCAGTTCTGACAAAACTGTTTATCAAGCTTCTCCCTCTCACTTTGCTCTGGGGACCTTGTGATGGAAAGGCATTTGGTGCTGAGAGTATCACAGAATCATAGCATGGCTTGGGTTGAATGCGACCCTAAAGCCCATCCAGATCCTAGGGTCTAACCCAGCCTGGCCTTGGGCATTTCCACAGACACTAAGTGTCTTCATCCAAGAGGCTCACTGTTCTCCAGCAGATGGTGAAATGTTGGTAATCCAAAAGCTTTGTGAAACGTGAAATACTGCAGGTTTTGTTGTTCTTATTTTTTGGGTTTTTTTGGTTTTTTTTTTTGTGGCCTGATCAGTCCAGTTTGGAAGGCTAAGACCAGTTGGAGGCTGAAAGTGAATGGGGCAGAGAAAGAGCTGAAAGAAACTTTTTTGCTTTGCTATTCTATCTAATTTAAAGGAGTGAAAGACAAAGCAGATCTCCTTTCTCTATGCCCCTTAATTTTTCAGGTTATTTACATCCGAAGTAACACATTCCCCAACCTTTGCACATCAGGACTTGCATTGCTTGTTCCTCATGGGGAGGAATTGCTGCTTCATAAGCATACCAGGACAGATGCCCCATCCCTGGGGACATTCCAGGTCAGGCTGGACAGGCCTCTGAGCACCTGATGGAGCTGTAGGACTCCCTGTTTGCTGCAGGCAAGTTGATTAGATGGCCTTTAAGAGTCCCTTCCAGCTCAAACGATTCCCTTGTTCTATGATTTTATGATCTCCCTTTAATCCCACCTAACTCAGCCAGCAGTGCACACCTTATAAACAACATGAGATTCATCTGGATAAAACTGTGTAAATTGGGCAGCGATCAAACCAGCAGGAGAGGGCTGATTCACTCCTGGCTGCCAGTGTTGCAGGAGGTTGGAATAAGCACTAGAGGGAGGCAATCTGACAGCTGCCAACAGCACCTGATCTTTTCAGCATCCCTTAGTGCAGAGAGGGATGGAAGAGGAGCAGTGCTATTTAATAGCAGGATAACAGGGGTTATCCTATTTCACACCATCAAGGAAGCAGCCAAAAGCTTGTAATGCATCTGTCCTGGCTGTCAGTGTGGGGATGATCAGCTCATAGTGGTCCTGCTCTGGGCTCAGAGGCACCATGGCTGAGGACCTTTGCAGTTTTTTCTACCCTTGGGTGAATCCATAGTGCACAAAAATGAACTCACTTGGTTTGGGGTAAGTCAGAAGGTGAAATCATGGAAGCACATTATACTTGGCAGAAATTAGGGTATAGGGTGTTGGGTGATTTCCTCATCACCAAGCAGGTGTCTATGAATTAAAACCGTTTGATTGCTCATTTTAAGACAGGGAAGCCCTGTGTTCTCATCAGAGAAGCAGCCTGTCCTGGTACATAAGAGGAGATCAGTGCATTACTCTCAACTCTCTCAAAACCACAACAGCACCAAGGGTGCCAAGGCTAGAAATGCTCATGTCTGGAAATGCAGAGTCCCTCTGCAAAGCACACATTTCATTTACAGAATCTTAGGATCATAAAGGTTGGAAAAAAACCTCTAAGACCATCTAGTCCAACTGTCCACCTAGCACCAATATTGCCCACTAAACCACGTCCCTAAGTGCCATGTCTCCACAGTTCTTGAACACCTCCAGGAACAGTGACTGCCACCTCTCTGGGCAGCCTGTTCCAATATTCAAACACTCCTTCAAAGCTTTTCCTAAGATCCAACCTTTGACTCAGCTTCTCTTCCCACTGTTGCAGAAGGTCCCTAGGGGCACATTGTTCTCAAAGTCATTCAGGCAGTTCTTCAGATGCTGCAGTAGGCGTTTCCCATTTAGGTGCAAACTTGGACGTGGCATTTCAAGGTGCTTTTGGTCCAGGGCGGTTATGGCTGAGAGCACATCCTTGCTCTATACCCTAGCAGCACATGGATTTTTCAACCTCCTTCCCTAATAATATGCAAAACCTCACAGCAGATTACAGCTAAATTGCAAATCTCCTAGGATCGTGAATGCCCCTAAATGCCACAACCCTCTAGATGTGCCTGGACAGCACTGTGAGCTCTGCACACAACTTGGGCAAGTCCCAAAATATTCAGCAAGACTTGACAGGAGTCCACCCTGAAGGGCAGAGAGAGGCCGCCATGCTGCAGAAGGATAACACAGCATCATCATCCCCAGGATGAAGCTTGGTCCTGGTGGCCTCCCAGTGGACAAACACAGAATCACTCAATGAGTGCAGTTAGAAGGGACTTCCAGAGAGCATCCAACCTGACCCATCTACTCCAAGTAAGATCAGGTGGAGCAGGTCACTCAGGACTGTGGCCAGTTTGGTTTTGAGTATCTTCATGGATAGAAACTCCACAACTGGCAACCTGTGCCAATGCTTAAGCTACCCACAGTGAAAAAGTGTTTTTCTCATGTTTAAATATAATTCTCTATTTTTTCCGTTATTTGTTCAGTGCTTCTTGTCCCATCACTGGGCACCAGTGAGAAGAGTCTGACTTGGTCTTTTTCATTCCCTACCATCCCTATGCACATTCATAGAATCCAATAGGATCACCTCAAGTCCAACCACCAACCTCTGCCTATGGACCACATCCCTCAGTGTAACATCCACCCTTTTCTTGAATACCTCCAGTGATGGTAACTCCACCACTTCCCCGGGCAGCCTTTGCCAGTGCATTACCACTCTTTCCAAGAAGAAAGTTTTCCTAATATTCACACTATTGGAGTCCCTTTGAGCCTTCTTTGCTCAAGGATGAAGAGTCTCACACGTTTTGACCTCCTCTGTTGTGCCACATGCTCCAGACTTTTCAAAATGTTAAGGAAGAAAGGAAGAAAGGAAGAAAGGAAGAAAGGAAGAAAGGAAGAAAGGAAGAAAGGAAGAAAGGAAGAAAGGAAGAAAGGAAGAAAGGAAGAAAGGAAGAAAGGAAGAAAGGAAGAAAGGAAGAAAGGAAGAAAGGAAGAAAGGAAGAAATGAATCTGCTCCTCCTGCAGACAGGTTGAATGAGAAGGGCCTGGAATTTGTATGCACAGGGGAAGGAGCGAAGCAAGAATGCTCTTACTGCAGGAGGTCACAACCTTGGTTTCATTCCATTCATTCAGGATGGCCAACAGGGCCAGTTGGACAAACATTGAATCACCCTCCCAGCACCGTGACCCTGAAAGGAAAGGGCAGCACACAACCACACACATCCACACACTCTGGGGCCTTCTGGGTTCAAACACTGGACATTTCATCCAGCTCAACCCACACACTCTCTTCAGCAAATGCCTAGTTTCTGCTCTTCATCTCATAGCAGATGGCTCCTGAGTCACGACTGCTCTTCATCTGGATATGGGTGCTGGACAACAGGGAATGTGGAAGGGACAACCTAAAGCTATGGCTGCAGGAGATATAGTTTTGATGCACTGCTCTTGACTCCACCTCGTCCATTTTTACCCCTCTTGGCTGAGCTTTTTTCCGTGGTGGTATGGGCTTGCAAGGCTGAGTGCTTGCACTGCCTTTAAATTAAATTCTTCATAACTACAACAATGGACAAGGGAAGAGCCACTGGTGTCATCTCTCTAGACTTCAGAAACGCCTTTCACGTGGTCCCTCACAACATCCTTCTATCCAAATTGGAAAGATATGGATTTGATGGGTTGGCTGTTTGATGGATGAGAAACTGGTTGTGAGATCGCTCCTAGAGAGTAGTGGTCAATGGCTCAAGGTCCAGATGGAGACTGGTGATAAGAGGCATCCCTCAGAGGTCAGTACTGGGATAAATGTTGTTTAGCATCTCCATCAGTGACGTAAACAGTGGGATCGAGTGCCCCCTCAGCAGTTTGCAGATGATACCAAGCTGTGTGGTACAGTCAACCAGATGACCTTTAAAGGTCCCTTCTAACTCAAGTGGTTCTATGATTCCATGATAACAAGAACTTGGCTTGGAGCATCCCTAGGGAACCAAGGCAGTGTTAGAGCTATTTACCCTCCCTAAAATGGGCTGCTGAAATGGCCACTGAACTGCAGGTAATTAACTACGACTTGGAGAAAGCAGGTGCAGATGGTCCCGTGGAAAGATATAGCCTGATAACAAAGGGAGGGGCAAAGTGATTCAAACTTCTCGTGATTCATATCCTGCTTCCTATATTCTTCCTCCTGCAATGGGTGTAGAGCAGAGGTGGACAGCAGTGACAGCAGATGGAGAGGGCTTTGAGGGCCCTGTTGATGAAAGGCTGATGGCAGAGATAGCAGCACTGGCTTATAGGAGTCCAGAATGGGTCTGTGCCAGTTTGCTTCCTATGAGCTTGGATTATTGAAATCCATTAGGAAAAAGAAGACCTGATCATTGCATTTATCTTGTACTTGCTGGTTTAATGTTTCCTCCCACCAAAAAGCATGTGGGCTTTCCCTCTTCTCTCACCTTTAGCACTATTTCCCTCAACAGGCACATTTTCCTTCCAGATGCAATTAAACAAGAAAATATCATCCTTGTCTCCAGCTGGTCCAATTCCACATAGGGCAGCAGGGAGCAAATCACCTTCTAATTGGCTTTATAATTGGCAACTGTCTTATCATAAATGTTCCCCGGTGCAGATTTCTAAGCTTTAGATATGCTGGGGGTCTGGATCATGTCAACCCTGCTGCAGAGAGGGAAAAAAGCTAAGAGGGATAATAACCATGTGAGATGCAACATCTGCTGCATGCCAGGATCAGTTTTAGCTAACAAGATCTTGCAAGGAGCAGACCAGCTTAATTGCATTGCAGAGCTGGGACGCAGGAGACCGGCTCTTTCAGGAACAGTGCTTTCACTCAGACTTGCAATATCAGCAAGATAATCTATTAGCTGCACTTCCCCCTTCCTGAGTGACAGGGAACTGAACGGATCTCATGCTGTGAATGTTCAAGCAGAGCAAACAGTGGTGGCACAGGTGGCACAAAGGTCCCTGTGCTGCTGGTATCTCCACTGGGATGTGATTTCATAAACAGCAGTTAGAGAGTTTGCACCTGAGTGACACAAGGAAGAGGAACGGGGTGGGTTTGGGAACCCATAGGTCTGTGTTTTCATGGGGATTAATGTTTCCCCAGTGGTTCAGCTTCACATGTACCATATGGTAGGTTGTGTTGGCAATATCTGCATCCTGTAAAACTGCTTTGGGGGGTTTTGTATTGCTTCAGCCAGGCATCCCTAATGCTAACCCACCTGACGTACCTCACCCTGTATGTATTTGCATCTGTTATCAGCTCCCACCACACAAAGGCAGTGGGATACTCCACCCACAGTGAGCAGGACTTGTAAAAAGAAGCATCACAAAAATACACTCCCACCAACATCATGACTCTGTTTGTGTACCTCTGTACCACACCGCAGCATTTGTTTTGGCACCAGAAATGGCGTGGGTAGTTTCAAACAAGATCCAAAGGTCAATTTGCAGGCTTAGCCCTGATGTTTGCTTTTCTCAGTATCCGAAATACAAACGCAAAGAGATCTCTGTTGAAGCAACCAGACAGGGAGAGATGCAACACACTGCAGGAGCACTGCACCATCCCAGGAGCAGATGAGGTAGAGAATTAAAGAGTAATTATAGCTGGAAAAGACCTCTAAGACTATCAAGTCCAACCCATGCCCACCATGTCCGCTAACCATGACTCTCAGTGCCACATCTCCATGGTTCTTGAACACCTCCAGGGACGGTGACACCACCACCACCTCCCTGGCAGTCTGTGCCAATGCATTACCACTCTTTCAGAGGATAAACTTTTCCTAATATCCAACCTGAACCTCCCCTAGTGCAGCTTAAGGCCATTCCCTCTCATCCTCTCGTTGTTACCTGGGATCAGAGGCCAACCCCACCTCACCACAACCTCCTTTCAGAGAGTTGCAGAGGGCAATAAGGTTTCCCCTGAGCCTCCTCTTCTCCAGACTAAACAATCCCAGAGTCCAGAAGGAAGTATAGAACAGGAAGGAGGCTGAAACAAGTGCAGAATCCTCTGATTTGCTGTTCTCAGTGCTCCCACCCTTACTTCATAGTGATGTGCTCTTGGAAAGCCTCATCATTACTCAGCCCAGGGCTTCTTCGGTCTCCACCCAGCCAAGATCAAAGCAAAGGACATGATATCCCCACTTTCAGCATTTCCATGCTTGCAGACACTGTCTAACAGTGAATTGGTTCGGTGTACCTGATAGTAGATCAGATCTGCAGATTTCAGCTCCCAAGCAGGAAGGGACCTGCTACCAGGCACCTACTGATAAACCAGGGAGTGGGATGTACAGAGCAGTGAGACGATATGCTCTCAGTAACCCTGGCCAGAGGCAGAAACCTCTTGGCCCCTATTGGTTCCAAGTGCCAGAGTAGTCCAGCCACCACAAAGGCCATCATTCCAAGTGGAAAAATGCCACTTGGCTTCTTCACGCACCTGAGTCAGCCTGACCTTTACACATGCACACAACCATGGCACTGGGAAGCAAGAGATATGATGCTGAGCAGACCCAACAGCTTTCAGGGATGGCTCCACCTGGATCTCCTTCCCTCTAGGGGTAGGCATGAGCTCAAGGGAGTTACACCAGAAATGAGGAGGAGAAACAAAGTCCCCTGTCTGCTTTAACTTTCACACCCTAAGAAGGACACGTCCTTCTGATTCAACTCAGTGCTACTGCCCAACTTCTCCCCATTTCCCCCATAGTCCATCACGCCCTTCAGCTTTCCTACAGACCTCCATTAGGACAGCACTAAGATCAGCACTAAAGGTCAGGAAAAGCCCTGGCTTAGCAACATCTTGGGTTTAAAATCCATCCACACTCCAGAGCTCATCTCCTCATCGTGGCACACTGCTCCCTTCTGTTACACCAGTACATGCTGTGGGGTCAAACCTCAGCCAGCCTTGAAACCATGTGCAGACCAACCCATGGTTGGGGAGCTTCTCAGTCATGTTGGCACAAATGGACCATGAACCAGATGGATGAGCACGAGTGATGGGGATGGCCACAGCAAGCATCTTTTTGAGCCCTTGGTTCCCATCAGGAACATGGAGATGGGAAGAGAAGACCCTTTTCAAGCAATCTTTGCTGTGAGAAATCATATAATTTTGGGAAGAACAGTTCAAAAACACCCACTTGTTCCACAGCTATTGTGAATCTCGGAGTGAGCTGGTGAATCTATGAGCTCAGCTGCACAGTTTCTGCTTCCAAGGGCCATCATTTGGGTTTGGCACACATGCCTGCCCAACACTGCCCTGCCTGAATCCTAATTCCTGTGTTGCACTGAAAGTCAATCTTCTAAAACACAATTTAGAAACCCAAATCACGCCTTTTATTATTATTAATTATCTTAAGAGTCAAGAAATGGAAAAAGAGAGCACAAAGCTGCAAAGGAAAATTATCTCCACCCTCTGCAATGCATGTCAAAACATCTTAGATAGTTTCCAGCAGGGATACTTCTCACATCTGCTTAAGCAACACTATACCAGGGCTAGGATCTGCCCCTAAGTTTGTGGTTGTACTGTATTTATAACACAGCAGCACCTTGATTCAAGACCAGCACTTCACCCCACCACAGACCCAATTAATCCCTGTTTGTGCATTGGTGACAAAGAGGTTATCATGAGTTCAAGCTATTTAAAGAAGTGACTTCCAGCCCACACCTATTCTGGTTATTCATACTCTGGGCGTAGCTTTGCAAACACAGAAACACACTTTATGAGAAAGCCAACATCAAGAAATGTGGACACGTGAGCTTCTGTAACATGAGATGGGAGATGGAACATGGATGGGAGAAAATCATTCAAAAATTCAAGCAACAAGAAAAGGTGCATTCCTACTGCTGGCAAGAGAAGGAAGCAGAGAGGAGTTTGTCAGCAGTGTGGGCTCAAATCACATCATAAGCATCCAGCATTGGCTGGTGCTGGCTGGACCCTCCAAGGGGAATTTCAACAAACAGAACGAAACCCATATTTAATAACCAAAGTGACCCAACAGGGATCTTCCTGAAGCAGTCTCAGGTCATGGAGCTAGAAGTGTTCACAGAGCTGCTAAACCCAAGCAAGTTTCATCTCTCCTCAACAGCATCCTTGTTTCCTATGGTGATTTCTTCCATGCAGCATTCCCAGACAAGACTTTGAAGCCTTTAATACATGCCCAGTTTACTGCCAGTTTAGTGAGAGATGCAATGATGTACGTACATCATCCATAGCTCCAAGATGGGAAGATGCACAAGCCCTCCCAGGGATAGGTGAGTCTCCATACAAACTCACAACATGGTTTGCATATTGTGTATACATGGTTAGACTTCTAGCTGGTTTCTCAGATTATGAAGCACTCTATTTACATGTTCCATGATTATTTCTTACATAACTACAGTGGTGCTATTTGCACCAGGACACTCAAGCTTCAAGCATTCACAAACACTGCTTATTAAGATAGTTTGTTCACCCTTCTCTTCTTGAAGGGGAACCGGGAGGAATGCATCACCAAATGGTGGCTTCTTACTAAAGATCCAGAAGATACTGGTTGCTTTGCTTGAGAAGATACTGGTTGCTTTGCTTGGTCACCCCTTCCAAGCTGCAGCCTCTTGTGCTGGTCAACATTGCTGGACCAGCTGTCATTCCAAGGTGTGATGCTTCATCTCTGTTTTCTTCTTGTGATGTCTGTGTGAGTCTCCACCAGCCTCAAAGGGAGGAGAAATGGCAAGCTTCCTCTGCCCCAAAGAGATGGCTGAAGCCCTAATCCCTTTTAGGGCACCTGGAAAGCCAAGGACAAGACGGGAGGAAGCCAGAGCCCATTTCTATACAGAAGGATAGTCCAAAAAGGGACCCATTTGTGGATTTTGAGAGATGAGCATCCAGGTGAGGGTGTGAACAGGTCAGCATCTCACATAGCTTGGCACCCTGCTTGGAGCTGGTGAGTTCAGCTACCTGTGCTCTGCTTTAGGTCACTAAAGCCTGCATAAACACTGCAGCCACTGTATTTCCTCAATGATGCTTGTCATCCCCTCCCAACGTCTGTGCTAAATTATGTATATCAGAGGAGAAACAGTACCACTCCACTTACTGTTGAATTACGTTGGGGTTTTATTTTAAAAAGGGACAACTTGGGGAATTTAATACTCCATACAACTCAATCAGACAGAGTCAGTCCCTTGGCAGCAAGGAAAGGACAAGCCCTTGCCTTGGGGCATTGACAAAGACGGATGCTGGCTGCATTTTTTCACCCCTGGTCAACTTGTTGATGCTTTTGAATCTGACTGGAACCCAGGGCATGCTGAGCAAGGCAAGATGGAAAGATGATGGAGAGAGGGTTCATACCCGCTTCCCTACAGGCATAGGCATCCCTCTGCTCAGGGTAATCATAAATCTACCACATATTTAAAGGAGAAAGAAATGGAGAAGCAGCATTTCCCCAGTGCACACAAGATATGAGCGGTGCATGCTAAAGCTTTGCCAATTCTTACACACACATACAAATTCAAATCCACAGGTGAGGACTGGTCCTTAGAACAAGTGATCCGGAGCTGTGGTTTATTTTCCCCTCCTGGAAATGCTTTAAATAAAACTGGCTGGTGCTTAGAGGAAGTGTCTCTAGTTTAATTCAATGGGAAGTTAATTCAAGGAAATCCCGTGACCACTTGTCGTGCAGAAATTCAGCCGATGCATTGACTGCAGTTCCCTCTGGCTTTAGACTCAGCAGACCAAGGAAATGGCTCCTCTGCTCCAGCTGCAGGGTTCCATCCTCCACCCATGCTTCCCCTTATTTGTTTCTTTCTTTAACCACTTATCACAGCAACCAATGTCAGCCCTCAGTTTTACCATGCCTAGTGTTTCATTTTCCTTCTTCAAGAGGCAGCACCATGCCTAACCAAGCTCCTTTGCAAGGGCTTTGGTGCCAGCAGAACCCAGAGACGGAGTCCCATGAAATCCCATTTTCTCCCAAGACTAAAAAAATCAAAGCTGCATTGCTCATCTTGGTCCTCAGGAGCTCATGTGGGTCAGGTTGGATATTAGGAACAATTTCTTCTTGGAAAGAGTGGTGAGGCATTGGCACAGGCTGCCCAGGGAGGTGGTGGGGTCACTGTCCCTGGAGGTGCTCAAGAACCATGGAGATGTGGCACTGAGGGATGTGGTCAGTGGGCATGGTGGGGGTGGTCTTAGGGATCTCACCAGCAGTGCTTGCACAGAGATTAAAGGCTTGGCTTCACCCAGAGCACAAGCTCCCTGTACCTGCCCCACACCCTAACCCTCCTGAACCCTACAGCCCAATCTGCAAAGGTTTTACACCATTCCCTTCCACTTTCCTCAGAGAGGGCAGCAGATGCCCTTGGCTCCTTTCTGTGATACTCTTTGCTCCCACTGTCCTCCATTACAGACTCAGCTACGATAATTTCTAGACATAGACACATGGCTGCATTAAAATGTAAGCCATAAATCTGATCTGCTGATTTTAGCACTGGTTTTGCATTTTTGGCTGTGTCCTTCTGAGGCTGAAGATGGAGCAGACTCCCTGGCTGCTTTCTTATTGAACACTGCCCATGCCAGGCAGCTTAGTCTGATGCTAAGAGGCAAAACATGTGTGTGTCACCACGGGGCCACAACCCTGGAAGGATCTGGTGAAATCTGCTGGGACAGATCCAGGGTCAGCATCCAGCTCAGGGAGAACTGAGAGCTCTTGAAACAATCATAAATAATAACAAAAATTATCTCATCCTTCCTGGACTGGGAATAGGTAAACAGTGCTGACTTAAGGCTTAAAAACAAGATAAACTCAGAAACTGCATTGCAAGGTGATCAATCCCCTTACTGGCAAGGAGCAACCAAATTGGCAGCCAGCTCCAGGCTTCAGAGAGCACAGCAGATAAATGAACAGGTGAGCAGCTCATAAATTCCTAAGTGCAGAAATGCAAAAGTCTGGAAGGACTCTGACTCTGTAATGGATAGCAGAGAGGCTGCGGACTCCCATTTAGAAGAGATGGTTCATCCATTGGTAATGCTATTCACAGGCATCCCTAGCCTCCTATGGACAGGACCAAAGCCTATGGATGGACCATAAAGTTGCCCAGGGAGGTGGTGGAACCACTGACTCTGGAGGTGTTTAAGAGAAGGGTAGATGGTGCACTGAGTGACATGGCCTAGAGATTTGGCACCCCAAGTTCTAAGAGCTCTAAGAGTAAAGCTCCAGAAGATTTTAGCCTCTGGATCCCCATTATCATCACCCTTGTGCTTTTGCCATCTTCCCAGCCTGTGTTGTACGCTGGGGAAAAGACCTTTTAATGCAGAAACTTGCGGGCAGGCAAGAGCCGGTCCTGCTTTTAGTGAATTAGTTCATTGACTCCTTTTTCATTCCAAGAAAACCCCGCAGGGATGGATTGTATAACCCTCACTCAGCAAGGGAAAGGAGATAAGTGCTTCATCATGCAAGGAAAAAGGGATCGGAGAGATACTCTCATCTCTTGCAGTGTCCCCTCCTCATCCAAAGACACTGAATTTAGGAGAAAATGGAAATAGGACAAAATCCCTACGGACAAGTCAGTCTAGATATATGTCAGAGAAGTGGCTGCTGAAAAATGGTATTCCCCAGTTCTTAAAACAAAATAGCTATCGTATGGCTGGAAACAAAAAATATAAATAAAAAGGGCTATGAAAGAAAGCATCTCTCCTCAGTGCCAAAGCAGGGTTGAAAATGCCCCAGTCCTCCAGCTGGAAGACCTCCTTCTGCCCACAGCCCTTCTTAAAATGTCTGGCCTTTCTTTTTCCAAAGAAAACTACGCCAGCTCAGAGCTTCTCCCTTCCAAACATCTTTCATAGAATCACAGAATCACAAGATTGGAAAGGACCTACAAAATCATCCGACCGTCCTCCCACTAACATTGCAACCACAAGCCACTAAACCATATCTCATAGCTCCTCATCCAGACTTTCACCCAGATAGCATTGCCACTTAGCAAGAACCTATCTTTGCACTGTTCAATCAGGGTCAAACTCCCTCGAGAATTCCTGCAGAGAGAATTTGGTGCTTGAGAGCAAACTACGAAGAGCTAAAAAAATATATCCTGATAACAGGGATGGAGAGCAGGACTCTTCCCCTGAAAACAGGATGGTGCAGGCTTCATCCAAGACAGTTCCTATAGTTGTTGCAACCTGCAGGCTTGAGCTCACAGCGCAAAGGTGCAGCAGCACCATGACTATTCATGACCTAAGTCTTCCATCTGGTCTAATTTACTTCCCATAGGGCACAGTGATGACCTGGTGACCAGCCAGAAAGTCTCAGCAGCAGATAGAATGAGTCCAGGTCCTGAGCCAACAAGCGGTCCTCTTTGAAACAGGGAGAAAAGACATCCTTGCTAAGGCCAGGAGGAACTAATGAGCCTAATTTAACCCCATATCAATCTCATGGCATCTCCAGTAGCAGTCTGTACACAAGACCTGTGTTTTGAGACAGTGATTTTAGGAGTGGTGAGCTGTTTTCCAGCAGGGTAGACAAGCCTCTTCCTCTCCAGACCATGAATGGTGTTCCCAAGGAATGGGATGGGATAGGATAGGATAGGATAGGGGAATTGAATGGAGTGGAATAGAGTAGAGTAGTTCAGTTGGAAGGGATCTTCAAAGATCATCAGGTTCAACTGCCTGACCACTTCACAACTAACCAAAAAGTTGGGCTTTAACCAAGTGCCTCCTGAATATAAACAGGCATGGGGCATCAACCACCATTCTGGAAGCCTGTTCCAGTGTCTGATCACACTTACAGTAAAGAAATATTTCCTGACATCCAGTCTGATCCTCCCCTGGCAGAGTTTCATGCTGTTCCCTTATACTCTGTCATCCAGATCACTGATACAAACACTGAACAGGACTGGTCCTAGAACTGAGCCCTGAGGACCACATGAGGAAGTGGCTACCAGCCAGATGTCACCCCGCTGACTATGATCCTTTGAGCTCAACCATTGAGTCAGTTCATCATCCAGTGTAGTGTGACCTCATTTATTGCACAGTTGGACAATTTGTCCAGAAGGATGCTGCAAAAGTCTAAATAAAATCCAGAAAAATTACATCCATTGCTTTCCTTATTTCAGCCCTAATTTCTGCCTCCCAGCCTGCATGTCTGCCAGCCTCTTCCCAGTACCATCTCTCCTCATTTATCCAGCCCCTAAAATCCTGGATTATCTCACCTAATGCACAGACTATTTCTTCTTCACACTGCTATTTCTTTGCTGCACCACAGCATCTGTATCTCCAATGGAACCTGCAAAACTCAGAGTTTGAGGATCAAGCACCATGTGCCCCATTACACAGATCTCTTTTGCCTTCATACAGCAGCAGACAGAGGGAGAAGGAGCTTCAAGCACTCAGCCCAAAACACCAAGTTTAATCCCTGATGCAAACGCCAAGCTTTGCTGCCAGAAAGAACCCCTAATGCTGGCCAAGCCAGCTCCAGAATCTGATTTGGCTCAGCAACAAAACAGTCTCATTTTTGAATGGCTACACAAAACAACAGCTCTTCAAGGCCCACTTCCTGGTATGGCTTCCCTCTCTCTGACACACTCCAGCAATTAGCCTTCTGGCTCAGCTGTGCTGGAAGATGAAGTCATCCAGAGAGCAGCCACCAGAGCTAAAGCCCAGCATGAGGGCTTGTCCAGCTGCTACATCTGCAAAAAGCTGGCTTCCAAAGGAGATCTGGAGGCCAGGAGAGCAGGGAGGGAGGGAAGATGCTCTGGGAAAAAACAAGGCTGAGACCATTACAGAAAACACTGCAGCACCAGATGTGGGAGGTTATCTCAAGTTGCCCAAGATGGGTTATTCACCAACTGCTCCAGGAAGGCCTCCCCTTCTCCCATCAAACAAGAGGGAGAGTGGTGCAGAGATTGTTTTTTCTGGCCACTGCAGGTTCTGGGAGTAAGTGGAGGAGTAGAAAGGATGAAGCAGTTCCAGTTGAGGCGCTGAAACAAGTTGCCCAGAAATTTGTGTGTGTCCCATCCCTGGAAACACCCAGGGTCAGGCTGGATGGGCTCTGAGCACCTGATGGATCTGTGGGTGTCCCTCTTCGCTGCAGGGGAGTTGGACCAGATGGCCTTTAAGGGTCCCTTCCAACTCAAAAGATTCTATGCTTCTAGATATGGGAAGGGAAAGAAGATACTTGCACACACAAAGAATGGGAATGAGACCCTGCTAGAGCTAATTCCCACCACCCCAGTGAGCTCAGTGCAGCTACTTCTCACACACCAGTGAAGAGCTTAGCTCCTACATATCACTTCCCCACACAGATGGTAAGCAACACCCTTTCTGTGAAAGCAAACAGCTGTTGTAACATCCAACGCTTCTTATTTCCACTCTCCACCCACCCTGTTTCCACAGCAGAGCCCAGGGCATGGTGTACTCTTGAGCCTTATCACACAGCCTGAGCTGAAACTCTCCCAAACAAATCATGGCCATGGCCCTGAGAGATAGCAGAGGTGCGTGCACAGCATCCCCTGCCTGCAGAGAGCATCCCAAGGTCTTGTGGACTGCATTTCTGGGTCAGGAAGCCCTCAAAGGAGTGCTTGCTGAGAGCTGGGAGTGTCACTTTGCTTGTTTTCTAAATGGGGATTGATGATGGTTGAGCTTGATGATTTTAGTGGCCATTTCCAACCTTAATGATTGGAATGTAAGGAAAGGGTTGCTGACTGTCACAGAAAAAAAGATGTTGGCGGGACAAAGGGAACAAAATGTGCACACAGTACTTTGCACAAACCTCAAGGAGGAGCCCAGGACAGAGCAGAAGGAATCACACAGAGAGAAATGAGATCTCCTTCTTCAAGGGCCTGCTGGGATGCTGGGCTCAGCCACACAAAAGGAGCCTGTTCAGCACCGACCCTCCCATCACACAGAGCCCTTTTATTCACCCCACGGACTGCCCTCACAGGGACAGACACAGCTCTGTTCTACACTCCCCTCTCCCTCCAGCATTTTGGCCACATGAAGTGCTGAGGGAATGGAGGACAGCAGTGCCCAACACCAGCAGAACCTCTCTGGGCGCAGGGAGGGGCAGGGGCTGCTGCAGCTGCTGAGCAGTTCACCAGTATCATAGAATCACAGACTTGAGTTGGAAGGAGCCACTAAAGGCCATCTGGTCCATCTCTCTTGCAATGAACAGGGACACCACAGCTCCATCAGGTGCTCAGACTCCCATCCAGCCTGACTTTGGGTGTCTCCAGGGATGGACATCTATCACACTTCTGGGCAACCCTTGCCAGTGCTTCACCATCCTCATGGTAAAAACCTTTTTTTTCACATCCGGTCTGAATCTCCCCTCTTTTTAGTTTGAAACCATCTCCCTGTGTCCTATCACAACAGATCCTGCTAAAGAGTCTGACCCGTTCATACAGCCCCAATGAAAGGCTGCTATCAGGTCTCCCTGGAGCTCTCTCTTCTCCAGGCTGCACAGCCCCAGCTCTCTCAGCCTGCCCTCATTGGAGAGGATGGTTCCATCCTTTGGATCACTTTTGTGGCCCTGCTCTGTATGCACTCCAACAACTCCATGTCTCTGGTCATGGTTGCAGATTGGACCCAGCACCTCTACACTCAGCCCCCAAAGCCCACCTCTTCAAAAACCCCCGAACACCTTTCCTGCTCATAGATTATTTTCTTTTTCATTTGCAAATGCATAAGCGAGGAAATACAGCTATCTCTTTGCTCTACTAGATCCACCAGACTTAAGAATATGATCCAGCAATCAGGTTGCAACACATCTCTCTGACTTATGCACAAAGAAACAGAGTCATGGAGAAACCTCCAGTGGGCTCCTGGGCCCACTCCTCAGTGCAGCAGGTCTCCTTATATTCACAGAGGTTCATGATGCTGATAAACCTTTCCAGGGAGAGGATAGCTTGTCTGGGACTTAGTGTTGCAGTTGGTAAAGCACTGGGCATTTTGGGGTTTCCTGAGAGATGGGGTGGTGGAAAGCAGCATTAAGAGGCAAGGGAATGGGCACACTTACTTTTGGCCTCTTCCACTGAATGCCCTGGATCCTTGACTTGTAGAAGAGTGAGTCATCATTGGCAGGGAAAAGAGGGTCCTCAAAGAGCTGCTTTTTCCTCAGGCATTCCTTCTTCAGGGCAGCGTAGCGCTGGTTCTCATAGGGCTTCACTGAGGAAAACATCCTTTCCTACTGACTCTGGGGGGACAGAAAAAGCAGGAGTGAGATGGGTAGGGTATGGCTATGGATACCCCACCCTCCTCTGCAACACCTGGACCCAAAAGTCACGGCTAGAAGCCATGGAGACCAAAAAGGCATGGCTGGAGGACACCCCCTAGCTTCTGCCCAAGCCTTCCCCCAGTTTTGACGGGTCTGAGTTACTGCACACTTTTTGGGTCCTTTAGAGTACCTGTGGCTCCCTCTCCTATAAGGATTAAGCCACACCACAAGGTATCAGCACGCTCCAGTTTAAACAGGCAGGAAAAAGCCTGTATCTGAATGAGGAGATGGGTGATTCCTCTAAACTAACTGATTGCCTGGACTCATGTCTCTGAATTCCCCCAGGGTTGGATGAACACCACTCAAACAGGCACAGAAGGAGATGACAGCCTGACTTACAGTGAATTCATAACCTGTTAGGGGTTTTCCTGAGGAAAACTGAAGCCTGAAGAGCTGAAGGATGAGAAGATGCCCCCACGTTAGCTGTATGTGAGCAGCTTTTATGGTCTACTGCAGAGCAATGGGGCACCCTGGGTGGTGCCTACACAGAGCAGGTTCTCAGCCCACTGTCATACAGAGGGAACTTTGTCATGGTTAATATTAAACATTTCAAATCCTGGATGCCCCATTTAAAGCAGGAAACATTCCTCAGTCGTCTTGAGGTGATGATCATTTATCTGCTCAGAAGGCAGCAATGAGTGCAGGCCATCCCCAGAGGGCCAGGGTTTCGAGAAGCACCTTCTGCTCAAAATTACATACACACACACTTCATGGTTTCATCAGAGAAGCCAGTTCATCAGTAGGCTTGATCAGATCTGTTTTTAATTAAAAAAAGACCTCTTGGCAGCACGCCCTGTGTTTTCAGATTAATTATTCTGTCTTGACAAGCTTCTAGCTTCTAGGGTAGAGATGTGAATTTAGGAATCCAGCAATCAGCAGAAAACCACTGTCCAGATGATTCTGAGAGAAAGCAGCACCTCGTCAAGGACCCTCATTGCTTGGTCACTGGGTACCAATCCTTTTGCTTTGGTTCTCATCCCTCCATCCCATAGGAAGAATTCTTTCACCTCAAACAGAAGGGAAGGGGGAACCTCCTGCAGTTTTCCTCTCTACTAAACCATAGCCTCTCTTCTACAGCTACTTCCCTAAAAGTACCCCAGATTTAAATATTCATGCATCATTTTTCTCTCTCCCCAAAATAGGGCATCCTGTTGATTCTGTTGATCATTACTGAGCCTGATGGAGTTGCAGGTATCCCTATTTACTTCAGTGGAGTTGATGACATTTAAGGTCCCTTCCAACTCAAACAACTCTATGATTCAGCAGAATATACATCCAGCAGAATATACATCCAGCAAGCTGGCCAAACTCACTGATCCCAGCGAGATGTATAAATACTATATCCCTATTGTGGTTAATGAATATCCACAGATATGAGAAGGAAGTTGCAGGAAGAGCTGACTGGAAGCAGAAAATATGTGAACATCCATAGTCCCAGGGACTGTACGATCGCTTACGTGATCATACACCCATGTCAGAGTGGTTTCACTTTCCTCACTGATGAATTAAGTTCTCTTAATTCAGTAGGTATTGGAGAGACAAATCGATGCCCTTGCTGAGAGTATCATCCAACCAACTGACCTTCCTCTCGCCTGGGTGAGATGAAAACACTTCACTCCTGCAAAGCACAGGTTTTAATTGCTGGCATTTATCAGCTTGATTAGGAGCACAAGTGCTTATCAGCCAAGGCCTGATTGAAGCCAAAATAACCCACTTGTTGTTAGCTCCACAGGTCTCCCTGCTGCTGAGGTCTGGTTGCTAAAGCAGCTTGTGAGGTACTTTGTCACCCACATTTCTCCAGCATGCCTTGTGTCTCCCAGCATGGGATAATTATGCAAAAGGGTGATTAGGCCCTTACTTAAATGAGATCTAAATTCCAAGAGAAGCACTGTCCTGGATAGACTTCATAGGACAGTCTGGATGTGGCTCTGGGCAGCCTGGTCTGGCGGTTGGTGGCCCTGCACGCAGCAGAGGGGTTGAAACTAGATGATCATTGTGGTCCTTTACAACCCAGGCCATCCTATGATTCTATAACTGGGGCAATAGGTTGACATATCTTCACTGGGAAACCATTGGTACTGTGTGGTCAACAGCTCACTCACCCCAAGTCCTTCCTCTGCAGGCACAGTGTTCAGTGATGATCCTGCAGGACTATGGATTTGGAATTGTATAGTTTCTAATGCTTTATCTAATGATACAAAGGCAGGGGGAGAAGGATTCTGCTATAGCAGATATAAGATGAACTATTCAAAGACACGAAATACGTGTCTTTATAGAGGGGAAAGGATGTATCCACGAGATGCTGTGCAGAAAGAACTTGTGAGAGTTAGGAATAGAGCCTGGAGGGGAGGAGAAGTCTTGTGACTTTTGAAAAGCCATGCTCAAGTTAAGGCAGAAGTTATGGCTTTGATGCAGGAGATGCCAGCCACCACTCCACTGCCTGTCCTGTGGCCAAGGGCTGGCATCTGGGTGCTCATTCATAAGATTACTGCTCTGCAATCACAGCTTGGAGCTGCTTTTTCCAATGACCTTTGCAATGTTTACCTTGTGATGCCCTGGGCAGTGCCCATCCTGATGAGAATGGGTCAAAAGTTCTCTCAGCCAAGCTCATCAGCCTTCCTGTGGCCCAAATCTGCCTGTGGGGGTGACTCCTTGCATGCTATCCCACACCAGGGTGACTGTCACCCTTGGCCAAGAGGATGGAAATGGTTAGTCAGGATGGATGGGGCTCTGGGCAGCCTGGTCTGATGCCTGATTTAGTGGCTGGCAACACTGCCCATGGAAGGGGGGCTGGAACTTGATGATTTTTGAGGTCCATTCCAACCCAAGCCATTCTATGATTCTATGAAATAGGACTGAGTTGCAAAGAAAAAGCCAAGCTAAAGGAGAAAGGAAAATGCTCAGGACCCTTTTTTTTTTCTTTTTTTTTTTTTTTTAATTGCAAAATAATTGAAAGGGAGGGCTGGGGGAAATGTTTTTGGGGCAGTGTTAAAAATCATTACTCTCTTTAATTTAGAATCATAGAATCATAGAATCACCAAGGTTGGAAAAGACCTAAGAGATCATCCAGTCCAACCGTCCACCTATTCCCAATAGCTCCCACTAAACCATGTCCCTCAACACAACATCCAGCCTTTAACTGCATTTGCAGCATTTCATGCTTACCAGGCTGAACTTCAGATCTGCCACATTAAAATGCTGAAGGACTGCCTGAGCACCCTTTGCCTCCTTGCACAAAGCTAGCATGCTCACGGAGCAAGGAAAGCAGACATCGTTAACAAAACCCCACACACGTATTTGTGCATGGGTAAGAAATGAAACCCGTGCTTCCAACCCCCTTTGCAGAGCTGAAATGGAACAGAGATCTGAGCCTGACCTCAGTTCAGCCACCAAGCAGTTAAGCAAGAAGCTGTTTGCTGGGGAGGGAGCCAGATGCATGACTCAGGGCTGCTGTGGACTCCCCCTTCCAGCTCCTGCCAGCTGGTTGTGATCCCAGCTCCAAGCACTGCAACAGAATAACTATTGAAAGTGTCTGCACCGGCCAGGACCAAATGTCTGCTGATGTATTCCTTCCTTTCTCACAAATCACTTCCTTTCCTATCCTTCCAGCTTGCAGGCTTTGCCAGCAAAGGCTCACCTATCTCAGGGCTGCACCCTGGCCAGGGAGCAAAGGGCTCTTTGCTTGGAGATCCTACAGTTTTTATTTGTCTGGAGACATGTCAGACCAAACAATTTGTCCTTACAGGGTGCGATCTATGTTCTCACTGAGCAGGAGACACCCTTAGTATCACACTGCAATGTGGCACAGGTCAAGGAGAAGACGAGGTGGGGACCAGGCATGGGACTCACAAAGCCCCAACCAGGTGCAGTCATGAGGAAAATTTACAACCTACAAACCACAACCCTCAATGGCAGAATATTCAGAGTACTCAGAGCAGACAGGCTCTGTCCAAAAATTTTGTTTAACTTGTCTTTTCCAGCCTTCTCATGTGCTTCTTTAGGAAGAGAGGTAATAGCCTTCAGTTGCACTAGGGCAGGTTCAGGTTGGGTATTAGGAAACATTTATTCTCTGAAAAAGGGGTAACACATTGGGGCAGGCTGTAGAGGGAGGTGGTGGGGTCAACCATCCCTGGAGGTGTTCAGGAAACGTGGAGATGTGGCACAGTGGGACGTGGTCAGTGGGCATGGTGGGATGGGTTGGGGTTGGACTTGGGGATGTGGGAGGTCTTTTCCAGCCTTAATGCCTCCATGATTCTGTGGACACTGGGAATTGCTCTTCCAGCTATTGACACAGAAGTCCTGCCCTGCAGGGGAAATGCTGCCAACACAAGAACAGCTTTGTGCACTCTTTTTTCACAATCTGGGAAAGAAGCAGCCAAACCACAAATCCCTTTCTACACAGAACATGAGATAAGTGCTCCACACACGTCTACAAACAAAAAAACTTCAAGATGCAGGCTATAAAGTGACACTCTCATTTAAGGGCCATTGGGACCAGCAGCACAGTTGGCAGCAGGTTTGAACTGCGTTCCCAAAGCTCTTTCCCATTCCCATGGGTGCATCCACCGTTGATTTGCTTGGACACAAAGTGGCATGGCCTGGAGCCAACAGCACCGCAGAGCATCCTGCGTGCATCAGCAGCATCCACAAGGACTGAGAGGTGAAGCCAGGTTGGTGAATATCCGAAAACAAGACATCATTTCTTCACAAATTGACTGCGGTTAACCAGGGATTTAATTCCTCTGGGAAGCTGTAGGTTCTTCATACCCAGATGTTTGGGAGCAGTTGGATGTTTTTCTAAGTAGCTGCTTTACACAAAGTGCAAATTACCGAGCATTTACAGCAGTCTCTTATTGAAAGAAAACCATCAAAAAGCAGAGGACTGAATGCATCTCTCTGGTTTTTACCTTTCTGTTAATGTGACATCCCCAGAACATCACCTGTTCATTGCTTAAGAAATGTGTAGACGTGGCACTTAGGGATGTGGTTGAGTGGGCACGGTGGGGATGGGTTGATGGTTGGACCTGATGATCTTCGAGGTCTTTTCCAATCTTAATGATTCTAATAGACCCAGAGGGTCAGCAGAAGCTTCCTGCGTCACCCCACTCTCCCCTAGTGCATGGGACCACGTTACCACCAGGTAAATAACATGGGCAAGGAAACACAAAAGCACAGCTCACAGACTTGCAAGTCAAAAGAGCTCCTAAAGGTGCCTGCATACCAAGTGGGCAAACCAATGGGTTTACATGGAGACGTGGAATTCAGGTTGTGCTTGGAGTCAGCACGTCTGGGTATCCCTGGATGCCTGTTTGCAGGGAAACAGACAGGGTACAAACGTCAGGAGTTCCCTTTTGCTTGGATAACTCACAGGGAGTGCCACCAAGCTGGGAGCTCCTCGTTCCTTGCAGACGTGAGTCACCATTTGCAAACAGGCGACGATGTCACTGCAGGAGAAAAGGGCAACACTGCACTGGCCAACACCCTGATAACACTGTCTCAGCAGCTGGATGTAAAAACACATTTCCTGGTGGCTGTCTAGGTTATGAGTAGAGCTCATTCCTCATCTTCTGCTTGCTGAGCTGCTGTGGTCAAGATCTGCCTGACCAGAGCGCTGCACACAACATGAGTTTGTGGGCTGCCAGGGCAAACCTTCTGCTCAGCATTAAGTCCAGGCAGGAGCAGGATGTCTGTCTGAAGGCATCCTGGCACAGAGTAAATCTGGTGGCTGCAAATGGAAGAGGCTGGAGAGCTGCACGACTAACAGGGATGATTGTGGAAGCAAAACAAGAGAAGATGGCACAAGGACAGATCCAAAAGCAGAGGGAGGTTAATATGCCACCAGGCTGCCAGCTTCACATGAGGTTGGAAAAGACTGCTAAGATCAAGTCCAACCATCAACCATCACCACCCTGCTCACTGGTCATGTCCCTCAGTGCCACATCATGAAGACAGAAGTAGAAGATATTCCCTGCTTGGCATTCAGCTCTTCCCAAACTCTTGGTTGGTGAGAACAGAGAAGTTCTGTTTGGGATACCCCAAAAAGTCAACATGTCCCAAACTTTACCACAGCAGATGCACATCATATTCAGGTTGGATATTAGGAAAAATTTCTTCTCTGACAAAGTAGTAATGCATTGGCACAGGCTGCCCAGGGAGGTGGTGGAGTCACCAACCCTGGAGGTGTTCAACAACCACGGAGATGTGGCACTGAGGGACATGGCCAGTGAGCAAGGAGGGGATGGTTGATGGTTGGACTTGATCTTAGCAGTCTTTTCCAACCTTAATGGTTGATGATTCCACCTGGTAATACCTCAACAGGGTTTAAAAACCCTGGATAAATCTCCAGATTAGGGTTTAAAACCCTTGCAGATCGGCAGAGATTGTAGGACAAGAAATGAAAAGTGAACTAATGAGCCTTGCAAATGCCCAACTCCTGGAGATATCCATCACCCTTCTAACCCTCCATGCCCCAGCCCTGTAGCTGTGGCTCTGATTAATGATTATAGCGAGCACTACGTAATGGCTGGTTACAACAAGAAGGGAAAGGTCACATCCAAGCACACCCACGAATCCTTGGGCTTCCTAGCAAAACCCTACTGATGGCAGATAGCTTCTGCAGGGCTCCACCAGATTTACATAGGGCAGCCCCAAAATGAGATGGGGTAGCTTAGGGAGGTAGGAGGCTGGTCTCATACAGCAAGGTTGTGCTTTCAAACATGCTCTGAATAGAGCAGGGTTTCAGACACTGGAGAAACTGCCTAGGAATAGCAGAGTCATGCACGCAGAATCCAGTCACCTCCACCTGTGGTTGTTCATTCACACGGGCCATCCTTAACCCAAGAGGACTCAACTGCCATCACCCCCCATGTGCACGGTGTTGAACACCTGCTTTATCAGACTACAGGAGCACCGTGCCCTTCTCAGCATCGTTCTGGATAAAATACAAATAAGTCAAGAGAAGAATGTCGTCTTTGTAGGACTAGCCTGAACTGATTTCTATTATTTATTCAGGGCTCTTAATTGAATGTCTGGACCAGCTGCTTTTAAACCTAGTCACACTGACTCCACTGGAAGCCTTACACCACAACAATATGTTCACACTGAATTTCTTGCCAGCTGGACAGAAACCTTATGGTCTGAAGACCGACCCACACCTCCATTATGTATACAGGGAGAAGGACAGAGAAGTCAGGAGGTATTGCTTGAGACAGTGCAGACAGCCTTTTGCTTGGGCATTACGGGTCTCGGAGACGCTTCATTAAGAGGTTTTGGGAAATTCATTCAGAAAGCTCATTATTAAGCACAGATAAAATGCAGCACGTCTCCATGCAAATGTGCTGCCTCCAATTCCTACTGCAGCTTCTGGGATAATTAAAGCAATTGAACTTCAAAAGATGCAGAGACGCGTGCCTGAGAAGCTGAAGAGATAACGGGGCTGCAGCTACTCTACAGGAGGCAGAATGGAGGCAATTGGATGCTACAAGATCAACGCGGGCAAAGAGGCATAGGGGTAAAGCTCCTGCTGTCTCATTTTGAGCTTTCCAAGTCACATTTCTGCCTTAATTCTGCAACACCTTAGCAAACCTTTCTTCCCTCTCTCCTTAATTTCACCAGCCCCAGTTTTCTCTAATATAGAGGAAAGATTTTGCAGTGCTGCTCTTGAACACAAAAGGCTACAGACTTTTACCAACAAGGCCTGAACTCTTGCTGCCCAGGGAAGATGGATACAGCTCATGGTGCTGAGCACCATGGATTACACTCATCTCCCTTTTGAGCATTTCCCCTCCTGAGTAACAAGAGGTCCAAGGGAGAAATCCCATAGGCCAACATACAGCCCTACAGTTGGATGGTCAAAGCTAACCAGCATCACGTGAGCTGCTGCTCATCGTGATCAAGAAACATGCAGATGTGGCACTGAGGGACACAGTTTGGTGGGCATGGTGGGGATGAGTTGATGGTTGGATTTGGGGACCTTAGAGGTCTTTTCCAACTATAACAATTCTATGATTCCATTCTATGATTCAATGACTGACACAATATCACAGCATCGTGGTGCTTTCTGGGCAGGGACAGGCTGTGTCCTGTGTTCATGGCCTTTGGTTCTTTGTCCATTGCAGAAACATTCAGGGAGGAACAGATCCATTTTAAAAGGCACGGTGACCTCCAGAAAATACAGGGCATCTCCATGTAGATACCCCTGGTCACTGCAGAAAAGCTGGACTAGATGACCTTTAAAAGCCCCTTCCAACTCCAATGATTCTATGCACCAATACTATTGGACTTTTGGTAGGGATTCATACCCATGGCAGCACCCACCTTCCTTTGCTTTTGCTTCCCAGCCATTCTATAACACAATCAACCCCCAGGATCCCAGGATACGACCTTGAACTACCAGAGAGGCTCCCCAGCTCGAGCTGACCCAACACCATGCCACAACTACAAACAGGGAGACCAAACCACTGCTGCAAGTCCAACTTCATGTGCAGGGCTGCAACCCCAATCCTTTGCTCCTGCCAGAACATCCACACTGGTGGACATCCCCCACAGGCTGAACCTACAGACAGCACCACCAGGAGGGATCCCACATGGGTAGGAAAGAAAGCAGCCATCCTCCCAGCTCTGAAGATTTCTTCTGGGCGAGGATTTCTTAAGGCCCTTAACCAATGCCTCTGCAACAGCTGCTTGCAAATGGAGGGTTTGCAGCTGCATCTTTTATCTGTGCACGGCTTCCCTTTGCTTTCACTCCCTTAATCAGCCCAAAGCAATCCTGGCAGCATGCACACGTGCTCAGACTAGTGGCAGGACCTGCTCTGCAAGGTTGGGGAGCAGCTGAGTGTGCAAAGACTTGGTGGGAAGCTCTGCTTGCCAGGGTGTGGCTTGCAAGCAATAAAAAAAAAGCAAAGAAACAACAACCCAAAGGAACAACAAAACAAGCAAACCCTGAGCAACTAATCAGCATGCTTCCTTCTTTTCTATATGAGCTTGGGACAGCTGGGAAGGGATGTAGGCTAGCTAACAAGAGCTGCCTGCATGCTACACCAAAAAAGCATAGAAATGGGCAGGTCTTCTTGCTGCAGGGATGTGTTTTCTCCCCCACTGAACCCACTCTGCGATTTAACTGGAGATACAAAGAAAAAGAGCAGTAAAAGCACAAGAGGGGGAAGGCATCTTGCTTCACGTGCAGAGCTGCAGCTTTGCCCTTTTTCCCTGTAATTTTGTCCCCGTGCTGGAAACTGCACAGCTCTGGGCTGCTGCAGCCATCTCAGGTCAGTTATTGTCAGATAAACCTCAAAGCAAGAAAATATTGCAGAATAAACCTCAGAGCTGTAAAGCAGAGCTGCAGTCAGGGAGAAGATCTGCCCCACCACCTCTGCTGCAATGGGGCAGAGTGAGGATGGTCGCAGCGCTTTGCAAGCCCTCAAGCTGCTGCTGCCGCTTCACCTGTAGGTCTGGTTGGAAATTTCCCTTGCTCATAACAATTTAATCTTGCACAAGTAAAAACCCTTAAATGTTTGTTCGCTGCTGATGCACGCTGCCACATTTCCTGGTTGTGGGCAGCATTAAAACTTCCAGACTGGTTGAAACTGCAGGATACGAGCGAGCAGAAACGACGCAGGAAATGAAGAGCAGAAGGATGAAAATCATTCCTTTAACCCCAAGGGCAAACTAAGGCACAAGGAGTGTTGTCAGGGTGTTGGTTGCTTTTTTTTTTTTTTAATGTGCTGGAGTGTTTTAAGGTTAAATGTGTCAAAGCACCGCTGAATTGGGCCATCGCCTGTGGAGCACATGAAAGCTGCCCACGGGATGTGCAGGAGGAGGGGAGCTGGGTTCAGCCACCCCATAGGGCTGGATCAGGCCCAGAGGAGATGGTCTGCTGACCTACAGGGCACTGCAGAGCTATCATCTGTCGTAGCCTTGGAGCACGAGGATCTGCAATGCTGGCTGCAAAGGAATACTCTGTGAAGAAAGGCAAGAGCTGCTGAAGTCTGCTCTGTCCCAGAGTACAAAGGAGAATGGGGCTTTTTCATAGGATCACAGAATCACTGAGGTTGGAAAAGTACTCTAATATCCCAAGTCCAACCCCAACCCACCCCACCATGCCCACTGACCACATCCCTCAGTGCCACATCTCCACGGTCCTTGAATACCTCCAGGGACAGCAACTCCACCACCTCCCTGAGCAGCCTGTGCCAATGCATCACCACTCTTTCGGAGACGAAATTTTTCCTAACATCCAACCCAAACCTCCCTGGTGTAACCTGAAGCCATTACCTCTCATGTTATTATTTCCTAGAGAGGATCAAAACATCGGACATCAGGGGGAAATTCTTTACCCAGAGAGTGGTGAGGGACTGGAACAGCTGCCCAGAGAGGTTGTGGAAGCCCCGTCCCTGGAAGCGTTCAAGGCCAGGTTGGATGGGGCCCTGGGCAGCCTGGTTTAGCATTAAACGTGGAGGTTGGTGGCCCTGCATGTGGCAGAGGGGTTGGAGATTCATGATCCTTGAGGTCCCTTCCAACCCTGGCCATTCTGTGATTCTGTGATTAACTCAGACACCGTTTCCATTGATGCCTCCAGGAGCTACCCATACATACTTCTCAATCTGACACCAATAACCTTTGAGTTATCCCCCCAGGGTACAAAGGGGAGTCATGGAATCAAAAGGCTTGGAAAAGACCTCCAAGATCACCACGGCCAACCATGCCTGCTAATCAAGTCCCTAAGAGCAGGAAAGGGTTAATGCTGCAGCTCAGCGGGTGCAATCAAAGCAGCCCCAGCAAAGGGAATGGGGCTGCGTCCATTTTTTGGAGTGAGCTCAGCCCTTTCTCCCTGGGTAATCAGGTGGAAGTGAGCAGAGCTGGAGTAAGCACCACAATCTCATCACGCAGCCATGGTTCCACCCATGGGGACATGGGATGGGATAGGAAGTGGAGGAGAACTGTCTGGACCTGAATATGAAGCAGGTCAATGAAAACCCACTGCTGAACCACAGATGAAGACACCAGCAAATAAATTCTTTCCATGAGCATCCCATCACACCACTGGCTCCCTGCAGGCTGAAACCTGAACAAAGGTGGGGAAGAGAAATGGGAACAAACCATAGAGACTTGTGAGGAGGAGGAGGGACTGTATACGATCACAGAATTGTGGAATGGCAGAGGTTGGAGGAACCTCTGGGTCCATCTGGCCCATCCTTGCCCCAGCAGGAACACCCAGAGCATCACCAGGATGCTCACCCAGCCCTTACTGCATTGTTCTCATTCCCCACACACCAGCCTGCTTGGACCAAGTCAGGAAAGGGATTTTGGCACCTCTGAACCAGCCGAAAATGTCTGGTAATGATTCTATAAGTATGAACAGATTTATAGAATGAACCCATTCTTAGCATCATCATCATACCCCAGCACAAACACTGTCTAAATCTCCTCTCGGGATCAGATCCAAAGCCTTCTTAAAGCATCAATGCTTTGTTATTAATCTGTGCAGCAACAGGGCATGGCAGAGCTGGATTTATTTCTTCCTTTTTTGTTGCTTTTTTTTTTGAGGTATAATCAAAGACAACATTTATCTCAGGGATACAGCTGAGCTTCACCACGTCTGCTCTGCACCCACTTCGGGGGGGGGGGGGGGATGCCAACATGGCCCTTCACAAAGGAGACACCAGCACACAGACTGGAGATCATTACCTCCTACCAGCCCCAAATCCTCCTTATCCCAGAGCCACGCAGCACCTTAGAAGACAAATCTGCCCAAATTCATGCTCTTCCCAATGGGATGAAGCTGCAAAGCCTCTAGGGAAGTCCCTGCACCTGCTGCAAGCTGAGTCCATCCCAACCCCATTCCATGGTCCCACCACCTTACCTCTTCCGTACCCTCATCCCATCAGAAACCTTGGGGAAGGGGCTTTCTAGGGGGCAATCCCAAGAGGTGGGGAAGATAGGAGCAGCTCTTCCCTTGTCCCACCACCTTAATTCTTCCATAACCCAATGGGGAAGGGGTTCCCTGGAGGATGATCCCAAGGGATGAAGGCGAGCAGGGAGATGAGAGCAGCCCACAAAGCGCCGTCCTGGCTGGATGCAGCGAGAAACCGAGCTGTAGGATTTAACAGCATCCCTCTATCCCTGCAAACAGTGCCCTGCTCTCATCTCCTCTTGCTGTCTGCCAGCTCTCCCCAGCACCCAGGCAGCAGCATAATGGGAATTGGCAATAATTAATTGATAATATATACGTGGCAATAAACCCAAGTGCTGTGCGTGCATCCCAGGCTCAGCTGGCAGTGACCAGCGCAGGAGGCGAGGGGTGCAGGCACAGAGACACTCCTGATGGGACGCCCAATTGAAAAGCACCAGGCTGGTGTTTTCAGCTCTGAAATAACATTTTCAGGGCAGCAAAAAAACGGGGAGAAAGAGGTAGTGCCTCCTGTCACAGGGACAAGGGAAAGCCAGGCTCACATCCCTGCTTGGGAACCTGCAGAAACATCGCTTTCCTCCCTGCGTCACCCTGAGGACAGGAGCTCTCTATCTCACTTTAACTTTCTAAAAGCCATTGGGTTTGTCCCAAAAATTCAGAACAAAGAAGAACTCTGAAACCTCCCAGCTTTCCCCTTCCATGCTCTGTGGCTGATGCTGCTCTCCACGAGGCCTCGCTGCCGAAAGTTTCACTTCAGCTCAGCTGCACTGGGAGCAGCTGAAGGGTTTTAACCATTCAGGGTCTGATTTGCACAACCCCAATCTGCAGCATCCCCAAAATCTCAGCCTCTTCTTTGAGCCAAGGGCAGCACCGTGTTTAAAGCAAAGCAGTGCAGGGGTGTGCATGCATTTCCTTACCCCTTTCCCCCTCCCCCTCCCCCCCCATTAAAACCTTTCTTCACCCCTCACCATGCAGTTGTCCCCCCTTACACCGTCCCCAAAGCCACAAGTGCCCCGAGCATCCCAAAGGAAACGGTGCCATCCCAAATGGGATAGCTTCATCCTAAAGGGAGCGAGGTATCCCGAAAGGCTGCGGTCCCTCCCTCCCCGGGCACAACACGCAGTCACAGCCTCGGGGTTGAAGAAAAAGCCAGGGAGAAACCCTTCCATCGGTCATCCCGGGGTTTTCTCGGTACCTTCGAGCTGCCGGAGCTCCGATATCCCACCGCTCCGCTGCAGCCGCTCCCGGAGCTCCGATGCCCGCAGCGCTCCGGCCCCAAGCGCCGCCCCGACGGGGAGGGCAGCGCCGCGCCTGCGTGGGGCCGGGAGATGGGAACGGAGGTGGAGGTGGAGAGGGATACCCGGGATATAGGGGGCTGGGTTGGGAGATGAGAGTGATGGCAGTCGGTCGGAGGAAGAGTGCATCCGGCGGTGGTTCAGGGGTTGCGCTGGAAGTGGGGAATGGAAGTGGTCCAGGGTGGGAAAGGTGGGAATTGAGGGCGTTGGGGATTGGGAGATAAGGAGATGGGAATTGGGGTGGGAGTTAGGGAGCTGGGAGTGGATAGCAATAGGGGTGTGAGAGTGGGTATTATGAATCTATGGGTGAGAAGTGGGGGCCTGGATTGGGAACTGGGTGACTCCCAGTTGGGAGCTGGGGGGATGGGAATTGAGGTGGGAGTTAGGGGGCTGGGAGTAACAGTAGGGGTGTAGAAGTGGATATTATGGGTGTAGAGGTGAGAAGTGGGGGTCTGGATTGGAAACTGGGGGGATGGGAGTGGGAATTTGGATTGGGAACTGGGGGGATGGGAGTGGGAATTTGGGAGCTGGGAGGTGAGAACCGGGGGTTGAGGTGGGAATTGTGGGGCTGGGAGCAGCAGTTGGGGTCTGGGAGTAGATATGAGTCTCAGGGGGAGCCAAGGGGTTTGGAGTAGGAACTGGGAAGCTGAGGGGGGTGGGAATTGGGGGAATCAGGGTGGGAGCTGAGAGGTGAGGATTGGGGGGATGGGGGTGCAATTGGAGGTCTGGGGAAGAGAACTGGAGATGGGAGTTGGGAGAATTGGATAGGAACTGGGGGGCTGGGAGTATCAATTTGGGGGCTGGGAGTGGATACTGGGAGTTGGCGGGTGAGAATTGGGGGCTGAGTGTGGGAATTCAGAAGAAGTAAGGTGGGAATTGGAGGTCTGGGGGTGAGAACTGGGACTTGGGGACTTTGGTGGCTGGAGGTGGGAATTGGGGGACTAGACATGGGAATTGGGGGACAAGGAATAGGAATTGGGGATGGAATTGGGTAATTTGAGAGCTAGGAGTGGGAATTGGGGGTGTAGAGGTGGGAATTAGGTGAATTAGGGGAATTGGAATTCCAATGGGCACTGAATTTGGGAAGTAGGGGGGTAGGGGTGGGAATTGGGGGAAATTGTGATGAGAATTTGGGGGATGGAGGTGGCACCAGGCACTGACACCAGCCTCTAGCTTCTCAGTGCCTTAGAGGGAGAAGTACCTGTGGAGGGAGAGCAATCAGGGTGCAAGATTTGGATAGGAATCTTCCCAAAAGAGCTGCATTTTTCAGAACCCAAATCCATTCCCTTTCTCTGGTTTGCAAAAGGGAAACATGAAGCATGCAGGTGCTTGGCCCATGTGCAATGGGGCTGGGGTGGCACGGTGGAAAACGCGTGCTCTCGCCATGCAAATATGCCTAAAAATGGGCTTTTGTTCCGTAACTTTTGTCACATGTTCAACTCATGCACTATTTGTGTTGGGGCTATTTTAGTTCGTTTGCCAGAGTATCGTTCCAGGAATGCAATATTTTTCCCTGGCAGCAAAAGCCTTTGTTCATGTTTTCCTCCTCCTTGTGTGTTTTCCTCTCTGCTCGCAGGCCTGGGGGCTGCTGTGGTCTGGTTGTACTCAAAACCAGGTCAGTGCAATGACCCCATTCCATGTTTTTTTCTTTTTTCTTTTTTTTTTTTTTTCCACTCACCCCAATAAAAATATACAACAGAAAAAAAAAATAGGGGGGAGGAGGAAATCATATTAGGAACCCATGATGGACAACTCCAGCAGCAAAAGTCAAAGAACAAAACAAATAGAAAAGGTGAAATCTTTTTGTTTGTGAAGGTTTTTATGAGGGAAGGAGGAAAGGAGGACAGACCCTATGCAGATCTCCAACCCCAAGCCTCAAATCTTCAGTAATGGCCCCAAAAACAGGGCAGGGAAGGAAGCTCATTCTAGTTTATGTGCTTTAATCGGCATCCATCAATGTTAATTGATTGATGACACTCCAGTAATCATGTTAATACCTCGGTATTAATTAGTGATGAATGATAAACACATCGTTCATCCCAACAGCGCACATATCTGCTGCCCTGTTGCCTTCTGTAGTCTTCCGTAGTGGCAATAGAAGCAAAGAGACATTTTTATCTGTTTGATGCCAAATGGAATCATAGGATGGTTTGGGTTGGTTGTTGGGGTTCTAAGGTTTAGGTTAAGGGGTCATTGGGTTGGGGACAAGCTGGGGTCAAGGATATGGGGAGAGGGGCATTTATGGGAGTTTATCACTCCCAGTGGGGACAGGGGATACTGCAGTGGACAAAGGGAAGGGATGAAAAAGCAGCAGAAAAATAAAGAAATAAGAAACAAGTCAGCAACTGGAGCCTGATGTTATTCTAAATTATGTGCATATAATTGATACCAACATGCGGTGGCTCCTCATTGGGATGCATGAGGCTGTGGTGATGAGCGACATGAAGGGTGGGCAAGGGGGGAGGATGAAATACTGAGGCTTTAAGACCGGATCTTATAAATAAAGTTGGAATAAAGGAAAAAATGTGCCATAAATAAAGTAGAAATAAGGAAAAAAACAAAGTGTTGGCAAATTGTGATTCTTTCCTCATGCGTGTCCCCACTGCGGGAGCCTGGTGAGGGTGAGCAGAGCTTCTGCTCTGCATCTTTTTGAAGATGCCAGCCAAGGAACCCAACCGATGAACCCAACTGATGTATCATAGAATCATAGAATGGCCTGGGTTGAAAAGGAGCACAGTGATCATCTAGTTTCAACCCCCCTGCTACATGCAGGGTCACCAACCAACCATCAGACCAGGTTGTACCCAACCGATGAACCCAACGTTGTACCCAACCGTTGAATCCAACCCAGTTCCTCTGGCTGTGCTTGAACTGAACGGCATTTTTCTGACTTTTACAAAGTCGCTCGGCCCTGTTAAAGCCTCTGGAATACCAGTAATGTATTCTCTCCTTTTCCTCTCCACATGATTGCAGCATAATCTCCTCCTCACTTGATTTATTTAAGCGGGCCTTCAGATGCTCCAGTAATGGGAGTCATTTAGGTCCCTCTGCAGATATGTATTTATTTATTGCTGTTCATTTAAGCTGCAGAGCCAGTTGGCAGGAGAGAGGCAAGGCTGGGGTCACAAGGATGTTAAATTATTTGCTGTCAAAAATAGCTGGTAGAGGAAGTTAAATTCAGCAAGGTCGTTCAAGGTCATGGCCAATTGCTGGTGGGAGGAGAAGGGCATTAATTAGCTGCTTTATTTATGGGGGTCATTGTGACCAGTTGGTAACAAAGGGAAGTGACAGGAGCTCCTCCTGGTTTTGGCAGAAGCAACTCCTGAGTGAGAAGCCAAATTGCTGTCCTTGACCATGATGGGGGAGGTTTGGGCTATAATTCAGTGATGTGTCTCCCATGAAGATGTGCTCAGTAGAGTTCAAAGGGCAGGTGAGTATTTTGGTCACTCACACAGACAGCTCCTTGCCCAGGATTCTGTCACCTCTTTTGGTAGCCAGTCCAGCTGCTGTGTATCCTTTCTGTTAAATCTTGTGTTTTAGTGGAACTTCACCAACATCTTCGTCCAGAAGTTAGACCTTGAGATGCCTTTTCTCTTAGAATCATTAAATCATCAAAAAGAACTCTAAGAACAACTCTAACCATCAACCCATCCTCACCAAGTCCAATAACCACATCCCTCAGTGCCACATCTCCACAGTTCTGGAACACCTCCACAGATGGTGACTCCACCACCTCCCTGGGCAGCCTGCGCCAATGTGTTACCACTCTTTCGGAGAATAAATGTTTCCTAATATCCAATTTGAACCTCCCCTGGTGCAACTTGAGGCCATCACCTCTTCTCCTATCGCCGTTCTCTGGGAGCAGAAGCCAATTCCCACCTTGCTGCAACCTCCTTATGGGCAGTTTTAAACACAGCACTGGAGGTGTGGCCTCACCAATGCCAAGTACAGAGGGACGATCAGCTCCTGCTCCTGCTGGCTGTGCTATTGCTGATACAAGCTAGGATGCTATGGGACCTATTGGCCACCAGGGCAGACTGCTGGCTCATGCTCAGACACCTGTGAACCAACACCTCCAGATCCTTTTCCTCCACCCAGCTTTCAGCCACTCTGTTCCATGTCTGTAGCATTGCCTGATGTTGTTGTGGCCAAAGTGCAGGACCTGCACATTTGCTCTTGTTGAATTTCATCCCACTGGCCTCAGCCCAGTGATCTAGCCTAGTTTAAGAGCTCTGATAAAGATCAGAATTCTCTTCGCTTTCCATTTTCTCCCATCATATATAAACTAAGGTAGGAAAAGCAGCTACTAAAGTAGGTAGACGTGCCCAGGAGTGACTGGGGGCCAACCAGCCTTGTGGGTTGTTGCGTGGCCTTGCACAGGGAAGCATCTCTACCAAAATAGCCATGTTTTAATGACAAGCAATGCTTGTCGAGAAGAGTCCTTCCCATCCAAAGATCCCTATCAAAAAACATTTTGTCACCAAAAGCCCATTTTTTCTCCCCTATTCTTTCTGCATAAAATGAAAGCTGGATATCGTAACACACGGAAACCCTTGCTGAAAGCCACTCTGCTTCACTGCTGAGCACACTGGCTGTGGTTCCTGGATGTGGCAGAGTGGATGCATCTGGCTGGCAAACAGCTCATGCTAATTGATAGCTCTGCTGGGAAATCCATACCGTTAAGTTCTGCACTTAATTGTCTGTATCTGCGCTTCCTTCTCCACAGTCACAAATCAAGGAGCTTCGCAGCGGGCCGCCTGGTGTTCAGCAAGATAAAAGCCAGACAGCAAGAAGCTTGCTTGCAAAGGGATGGAAGCATGAAGTTGTGATTGATCTGAAAGAGTGGCAATGCACTGGCACAAGCATCTGGGACAATCTGCATGTGTGGGGATGAAATGAGGGCAAGTGCCCCAGCTGAACCCCAGCTCAATGGAACTCCCAGTCATAGAATCATGGAATCGTCGAATGGCCTGGGTTGAAAAGGACCACAATGCTCATCCAGTTCCAACCCCCTGCTATGTGCAGGATCACCAACCAGCAGCCCAGGCTGCCCAGAGCCACATCCAGCCTGGCCTTGAATGCCTGCAGGGATGGGACATCCACAACCTCCTTGGGCAACCTGTTCCAGTGCCTCATCACCCTCCATGTGAGGCTCACTGAGGAGGGATGCTTCTTTGCACCCGTGTCCCTGCTGTACACCACCTCGTATAAAAGAGAGATAACGACTCTGACCTCCAGGCTCCTCATGTTCCCAAAGAGATCCAAATTGTTTCCAAAACTCTTCTGGTGTATCAGAGTCAGGCTGGGGTCAGTCAGCAATGAAGCCAATGCCTTGGTACATCAAGCTCCCACCTTGCCAGGGCTCCTCATGGCACAAGCAGCAGGGCTGTGGCTCTGGGAAGCCGATGCCACCTCCTGGCCACAAACCTGCAGGACTTGGGTCACCTAGCTGCAATAAGACCTTAAAGCTCTCTGCAACTCCCTGAAAGGAAGCTGTAGTGAGGTGTGAGTTGATCTCCTCTTTCTGGTAAGAGCAATAAGATGAGAGGTAATGGACTCAAGTTGTGCCAGGGAAGGTTCAAGTTGGATATTAGGAAACATTTATTTTCAGAAAGAGTGGTGATGCATTGGCACAGGCTGCCCAGGGATGTGGTGGAGTCACCATCCATGGAGGTGTTCAAGAACCATGGAGATGTGGCACTGAGGGATGTGGTCAGTGGGCATGGTGGGATGGTTGGACTTGATGTTCTCGGTCATGTTTTCCAACCTTAATGATTCTATGACTTTAAGACACCAGGGCTCAGCTGCTTTGGATGCAGCCCTGCGTGAAGCAGACCAGCATTGCAGGAGCAGTTCAGGAGATGAATTTTATTTTTCTTTGGGGTTTTCCACCAGACAGTTTGGAAAACAACAGGTTGCCAGCCAGCCCACGTTCCTTGGAGCAGAGAAGAAGGAAAGGAGCAAACAGCACCACTGACTTCTCAGCTGCTTTTTATTTCTGGCAGATCAGGAGCAGCCTGCACAAATGCTGACTCCAAACAGTCCTGCCAAGAGCTCTTTAGGCAATTTTTTCTGCTGATTCTCCACCTTGGAGACATAAAAAAACCCACAAGGGTTGTGTGGTTTTTGTGTAGGCTTTTTTTGCCCTCTTCCACCATCCCTGCTTTCAGCTCTCATCAAACATCTGAGGATCACAGATGTCTGATTTCCAGTGCCCAAGAGCATCCATGAGGGATGATGGAGATAGAGCCACTGGGCTCAGCGATAGGATGAGAGGTAATGGACTCATGTTGCACCACGGCAGATTTAGATTGGATATTAGGCAAAATTTCTTCTCTAAAAGAGGTGTAATGCATTGGCACAGGCTGCCCAGGGAGGTGGTGGAGTCACTGTGCATGGAAGTATTCAAGGAGTGTGTGGATGTGGCACTGAGGGACACGATCAGCGGGCACGGTGAGGATGAGCTGATTAGACTTGGTGATCGTAGAGGTCTTTTCCAAGTGTTAATGATCCTATGATTCTGTGATACCACTTCTGGGTTGTCCTCCTTTTGAAGTGACCAGCTCTCGGAAAATGGAGTAGGAATGTGTGGGACACATAGAATACCCCTGAGCAAGTCCTTGCTCCTGTGTTTGTAGAGCAAAGACTCCTGCATGAAGTCAGGGCTGAAGATGACTCCGATGATTCTCTGCAAGACAAGACACTAAGTTGAGTAGTCACTGGCTCCAAAAGGACCAGTTTCCCCAGAGATTTATTTAGTTCAATACAATTCTGACTGAGCTACTTCCCACACCTGGGAGGACCTGCAAGTTGCCCATCACATCCATTGCAATTCAAGGAAAAAGGATTCAGAGGAGACAAGGACAACATATCATGGAATCATAGAATGTCCCAAGTTGGAAGGGACCCATAAAGATCACTGAGCCCAACTCCTGGCTGCCCATTGGACTACCCAAAAATCTGATCACAAATAATAACTTGCCACAGTGGCAATGTGTCCCCACAGTCTTTTCATCCTCCTGTAACAGAAGCCATATTTCCATCACAGTCACCCCATGAGGATCTTTAGAGATTTTCCCCACCATTTCCCAGGCAGATGTTTTCACGCTACCAGCTTTTCTCCTTTCATATGAGCCACTTCTGGGACACTTCAGAGAATTGTAAAATCATTGAAGTTGGAATGACTGCTAAGATCATCTAGTCCAACCATCAACCCATCCCCACCAAGGCCAGTAAACCATGCCTCTCAGTGCCACATCCACCAGTTTCTTGAGCACATCCATGGATGGTGACTCCACCACCTCCCTGGGCAGCCTGTTGCATTGCAATAACACTTTCTGAGAAGAAATTCTTCCTCATATTCAACCTGAACCTCCCCTGGTGCAACTGAAGGGCATTGCCTGTTGTCCTGTCAGCTCTTGTCCTGGAGGCTCTTAAGGTACGTCCCTTTACCATTGCCTATCAGCCTAACCTTCACTCTAAAGTCAGTGTTTAGCGACTCCAGTCCTCATGCTGAGTCCTGCACTTGGTGAGGAAGCCAGCTCCAAGCTCTCAGATTACACAGCTCGGAGAATCATGCTTGGGTCTTAATTAGAGAGGTCACCTCTACGTCCCAGCTTCATCAGCTTAGTTTCAATCAGTAGACAAGCATAAAACTATTAGTACAATCAAGATTTATTTGCTGCAGCACAGTCTGGCTGGAAAGATGGAACTGAGGGTGTGGGAAAAACAGCGATGGGATTCTTTGTGTAAAGCTCAGCAGTAGGGCACTGCTCAGCATCGTTGTCTAACCCCTGAACCCCTTGTGATTTCACCTGAGCCTTCACTTGGGCACAGCCCCTCAGATATCATAGAATCATAGAATCACAGAACCGTTTGGGTTGGAGAAGAACTTAAAGCCCACCCATTTCCCAACCCCCTGCCATGGGCTGGTTGCTCCTCACCAGCTCAGGCTGCCCAGGGCCCATCCAGCCTGACCTTGGGCAGCTGCACGGATGGGGCACCCACAGCTCTCTGGGCAGCAGTGCCACAGCCTCAGCATCCTCTGAGTAAAGAATTTCCTCCCAACATCTAACCTAAATCTCCTCTTAGTTTAAAACCTTTCCCCCTTGTCATCACTTATCTATCCTTGCAAAAGTTGGTCTTCCTCCATGCTCTTCTCTTGCAGTGTTTAGTGATTGGTTTCTGCCCATTCCTCCTTGCCTTTGAGGGAAAAATACTGCATAGTCACCAAAATGAGTGTCCAGTAGAAGATGTTCTCAAACACACTTTTTCTGAGAGATCTGTGACACAGCAGTTTCTTAGAGTTGCCTGTTTGGGAAATGGGCTCAACCAGCATTTTAAGAGCTTTAACCATTTTATCACACATCACATTCTGGGAAAGGCAGCCATTAGCCAACTAGGCTGCAGGTTCCCACCTGTGTCATGGAATCATAGGGTCGTTTGAGTTGGAAGAGACCCTTAAAGGCCATCTGGTCTATCTGTCCTGCTATGAACAGAGACATCCACGGCTTCATCAGGTGTTCAGAGCCCATCCAGCCTGACCCTAGGTGTCTGCAGGGATGGGGCACCACCAGCTCTCTGGGCAACCCGTGCCAGTGCCTCACTACCCTTAATACAAAGAACTTTTTCTTTATATCTGGCCTTCAGCAAACCTCTCTGTATTAGCTATAATTTCAAAAAAACCTTCACATTCTCTCAGCCCTTCAGATAGCTTTCCCACCTCCTCTTCACAACTTGACTGCATTAGTTGAGTAAATGAATAATGATGTGGCTTTTGAGCAGCCTGTGGTGCTGCCAGGAAGCTGTTGCCTCATTACATCTGTGCCACTTTCTCTCACACAGGGATGCACATCTTGGCTGCTGGAGGTGAGAATTTGAGTCTTTTTTGGGTTTCAGTCTCTTTAAAGGAGACAACATTGCTCTTTCTGCAGTCAGAGCAATGGGAGGGAAGTGGGAACCCTCTGATCCTACAAAAAAACACAACTGTTAACTGGGATTTTTAGGCAGAAAGATACCACCTGCTCCCAGATAACACTTCCTGTTCGCAGTGTGGAAGGAAGAGCACTCACTCCAACTCTCCCCCAGCTCTGCAATCCTACAGGCTCGTGCTGCAATTAAGCCTGATCTCATTAACGAAGCGCCGCCAGACCTGGCTAGGATTCGGAGAGGAGATGCAGGGAGAAGACAGGTGCTGCAAGAAGTGGCAGGGCTGATTCACAGCTTGGCTCTCTTCCTCTGAATCAGCATGAAAAGAATTAATATCCCAGGCTGGCAACAGGGACAGCAGCCAGCAAGCTAATTATACGGTCCTCCTTTAATCCGTGTTCCTCCTCATTTTTTAATAACTCAAGTGATCTCATTGATTTGCCAGTTGAGAAGGAAGGGCTGTATTAATTAGCCAACTAGTGCATTGTGCAAAGCATTAGGTGAGGGAAAGCGAAGACAAAGTGATCAGTTTTGCTATAAAATCTCAGGAAAAAGAAAAAAAAAGGAAAAATAATAGAGACAAAACAGACCCAGCAGTGCTCATGTAGCACAGAAATGACAGTGTTCCGTTCTGGGCACCTCACAAAAAGACACTGAAGTGATGGCCTCACGCTGCACCATGGGAGGTTCAGGTTGGGTATTAGGAAACATTTCTTCTCAGAAAGAGTGTCAGTGCAGTGGTACAGCTAAACAGGGAGGTGGTAAAGTCAGCATCCCTGGAGGTGTTCAAGAACCGTGGAGATGTGGCACTGGGGGACGTGGTCACTGGGCACAGTGGGATGGGTTGGGGTTGGACTTTGGGATCTTAGAGGTCTTTTCCAACCACAATGATTCTATGATTCTCTGGAAATCCAATTGCCATATATGAGGCTAGGAAATCATTCTACCCAAGGGTGTAAATCCATCCCAAATCATCCTGATTGCTTCCTTGTGGTGTTTTATTAGATCTAATGCTGTACGCAGCCAATGAAATGCCTTTCCCCCACTGTCTTTGCCAGAAAGAGGGCATGGATGCCAAAAAAAAGAGAAAGCAAAAAAGGGTTTTGGAAGTGAGGAGTTTCTGTTTCAACTCTAAAGGCTGGAGGAAAGAAATTCAGTCCAGTGATGGTGATACTTCAGGAAATAAACAATAGAAAGTCTCTCCTAGTGCTCAGCTTCTTACAGAGAGAAAAGGAATTCATGGTTTGTTTTTGCCTGATGCAATTGTGCTAATACACAGGAGGTGGCAGCATCCCTCTGAAGTGCAGCGAAAGGCTCTGATCACCTGGTGGCAAACAGAGCCCAGCTTTTATCTGGAGGGTGAGAAATAACTCAATTATGATGAAACAGCCCAATCAGGGATGCAGAGCACCAGCCCTCCCTCCAGACACCCAAAATGAAGAGATGCTGCTTTGGCTGTACTGAAGGATCAATGTCCATACAAATACACATTCCTACGGATGTTCATTCATACATTCATACACACATACCATCTTTTCTGAGAGCAAAGCATAAGACTTAGAACCACTATCACACCTCTGATGAATAACACTGGAGACTCCTCCTGCTCTCCCTAATTTGCTGACTCCTGACTACACGCTAACTGCAACTGAAGCAACCCCTGACCGTATCAGATTGTATATAAACACGTATGTAAAATACAGCTTGGCTGTCAGTGAGTGTTTTCCCACTTCTACTCCATCTTGAACATGAACACTACCATCCCATGGTCTACAAAAAGGAAATTCTACCCCATCCTGAACTTGAACACTATGGTACCATGGTCCATGATCTACAAAAATAGGTTTCTACTCCATCCTGAACTTGAACAACTGCAGTACTGTGGTTCATGGTCCACAAAAAGGGACATTTACTCTATTCTGAACTTCAGCACTACGGTACCATGATCAATGGTCCATGCAAAGGGGCTTCTACTCCATGCTGCACATGAACACTGCAGTACCATAGTCCACCATCCCCCCAAAGGGTTTTTTTTTTCTCCATCCTGAGCATGAACATCACAGTACTGTGGTCCACAGTCCATGCAAAAGGGCTTCTATCCTGTCTCGAACACAAACACCGAATGATGTCAGCTTATGGACAAACCCACTGAAGAGCCACGACTGCATGGGAGGTGTGGACGTGAGCACATCAGCTGCAAAGCAAATTGATAAATTGTCAAATTCTGAAACAGAGAGAGAGATCTTCAGCAGCAACACGTTAATCAGCCCTGCCACTTCAATTAATGCCAGCAGCAAGAAAGCCCAGCTGGAGTTTGTTTGCTTTTCAAATAAGCAGCATAAAAATATCCCTTCTGTGGCAGTGAGGCTTTGACATTGTGGCTTGCAGGTTCACTGCTGGTTTTAATCTCCTAACAAGCACTTAGTCTTGTTTTCATTCCAGCCAAAGTGAGATATTAAAAACAAGATTAAAGATTTGAACTAATAGGAAAAAAAGTAGAAAATGAAAAGAAATAATAAAAATCCCTTGGAACACTGCAGGTGAACAAAATCCTGCTAAGCACTTCTGAGTACCTGGACAGGTTTGCCCCACTGCAGCATGGATTTAGCTGTCCTGTTCATTGCTTCTTGCAGCTTAGAAGAATTTGGACTTGTCCCCAGGCTTTTACACAGGGCTGAAGTGTTTTAACAAATTCACTCTGTTCTGCTGCTTGGTGATGACTCAACACGCCAGCTATAAGGAAGAAGCACTGCTCAGGTGAAATATCCCCATAAATCACTGCAGCTCTGATGCTCAGCCAGCCTATAAATATCGGTGTTTGGACATCAGTTTACATCAGCTGAACAACTCAATTAATTCAGTTTGTGGGTTTCTCAAGCTGTTCCTTGTTAGTGTTCACCTATGTGATCTCTGAGATGAGAAAGCACCAAGTCGGAGCCCTCGATGGCTCAAGTGCTGCTGGGTGCTGTGCTGCAGTTGCTCAGTCCCCAGGAGCTACTCCTCAGTGCCACTAATTACTACTAACTTCATTAAATCAGTGTGCGCTAATTATAGAGTCAGCCTCTGAGTGAAGCAAATTAATTGGGTTGGACGTCTTCCAGTGGTGACTTGGACTGCAATGGCATCCTGGCTTGTATCTTCTCCCAGGTGACAAGTGATGAGACGTAATGGCTTTAAGTTGTGCCAGGGGAGGTTCAGGTTGGATATGAGGAAACGTTTCTTCTTGGAAGCAGTGGTAACATTGGCACAGGCTGCCCAGAGAGGTGGTGGAATCACCGTCCCTGGAGGTGCTTCAGAACCATGGAGGTGTGGCACTGAGGGACACGGTCAGTGGGCATGGTGGGATGGGTTGGGCTTGGTGATCTTTTCCAACCTTTATGAGCCTATGATTTCTGGGCAGCTAGGACTGAATCCAGACACTGACAGACTTGTCCTTTTCCTGCCTTTGTTGATCCCCTCTTCCATGATAGCAGAGTTGTCTTTCTGTCCTGTCTTTGCGAGGACCATCCGAGACCTGCAGGACCCTCATCTGGCTTTCAACCTGCCACTTCAGGCAGCCTACGTTAGTTCTATCTTAACTACTGGAAAATGGGCTTTTTGAGGAGGCAGAGCTGGTGCAGGTGGCCCTGAAGAAGGCCTCTGAGGACACACAGCTTTCCTGCGCAGTGCCTAAATCACCGTTCTCAAGACTTCAAGTCTTATTTTCCATGAGTCTGGGGTCTACACGTGTGGTCCTTCTGGGCAAGAGCCAATCCAAGACCACTGGGGCTTCTCAAGGTACATTCACAACCAAAAGGAGTCCCACACTGACCCTACAGGAGATGAGTCTTAGCAACATGCTTGCGTCCTTTCCCAGCACTGGCACAGATGCTGATGGAGCAAAACTACAGAGAACTGAGAATCCTCTTTTCTTAGCAGGTCCCATAATGTAGCATGCAACCACGCAGCTAATTTTCCTCTTGCATTTAAAGAACCAGAAGGATGAGGTTGAGATACACAGCTATCCAGGTACCAAACAGCAGCAAGATGAACTGGCCAACCCAGTGCAATACAAAAGCCAAGAAACACCTGGGAAAAGGGATACTTAAAACAAAGTTCTTTAATAATTTGAACTAAGACACAAATTAGTGCCTGACCACAACATGAATAACAAACAAAATGCATTAAATATCTCAAAGCTATGGTGCTCGCAAAACAAGATAGGCTGATACACAGAAGCCTAACGTTAGTTACCAGCAGGTCTGGTACAAAGAATCAGTTCAGTATTATCAAAATTGTCAATAAACACTGCTCAAAGCAGCTGTTTTACAAGTCAACTGCCATTCGTCCGTCACAGTGTGTTTATATATCTGTAACAATATGCTGAATTTCAGAAAAAAAAACCCAAAATATTACATTAGAACCAATAGCGTCAGTGTTAAAAAGTTTGGTCACGTAACACGTGGTGTTTTTCACACCCAATACAGGTGGACAGATGTTATTTGCTAAGACAGTAAACGAGGCATCATCAGTGCATTCAGCTCAGTTTAATAGTCAACATCACACAGATAATGTCAGTTTGGGAGATTAACAGAAGAATCCATCCCTGTTCTGTCTAAGGAGTGACCACTGTTCATGCTGCTTAAAGCTCTCTTCCAAAATCCAGGGAGCAACAGTATGTTCCTCTGCAGTGACTGACCAAGGCTCTAATTTAGGAAACATTTTGGTATAGGGGTTGCTATGGGCATGTGGGAAAACCCATCTTTATTCAATACTGGCATTTGAGGAACAGGCGTATGTTGTTCCATGGAAAGAAGAGTGAGTCTGAGATTGTTCTTCCAGCTATTCCTGTGTTCTGGTGATGAAGGACCAAAAAAATAAAAATAAACAAACAAAATCAAGGAAGACCCTTTATCTTTGCATTTGTAAAATCTCAGTCATCTGCCCTCAGCATCAGGCAGATGCATATACTCGAGTGAAACGTTTTACAGGCACTGGTTTAGGGCCTTGCATTAACTGGATTCTCATCTTGTTGAGACTGGATACTTCAACAAGTACAAATAGAGATCCTAAGTGAGAGATTCAGGCAACAATCCTGCCTCCAAAATCATATCAACAGATCCAGGAGCTCCAGAAACAAAATGGGACTCTGCATAAAGTGCTTGCTTGACTGCTGTGCCTTCTCACTGCCCATCACTGCACTACACATGCTACAATAAACAGCAGTTATGGGGCTAAAGTCCTCATCCATCTTTACAAACATGAGAGGATCCAAGGATCCAACAGCATCAGGGATGTGGGGTAGCCAGGCACGAGTTTCAGCTGAGAGGCAGCTGCATACTGGGTAACTGTATTTCTACAGAACAGCCACGAGAAGTGCCCTGACTTATGCACTAGAAGGATTTTTAACATAAACCAAAGCCCATTTCTACCTAACAAGGACCTTCTGTGGACCTCAAGGAAAAAGACAGCTTCAGCTCTCAGAAAAGACTTGCAACAGGTCAGGCGCTTGGCTGCAGTAGGCAGCTGTGGGTGAGACATGGGAAAGACCAACCTCCAAACAATCTTAACAGCTGTACAGTAAATCCTCTGTAGTTTTATCGTGGACTCTCAAGGAAAGCTGGCAGAAGATGTTCCTGGTACGCAAAAAGCGTTTTCACTTGTGTATGAAACAATCCATGTCAGCTTCCATCCTCAGAGAGCAACAGCTGGATAATTCATAATGAACCACACGTAACACATTACATCACCTCTATGGCAGAGCCAGCAAGAGAAGTGTATAAACATCAAAACCCTCGAGATTGCTATACAAAAATCCAAAGTGCTGTTATAAAGAAGGCGGCTGATGTAATACCGTGGGATTCTGTGCTTAATCTTTCATTATTCTCTTTCCATGTCAAATTTCTTAATCTCCTTCTGCCTCTTGCTTCTCATGGGTAATAAAGACTTTATTATGAAAAGAGATAAACAATGAAGGCTCACAGTCAATCAGGAGCTTGCATTTAAAGCCTCTCACTGCCTCCTTATAAAGCGCAGATGGGGAGAGCATGTTTCTGTAAAGCAAAGCAACTGTTTTACCCAAAAATGTCCATTACAACCATGGGGGCCCATCAAAATGAATGCGTTCTTGGATCCACAGGTCTACTGAAGAAAACAGCAGTGCTGCTTTGTTACAGCTCCTCTTCCACCACCAAATATCACAGTGATTTATTTCACCACCTGCTATCAGATGCCAAAAAAATAAATATCCACAGGGAGAAACTGGTTTCAGAAGTGGTATTAATGAAATTCTTGAATGCAAAAACTAAACAATGCGGTGGTGAGTCTGGGAAACACGAGTGATACATGAGTGATACTTGGAGGATTTTGTGTTCTTATGAGTTTCAGGTGGATGAGTTAGCAGAAAAATTCATTCTGTTAGAAATCAAGTGCTGGAAGCAAATGTACTCAGCCAAAAGAATTAACTGCACTTCAAATCATACGGTCCCCTTCAGGCAAACAAAGCAGGGCCAAGGATGAACACAGCATCAGTGTTAGAAAAGAATTAAAACTAATTACAGGACAATATCTCCTACCACATCTCTGCCACGGTCACATCAAATTAATTGTATGCCGTATCTAAACATTAAATGTCACTTAATACACTGCCAAAAAAAGGTTCAGTTCACCTGTCTCAGTTATTAAGTCCTCCTACTCACATCTCTATCTAAATCAAACTCCTGTGTTCAGAGGATCAGCAGACGGGGCATGACCAGAAAGTCTGACAGACACCAAACGAATGTGGACATTTATGTAGAGAGAACAGTCAGCCACAGACACATATGGTGCCACTGCAAAGCTTGGGGGCTGCAGACTGCTCTGACACCTGCATTTTCAGGCAGGCATCATTAAGGGCACAGGCACTGTGTAATACATGACAGAGGTAGATCGGCAAGTGACAGACTGCATATTCCAACCTTGACTCTGGGGTAGTCCTCTAAACACTTGCTGGTAGCACACCTTCCTTGTGCTGAAAGGAAAAGCATTAGAAAGGAGTCTGGAGATGACTAATACTGCGAGTCAGCTTCAAACACTGCCTTCAAAACACAGACAAGATCCCTCTCGATGGTGCGTTTCTGTTTATCATGTCTCATCTTCAGTTGACAATGCGAGTCTTAAGGATCCAGAAAATCTTGATTCCTGGCGTGGTATGGTGTTGTTTTGTACTGAGAGAGTCATTCTGACATTTTTCTACTGCTTTCCAAGGAAAAATTCTTCATCTACAGTCTGCATAACCACTCGCTCCTGATCTGTGCCAAGCTGATGGGCTCAAGGTGACACATTTCCTGGTTCTTCATAGATGTTAAAGAATAAAAGGGTTCTTCATTATTTTTATGTCTGTCTAACACATACTGTAGGATTCATATTAAAGGACACCTGCTATTTCTGTAATTCCCTCCAAAGTAGCTGCTGTCTGAATCCTACTCAAAAAGCAGGATCAAAGATGACCCACCTTGTAAGATGTACTGCAACAAAAGTTTGGGGTATGCTGCTCTAGGGACTGCAGAAAAATCAGCACATCATACAAGCAATATAAATAGAAATCAGTTTTAACAGACATCTACCAAATTACAGGAGTAAAGATGTATGTCTTTCCAGGCACTAGAAAACATTAGAATTTTAGCAATAAAGTTAAGACTGGCTTCCCATTTTCATTACCACTTACAGGATCAGTAAGGCAGTCAACCCAAAGCAACTATAAGGTTAGATTATTTATGCTTAGAATATATATATATATATATATATATATATATATATATATATATATATATATATATATAAAAATTACATTCATCAGGGTCCAGCACAACCTGAAAGGTCACCAGGAGGGTCGCTCACGTTTATTTGGAATGAAGGAAGAACACAATCTGCCTAAGTTTTTAAGACAAAAAACACTGCTGATAAATGATATGAATAAAAAAGATAACAGCAGCTTAAAATTAATGTAAGAGCTAATATCTTTTTAATCTTGACAAATTAATTCAACAGGGTCTGAATGGAAACACATCTTTGTTGCAAGTGTGTGGGAGAATGTACAAATTCCTTTAAAATACACCATTCTAGAGATGCTTTATCAGGATGAAAGTGGCTTTTTCGTATACTGTGGCTCCTGTAATTACAGGCAAATAAAGCAGAGCCCCTAAATCCTCCAGAAACAAAAATAAGACCACTAAAATAAAGGTTCTGTTCTTTTTCTTAAAAATAAAACCCTACCTAGCAAACGTCACTAAGGACTGTTGATATGCAGTCCCTGCACTGCTCCTGTTACAGGACTCTTTTCCCAAACAGATGGAAGCGTGCAGATGTATTCAATAAGAAAAGAAGATACAGTGTGCAGAAGCATGCTTGAGAGAACCAGGAGGGGAACAGGCAGGCACTTATGTTCAAGCTACACTTTTCGTACGGTTCTCAAATCTCGCTACAAGAAAATAGGACTTCTGGGTAATCACAGACATCTGGTCCAAATCAGCACCTTCCCCCCTCTGTGCTAGCAGTTCCAACCTCTTTCAGTTTCAGAGACCCCTCCTTTCCCAGCACAGATGTCAACCTCATCTCTATAGAACTAGAGGCTACTGACAACAGATTTGTTTAAAAAATGTTGTTCAGAAGTCTTGTTAACCGATTGCAGGTCAAAATGCACTGCTCTTAGCACATGCATAAACCTCGCTGGAGTCACTGAAGGTTAAGCATTGTTTTCTAGTCCTGAGTTTGGATCCCAAGAGTCCAGGCTTAGTCACCATAACCAAAAGCCATGATTTTGTTTAGAGCTTTGCATCAGCAGGGCTGCCACAAATGGACGCAGAAGATATACATAAGTCTGATTTTTTCAACCAGAGAGACAGCTTTATAGTCACATTACCGTGCCTCACTGCTGTGGGCATGTATTAAATCAATGCAGAGCAGGACTTGCCATCAGTCTGAGCACTTCCCTTTTCCCTTGGTGGCAAGAAGGATAAATTCCTCAAAGCATCAACAATTGCATAGCATGGCAGCTTGATGGCCTAGAGACAAACTACATTAGCCATCCCAAGCTCTGGACAGACAAAACAAGAGCCTCCAATATGAGGTATATTTTGAAAAACTGTGTTCAATTATTATTATTTTTTTTTTTTTTTTAATTTTTAATGCTTACTAATTTTGATCATCTGGGTAGGAAAAAAAACACAGAAATCAGAGGGTTTGTCCCCAGTTAAGAGCCAAAGGTTGGTGTTAAAAAGGTATTCAACTTTCCACAGAGAAACCACATGATGGAAACATTAAGAGCAAGCAATCAAAATGCTGCATGTTTTGGGGTATCCTCAACATAAATCTTGTTCTTTACTCTTTTGTCAATATTTCTGAAACAGATGCTTCTGAAAGTCACAACAGTATTTAAGACTCATAAAATAACAGAAAGGCACGAATTCAAAGCTGAACAAGCACACACATACACAGTGTTTGTCAATCTGTGCTAAGGCTGGCATAATGGGAAAGTATGAAGAGAAAAAGAAGGCATGTAAATAATAAAAGATTTTTAACATGTTTCTTGTGGTTATAAATCACCTGATGGATCACCAGTCAAACAAATTAGGAATTTTGTTTCCACACAAACAGCTTCTATATATCACACATGCCTTCTCTTGGTCACACCCTGGAACATCTTGTATGATGTACCTCAGTTGGGCTAAAGCAAAAGTGAAAACTTGGTACAAAATTAACCAAATGGCACCTGTATCCCAACCTTTTTGCTTAAAATATCAATTGCAAAGGAGGCTGTAGAGAAGCAAGAGTAGAATAAAGCCCTAAATCAATCATTCATACTTCATTAATTGTATGAAAGTGCAAGATTAAAGTAGTTCAGGTTAAGCATTCAGTCCACTACAGTCCACACAGATGCTTAGCTTGGCCATCAGTGACCTGTTTTTATCATTCAGTTACTAATATTAGCTTACACCACAGAAAGAACAACAACTGAATGAAAAACTTAAGCAACCCACTTCAAAAATGGTTAGTTTTCTGTGACCAGCACGAAATATTAGCTCAGTATCATCAGCTATACGACATATACATAAAAATATTGTGTCTTAATCTTTGTTTTAACCACTTAGAATAAAGCTGTACTAAGCATTATTCTCCTATTGTGCCAACTCTTTGCTCTGTTCTGGCGGGCAGGCCAAGTAACACAGAGAAGTCCTTTTGTAGCAATGGGACTTGAACTGATCCACGATTTTGACAATCCAGCCATAGTAAGTGTTGAATCACTTTATTCAGCCAGGCTAAGTGGATGCACATGACGGCCTAGGTCTCAGTCAAAGCTTCTTGGGTGGCTCCACAAGAAGAACAGGCCATATTCCAAGAAGAAACTGTTAAAAGAAAATATGAAGAGGAGAAAGATTTCTTGGAATAACTCTTGGAACAGAAAGCAAGCACTGTTGACAACATCTCAATTGCACTTACTGGAATGCAAGTAGAAAGCAAAGGCAGTACCATAACAACAGACACAACAAGCAAGCCCCACTGCACGTTCAGGCCCAAGATACACGAATGCTCCAGTGGACACAAAATATTGGTTGCTTACCTTCACCTTTGGCCTGTGTTTCAGGAAAAGTGTCCTTGTGTATAAACTGAGAAAGAGAAGGAAAGCACACTTTAATATGTAAGACAGCGTACAAAATAATAATCAAGTACTAATGCTTGTTTTGTTTTCCAACTGGAAAATAATTGATACTGTGATTGTAGAACTAAACGTTATGACTACATTTACACAAAATAGGAAACAGCCCACATGATAAATCCCACTGCAATTAGCAAACAGATCTACACAATCAACTATGCGGGCAGGGACAAGTCCTCTCTGCTCAGGAAAAGATCTCAGGAAACACATGAGGAAAAGGATTCGGGGGTGTTGGTTGATGAAAGACTCAACATAAGCTGGCAACATGTGCTTGCAGCCTAGAAAGCCAACCATATCCTAGGTTGCATTAGGAGAAGTGTGACCAGCAGGTTGAGGGAGGTGATTCTGCCCCTCTGCTCTGCTCTCGTGAGACCCCAGCTGGACTACTGTGTCCACTTCTGGAGACCCCAACACAAGAAGGACATGGAGCTGTTGGAGCGCATCCAGAGAAGGGCAATGAAGATAATCAGAAGGCTGGAGAACCTCCCCTGCGGGGACAGACTGAGAGAGCTGGGGCTCTTCAGCCTGGAGAGGAGAAGGCTCTGAGGAGATCTTATAGCAGCTTTCCAGTGACTGAAGGGGGCCAACAGGAAAGCTGTGGAGGTCTTCAAAAGGGCAGGTAGTGATGGCACAAGACAAAATGGCTTTAAACTGAAAGAGGGTAGATTTAGACTAGGTATCAGGATGAAATCCTTTACTGTGAGAGTGATGAGACACTGGAACAGGTTGTTCAGAAAGGTTGTGAATGCTGGAGGCTTCAAGACCAGGCTGGATGGGGCTGTGAGCAACCTGGTCTAGAGGGAGGTTTCCCTGCCTATAGCTGCAGGGGATCTTAAGGGTCCCTTCCAACCCAAATCATTCTATGACTCCATGAAGAACTGGATAGAGCCTGTCATTTTGGAAGGGTGAAATTACTTCACCGTATCACAGAACGTAGCAGATATCAATAAAAATAATAGTAAAAAAGCATAGCTTGATTCCTTACTTTTGTTCTGACCCATTCTTTCCCCTTAGCAGATCTTTTCCTGTCTGTGACCCCACTCCTTATGCAACCATCAGCTCAGGTAGTCTAGGTGGTGCCTCAGAGAAAACCCTAAGGAAACTACTGCAGGGAAAGCTGTGGTTCATTAGATTAGGGTACATTCCTCAATGGCCAGAGAATGCAGAAATAAATTGTTTTCTCTGTGCAGCATACTGGAAAAGCCTTGCTTATAGTATTCAAAGCATCTCCATCAACTTGTTTTCCATAAGGAATTTTCTTCAAAAGATCATCTCAAGCTCTTCAGGACAGCAGACAACTTTTCAGCCAAAATGGAGCAACTGTTTTCCACATACTATGCTGTATTTCATATACACATACACACATATATGCACACATATTTATATATTTTACAGTTATATACAAAAAAAAAAAAAAAAACCTAATACAACTATCAGATCAGCTACTGAAATTGTACTTATTTTCCTTGAATTCTCTTTTTACTGGCTATTTTAGCATCTGACAAAAAAATGGAGAACTACGTCAGGAATAGCAAAACTGATATGTGATCATGTTTTCTCACTATACAGGATGTACCTGTTAGGCATTGAACAAACTACATAAAATCTGCACTCTGTCGACTTTCATCCCTGCTTCCAGTAGATGGGGGTATAGAGCAACAACAGGGAAAATCCGCTGGCTGCAGACCTGCTAATTAAGGCGCTTATACATTTAAGTCTCCTTCTAAAACTAACATCCCACACTTCTGCAAGCACTTCAGCCATCACCCTTCTGCTCTGTAGCTTAATGCCTGATAGTCCCCAGGAGTGACAGCACCTATCAAATAATTACTTACACTTGTAAAATTAAACACATTGAAGCCCTTGAGGATTCTTGCACAAGAGCAGAAAGATATTAATAGCTTATATTTGGAAATTAATTAAAACTTCAAAAGTATTCAACAGTAAACTGTACAGAGTTCTCATTTCTAAACTGCATTTTCTTGTAGAATCATGACTATCTAAAAAATTGATGATTATTTTTGGAGAACACACACTACCAGAATTTACAGACAAGTCACTCAGAGGAAAGGACTTCCACTGCCTCCAGTTCATTAAGAGGTCATTTTCCTGCTCTTCTGCTGACACAGCATGCTGAAGTAAATCTGAACCTGGGGAAACTCCCAAGGCTGCTTCCCGATCATCCAGGTTAGAAAACATTTCCTACCTGAGCAAGATATGAAGATAAGAGCCCAGGCCTGTGAGAATGTGCCACCACGCATGAAACTGTGTCACAGCTCCCAAAACAGGAGGCATCTTCTCTCGTAGTGCTCTGTAAGAAAGAAAACACTGTTTTTTTGTTTTTGTTGGGTTCCTCCCCTTCCCCAACAGAACAATCTCAGATTTGAATCATCTGTTACCTGTGGGCTTCAATTTCAGAGTGTGTATTCATGGCATCCCACTGTCTCAAACGAGTTCTATCATTCTCCAGTCCCAAACCTTGCAAACTACTGTTGAGGATTAGGCCTGAGAGAAGAGGGGGTCCACCTGACCTCACTGCTTCATTCCAGCTTTGTGGAGGCTTACCTTACCTTTCTCTGTTTTACACTTAGAACACGGAGAAACATAGTGTTTAGTGAGGAAGCAATGAAAACAGAGGTTCTGAAATGCTTTCCCAACACATTTTGTATTTTCAGCAGTCACAGGGTGTTAGCTACTTGGGAAGAGTCTCAATGATAGGGACAGTGGAAGAAAAAAAGGAAGGAATTAAGTCACTGTGGTTTCTCCTGCTCGCCAGATTTCTGCAGTTAACTCCTGTTTTGGTGGCTGGTGGAGCAAATGTGAACATCTACCTGCCTTCTTGGCTGACTTGTACTTCATGTTCAGTCAAAACAAAAAGAGAAAATAGCAAAGACTGCAGGAGTAAGGGAGAAAAGTCTGCAACTTCTGTTACTCTTATTTACTGCACTACGTTACAGTGTTCAGGCTTCTCCACTAAATGCTAGTCCCTGAGCTACCCATTAGGTTTCCAACTCAGTCAAAAAGGTAAACACAGCTTTGATTCAGTCAGACCATTAATGACTACTGGAATACGAAAACAGTCACTCCAGCCTTTTAGAATCACAGAATATCCTGAGTTGGAAGGGACCCATAAGGACCACAGAGTCCAACTTCTGCCTCCATACAGCACCACTCAAAAATGTGACCATTTTGATAGTAGGAAAAGTCAAAGCACAAAATCAGAATCTCATGTTTTGTTGTTGTTGTTGTTTTAGTTAGCTCCAGACTAAATGACGTAAGGAGAAACAAAAAAATCAAAACAATTTTGAACATTAGAGCCCAAAAGAGCAGGTGGGTGGATGATTCACAAGTCAGATCTTTTAGAGAACAAAAAAAAGTTATAGGGAACAAGAAATTGAGCATATTTTTTCACAGAATATGCTGAATTGGAAGGGACCCACAAGGATCACTAAATCCAACCCCTGGCCCCACACAGGACCACCCCAAACCCAAAGTCTGTCAGCAGTGTCCAAATATTCCCTGATCTCTGGCAGCTTGAGGCTGAGCCCATTGCCTTGGGAACATGATGACTGCCCTGCCCTGCCCTCCAATTTGTTGAGATCTCTTTGCAAAAGCTCTCAGCCCTCAAGGGAATCAACAGACCCTTCCAGTTTAGTGTCAACTGCTGACTTATTTAGTATACTTTCAAGTCCTGAATTCAGGTCGTTGATAAAGTCATTAAAAAGAACTGGCCCTAAAATGGAGCCCTGATGACCAGCCACCAGTCTGATGTAACCCCATTTACTACAACCCTTTAAGCCTGACCCACCAGCCAACTGTTCACACATCACATGATGTTTTTGCCTAGTTGCATCCTGGACATTCTGTCCATAAGGATATTGTGAGAAACAGTATCAAAAGCTTTGCTAAAATCCAAGATTAGATCAACTGGCTTCCCTTGGTCAGCTAGGTGGGTAGCCCTGTTATCAAAGGAGATGTTAGGTTCATTAAACAGGACTTCACTCTCATGAGCCCACGTTGGCTGAGACCAATGATTTCATTGCCTTACAGGTGCTTTTCAGTAATTCTCAAAATAACCTCTTCCATAATTTTACCAAGCACCCAAATGAGGCTGACAGGCCTGTAAATGTAATAATCTTTCTTGACCTTCTTCACAACTGGGACCAGACTTCTGCCCTGCCTGAATGACTTCAAAATGTTCAAATCATAATTGCACTTAGAGAAATTCAAAGGGTCTGACGACATCTGATTATTAAAGCCAGTAAACAAACTTATTTTTTCTTTCCAGCACCATAACCAAACAAGTATGACAGGAAATACGCTAGCATTTTTTTCCCCTTACAAAATCGGGGTGGAAAAAAAGAGCTTCAGCAGCTGGTGGAATCACTGAGTCTAAGGGCAAGCTCCAAAGCCCCACAGACACCCAGGAACTCAGCAGCTTGGTGAATTGGGTGCTACAATCTCACCAGCAATTTGATGCAGCTGCAAAAATCAACCTTGGATGCCAGCATGTGCAAACTGACTGTATACCTACCCACTTGTGCTGGAAAATAAACTTTCTATGCAAGTTTATCAAGTATTTTTAGAGGGGCTTTTTTTGCCTTTTCTTTTTTTTTTCCTCCCCAAATTTAATGAAAATCCTGGTGGAGTTACATATCAATTGGCTCAAAATACTGCAAGACTTACAGAGCCAAAAGGGACAGATGGAAAACATAAGATTCCTTACAGCATGTTATGATCTGAGCCTAACAAAGCAACCTAATAGGATAATTCTGTACACCACAGACTCAAGTACATAACAGTGTATTTTATGTACACTGAGAGTCAGCCTCTCTGTGTTATGTACAGAGTCAAGATGGGATTTTCTTGTTGCTGGCATCAACCTGTCCAATTCTTCCAGCTTGTGGTGGAACATAACCATCACAGTGAAGTGAAAGACAAGTGCTGCTAGGAAGCTGTCCAGCTCCAAGGGATGACGCACTCAGAAACCAATGTGTTGGTCTGGTGTTCCTTCATGCAACATGTACAGCATCTGCCATACAACAAGATGGTGGACCCCTACATGGGGTATGTGGAAGCCAGTTTTTTTGTTGTTTTTTTCTTTTACCCCATTTGGCCATAGACTGAACAGAGATGAAGTCTTTCTGGCCTCTTCTGCAGTGCTAAACTGTAAGACTTCAGGCTAATAATGACAGCTAGGCACAGTGCAACAGCTCACAGAGTTACTGCTCTTTGAGACACTCAAATTGCTGCTATTTATTGGTGACAGATATATTGCAGCAGACACCTCTTTAACTTGCAGAACTGCTGTTTTTGATATCTTCCTAGGAAACTATAAGATCAGAAACAAAAAAAAAAAAAGCAGGATAAAAATCTCATTCAGATGAAATCAAGTATGATGAGCAGACTTTAGTAAGGCACAGACCCTCAAAATTAATTCAGTGACATTACTTTCCCTCAATTTAAATTGAAGTTAAAGAGAAATACCTATTATTAAAAAAAAAAAAAAAAAAAAAAAAAAAGGAATCTATTCATGAATAAGAAAACTTTAATGAATAAGAACTTTTAAAAAGAACACTTTAAAAGAACTGTTCAGTGCTGAATCTGGTCATAAGCAAACTGGATAAAAGCCTTGTGAATGCTTTGTAGGCAGCTTATCAAACCTACCATGAGATGGACTTGAATATACACAGCAAAGAAACAGCTAAAAGATTACAAGCTAGTGAGACAAAGTGAAAGTGCTCACCTCAATTTCTCGCAAAAAATGTTGTCCACATTCCAGAGGAAGAATCCCATCAGAAATACAGTTAAAGATGTATAGCCTAGACCTCTAAGCCATGGGTATACCCTAAAGAGAGAAAGAGAAATAATAGAGCTTAGTTCAATATGCTTTAAAGGCAGCCTGTAGCGTACATAAACACTATAACATACATATAAAGTGCTTCATTTAAGAAGATATCAACTTCAAATTTCATCTATTCAAGTATTCACAAAAATATTTGAGTTGGAAGGGACACTTTTGAGCTAAAAGGACATCCACCTCCCTGCAACAAACAGGAGCAACTACAGTTCCATCAGGTGCTCAGAGGTCCATTCAGTCTGACCTGGAATGTCTCCTCTAGGGACAGGGCATCCAACGCCTCTCTGGCAACCTGTGCCACTGCTTCACTACCCTTATCATAAAAAAAAATAAAAATAATAAAAAAAAGAATTTTCTTATACCCAATCTAAATCTCTCCTGTTTCAGTTTAAAACCATTTATCTTTGTTTGTCCCTGTTCACAATCCCTTCGATCATTTTTGTGGCTTTCCTCTGGACGTGCTCCAATAAGTCCATATATTGCTCTGCTTCTGCTGAAACAGCATTCTCTGGGACTGGCCTTCTAGAGACATTGCCTCTACACTAATTGTCCCCTAAGTGTTTGTTGTGTTATGGATGAGCAGTGCATGGGTAAACTGAAGTTATACAAAACGTAAGTGTGAAGTTACTACATATTAAAGAAATAAAACAGTAAAGCAGAAACAGCAATCTAATCATAGAATCATAGAATCACCAAGGTTGGAAAAGACCTAAAAGCTCATCCAGTCCAACCGTTCACCTATACCCAATAGCTCTCACTAAACCATGTCCCTCAACACGACATCCAGTCTTTCCTTGAACACCCCCAGGCTCGGTGACTCCACCACCTCCCTGTGCATCCATTCCAGTGCCTGACCACCCTTTCTGACAAGTAATACTTCCTCATGTCCAGCCTGAATCTCCCCTGCCATAGCTTGAAGCCATTCCCTCTGCTCCTATCACTGATGACACGAGAGAAGAGGCCGACCCCCAGCTCACTGCAGCCTCCCTTCAGGAAGTTATAGAGAGCAATGAGGTCCCCCGTGAGCCTCCTCTTCTCCAGGCTGAACATTCCCAGCTCCTTCAGCCTCTCCTCATCAGCCCTGTGCTCCAGACCCCTCACCAGCTTTGTTGCCCTCCTTTGAACACATTCCAGGGCCTCAATATCTTTCTTGCAGTGAGGGGCCCAAAACTGGACACAGTACTCGAGGTGCGGCCTCGCTAGTGCTGAATATAGGGGAGAACAGGCCTGAACAACTGCTAGAATTACAAAAAGAAAGACAGAAATGCATTTTAGCAACGCAGAGAGGAAGTAAACCTGAAAGTATACTCAGGGCTGGCTTCTCGCAAAGAGAAAGGGCACTGTAAGGACAGCAAAGCTTCTTTCCCTTTTTCAACTTTCTAACCACAGTTTGCATCAGTATAGCTGAAAAGGGAAGTCAGTCTTTGTAGTGTTGCAATGAAGTGATCTAGTCAATTAAGAAAATATATTCCAAAACTTCTAAAACCGAAGAGAAAAAGTAGGCAGAACTTCAGAGATTAACTTTGCAGGTGGAAAACATTGGATGAAATCCTAGAAGGATGGTGGCATTATTGGTAGTGCCATAATTGCAATGTTTCAGAAATAACGAGCATGCACAAGGGTAGAATTCGCAGAACTGAAAAGTCAGCAGACCCAAGAGCTTATCTACACAGGGAGAGATTTAATCTAAATGATTAGAGCTGTGCTGAATCCTTGTACAAGAATAAAATTAGATCGATTCGAACTTGATTCCCCTTGGATGAGAATAGAGGCAGTATCACTTAAGATCTCTATGCTATGATTAAAATTTCCATGTTTATGGGTTTGAAAAGTATCTTTAAACTGTTGTTGTTTCTATAGCTGCAAGCAACACACAATCCATCTTAAGTGTCTTTTGCTTAACAGAAGTCTGCAAACATTTATGCTTGGTTTGTGGAAATTTCTTGGGGAAAGTCAAACCAAATTAACTGAAATTGCAATTGAAAGGTGATTCAGCATATTCACTTTAAATTCACAGCTTTTGTTATGTTTTTCCTCATGTTCCTGAACAGTTACATACGGAACTAAAAACAAAGTTTTGATGATAACTTGTTGGCTTCAAGAAAATGCAAGGAAGTGGGGCATTCTCTTTCAACCAGAGCACTGTGCACCTTGTTAAAGATATTCTGCCACCACTCGTTTCCCATGTTACGACCACCAGAAAAGATACACATGCTAAGATGTACCTTATAATGTTGAGTTACTAGTAGTATGTAATAACACTTACCATAATACTATATAAACAGATCGCAGAACTATAATAGAAACTAGTGTTCCATACATGATCTGTAAATAAAAGCAGAGATAAAGATCAGCAGTGGCATTCAAGAGACTTTATAAAAGACTAAATGAATAAAACTGTTTGCATCTTGACTGTTATTTCTTAGATTGAAGAAAATAGAATCCCTGCTAAATTTCTCTTTGGGTCAACCCAAAGAGAATGCCTATAGAATAGACAAATAGAAACAAAGTTATAATCACACTGTGTGTGCAATTATGGGAAAAGTCAGTTGTGGAAAGCTGCTGTTTCGTTTCTTTGAATTAGAAAGCAAACACTAGATGGCACTCAGTAAACACCTTGGCTTCAAAACAGTAACTCACTCCCATTACTTGTTCTGTAACTGTAAATTTTAACCCCTGCTTGCATAAGCATCAGTTGAAAACACACTTGAAATTTATACTTCCTTCACGTATGTTTAATATTTTTTCTGAAGGCAAACACTTCAAGAGTCTATGCACTGTGCCCACACTGAGCACCAGCATGAAAAAAACTTTCCAGGGAGCATTTGAAATCATCTATTCCCAAATTGCTAGGATTCATTCTACATATACAGAGAAAAGGCTGCATGCTCTGAGAAGTCCCATGAGCAACATCTGTCTCACTGTAAGCTCAATGAAGTTGAATGTAATGGACTGACAAATAAAAGGTCAAAGTACTCATTTCTTTCCTGCCTCATGATCTTCAAATCACTCTCCATTTCTTCCTCCACAGCCTTAGGATTCACATGATACCACCTCCAAGACAATACGGATTAACAAAGTGAAGCAATGGAGTGTGCCACGCCTGAGCAGTGGTGCAGAAGCCAATGCAGCACAGAGGATTTTCAGACACCAGCGGCATCACTTTACTGCGATAAAAACCCACTAAACCTAGCAGAACAGTTGATTTACATACCAGCGTCTTCACCACATTCTGTCAACCTCACCACTTTCCTTCTTTTAGACTACACTGTCTTCAAGGCTCTGCCATAACTGGAGCATTCAACTATTAATATCCCACAAGCACACGCACGCAGCCATTCACCTGACACAAAACAGACTGCTGTAACAGCATTTAATAAAACCTACCGTTCAGAAATCCATAAAGACCACCTTCCAAACTCACTTTAGCTTTAATGATGAGGTTAGTAGCACATACTGTATTATCAGTGCATACATTCAGAACACGACAGACAATGGATTCTTTGTGTTTGACAACAGACAGAAGTTCCAATATTGACTATGTAAAGCCATTCAGCTCAGCAGCTCTCTATTTGGATTCAGCATGAGATAAATTCAGTAACTACACTATTGCTACGTGCATACTGCTCTGTAAACAAAGCAAAACTATTTGGAAAAGCTAATTTGTTCTGGCTTGTACTTTTACACAAAACTGTAAACTAATTCCCCTGTTGGAGTGCAGCACATAAATCAGAGAATCTGCTAGATATGGCCCTGGTATTGAGTGCTGATCAGTGCCATCTGAAGTTGGAAAGGGGATGTGGTGTTGGGACTGCTCACTGCTGAGTGCTCCATGCGCTGCTGCAATTCCCCATTGCTAGGAGTTTGCCTCTCCATCACAATGACAAATACAAACACAGTTAAATCATAAAATGGCCAGGGTTGGAAGGGACCTCAAAGATCATGAGTGTCCAATCCTGCTGCCACATGCAGGGCCACTAACCTCCACATTTAATACTAGACCAGGCTGTCCAGGGCCCCATCCAACCTGGCCTTGAACACCTCCAGGGATGGACAGGGCATCACCACAGCCTCTCTGGGCAGCCTGTTCCAGCACCTCACCACTCTCTCTGTAAAGAATTTTGCCCTGACATCCAACCTAAATTTTCCTTCCCTCAACTTCAAACCCTTTCCCCTTGTCCTGCTGTTGTCTACCCTTCCAAAGAGTTGATTCCTCTCCTGTTTGTAGGCTCCCTTGGGGTACTGAAAGGCTGCAATGAGGTCACCCTGCAGCCTTCTTTTCTCTAGACTGAACGAGCCCAGCTCCCTCAGCCTGTCTTCACAGGGGAGGTGCTCCAGTCCCCTGATCATCTTTGTGGCCCTTCTCTTGACCCTCTCCAACAGCTCCCTGTCTGTCTTGTGCTGGGGGCTCCAGATCTGGGCACAGTACTGCAGATGGGGCCTCACAAGAGCAGAGTAGAGGGGGACAATCACCTCCCTGTCCCTGCTGGCCACCGCTCTTCTGATGGAGCCCACGATACCATTTGCTTTCCAAGCTACAATAGCACAGTGCTCTTGAATAGCATCTTACTCACTTCAAAGCACTTTTGCTTTCCTAACCAAATCTAGTAATTTATTCTAAGAGGAAGAAGAAGCTCCTGGGAAGGCTCCTTGGCCTGACCTCATTTCCTTGTGGTTCTCACCTACAATCTGCATTGACAAAACACAGTTCTGCAGCATGGTTACAGAAAAAAATAACATGTGAAGTGAGAGACTTTTACCAATCTGCTTAAGAGAATCATAACCATTAAGGCTGGAAAAGATCGTCTAGTCCAACTGAACGACCTTCAAGCTTTTTCTATGTAACTTCTCTTAGTTCCTTCATACAAGAAAGCAATAAATAGTGCTAGATTAAGTCCACAGAAATACAGTTTAGAGCCAGCCTAAAGCCAATGTAAAACACTGGCTATAAACACTATTTTTGCAGCTCCTAAAAGCAGGTAAAAGGGAAAGCTCTGAAAAGTGTAGAGCCAGTGGCTCCGTATCTCTTAAAGGCTTGTGGAAGGGGACAGGCTTAATGTAGGAAGGAAAAAAGGAACCTTGCAACGACTATAAAGAAAAACTTGTGCACAGCTGACACTACAATTTCTTTCCTTTTGCACTCTCCCACACAAATAGGTTGTAAGCAGTAAAACACAACATTCAATGCTTAAAAGCCCATGAAAGACTGGAACAACAGTGTTCTGCTCTGTGTGCTCCAATCCTTCTCTTCACACCACAGACAAACATCCAGGAGGTGTTGCTACGATATGCACGTCTTATGACAGCTTTTGCTTACTAGGTATCTATAAACAGTGCAGCATAAATTAGTTTATACTTTTGGGAGCAGTGTTTACTTTTATTCCTCTACCACCCATGGATTTACTATTTTAAATATGCCAAAAAAGTATCTCGGGTATTATCTGCCCCCCCAAGGGATACAGTACAAAATAAAATAAAAAAATATCTACTGTAATTCAAGTCTATTCAAATTTCTCAACTCCTTCAGTTCCCTTTTTTTGTTGTTCTTTAATGTATCACTTCAGTGACACTGGAACACCCAAGCAAGCTTTGTGCAATTCTGCCTTACAGTGCCTTTAAATTGTAAGCAAAAGAACACCTCACTACAATTTAAACAAGAGAAAGCAGTAGAACCTTTTCTTCTGTTATCCGTTAACAGTTTCCCCTCTACTGGAACAGGTTGCCCAAGGAGGCTGTGGATGCCCCATCCCTGCAGGCATTCAAGGCCAGGCTGCATGTGGTTCTGGGCAGCCTGGTCTGCTGGTTGGTGACCCTGCACATAGCAGGGGGGTTGGAACTGGATGAGCACTGTGGTCCTTCTCAACACAAGCCATTCTATGATTCTATGATATGATTATTTCAGCTTCCACACCCATCTTTCCAATGGGGAAAAACTCAAAGTCTTCTTCATACTGAGTATTACCTGGTGAAAAGGACATACAATGAAGAGCACGCTTCTCATTTACAAATAGGACCCAAGCATTCCAGCACTCAGTATTCAGCAGTGTTTCTGAGATGATGTAGAGTTTAGCAAATCAAACAGATTTGCTCTTGTGTACATCAGAAACAAGCTTTGTCCTCCACACCAGGAGAAATGTATAAAACTGGTTCTTCATCTACTTTCTAGTACAGAAAACCTGTTCTTCCCACTTGTATTTCTTCTGCTCCTAACCTCCAGTCCATTCTCTGCTAACAAATTCATCAGCCTCAAATATTCGTGCACACTTTGGGAATCGCATTTGCAGATTTGGGGATCATGGCACTACTTACCTATCAATATCCCAACCACCTATCAAGAAATATTACTTGAAGCTAGAAACCGTATTTGAGATTTACAGCAAAGGCACCAGACTTCTATGTATTCATGCATTTCTAGAAAAGACATCTGAGCAGAGGTGGAAAGGAAGGGCAATTCCTACAGTAACACTGAGTATCTGAGAACAGTCTTACCGCAGTTCAGCACTACATGTGGCACCAACAGCTCGTTACTGAGCCAAACCAGATTCACCAGGTTTGGTATTAATTACATCAACGTGACATGCAAGTTACTGCTGCTGCATGGTGCTGAGGAGCCTTCCAGAGCTCCTGGGACACGGTTTGCAGCAGTTTTTCTTGGTTTCCCCTTCAATGACTCATAGAGCTCATCCTTTGTAGATTCTGAACATCTTTCCATGCTCCCTAAGCTATTGTTAGGTACAGGTACTTGCCAGAGTGAAAGCTGTACTTGTTTTCTAGAAGTGAGGCCATGTAACTTAGAGTAAAATTTCACACAATTCATTTTATACTTGTTCTTTAGCAGGACAGTGCCTGAGTATGAAAAGCTCTGCGGTGAAAATATGCTCTGAAAAGGTCATTTTTAACAGATTGCTTGGCAACCTGAGCATGTAGAAAGCAGGAAACCACTGTGAGGTACAATATCATTAAGGCAAAAGGCTACAACTGGCTGCTGCCTTAGCAGGAAGGACTCTGGAGAGCTGCAGGGCTCTGTGTGTTGCTCACAGATATTCCCTAAAAAAATGGGAACCTGTAAGTCCAAATGTGTTATGCTGTGCCACAACACACTCTTCACTCAGTTTCAGGCTCCCATCTCAAGTTTCATATTAGCCTAAGCTATTCTTCTTTCTTCTTTCCATTTGTATGCTTAAAACACCACTGAAGGTAATTTTATTCATTTAAGCAAATGAAATATCTTTTCCTCTCACGCTCACTCCCTCCATCTAAAATCACCTTAACTTGAAAATCCAGTACACGTGGTTTACTTCTATCATTGCTGCAGAAAATTCACAGGTCATATTATTATGCCGTGATCAGCAAACACATCCACGCTTTCTTCTCCTTGAGTGATCTGTGCACAGCTTATGACAACAGTAGCTGGTATGTGCCCATCAGTTCTTCCATTCCGAGTCATTTCAGATCCCACTCCCTCTTTAGCAGTGTTAGTCCTCCTGGTCTCCCAGTTCACTCTTCATCCTCCTCTGTACTTAGTGATGTCTCCGAGATCTGTATCATCATAAATACCATCAGGATGTGACTCTTTTCCTGCTACAGGTCATTAAATAAAAACACTCCCATAACCAATCTGAGAAAGTCCAGACCAAGTCTGGCTTTCATCATCTCCCTTAGTCATTTTGCACTACTCACTCCCTTACCATATTTGCAATTCTCATACTGATCTCCTTCTCCAGCTTGCTCTGTTATTCATGGGAGAACATATCAACACTTTTGTAATGTCTATACAAAAGATTTTTAAACTGTTTCCTAATGTGGAAAAAACAGCTGTCAAAAAAAAGCTGTCAGGTTAGGCTTCATCTAACTTTCAGTTTACCTTTTAACTAACTCTGTTAGAAATTTGCTTCAAACTCCTGCAGCAGACGACTGTGCAAATAATAAAGGATTTTACATTTATTTCATTATCATGTAGCTTGGCCCACTCACTGAATGAAGATTTTGAGCCCTTCAGTTGTACAGCCAGCATCCCACACAGAGCAAGGACATAAATCTGGATGGAAAATGCTTTGCAGATGATAGCTTGCTAGGCCATAACATACTAGAAGGCCACCAGTGATACATAAGTCTAAAAATTTAACTGTTCAGGACATTCTTTCTGCTTAAAGGGTTGCCTTTAACTTGTCTGTGGACAATTCCATGCCTGCAACCAATCTTCCTTCATCTCTTTCCTTCCATAAGCACAAATATACACGTGGTACAAGCACGCAACAGGGATAAGCAGCTAATCTGATTTAAAGCTAACTCTGAACAGTTTTAACCTGTTCATTCCCCCATCAGACAGTAAATCGTTGTGCTGGCTGGGAGAGGAGAGGTCAATGATGCTGGCTTCAGAACATCTATAGAAATGGGACCTGTGCCTGTTTAGCATGGAAATTAGGTAAAACAATGCTTTAGCCGTAGAAATTTTGATATAAGCAGAACAATACAAGCCTGTAAAGACTAGTGCTATCTTGTTTGATTAATTGATGAAACAGAAAAAAAGAAAAGAAGCCTACAGATCAGTTTTTAAGTGTTTTCTCCTTCTAATGATGTGTAGTACCCAGCTAACTAAAATGCACATCTCATTCCTTCCATGGCTGAATCATTGAGACCCTTGCACACCTGTAGTATATCTGAATGGAGAATAAGAAGTTGGTCTCTAGTGCCACGGTACCATGAGAAACAAACTGAATTCCCTTCATGCCCTGCTGGCAATATGCAATTAATGAGCACAAGTTGGGAAGTAAAGTGGAAAGGAATTCACTGAGAACTGAAGCTTGGATCCCGTCAACTGAATATAATGGAATCCTCTCCCATTCTTCAGAGGATTATAGAATGGCTTGGGTTGAAAGGGACCTCAAGGATCATGAAGCTCCAACCCTCCTGCCGCAGGCAGGGCCACCAACCTCCACATTTCATAGCAGCCCAGGGCCCCATCCAACCTGGCCTTGAACACCTCCAAGGATGGATGGAGCATTCGCAGCCTCTCTGGGCAGCTGTTCCAGCACCTCACCACTCTCTACTCTGAGTAAAGAGCTTCCCCTGATATCCAACCTAAATCTTCTCTTCTTCAGCTTAAAACCATTTCCCCTTGCACTGCTATTATCTGCCCTTTCAAAGAGTCCTGTTGCTCTTCATTTAGAGGAAAAAACACACCGTAACAATGAACAATACCAAGGTGTCCACGGGATTATTCTCCTTTCTGCAAGGTTGGCAAATGATGATGACCACAAATAGAGGAATCAAATGCTGTTTTAAGTCCTAACGCTGCTCCCTCATACAGCTTGGGACTGAGAGTATAGGCTACAATATGAGGTACAAACAAATTTAATACTTAACCTTCAAGACTATACAACTCATTCAGCTGGAAAATACCTACTGTAATTATGCAGAGGACAAGAATTAAGAAAATAACCTTGCTTAGCTGTGAGTCAGAGTAATGTTTCCTCCAGATTTACAACATATTTGGCACAGATTATGAAAAAAAAATGTCTGCAGTACTTCAGACTTTGGTATTTGGCCATAACAGTATGTTCTGCATAAAAATCAATTTGGAAAGAGTTATAAAAGTTCAACACTTATACTGGCCTAAATCTTTTCTACATTGATTCTTCATGTATAAGTTATTACAGGGTATTCATACACAGAACCAAACAGAAACCAGTTGCAAAAAATTAGTGCTTTGGGGCAGCATGTTAAAGTTTCCCTGTTCCTCTTTCCAGACAAGTCGTAATATTTATCTTAATATCTGTCATATGGAACTATATCTAAGTGAACACTCCAAACTGAGCTACAATGAAGCTGTGATATACTTATTGCAGTAAATGTAGGTTGAGTAGGAAATTAGAGAAATAAAACAGTCCAACATCAGTAGTAGATTCTGCTATTGTAAAAAAATATATATATTTAAAATCTCTTCATTCAAAGCTAGTTACAGTCAGCTCAGTAAAAGTATCAGAAACTGCAATTTTCACCCTGCCTAATATCTTCCTGACAAAAAGAAAACCAGGATGGTAAAATGGAGTTTAATAAACAGGGTAAAAAACACCTGCAAGTCTTTTTTTATCTACAGGTAGTGTTAACAATTCCTCTTTCCAAGACAGATCATTTGGAGCAATTGAGAATTTACTTTATTCTCCAGCACTCTACTAATCCAGCAACAGGAAGCATGCATCGTTTTTATGACTGCTGATGAAGCACGCACCATTTGACAAGTGACAGCACTACCAATTTCTGAAATTAAGGCTTTAAAGCTCTATCCCGCAAAGAGCTCCGTGATTTTGCTCGGCAATTTTTCTGCTGTTATCCTTAATAAAAAAAAAAGTCATAAAAGAAGGAAAGCTACACATGGCATAGACAAGCAAGCACGACTTCTAAAGTCCTTTGAATGGCCAAGCAATGCACGTCCTAACCTGACACCAGCAGATGCACTTTAATAATTTTGGACAGTGTAGCAACAAAAGAGCCTGTACCAAATGTTTTATTAAGTCTGTACAACCAGAGAGTCGTAGAATCATAGAATGGTTTGGGTTCTAAGGGACCTTGAAGATCATCTAGTTCCAACCCCCTGCTATATGCAGGGATATCGCCCCCCAGATCAGGTTGCTCACAGCCCCATCCAGCCTGGCCTTGAGTGCTTTGAGGGAGAGGACATCCACAACCTCACTGGGCAACCTGTGCCAGTGTCTCACCACCCTCACAGTAAAGCATTTTATTCCTAATATCTATTACACATCTACCCTCTTCCAGTTTAAAATCATTTTCCCTCATCTTGCTGCTACTTGGCCTCATAAAAAGTTCCTCCCCAGCTCTCCTGTAGGCCCCTTCACGTTCTGGAAAGCTGCTATAAGGTTTCCTTGGAGCCTTCTTTTCTCCAGGCTGCAGGGCACCAGCTCTCTCAGCCCATCAATAGCAGACGGGACAGAATCAATAGCAACAAGGTCACTGCATAGCCCTGTAAATATTCTCCATTTAAACACAGCTTGAATTAATACAAATTAAAATTGAATAGTTAAAAAAAGAAAGTTGATATTGAAAAAGGAAGAAAAGACCACGGGGCTAAACTGCCTATGCCATGTTGCAGTTTCACAGCAGCCAGTAATAAGAATAAAGCAGATCAGGACTCATTAAGGCCTTCCTCTTGTTACGTTTATTACACTGATGAAGAAACATGTAGGCTACTAGGTCAAATACTAAAACAACAGGTATCAAACCTACCAGTTTTTCAGGTCATCAAGAAACAGGATGGCAATGGGACAGGCAGCAGTGCTGCCTAAAGACTATGTAAAAAGCAAATGGTGTTTACCTTCCATTCTTCCTTCCAGCTGTAGCACCCTACATGACATTCCACTAAAATAACATGGTTTAAACAAAACCAGCTTCTCCAACAGAGCAAGGCTTACCTGATGGAACACAGGCTGTTTCAATTTTAAGTAAACCTGCAAAGATTAAAAAGAGATAGATAAGTTGCAACAGAGAACAACCATAACATTACTGATTTAAATTACTGATTAAACAGCCAAGGCTTGTTTGTTAGAATAAAAATGAGGGCCTACCCATATACCATTAAAGCTGATTAAACATTTGAAGTTTCGTCTGGCAAAACCTGGGGTTTCTTCAATCCATTTTAAACTGTGGAGTTATTTTGGAACATTTGGAAGCACAAACAGACATATTAACATCTAAGACCTCCTCTCATTTAACAGACTTATAACACACAAAAACAATTAAAATACAGAAATTGCCAGGCACATTGCAGATAAGCATTGCAAGAAGATGATGTACTTTGCTTTGATTTGTGATTGAACGAATGTTTTTGACAATAACATTCCAGTTCTTTTTACCAAAAGCCAGTAGTTAATAGACATGTTGGTCACACAGTTCATTTATGCTCTGTTTTTGGAGACAGAAAGGCAACGTGCCCTAGGCATAACTTGCCACAAGTGTAAAGAAAAGAAAGCTTAGGAGGTGTAAAAGAGAAGTCTTTTAAAGGAAAAAGACCTGCATCACTATTTTAATACAATAACCTTTATCAAAAATAAAGAAAGAGGTTCCATCTGTGGCTGACAGCCTGTGCAAAAGTCATTTTGTTCGAGCAGGTAGCTGTTTGCATTGAGAAGGGAATCAAGTTAGAAGAAATGAAACTGTGTTGAATCTCATTTCTTAATCAGCAATGCTCCTTTCTGTTTGGGCTGTTGTTTCAAAACACCCCTCAATACAACAGTCCATTACAGTTCATTTCTTACAGCCTGATAAACAGGATTATTGCCACTTTTGTCAAAGAGCTTTCCTCAGGGACCTAAAAGGAATCATAGAATCATAAAATGGCCAGGGTTGGAAGGGACCTCAAGGATCACGAAGCTCCGACCTCCCCTGCCACAGGCAGAGCCACAAACCTCCACATTTAGTCCTAGACCAGGCTGCCCAGGGCCCCATCCAACCTGGCCTTGAAGAACTCCAGGGATGGATGGGGCATCCACAGCCTCTCTGAGCAGCTGTTCCAGCACCTCACCACTCCCTCTGTAAAGAATTTCACCCTGACATCCAACCTAAATCTTTCCTCCCCCGACTTCAAACCATTTCCCCATTCCCCCAGTTATCAACCCTTCCAAAGAGTTGATTCCCCTCCTGTTTGTAGGCTCCCTTTGGGTACTGAAAGGCTGCAGTGAGGTCACCCCACAGCCTTCTTTTCTCCAGGTTGAACGAGCCCAGCTCCCTCAGCCCGTCTTCATAGGGGAGGTGCTTCAGCCCTGTAAAAGGACTCCTCAGTCCTAAAAGGATTGTTTTCGTCACATTCTTATTCTAGCAATTGGATTACTGCGTTGTTTCCTCTTCGTTTATTCTGTATAGTAGCTTAGAGAGAGAGGTTTCAGTTTACTAAGGCCAGTATGTAATCTTCCCACAACAGTCATTCTTCACTGGCAGTGGGAGTGACTCAGGATTGCTGTGGGACAGGAGGCTGCCAACATGCAGGTGAAAATGAGGTATCAGAAAAAGTTACTTACTATGCTGACTATGAAGCTGTATGTTATTAAAATGAAAAGCATTGGATAATTGACTGTGTTCTTGTACTTGAAACATTCGTACCTGGAACAGAACATAAAGGAGAGAGATAACATTTGTCACTTACCACATAAAGGATGTATTTTTCAAAAACAAACAAGCAAAAAACCCAACAGTAAGCTTGTACATGTACTGAAAATAAACCATTCAGTGGAACAAATTGAGAAAGCATAAACATTTTTCAAAGGTGCTTAAGGGGTGATGGGTGACAAATTAGAAATGAGTTTGAAATGCAATGCAAGTGCCCCAAAGCATTACGTCTGTAATAGCTAAAGTCAGTGTGGGAAAGGATCCACCTTACAAAACAGTGGACTCTTCAGTTCATAAGCTTTTGGAAAAGATACCAGCATGGATTAAAAAAAAAAAAAAGTGTAGAAATATCTGAAATATAATCTGTGAGGCAGCACAATATGTTACACTGCAAAATGCAATGCCAAAGTAATTGCATGGCCTGAGAGCCACTGGGTTTGAATGATGTGTGAGGGAGAATCCCATGCAGAACCACCCCAACTACCTCCAAGGAAACCAGAATGATTATTAAAGGCCTCCTGAACCAAGCATTAGCTCGTTCTTCACAGCATTTTAATTACTACCAACCAAACATAGAGTCTTGTTAGAGCTGGATGTGCAGTAACAGAGTTCAGTGCTTTTGAAGACGACAGCAACCACTGCACAGAATGAGCGTGATTATTTTTTCAATTGGCTTTCTAAAGCCTCTCCTTATCCTTTCTCCAATCACACTCAAATCAGACAAAATGAATGCAAAGGCAATTTCAAGGAGACAGGGAGCTACAATGGAAAACTGTAACAGAGACATTATTATTCTGCTCCTCAGTCTGTACAAATCATACTAATGTATGAATCACAAACTGATGGTAATTTCCACAAGATGCAGATTTAGTTCTATCTCAGCCCATCTCCACTGCAAGCTACTTGTACCCTTTACAAAAAAGATATCCAGTTTGCAAGTTGAATATTTGATCACACGTTCAAAAGCAACAAGACAATTAATTTCTGTCTGCAACGGGTCCTTCTAATCATTTAGATTTTCCAAGCAATGGAACAAACCGTATTCCATCCAGGCCTTGCAGCAACAGGCAAGAAAAATAACTTACTGTATCTTTACTAAATGCCACATTATTCCTGAAATTAAACAGTACAAACCATCCTGGCATAGCATTAAGCTGTCATGCATGTTCCAGGACATTCTTCATAAAATTTGCACTTGATGCCTTTTTTTGCTTTACTTTTCTAGATGAGTGGAAAGCAGGTTTAACCAGAAAACTGAAATCTGCATGTAAAGCCAGACTATGTCATAAAAACATAGCTGCAATTAATTGCCACGTTGATAATTTCATCGGTACTGCTGAAGTGATTTTCTTATGTCAGCTGTTTACATACCAAGTGCCACAGCTCTGGTTGGATGCAGTGCAACTCTTTAATGCTTTCCTGCTAAACACTAGGAAGACATCTCTAAAGTAGCAAAAACAAGGATTTAACTTGGTGCTCTATTGGCCAATCACAATGTTGTACTATTGGCAAAATTGAGATCTCATTGAAAGCCTCAATGTCAGCCTCTCTGTTGAGCTCCACATATGCCATATTATAAAATCTACTATTTCAAAAATATTCAGGAAAAAAGAAAACATTTAACAAATACTTACAGGCAGTAGACAAACACACAACAACTGTATATCATTGGCAGCTCATCCAACAGCTACAAAAAGCAGAGACATCAAAACATGTAAACTGCTTTTAACTTGTGTAAGTTAATTAAGGAAACAGAAGACTTAAGAAAATAGGACTTTTACATCATTTCGATTTCCCCTTCTCAAATGAACTTCAGTATGAGCCAGTATCAACTCCTATTCGACTACTGAAATGTTACTATATTAATAAGATAATTACACTGGATCTTTGGAATATTACATTACATTATAACCACATCACTTGGATCCTGCTCGATGCAGTCGCATTCTACCCAAGCTTCTACAATACTTTCTATACAAGCTGCTTCTATACAAACTTCAACAAACTGTAATGACATAATTGTTTCAGCATGTAAAATAAATCTTGAGGCCATTACGAAGCACCCTGAAATACGCTCAAAGGTTTACTTCCTAATTTTGGTAATTTCTGACACTGTTTTAATTCTGAGATGGCTTTTTCTGCTGATTTGTGGGCTTGTTTTTCATATTGTGACTGCCAAATAATGTCTTACTTTAAATATTTTTTTATTATTTTGGAGATCAGTGTTATTTCTCCACCTCAATTTCGATGGAATTAAAACAGTTGTAGGTGATTGCTCAATAACAGGTACACATACACTCTGAATTGTGATGTTTTTATCCAAGAGAGGAAAAGAAAAAGAAAGAAACTCACACAACTTTATAGCATTATTCTATCCTAAAATTGTTCTCAAAGACCACCACCACATTTCTGCTCGTAACACAATTAACTGATTTCCCAGTGAAGGACTGAAAAATCAGGAAAATGCAAAAGCAAGCGAATGCATCAGTGAAGGTCTACTGCTTCTGATCATGGATCAAATGCTAACACTGAGCCACCTTAGAACTGTTACTCCCACAACACAATGGACTTTTTCCTAAGAAAAACAAGAACCAGATGCAAAGCTGTTTTGATCTATTTCCTCCACCATGCTGAAAGTCGTCGATGGCCATTTTGGTACAGAAACTCCCTTCCCATTACTGGTAAAGGATAGTTAGCTAGTTCACAATCTTGTTTTTCTGTATGGCCAACCTGATTCTCCTCTGTTTGGGAGCACTGGTTGAATTGCAAAGGCAAAAAGCTTCTTTTAGTACTGAATATTTATATTGGAAAAAGTGAGCTAGTTCTTTACTGAAGATGAATTATCCAAGGCATGAACTATAAAGCTTTCCTTGGGTTTGGTCACAGAAACTTCAGGAATATTTCACAATACAGCTCAACAGATCTAAGTCACTGAAAGGGCAGGTCTTGCTCTTCTTCGAACGTACCGCTGGTGCCTCTCGAGCCAGCAGCCATGTTTGTCTGACCCATGGGAAGTCACTTCCAATAGGTGACCCAGCACACATCTGAGACTGCAGGAAGAAGGTTTTAATCCCTGAATTATAGGGCCAGGGATTGCAGTAGGTAGCACAAAGAAAGCATTAGCAACAGTGGGCAGATGAAGCCAACTTTGCCACCAGATGAGTTCATCATTGTTGTGATGTCTTAGGGAGAAAAAGAAAGAAGCAATAGCTAAATTCTAGTTGATAATAGTAGTTACTGTTAATTACAAGTTCAGTGATTCTTTCACCAAGCCTGAAAAGAATTTTCTGCAGGATTAATTCATTCATAGTTCGTTAAGAGCATGAGTGATTCAAGGTCTCATAAAAAGAGGGTAAAAAGAATGAGAAATACAATTTAGAAAATACTTGCACATTTGGACAGCTGCGTGTACTCCAAAGTTCATATGCTGGCTGCTTTTCAGGGACAAAACAATAACAGCAAAGAGACTCTCAAAAGATCCTACTTAGGATTTGCCTGCAGGAGACAATGGCTTTTGTCTCAAAAGAAATTCATCCTTCCCAAAATGCTGTGACAAGATACCTGAACACTGAAGGAACATGTATAGAAGGGAACTTTGTGAGCTGATTCAGCTGGTTAAAGAAGTATTTTGGATCCCGCAAACCATGGTTGAGCGAATAAAAATCAAAAAGTGGTTGCTTCAGAAAAAAAAACTCTCAGGAACTGCTTTTGAAAGCAAAGCTTTCACATTTCCCTTAATTAAAGCATGTGAATTGACCATTTACAGTATTAAGATTGAAACAAATGTCAAGAAATTCTCTTCAAACAGCTGTCAAGTGCTGACTTCGAATCATAACAAGAGAGAAATTGAACAAGAAAAGACTATTTACTAGTTGAAATGTTTCTTTTATGGTGATTCATCGCTTAGTAAGCAGAGTATTATGGGCCACTTGCAGATTTAGCTTGGCTGCCAAAATAATAAGTGTACTTTATCTCACATAAAGCCTTTTATTCCAGTGGGAAAAATGATGCAAGCCATTGCTGCTCCCCTCTCCTCTGCTTCTGTTCACCCTTTATACACCATGGTCTGCAGGACACTTTGTTGTTCTGACGCAACACCAGAGCTACATGATAACCAGCAAAGTCACATGGATTTAAAAATAAAAACAAAAACAACCACCCAGTATTTTTGAAGCCTGGATCATTTTTGTGTGGCCTTGCTCACCTGCAAGAAATAGAGACCAAGGGAACATCACGAAACTGCTACTGGGGTTCAGGTTGGATATGAGGAAAAGGTTCTTCATTGAGAGGGTGACAGGCCACAGGAACAGCCTCCCCAGGGCAGTGGTCATCACACTGAGCTTGCCAGAGTTCAAGAAGTATTTAGGCAAAGCCCCCAAGGCATATGTTCTGATTTTTGGGTGGAGCTATGTGGAGCCAGGAGTTGGACTTGATCCTTATGGATCCCTTCAAACGTGGGATATATGATTCTATGAAAGGGGATCTGAAAGTCTGGTTAGAAACAAGCAGCTGAAGGAAGAGAGATGAAAAGGTTTAAGTTTTCCCACTGAGATGGGATTAACTTGTATTAGCTATTAGTTGGGAGGGGGTGGGGTGATGGATCCAGAAAGAAACTTTTTCCATGCCAAAAAAAAAGAACAGCAAATAATTGTATGGTGGCAACAGAATGCTCCACTGTGACTTATCTCCAGCACATGCTACAAAATTGAAAATGAGCATCACAGAGGCAAGCATCACTACAGACTGTAATTTGGTTCAAATTCAAGACATCTAATTTTTGGTGTCTATCTACACAGTCTCAGGTCCCATTATGATTCAAGACTTGATTCAGTTGCCAAGGCACAGGCTATCTCAGATGCTCAGGGTCTCCACTGCACCCTCTCAAGGCTGGCAGAGACAATATGGGATCCAAGAGACCTGCACTCTTGAGGGATGGCACCTGGAGGCCAGACAGAACATTCACATGGTCTGAAAGGACACACACTTTTGTTTTGGTAGACTACGATTCAAGTTCAGACTACCAACATAGAATCTGTGTAAACACAGATTCCTAGCATAGAGCATAGGTTTCTTAATTTTGAACTGAATTTCATTTCATTCTTTGATATAAAGACAAATTTCCTTTGTTCTCTCAGACCTAAAACAGGACAAAGCTCTCTATGTCCCTTTAGAAAATGCGTAATACCAGGACAAATCCTTATGCCCAGTGCCTGATTGCTGAATACTTTCTGCTTGAGAATGAGACTCTACTATTGTTTCTCAGCAGACACTGACTGCAGTATTTGTGCTACAAGTACATCTAGATCAATAGAAAATATAATAGAAGACATTAAGCTAAAAAAGATGATACAGTGAATAACAGTAGTCTATATTGCTTGCTATTAAAACACAGCTACAGGAATTTTAAAGTACCAGTGAGTAAGAAGATAGTATGATTTCCAAACAAAGTGTCTTCTACAAAGTAAGCAATCGATTAGAGCTCTTATTTTAGGAGTATGTACATCTATTAGTGTAAAGCATCACGTGGAGTAAGACCCACATACGATAATATCTGAAGTACATTAACTCCTGTTACAGAAGTTTCATCTTGTCAAGAAATGGCAGCATGACTACATAGTGAGAAACACAATGAGTCACAGTGACTTATCAATACTTACTTGCATTTCATACTTCAGGGTCATGTGGAAGCACCAAGATCCCAATCCCACAGCTGAAAACACCAAAGCCATGGTTAGAATACAAGTCTATGCTGAAAACATTTTGGGTGCATTAACTTAAACACACAAAACTTACTGAAAAAAAAAAAAAAAGCCATGAGCATCCTGTCTTGGGGACAACTCAGTTTTCCATGGCTGCCCACTTTATATTGTCAATTTTTTTTCTTTGTGGGGGGAGGGAGGTTTCCCTGTCTCCTACTATCTAGTGTGATTTCACTTGAGATCAGGAGTGAAGGGAACCCAAAATGAATGGAACAGCATTACTGCAGCTTTCTTTTTAGAACATTAAGACTTAACTTTGTCAATCTTATAATGCAAAGCATCATTCTAACGTGGTTATCCTGAAAGTCAGCAATATTTCTGCTTATCATCTAGTTTAAAGGTAAATTTTACAAGTAGTTTTTGGCCAGTTACGGAGGCACAACTGTTACTAGAACTCAGAATCAGAAATTCAAAGTACACAAACAGAATCCATCAGTATTCATTCATTCTGTGAAATGTGAGCACCATCTCCTAGCTTCCTCCTGCAAGCTAATCCTTCCAGATGATCCATTTTATTTATTTGAAATACTTCGATTTCACAAGTAAATTCAGAATTCAATTTATGAGACGTATGCTTTGCTTATACCAAGTTCTTAGCAGTTAAACAAGGACAATGTTTCTTGTAAGTTAGATTTCATTATTTAGAGCAAAGCCAGTAGAGTATTTAATCTGTCATTCGCTGCTTTGGAATGTGAATAATTAAATACCCTCATTAAGCACCAGCTCATTTTTATTTTGGAAGAGTAACTACATTAATGTGATGTCCTGCCTTCCTTCAAGAAATGAAGCTTTACCTCATCCTCAGAGAAAGCCAACTATTTTGCACACTGGGTAGTGCTGCTGTGCAGCCTTTGCTGCAAGAATATAACCTTCTTTTCTGCACCCACCAGCTTGGCTTCACTGAGGCATACACAAACAGCACTTTTTATACAGTTTTCCCAAGGCAGTTGATAGACACGTCTGGAGATGTTTCTTTAGATGCTTTTATCCTGGAATTGTGATTATATGTACTCAACAAAATGAAATACCAAAGCTGTACTGAAACACAGAACTGTAACAGAGCTACACTGCCAAACTCTTCAAGTCCATATATATATGCACCCTGTAACTTACAATGGACTTCTGATTACATTGCTTGGCTTTTGAAAACTCCTTCTGAACAATAGGCAACCACTTCATGGGATTTTAATGAGAAATTCTCACAGCTGTATTTCTGCATATACAGAATAGATTATAACTATTAATCACTCTGCAGAAAAAGCACATTGAGATCGTAATTAAAACAGTGCCACCCATTACTGTGGCTGTCATGCTGATTTCAGTATCTTCATGATACAATCCATTAAAAATTGTAACTATTATTTTCGAGTATGAACAAAACCATTGCATAACAAATTGCTATTTGTTTTAAATTAACAAAACATGTTATTAGGTTTCTTTTTTGTTTGTGTTTGTTGTCATTTTTTAAATGTTATTGAGGCTATAAATCTCAATAGCTTGTTACTAAACACACTCCTCCCCTTCCTCCTGGAACATGATTAGAAGCAGTTATTTCAAGATTATCTTTCCCATTCAGTATCATCAAATGCCACAGGTAATACTGTTGCAAGTCATTAATCCCAGGACTATAATTAATTTCTAGAAACAGTTATCAAAATGCTGCTGTGTCTGTGTAGTGATCACACTGTTTCTTGTTCATTCAAGGCCAGGCTGGATGTGGCTCTGGGCAGCCTGGTCTGGTGGCTGGCGACCCTGCACATAGCAGGGAGTTGAAACTAGATGATCATCGTGGTCCTTTTCAACCCAGAACATTCTATGATTCTATGAATTTTTCAATAGTTTGAGGAAAAATTAGATCTGCCACATAAGCAGTGGCAATTCATGTTGATATAAGACTATCCATCAGCATTAAGAATTATTCTTTAATCATAAACCTAAAGCATCTACAGAAAAAGCAATATATTAGGATCACCTAGATGTGGCACGAATTTGAATTAAAATAAAGAACACTGTAAAGGGTGGGATGAAATTTAGCTCTAGTTGCTAACATCTTTATTTAGGTATTTACATATTTACTTGGTATCAAAGCTTCCACTAAAGACAACATCATTATAAGAGCAATTCAGCTGGCCAACTACAGCGTACCACAAACAGCCAAAGAATGAAAGATGAAAAAGCAGAATTAAATCAGTTATTTTTATGGAGTTGTTTTGTTTTCTACACTCAGTACTGGTTTCCCTCCTCCGCCTCAGACAAGAGTGACCTTGCCTACTCCCACCGTACAGCTCTACCAGTGAACTCCAGCACAGCTGGGCCAGTTCCCAGACACCATAATGCAAGTGTCTGTGCTAGAGAACGGTTAGAACAGTCTGTGGCATGAGCCTGGCCTGTTCCAACTAGCACTTTTCCCCAGCAGTTCCCAGCACAGTCCAGCAGCCAGAAGAGCCCCAAGCTCGTGCCCAATAGGATATTTGTATGCAGTCTCCCTCTTTTGGAGGCTGAGATAAACAGGCAGACCGTTCCACACTGCTTGGCTTCAGCATGCAGGAACGTTCCCAAGCACATCTGATTTACAAACACAGCCTCTGCAGCTTCTCTGTGGCTCTTAGATAAAAATAAGGGAATTAATTTGGGGTGAAGGGCTTCTAACAACTCTTATTGCAGATGCAGAGTTTCAGGGGAGACAGAAATACATATTTAAATCAAGACCCGTCTAGAACATAAAACATTTGGAAATCACATTTCCCCATAAGAAGAGGAAATGTCATGTGGTAAAACCCAATAAAATACCACAGCATCAAAATGAGCAACCAAAACCAACTGCTTCGAGGTAATGACACCCCGATCTCTTCTACCTGCTTGATGAGAAGCAAAATGCTAAAGCAATTGCTTAATAATAATCTTAGTAACTTCAGATTGACTGATAAATAGTTCTCACTAAAAATCTTATCCTTTTTCTATTGAGTTCATTGACAATATGCCCTTCGAGCTGACGCGCAGCAGAAACAAAGGCTGAGAACAGTGTGCTGCATCTCAAAACACTTGTTGTAAAGTGCAACCCAGTTTTGGCACCAGTATGAACAAGGAATTTATTTAAATAGTTATTCAGAAATCCCCATTCTTGTCAAGCCAAGTTGGGATCTTAGCACGTATGTGAAATGAACAGTCCTCCCCTAATTCAACATGCACTGGGTTCAAAGAGGAAATAGATGTCAGCAGCAGAAATTGTAGGGTATAAAGTAAAGCACTGAACACAGCGTGGTGAAACAAAGGACCTGACAATCAGCTGAATGTCTGGAAGCATCCAAAAGGAGCAGCTGATCTGGATCGAAATAACGTCTAGAAACAACACTTACATTCTCAAATGCTAACAGATTTCATTTCAACGTCCGCTTTGACAGCTGTCTATTAGCTTCTTGTAAAATATCAGTAATGATTCAACACAACTAACTAAAGTGCCCCCTCCCACCCCCATATCTTCAGAGCAGAACTGTGAAAGACTTTCTACTTTGACAAAACAACCCATTGACAGCAGAGCTCCTAACTGGTGGTGTTTTCAATGAAGCCTCAAGTGAAACCAGCACTTCTGTGTTACATTCAACGCTCCTTTATGGATTAAGTCTATATTTGTGATAAATTAGTGACAGAATGAAATCTGTTCATAAATAAAACCATTTTCAGGAAAAGTGCTCTCTGGCACTTTCTAACACAAAGACATTTCTGTACACCTACTCTCTCTGTGTCAGTATGTTTTTCATTCAGTCACATGCGGAGATAGAATGCCAATGTTCCTGGCACATTTCAACTGCATTTAAAATTCTGCTTCTCTTCTCATTTGCTGCTTTTTTTCTTCTGTAGTAGAACAGATGTTAAGAGGCTTGTGATTCCACACCATTCTGCTCTTGTTTTTCCACCAAGAAGTGATAAAGCTGTCTACGTTCTTTCACATCTCACAACTGCTACAAAACAGCCCAGCATTATGAATAGTGAAATGGAGACAAAACAGAAGAGAAACATACTGGGTCACACACAATGACCTGTAATGTGAGGTTCTAACATAAGAAATGAAAGTCGAGTCATGCAAGCATTATCACTGCAGACAGCATTCAAAGACTTCTTCTCCCCAGTCACAGATGAGCCCAGCTGGAAGTCAGGACTGCCCTGCAGCAATGCTGCCAAGTATGCAGGCTGAGTTCCCCTTCATGAACACCAGAAACAGCAAGAAAATGGAAGTCTATGGTGTTTATTATGAAAGAAGACAGACTCTTTTACCACGTTAACTGGTATATGATAAATGCCAGTTCAGAGCTGGAAATCCCTCTAGCAGTCTTGGAGTGACATGCTGATGTTCTGGTCAAACAATGGCACAATTTGTCCATCATGAAGCAGCTACAATATATAGCAAATAGTGAGTCTCAATGCAGTTTGACCATTTTTCAGTTTAGAAGGAATCTTTTAGAAGGAACTAATCTTTCAGGATACTTTGATTCAAAAACAAGGGAAGAGACAACTTTAGCAAAGCTGAAGGAAGGGAAGCCACCCAGGGAGACCTGGACAGGTTTGAAATGTGGACCTGTGGGATTCAAATAGGGTTTAGCAAAGCTAAGTGCAGGGTGCTGCACTTGGGTCCAGGCAATCTCAGGTATGTGCATGGACTGGGAAAAGAACTCACTGAGAGCAGCCCTGTGGAGAAGGACTTAAGGGTGTTGGTAAAGCTGGATATGAGCCAGCAGTGTGTGCCTGCAGCCAAGAAGGCCATCAGTATCCTGGGCTGCATCAACTGAGGGGTAGCAGCAGGGTGAGGGAGGGGATTGTCCCTCTCTGCCCTTGTGAGGCCCCATCTGAAGTACTGCATCCAGGTCTGGGGCCTCTATCACAAGGAGAATGCAGGGCTGTTAGGAGTGGGTCCAGAGCAGGGCCATGAAGGTGCTCAGAGGGCTGAAGCGCCTCTCCTATGAAGAAAGGCTGAGGGAATTATGCTCGTTCAGCCTGGAGAAGACAAGACTTTGAGGAGACTTCAGTGTGGCCTTCCAGTACACAAAGGGAGCTTGTACAAACAGGGAGGAAACTGACTTCTTACGCTGTTTGATACCAATGGGACAAGGAGTAATGGTTTTAAAGTAAAATGGGGGAGATTTAGATTAGATGGTAGGAAAAAATTCTTTACTCGGAGTGCGGTAAGGCCCTGGCACTGCTGCCCAGAAAGATGTGGGGGCCCCATCCCTGAAGATACTCAAGGCCAGGCTGGATGAAACCCTGGGCAGCCTGAGCTGGTGGGGGCAACAAGCCCATGGCAGTGGCTAAAACTCAATGATCAGTAAGGTCCCTTTCAAACCAAGTTATTCTATGATTCAAATGCTTACACACACTTGTTTTCTCTCTGGCCTTCAGAAGCTCCTTCCAAAGTATTTTAAACTGAGACAAAAAATTACTTGATTTTTACTCAAAACTCTAGAACACCTCCATATGGCTATTTGGAAAGTTCTCAGGAGCTTCCACGGCTGCCTATATTTCACACATATTAGCAAAGCTGAACTAGGTCTCCAAGTAGCTGAAAAACCCTGAGTTGTACCTTGTGCATGTAACAGCTTCATTGGCATCACAAATACACTTAGCATATGGTTGTCTGCTTTCTGACAATATTTATCTAAATACATATGCATGCCAGTTTTAAATGTAACATTTGCAATAAACAGGTGTCTTAGCACTGAGAAGAGTGGGAAAGTCAGCCTCCCCAGAGAAGGGAGCTACAGCAAACAGATTTGTGAAATCCAGAGACCCTATTGCCAAGTCTGAATGGTCTTAACATCTTTTCTCAGAAGTAATGCGATTAGTAGCTACATAACTGAAAACTTAAAGGAATACGTTTATTTTCTGTATTTTGTTATTACAGGAAGAAACAGACTGCAGTGAAGTCCACTGATACACCAAGGTCTCTTATTTTCTCTTCCGCCCCTGCAGAACTTCCCAAATACAACAGCAGTTAGGTTGTTGGGGCCAAACAAGAATTGAAAGCCAATTCCAACTCATGAAAGAGTGCTCTTTCAATTCCTCTAAAATCTTGCCTGTTTCTATGGAATACAAATACTATTTAAAAAGAACAAAAAGCACACTAATATGCCATTAAGCTTTTGAAAATAGCACCACAAAAGAGGCCTTCCGCATGAAAACCTCACAGAGTTATTTAATACACCCTAATTTCATGCTCTTGGTTGCGGTTGGACTCAATGATCTTTAAGGTCTTTCCCAACCTTAGCAATTCTATGACTCTATGATTCTAAACAGTATTTTCCTGTAAACATAAACCTCAATGTGGTTGAGCTGTTATAGTTTCACACACAGTATTTGGATTCCACGACTTGGTTTATTAATACTTGGATATTGTTCACTGTTCTTTTCTTATAAAGGCAGCCAGAAGCACAAATGAACATTTACACATACCTGTAAGACATAAATATGCAGCTAAATACCGCTTTTCAAGGCCATCTTTATAGGTCCGAATCGCACCATAGATTGGAGGTAGAATGAAAATCAGGTTACTCACTGTGTTCCCTGTAGGACAGAAGCAAAAGCAGGGATTTAGCACTGGATACTACACACTTTCAATATACAAAGCTGCTTCAACAGTTGTCACCCAGGAAGCTGCATCTTTTTGAAACTGTCTTCTGCTTAAACATAACACACACAGTTAAATTCTGGCGCAGCATAGTTAACCATTTGAAGACTGTTTTCACTCTGTTGCCACTTTCCATAGTAAGAGAATACTAAATTAGCTGAAAAGGTTGGCTTAGATGATGACAGGGTTCCTTGATTGCATGGAACATGAATTCAAACCCATTCCTTCAGGAGATAAAGCCAGGTATTCTACGAGCTGTTTGTTTTCTCTTCTGCCCTCACAGTTCTCCCCATTATGCTCCCTTCTGATCCTTAAGGTCATTGAGTACTCATTCCTAAATAAACAAGTTCAATCTCTACTATTTGTGTGCAATCACTACATCACAAATCACAACACAATCAAAGATTGCAAGAAGGTTCGAAAAGGAACAGCAAAGAGTTAAGAGCAAGAGGGTATGAATAAGAATAGCAAAAAAGTTAGAAGCCACTAACAATCAGCATGACAGGCAACTGTCAAAGCTTAGCAAAAGCTGGAGCTTCAGCAAGACATTGCTGCTCTCCATCCCTCCTGCTGAAGCTGGGATGCAACACAAAGGAATGACACATGTGCTGCAGAGATCAGAGACAGCATGAACAAGCACAGAGCCCAGCTCTCATACCAGGGGGCAGGACAGCCTTTCCAGCACTGGGGAAGATGAAGAAACCCTCCCTCTTCTTTTCTTTCTTATGACTACTTAGCCATCCTCATTTAGACATGTTTTCAAACTGTCCTGGCCATTGGAAAATGGACAACGAAACGGTGAGAAGTACAAGTGAAGTAAAAGGAAATAGCACATTTCTCAGCAGAGAGGATTCAGATTTTGAGCCCAACCACAAATCAAAGTTTCAAGGAGAAAGGTTTTGCAATGGGAATGAAATGACATGCAAGTTAGGCAAGAGCAGATAGAAAAGAAGGCAAAACCTTGCTCATATAAATTAAGCTGCAAAATTTCACACGCCATCAGTTAAATGCAGATAGCCAAAATGTAAAGTCTGATTTCCAAAGATCTCAATAGCCACAGGCACAATGTATGAAGATAATGAGAGGCCACAAATCAAAACAGCTCTGCAAATACACACTAGCTTGAACCAATATAACAGGCCTTTTGGATGCCTTGCATCTCTGGGGAATCATTAACCTATCAGCATGTTCCTACAGTGACGCAGGAGACCAGGTTTGGAAGAAACCTGCTGAAAATGCAGCACTATGTGGTACATCACCATCACCATTACCCACAAATCAGGCAGAGATGTCATCTAGCCTCAGAAAATAGAGCAAAGGCTACACAGACTGGATAGCAAAACTCCTGCTTTCCGAAGGAGCTGTCAAATACATCCATCTAACAAAGATGTTGTTAGAATTGATGTAAATATCACTGTTAAAGGTCACTTTATGATGAAATTGTCAAAAACCTGGCAAAAATTCAAATATGCAAGTGCTGAATAAAAGAAATACCACATTGTTTATCCATAGATGGGAAGGCACGTGACCTTCAAAGCCATCTGCAGTAGGATAACAAACTGCTAATGGATACAGGAAGACAGAAAAGAGATTCTTCCGTAGGAAAACAAAGGCTCCAACACTTCCTGTAAAGTTATAATTACGTTAAATTATTGAAAATTTATGAGCATTTAATTTTAAGACCATCCTGCTGCGATAGGAAATGCTGCAGACCTAATGTAGCCGTAAATTCCTGACACTCCTCGTGGGCAGTTTTTGGCCCATATTATTCAGAATGTTTACAGCATGGATTAAGCAAGGCTATTTGGGAAACACTTATTGAAAATTGTGCTGCTTTGTTATTAAATAAAGGCAACAGGAGCGGGGGAGCAGTGTTCTATAGCACGCTGCTGGCAAAATTACTTATTTCAAGAACCAAAACAAGGCAGTTATTCAACATACTGTCCCCAGGAGTGTGGATTTCATAAAAGTCGTGTTCATTTTTTCGGGATTATCCTCGTATAGAAGAGCTCACCCATTCATTAAAAAGGATTTTTACTAATTCCCTCAAAAGTGGCAGTGGGACATGCACAGAAATTAGCAGACAATCCCAAAAAAGAAAAAGATGACAAGTAATTGCAGCCCCATTGCTCGGAAGGTAATTAACAGAGGACTGACTGAAACAAGTTTTAAAGGAAACAGATACTGAAGTTGAAAATGGGAAAGTTATACTGTAAATATACACATAAAACCAGGCTCCACAAACACAGCATGGGCGATGCCATAGATAAAAGGGAGCTATGTGAAATAAAGGATAAGAGTGACAAATGAATAAATGGATAATAAACTAAGCTTAAATAAATGCATCCTAGCAGGTAGAAAATATCTTCCAAATGAGGAGGAATCATTTATGGGTTACTTCCCAATAGTAACGGGCTGTCTGCTGCTCTAGGGTGAAGCTCAGTCAGCTCCAACACTGGAGTGATGCGATATGGTGGCCTACGAGCATGAAGATTTGACCTGGTACCAAGTGTAATAAAAGTTTAACTTCTAACCATGTTAACTGGCAGACTGGATGACGAACCTTGCCAAATTTCTTAAGTGATTTCAAGACTGTTATAACAAAGTGTTGTTTCAGAGGATGATTTTATTCCTTGGGAGAACACCATACTGTACCAAAACAAAATCAGATCATCACTTCATCAAGCCTTTGTCTCCAGGAAGGACAACTCTATTTGTGTTTCACCACAGCTGCACTCTATTATACAAACACAGCAGCAAAACTGACTGGTCTTTTTTTTCCCCTATGCATGTACAGTCATCTTTGGACCATTAAAAATATACTTATGGTATCATAAATGCATGAAGATCTGTACAGAGACTGAAATTACATGGTTAGTGGTTTACACCAAAGTTACAAACAAAACTTCAAGAGGAAACAGCATTTACAGGCAAACATGGTCGCAATATACTCTTATCTGAAGGGTTTGGTATAGCTAAGGTACACAAACCTGAAGGACCCTACTTTCATAAGCTTTCAGTTTTCCCCAAGATGCAGTCACTTCTATGTTAGAAAGTTATTTCTACAATAAACGTGGATGAGAAGTTACAAGGATAAACCATGTGAAGTTGCAAATACATCAAGCACGGTCAGAAAAAATACTTTGCAGGATGCAGGAACATAGCACAGAGAGAAAATAGGAATGTTTTCATTGCAGGAAGAGAAATGATATTTAAAAAGAAGCCAAAATTATCATTTTCTGCTTTTGGCAAGGTGACCTAACATGGTTTACAGTGTTAAGAGATCCTTTCTCCTGTGTTTGTACATAGAATAAGTTAAGGTTTACCAACTGTAAGGACCTTTTTCAAATGTTAAGACGTTTGCCTTTCTGCTCTCCATCTGGCTGTCTCACACTCAAAGGAAGACTTTTGAATTCAGTATGGTTTCTGCAAGACTCAAACCAACAACAAAAATAACCATTACCTTCAGATAGCGAAGAACAACATGATTTTTTTCCAGCTTAAGATGTCAGCTAGCTATTAAAAGCTTCTAAGAATCATGATATTCATTACAGGCTTTCAACCTACCCTTAAAATCAACAGCAGCTCACTGTGAAACACAAGAAAGGGAAGTAGCTCCTGTGTTCTCAAATATACACACCTAGCTCCTGTAAAGTCAATGTGTCTTGTGTGATTAGAAAACAAACAAGATTTTGAGGCGAAAATGATCTATTCCATTGTGTGCACGTCACACTGCACAGCACAATTTTAGTGCAGTACCTGGATCACATAGCTGCTCCTTTTTTCCCATTAACGGATAAAAAAAACCAAAGCCTGTCAGATGGCCTCATGATACATTCAGAACTTGAATCATCCTTTTAGCTGCTTTCAGATACAATTTCTATCTCACAGTTTTTGTTCTCGGAAGCATCTCAAGCAGCTCTGGTGCAAAGAGTGGCTCTTTATCTGAGGGCACAACCACCTACCATGGAAATATCCTCTCCTTAAGAAAGGATGGATTCTCTTCATGGAAGGATTTCTAGAGATGGGAAACCAAAGAAACTCAGAGATCAACAGTGTAAGAATGGCATAAGAAGAGTAGTCCCAGCTGCAACAGGTGAGGTGAGACAAAAAAATGACAAAAAGGTGTTGAAATCTGAATTCCAAACTGGAGAAGTAGGCAGCCTAACGACTTAAACACAACGGAGGATTCTAGAATATCTCCTTACCAGAATCTCAGTCAAACCCAACATGGGAGTCCTTGCTAAGACAGAAGTGCCTCACAGCTCATCTACCACGGCATTGTAAGCAATCAGCAAAGGAATTAATTTGAAGAAATCCAGTTTCCATACAGTACATGCTATATATTGTCAGTGAATAATAACTAACAGAGCCCAGAAGATGTTTGCATCACTGACTTTCCAAAATCCAGCATTTCATAATTGCTGAGAAAACCCAACTACACAGGATCAGCTGGTTTGGCTACTACCTTCAATCTGGAACTGCTTTCACTTAAGTTAGCACTAGGAGGGCTGTCTAGCAATTAGATTTCAACTTCCACCAGCCATTTTTAATATCTTCCACTTCAAAGTCCACAATAACTGCACTCCAGAGCATCAGGAAATGAAAACTCCTGTCTCCGTTTGATATTTCAGAAGGACCTTGAGGGGAGAAAAGCGAGTCATCCTGACGGGAATTCTGCCAGTAGGTGATTACTGAGCTCCCTACTTGCTAATGTGCATGAAAGATCGATGTCAGCTTCCTGTTATTCAGAGAAGCACAACCCAGTGACTCCAGGCTGGAGCACCAGACCAATCCTGACCTTAAAGAAAAGGAGAAGGTACTTTTTAAATGACTGATTCCTACCTCTTGCAATTCAGGTCTCCTTTCCATATGCTAAGGAAGTCTTGATGTCCTTTACATGGACATTAACTGAAGCTACTACTTGTAGCAATTCAGCTGCAACTTACATTAGTCATCACAGTTCAAATAACAACACGGGAAAAACACTGAAGGAAACAAATAGCAGTGTGACTACTGAACTGTATAAGCTGCGTATGAAAACTTACTCAAGAACCACGAGAATTGGTCCAGATGCAATACAATCTAATGGGTTATTACAGGGACTGATCTCCCTAAGCTGTTCCTTCTTTTATTTATTTATTTATTTATTTATTTTAAATTTAGAAACCTAAAGACCAGGCTATTATAAATAGTAAGAATTTTAACATTTAAAGGTCGGTAGAACACCACAGGAAATTGTGATAGATTAAGCAGATTGGAAAGGAATACTGTATTAATCCAGCTATGCATAGGTTTAGGCAAATAAGAAACATACCTTAGTGTAATATTATGGAAAAATCTGAGAGGGACAAGTCAGAAGGGGCTCAGGTAAGAGCAACCAGGAGCACTACAAAGGAAAACAGGTGGCCAGCTAGGAGGTTTTGTGCTTGAAGTCAGCATCCCAGACCTGTGCTTTGACCTCTCTTGGCTGCTGCTGCCTTGCTGAGTCTTCAGTTCTCTGGATCCTTAAATATACACTGGTATCCTTCAAACAAAACTGCACAGGTAAAGCACTCCAGCGATTCAGTGGATCAGGGAGGGGTAATGAGGTAATTTCAAGGAAAAAAAAAAAAAAAGATTAATTATTAACAACGCAATTTGATTTTTATCTCCAGGGCTTTTATGAGCAGTTCCAACATGCTGCATCAAGCAAGAAGTGCTGACTTACAGCTTTATGCATCTCATATCCCAGCAGCACAACTCATCCCTTGGCATTCAGTGTACCCACTCAGCCAATATTTCTGTAGATGCTTCTACTCCGATTACAGTATTGCATGACACGTTTGTGTTCTTCAAAACAACCAACGTGTAGAAGGTAATTAGAAGAGAAAGCTCTCAATGCTGCTGACTAACAGAGCTGGCGTGAGCAAGCTCAGTTTGAACACCCACACTGTACAGGTATTTTCTAGTGCACAGCCCTCTCCTTGGTATGTCTCCTTACAGCTTCTGAATTGCTCTGGGTTACAATTAAGTTATCCTTTTCCTGACTCTCACCTCTATGAAAATCGCTTTGCTACTTCGTAATAAAAACACTAAAAAATTAGAACCTAACAGGAGACTGTTCCAGCACTGATCTTATTCCTTATGTTGCTCTAAAAAAAAAATAAATGCGTGAAAGCAAATTTTAAAATAACTCCATACATTTCTTCATTAGAAACTGATAGCTGCACAACCACGTAAAATAATGCAGATTTCAACTTCGATGGTGAAACACCCATTGTTGGACTAAGCAGCTTTTGCTTTTCCCTCTCAAAAGCAAAAAAAATATTCACTACCTATTTAGTTTCTATTACTGCAGTGTCTGAACCACCCCAGTCTTCCGTGTATTTATCCTTAATACCCCTGCGAGGGGAAGACAGGTTAGAAGAGAGTATGTCCAGCCACTCTACTACCCTTACCTAACACAATAACTGACTTACCCACATCACCTCTTCTAATTATAGTTTCAAAGTATGCAAGAGTAAGAACTGTAGTTCTTTAGTTACCAGTTCTTACAACATTTAGCATAATGGAGTTCTCCTCCTACTGGAACTCTTAAAGAAGATAACAAAATGAAGGAAAAGCCACACGTGGATGTGTGGTTCTTCTGAGGGCGTGAGTTGAGAGCATGAAGGACAGGGGATGTTCTCAGCATCTCCTCCATATGGGATTAAACCAGCTGTGGAAAGAGCATCTGCCCAGGACATCAATGTGATATCTTACTTCAGGATTCCAAAGCAGAGGTGGTCCTTCTGTCACTTCAAGGGCACTTTTTCCAAGGATAGAAGGGAGATACTCAGCAGGGCTGCTGTGGGCTTGGACTGTCCTCCTTTCTCTGTAGTTCCTCACTACTGAAGGCCAGTTTTGATAATTATCTTCCTATGGCTTTAACCATGCCTATCACATCCAGGCACGCCTACAATACAAGGTATTCTGAAGCATTAATAAATATTTTTGGGGTTCAGAGGAGAGTATTATACTAAATGTAACAGTATTTGAGAACGAAACAAAAATGCCAGAATATATCCTTGACCATTTTCTTGAGTCTGCAAGAAGTCTGAACAAACAAGACAGCAAACACCTCCTTACCACTATACTTTATTTCCAATCCAAGGCATCCACAACTAACTAGACTTCATTTTCATTACCAGTAGCTGATATGCCATCTTTGAACATTGCTTTTCTGGAATATAGGGAAAGAAAGCATCATTTCCCTGATAAACGCACACCTAAGACACAAGCAGACCAATCATTGGAAGTACACCTGGAAGGATTTTGCAGGTAAATCTGAAGGTAAAACAGTTAACACAGACACATCATTTGCAATATCAATCTAGAAAGCACACTGAAAGCAAGTACCTACATCTGGAAAATGCAATCAAAGTGTAAAGAGATTAGGCTGAGATGATGTAAAGTTTGAATATTACATGTGATAAGCTCATTGCTGAAGGGCAGATTTGCTGCCACTACAGCCTTTACTGGAAACAAAATAAAACCTATTTGAAATGTTATTTTAAGACAAACTGATGTCAGACTGCCAAGAAGCTACCAAGAAAGGCAAGCTTACTCTCGAGTCAATGTTAAAACTGAAGTGATTATGATGATGTTTGTTACAGAGATCATCCATTTAATTTGATTTTCATCATACTTAACTCCTTCTTGTTCACCTTTCCTCTCCTACACTGGGATCAGTGTACTGGCTTCACACTCAGTGCCTGCACCAACTCCTCTAAGCCTGAGACTCTCTGAGCACAGAAGCACAGCTTCTGGCAGCTGATGTTGAGTTAGCAGAGTACATCCAGCTCAGCATCCTCTACCCTTACTCCAGATGCAGTGCCTTGAGGCACAGTATCCTATGGGAATGGTCTCAGAGGCTTTGGCAGCTCCTTCCCAGGCACTGTGAAGTGAAGCATGAGAGCTCAGCATCTCTGAAAGGTGAGCACCAGAAAATAACATGGATCAGTGCTTTTTTCAAGATACCTGCAGCACTAACTTTAGAAAGCTTTCATCAAAATCCAAACCCTCTTGCTTTCCTGCCTTCCTGACTTTCATCATGGATTTCTCATGGGTGTCCAGAATGATAAAGCTAAAAGTCTCTCCTACTGATGATTCATCTCACACAGATGATAGGAAAATGAAAGGGAGGATGGGGTGTGATAAATGTAAAACAGCACATTGAGATGATGAACCAGGAGCAACCACAGCCTGAATCAGACACACATCAACCACCACAATACCACTTGATGACTTTTTCTCTCTCATCAGCAAACCAACAGAAACCTCCATCCAGAATTAACTGCCATTTTTTCTTGCAGCACCACCTTAAGAACCATATGGCTGCCAACACAATGATCACAGAATCACAGAATAACCAAGGTTGGAAAAGACCTTCAAGATCATCCAGTCCAACCACCCACCTATCACCAATAGTACTCACTAAACGATGCCCCTCAATACAACATCCATACCTGGTGTAGGGAACCTGCTTTGGCAGGGGGGTTGGACTCAATGATCTCTGGAGGTCCCTTCCAACCCCTACAATTCTGTGATTCTGTATGAGATAAAGAAAATAATGAAAAAACCAGCAACCATCTGATCTCTGATATGACTGACTCTTATTACTCTTATTCACTTCCTAACATCCAACTTTACTTCTTTTAGGTTTTTTTCTTCTAAGTACGTCACCTTTGAAGTCTTTCTAACAGTCTGTAATTCAGGTGACAATCTCCTGCAAGGACTTCTGTACCTCATTCACTAACCCAACATTTGAAGGCCGTGTCTTCTCCTGGTCTGCTATTTGTAACTCCTTTTACCTGTCATTTCATCATTTCAACACAACTTGCATGTTCTCACTCGAAAAATTAAAGTAGTTGCCTATTAGCCCAAAAATGTTGGCAAAAGCTATTTATTAAGTTCTTTACTGTGAGAGTGGTGAGGTGCTGGAACAGCTGCCCAGAGAGGCTGTGGATGCCCTGTCTCTGGAAGTGTTCAGTGCCAGGCTGGATGGGGCCCTGGGCAGCCTGGTCTGGTATTACATGCGGAGGTTGGTGGCCCTGCATGTGGCAGGGGGTTGGAGATTCATGATTCCTGAGGTCCCTTCCAACCCTGGCCATTCTATGATTCTACCTATGTGAAAATGAAGATTCTTCTCCATAAAGACAGTAAGTTTGAAGTCTAAATTCAACAATCTCATAATCTAAACCAAATATGGCAAGAGAGAATGCAGTGCATTGAAGACTAAAGCTTTACACACCGTCTTTGTTTAATACAGTAGCTGCAAAGAAACAATTCATATGTTAGCTGGAAGACATTTGGGCAGGAAGAAGATCTACTGTGCAAAGATAAGCAAACTGAACACAAAATGAACCAAGTTCCCAGCACAACTGCTGGCTCGAAGACTGGCAGAGGAAACTTTTAGAGGACAGCTCTGAGACAAATGTAGAAGTACAGTAAAAGTGGAAGAAAATATAAATTAACACAAAAGACATATGGAAATCACTGTGAGAAAGTTCAAGGACAAAACAACAAAAAGAATAGAAGACCTCACAATGGGATATGTTTAGGAAAAGGAAACATTTCTCTACAGCCTGCAACAGAAAAGAGGAAAAAAATACAGGCAAATTTAAGTATGATGGACTCAATTTTGGCATTCGAGTATTGTGCTCCCATTGGACATCGTATGGAAGACAGTATCATAGGAAGATAAACTTGGACCTTAAAAGAATTAACAGCCATCAAGTCCCAAACGCCTGAGTGAAAAACAACTGTGATATCACAGACCACAAAGCCATAGCAGCTTGGTTAAGTGAAGGAAAACAACATCTGCTGGATGATTTCACTGCCCTGCCACACTTCTCTGCTACTTCCCGAAGCATCTACGCAATCCAATTGAGCTGATTCTTCTTAGAGCCAACAGTCACCATTTCCAAAGAGCCACAAGCAATATAAGCCAGCAATTCTCACCTGGTTTTCACTCTGCTGCTTCTGAAGAAAGTTATGATCTCCCACATTATGAAGCTAGCTGCAGCTTTATGGAGAGCCATTTGCAGAAGCCTGACCTGCAGGTAACGGTAGGCCATGAACACAAGCACCTTGCTTTTGCTCTCTTTCTAAGCCTCTGTTACCAAATCGAAAGTTGGTAGAAAAACCTTTTGCTTCTCCAGACTGCTCTCCCCTTCTATTCATTTCCACAGCTGTAAAAACAACTTGGGGGGGGAGGAAAAAAGACATTGTTTTTTTACTCATGAGCAAAATATCGCCCAGAGCAACTTTGACATATATAAATCTTTATTTATAAATCAACAAGAGCCTGAAAAGAACTGTGCCCTATGGGAGGAATGTACCCTGGCCCGCTGCAGTCCAGAGCCAGCATAGACCTGGCTGTCCTTAACAGCACAGCAATGCTGGAAACTGCTTCAGAGCACAGCCAGGTCTGCAGATACTATTTCACAAAGAAGATATGCAAGTAATTCTTCAAGGATCCCTGTGCTTCCTCATGGTAAGGTCAAAACACCCATTAGAGGGGATAGGAGCAGCATGCTTTCCAGTTGGGAGGCAAACCATGGTCCAAACAAACAAATGGCTCTGACTCGGGAGGATGGAAATACGTGATGAAGAAATGACAGCGGACAGAATTACTTTGTCCCAGGATCATCAGTGCTCCAGGCTATTATTAATGCTTAACTATCTTACAACAGCACTACAGTCTCCTTCCTTTTGGTCTAATACCTTATCTGATTTCTGGATGCTGGATCTTGTCCAAATGAAGGCCCCTATCCAATTGCAGTTAGCAATTACTGAAAATCCAGCCTACAGGGCAGTAGTATCTTGAGCTTTCACTGCAAATAATGAGCTCATTAAGGCACTGTATAAGTAAGAGAGCTTCCAAGGTCATGCTTTATGACCATAAGGTTGATATACTGAAATCCTACTAGCTGGAAACCACACAAGTCATACACAGACATCCACTGCCATACACCCCAACTCACAGGGAAGCAAATGTGAAGGAAGATATTGAGAGGAAAGAAGGGTTGGTGTAAATTACTCATTGTGTCCTGGATACCCACACCTGGTGCAAACCTGCAGGTAGAGGCAGATGTCCAGCTCACCCTCAGCATTGTCTTTCTCTAATTCTGCTTGTCTATTTTCCTGCCTAAAGCAGAGCAAACCTTGTCTTCTCCTCAAACCCAAAAGTCAAATCTCAAACTGAAAGCCTAAAAGTTGCCCAGCTAACAAGAACTTGTGGTGATTCATCTTCACCAGCTCCTCTGGTTAGAGAAGAGAATCAATAGCACAGTGTTGCTTGGACCAGGCTGCAAGGGAAAATAACTTCTTGCTCACACAGCCAGCTGGAGATCCTTTAAGAGATGCCTGTATCACTGCTAGGTCACTCCAAGGACACTACATTCTGAAAACAAATCGAACTAAGGAATAACATCTCCCCAGCAAAACCAATGACAATAAAAAAAAAATGATACAATAAAGTAACGCCCCAGGACACAGCTGGAAAGCAAAATTGCTGCTGGTCATTAATCTCAATTTGGAAATAAAGTTTTGGAATTTCCCTCAGGAAAGATGTGCAGTGTAGAAGGCAGGCTGAGTCACCAGTTGGAAAGGTCAAGAAATGGAGAGAAGCATCAGATGGTTGGGGGGGGCTGAGCACCAAGGGTGCCTCTCTGCCACCAGAAATGAATGAATGAGAGCTGCTACCTCCCAGGCTGCAGACACACTGGTTCCCTTTAAAGAAATAAATAAGCCTGGTCAAGATACTTTACAGCACTGAGGGACATGGTTTAGCAGGCATGGTGGTGATGGATTGACCGTAGGTCCAGATGATCTCAGAGGTCTTTGCCAACCTTAATGATAATTTTATGACCTGTGTGAGCTAGCACAAGAAACCTGAGTATTTACACTCACTTTTTCAGATGCACAAAAAGATCTGTGCCCAAATTGTCAAACCTAAATGCTGCCTGTAAAATCACTGCAACCCTACCCAGAGCTTGCCTGTCTGGGATACTGAGATACTCAGATCCGTCAGTGGTAAAAAAGATCAGTGCAAAACCAGTGATTCTGTTTTCTGAGCTCTAATATTGTCTAAAAATTTCTTTTTACCTGACACTTTCCTGACTTCTTTGTAATGCTTCCAAAACTACCAAAATAATCAAGCGCCTCCAATTCATGCAGCAGCTTTTCTTCTCTGCTAATGGACTGAAAAATGGCTGTAATTAATGAGGCAGGCATGAAGAGTTGCACCGATAGAAAACTCAAAGCCAAAGGTAGGTAGCTTTGACTCGAGAACTGCTTGCAGCTGGACTCACTCCCAGCATTGTACGTGTTATTATTTGGTATGTACTTTGAACTAAAAACTCTTTTTGCATTTTTTAACCTCTCACGATCTGTGAACCTTCCTGTGACCCCCTTTATGCCACTGAAAAAGTGAGAGAATGGCCAAATAGTGCTTGCAGGCACTGCAGGACAAAATGACCATATACCACTTAGCTCCTGGGCTTGCAAACAACACCGAGTTCCTCTGAACATTTTTGCAGTGATTAATATTATTCTTTTGTTTAGAAAACATGTTCCCCACTGTTCTACAGAAGGCTCCAGCAAATATGGAAAACGCATTACAGAAACAGCAGTTTCAAAAATAAAAGACAAACTCCAAACAGACTGAAGACATTTTTGTTTTTCAGTTGGGACAGCTGTCACTAAAGGCTCATTTACAGGCATTCAGAACTCAGCAGTGTTCCTTTACCACAATTTATTTTACATTAACCTTCCCATGCTTAGTTAATAATACATACTCTGCAGATTCATACCATGCAGTTCATAAGTTTCTCTGCTTCAGCCTGCATGTAGTAGAATTGAACTGTACAAATGCCACTGCTCTGTTACCATGTGGAGTGGCAGATGTCCAAATGCCAGCTGTACAAGTACCGAATGCGAAGCACTAATTATAGAGTAATTAAACGCATTGTTAAACCATATTTAAGGCTTTTATTGTCACTCAGTAGCTATACAACACACACGAGTTTTAAGCACATCCACAAGGTGAGGGATAGAAGAGAACGAGTTCACTGGGCAAGCCTGGATTTTCCTGAAGCCTTTGACCATGCCTTTTAATGAAAGCTGTAAAAATTAAGCTATCATGAGATGACAGGTAGAGGAGCATCAAGGATCAGAGACCCACACACAGAAAAGGAAAAATTATAAATCAGAGCAAGGCTACAAGATTATCTTCCAGCTGTAGCATACCCATACACAAACTAGGAAGAGAAATAAAAATAACGCAGCAGTATTTGCCACTGACCAAAAGTTACTTGTAAGCAGAGACAGCTGTCTGCCTAACGAGCTTCCTTCTGCAATATCCCTCTTCGAATAAAGAGACCCTTCTATCAACTTCCTTTTGTCCACAGCACGAAAAACCAAGTGAGAAGTGTTCGTGCTGAAAAGCATCCCGCAGCTCCACACTGCTCTGTGCACTCCACCTGACATTACAGCCACCATCAATTAGTTTAATTTTCCCTTACCTTTTCATCTCTCCCGCCCCCTAAGTTGAGGGAGCTCCCTGAAGGAACCTGATAAGTTTAAAGAGGAAATGTGTTGATGCGGCTTCCTGCAATCAGGTCATTAAAGCTGCACGTCCAAATCCCTTTCAGTCTTGAAGGCTGCAGGGCTGTGACACTGTCTTCTTTTTAAGCAGCACTTTAGAAATCATTGGTTTCATGATGCCTTTAAATAATTCAGCTGCAGCCAGGCAGCTGGGCTGATCACACCCAATTAATCCTCACGATTCTTCCTTCACCTGCCACTTCATGATAGAAAGAACAGACAGAGCTCTTGAAGCCAGACAGTTTGGCTTTATTTCACTTCATTTCTTTCTTTATTTTCACTCACAGCAATATCAAGCTTTTCAGCCTCTGGCCCCTTTTCAAAGCCTCTGGCAAAGGAAGCAAAATAAAGCAGGATGTTCGAGAGGAACAGGTGAGAGTATATACACGGCAGTCAAATTCCAGCATCCAAGATGTTTTCCCAACTTGAAGTACATTAAGCAAATTGACAGGTTCCAAAGTAATGACTCCCATGCAGAACAGAGATACAGGTGTATTTGTTGACAGCTCAATTTTTATTTATTTATTTATTTATTTTTAAGGCTTGCTCAAAGAAAGCACAGGTATTTTTGTGTTAGTTTCCAACAGAGAATTCTCTGATAGTAGTATCTATGTGAACGAAATCTCTTGTATCTAACAACACAGGTAACAGCCAACTCACCTCTACCTCTCATCTAGACGAAAAATAGGAAGGATTTCAGAAACACTGGCAGAAGTGGCTCTAATCACAGAGTTGAGTTGGAAGGGACCTTTGAGGCCATCTGGTCCTTTGCCACGAACAGGGACACCTACAGCTCGATCAGGTGCTCAGAGCCCAGCCCTGCCTGACCTGAATCGTAAGCAGACCAAAACAATGTCTCCTCTGCCCCCCTCACCCCCAACCTCCCCAAATATTGGTTCTATAAGGAAAGAACAGCTCAAGAAATATGGTAAACAAGCATTCAATGAAAACAAAAGGTAATAAAAGCGTATTTTCTTAAATGAAGGTGGCAGAACATAGCGACACAGGATCAGAGGCCAAGAAAGAATCTGACAACAGTTCCTTGGAAGCCTGAAGCTGCTTTCAAGATGCTTGCCACTGTGCCAACATGAGTTTACTCCATCTGAAAGCAGTTCTGTTGTAGGCCATGTGCATTACTCACAGACAACAGCACAAGGCCTTATTCCACACACCCAGAAACACCACTGAAGTTTGATCAGAACTGAAACCAAACACTGAGTTGGTACCAACAACAGATTCTTCTGACAGAGAATCATAAACCCTTTGGAACCACAGCACAGAAATTACGAAGATCAGTTATATCCACTTTTCAAAGCCTACAAGACACGTGCTTCCCAGAGTATGGATGCAAGAAGGACACAGTACTTATCATACAAACGTTCAAATCAAAACAGAGCCCAAGAACTGAATGCTATATGGGTTAAACTCATCTGAAACATCACCCCTGTGGAAGCAATGAATAAACTGTAACAACACGACTTACATTTGACCTTGTTCTGTTTGTTTGGGTGGGAGGGTGGTGGTGGCGGTGGTCTTATTTCGCTTCTGTTGGTGCACAAAAGCTCAGATAATTCAGCATACACACACTGGGAGGTAGAAAGGATCAGTTCTAAAGAAATGCACCTGTACTGCTTGCCCTCTAGCTCATGAGAATTAATCCAAAACTCCAAGGAACACTGACTGAATTTCTACACCACACAATAGATGCATCAGTGAGGGATGCGAGAGTCATTTCAGCATCAAACACAGGCTGGTAAAGTAATTATCTTCATCTGCTTCTCCATTTCAATCAGTTTAATATTATTTAGTTAGTCATCCACCTACACAAGGAAGGAAAACTGGCTAGATGCAAACTCAAAGGCACGAAAAAAACAATTTTCCTTAGTTAAAGCATGAGTCTTTGAATGCAAGTCCTTGTATTTGGGGCATACGAAGGCATTGCAAACTTGACATGCTAAATAAACAAAACAAAACAACAAACAACACTCTGCACCACATTACCTTCACACCTCTGAACAGGTACAGCTGATGAACTGCCATTGCTTGCTGTTTCTTTAAGGAGTGAATAGCAAAGAACTGCTTCTGGAACACAACTGGTAGCAATTTCTACTAAAATTAGTGTATAAAAATAAATTGCTAAATGGCACTAGGAATTAATTTGCCAAACAAGCTTTCAGTTTGGCTCTTTGCATACTTCAGAAACCTGAAGAAAACATAATATTTGATTTGGACCCATCAGTATCCTTCAATTGTGGGTCTTCAATGATTTCTTACGAATTAATTACAATAAATATTTAATGAAAATATTTTAAATACACCACCAGCTTAACTGAGTGGTACCACGTCAGCCACAAGTCCAAAAGTGATTTTTGCTATTCAGTAAGGTAAGATGAAGTAACAGAGCTTTAAATATAATAAACTGCAACATCACAAATTACCACAGTGAGAACGGGGAGAGACGCAAGAAAAATATTTTTGTACTTTCTGGTTTCTTTGCTCTCTGAATTTGAGTTTTTGTTTAATTGCTTTTCTTGCTGAGCTTGGTCCATTTAAGTGCCGTATCTTACAGCACAGCTTTTATATGCAGTTGTTTCAGCACAACTGACGGACCAACAAACTGCGGTCTCCAACACTAAAACCATAAGGAGAGACCAAACCTTCTGTAATTAATCCCTTTTTACTCTTGCCCCTGAACACACACCTTTAATCTCATCTTCTTTGTCTAATCTAGAAGCGGATGAAAACTATCAGTTCACACACCCAACAGTGCAGGGGTTACTTCAAAATTTACATGCTAGCCAAATCTACTTTCACATGGTGAAGTACCAACTTCCTCTTCCCCATGCAGATTATCTCTCAAACCAATTTCTGCCAAGAGGAAAACACAAAAATACATACTCTGCAAAACTGTCACTCTATTTAAGAACTCCTACGTTTGTTCCACTTTAGAGTATTAAGCCCTCTCTTAGCAGCCTCTTTTCAGCCATTAATCTACACCCCAACATCCCTATTCCTCTGAGTTTCTATGCCATCTGTGCTCATGTTATTCACTCTTTCCCATTCCCACACTCTGAAAACCTCAACAATAAATAACAACTATTTCTTTTGGTCCTCCACCCATGTCAGTGTTTGTCACCCAGTCACAACCCTGGAGGTACACCCAGAACCTTCACTCTCCTGCATGCCACGCTCTTCCAAAGTGCTGCTGAAGCATCCCAGCTATGCAAAAGGCCCTCTCAGGCTTCCCACTCCAAGCATTTCAGGGTAGAAGAGCCTGTTCAGTTTTCGAACTACTTTCCTACAGTTTTAAGACTTCAAAAGCACTCTCATCAAATGGACATGAAAGCCTTTGTAGGACAGGGCATCTGTCAGGTGGCCATACAAAACTTCTACATCATTTGAAGCCACAGAACACACAAAAATACGTAATTTTTCAACAACACGTTAGAGACAGGGCTTGATTCTTTACTCCCTACCACGACATACAGCATCTCAAGCCCTCTGAACCCAACAAGCCTGTTGGATGACTGCGTAGTTCAAACGCCTTCCCTCCGAAATACACTGGAATACATTTAAATTCCTGACTGCTCCTGAAGAATAGAGTTTTGAGGTCCACACAGCAACCTGTCCTCTTGCTGCTCCTCAGAGCTATGCCAACAGGTGGGGCCCAGCTGCTACAAAGCACCTCGAGGAACTGGGCAACCCAAGATCAGGCAGCTGAAGATACCAGCTCCGTATGAGGATACCCACTGCTGGCTGTGGACCTGTAGCGCTCTGGGAAGGCTTCCTTCTTTGGTTATCCACGCACTGCTGCAAGAACACCTTTAATGCAATGGCAAAACCCTTCAAACCCTCCACAACCTTCAGGCACCTTTATTGCTGCTTGGGCACAGCCAAAAGGGCAGACTCGGGGCAGAAGGGACCACGAGATGATACACTGGGAGAAACGGCCTTCCTTCAGGCAGGGATTTGGGAGGGGGGGGGGAAGGGACAAGCAAACACCTCAGGGATTTAGGGGAAAGGACCCATTCTCACCCACCGGGCTGGTGGAGGGGTAAGCCTATTCCCCACCCCACACCATTCGCTTCCCTTAGGATCACGAAAGAAGGGGAATCCCCCTGCCCTCGGGCACAGCGTATGGGGGTGGAGGGCCCTCACAACACCCGCGGGGGAGCACGAAGGAAGGGGGGAAGGAGGGGAAGCCCGGCTCCACTCACAGAACTCGGCGATGTGGTAGGAGACGGCGTAATTCTCCTCGCACCACTCCAAGGTGGAGGTCGGAGGGCCCCAGTAACCCTCCCGGTCAACGGCCGGAGCCATCGCGGTGCGCCGGCTTTAGGCCACAGCGGAGCAAAAAGGGGAAAAAAAAAAAAAAAAAAAAAAAGAAAAAAAAAAAAAAAAGAAAAAAAAAAGGGGGACGGGGGGGGGAAAAGGGAGGGAAGAAGAAGGTTGCCGGGCCCGGAGATCTGAGGGCGGAGAATCGAGCTGAGCCCGCCCGCTTAAAGGCGGAGCTGAGCAGAGGAGGCACCGCGCGTCGTCATGGCGACCGCCGCGGCCTCGGGGCGCGTCTTGGCCCTCTGTGGATTTGTTGGGTGTGGAGGTGGGAAAGGCGGATTTAGGGGACACCTGAGAGAAAAGAAAGGCTTAAAGGCTCGGGGCGCCCGTGTCGTGCCCTTGGAAGAGCTGAGAGCCCACCACAGAGCGCTCCCTGGGTGGCACAAACGTGGCTGCTCCTTTCACTGCTGTGTTTTTAAATGAAGAGGAAAGCGTTTCTCTGAGGGTGGGCAGGCAGGAAAGAGGTTTTTTTTTAACAACACTGCCTCCCACACGGGGGTTCCTCCCAGCTGATGCCTTATTTAGTTCTTATGCTGCCTACTATGCTCACACCCGGAATATGCAAAGTGTTTTTTGTTTCCAAAAGGAAACGCGGTCTAAAAAGGACTCAAAACACATGGGAAAAGAATAAATGTGTGAGGAAAGGCCTGATAACATTGTGTTCTGTTTATATTTCAGAGTGAAGGAGGAGATCTGGGAAGACCTTGACAGCTAGGCACAGCTCTTCTACCCGTTACTCACTGGAACGCATTGTGTGTATACACACAGACTTCTACATCTTATTTCTTCTCACCTCCCCTCCAGCACTGTATAGTTGTCCCTTTTCATTGCAGGGGAATGGGACCAGATGGCCCTGAAAGGTAACAGGGACAGGGGGTTAAGGTCAAGGTAAAGGGCCAGGGAGGTGATTGTTCCCTTCTACTCTGCTCTTGTGAGGCCCCATCTGCAGTGCTGTGCCCAGATCTGGAGCCTCCAGCACAAGAAAGACAGGGAGCTGTTGGAGAGGGTCCAGAGGAGAGCCACAAAGAGGATCAGAGGGCTGGAGCAGCTCCCCTATGAAGACAGGCTGAGGGAGCTGGGCTCGTTCAGCCTGGAGAAAAGAAGGCTGCGGGGTGACCTCATTGCAGCCTTTCAGTACCCCAAGGGAGCCTACAAACAGGAGGGGAATCAACTCTTTGGAAGGGTTGATAACTGCAGGACAAGGGGAAATGGTTTGAAGTTGAGGGATGGAAGGTTGAGGTTGGATGTCAGGAGGAAGTTCTTTACAGAGAGAGTGGTGAGGTGCTGGAACAGCTGCCCAGAGAGGCTGTGGATGCCCCGTCCATCCCTGGAGGTGTTCAAGGCCAGGTTGGATGGAGCCCTGGACAGCCTGGTCTAGGACTAAATGTGGAGGTTTGTGGCTCTGCGTGTGGCACGGGAGGTCGGAGCTTCATGATCCTTGAGGTCCCTTCCAACCCAAGCCATTCTGTGATTCTGTGATTCTGTAACTTCCAGCTCAAATGGACACTTTGATTGCATGGTTCTGTACACAAAAAAAACCTCCAGTGTAAATACATCCATTTCCTTGTGCAAGTGCACTATAACATATATCTCTTAACCTGCCTTCTTCAGCCCAACCTAAGTGCCTTCAGCATCAGGTAGAGAAAGGTGTTCAACATTTTTTGTGATGCTAGAAAGCCTGCAAAGCAAAATTGATTTTAGTTATGGCAATGATAAAATATTTAGGCTGCCAAGATATCATCAAAATCACTATGCATTGTAGACCTGTCCTTTTACGTTTTTTTTTTTATTTTATTTTATTTCCCTTTTTTGTTTGTTTGGTTTTCTTTTCTCTTTTTTTCTCATTTTCAAAGCAAGATTTTCCTCTCCGTACTCAGACTTTTGAAACAGGTCTGAAGTAGCGCCAAACCGATTCCGAAGTGCAAAACTGTTTATGAACCATGAGAAGGATTTTAGTCTGGTGGATGCAGCATTTTGGACATTTGAGTGTTCAGATCATAGAATCGTTAAGGTTGGAAAAGACCTTCAAGATAACCAATCCCAGTAACAATTCAACCCCACCATGCCCACTGACAATGTCCCTCAGTGCCACATACCCACAGTTCACAGAATCATGGAATAGAGTCATAGAATGGCTCGGGTTGGAAGGGACCCCAAGGATCATCAAATTCAAACACCCTGCTACAGACAGGACCACCAACCTTCAGATCTGGTACTAGAGCAGGTTGCCCAGGGCCCTATCCAACCTGGTCTTGAACATCTCCCGGTATGGTGACTCCACTGCCTCCCTGAGCAGCCTGTTCCAACACATTACCCCTCTTTCAGAGGAGAAATTTTTCCTACTATACAACCTGAACCTCCTCTGGCACAACTTGGGGCCATTCTGTCTCATCCTATTGCTGTTACCTGGGATAAGAGGCTGATCTCCACCTCACCAGAATCTCCTTGCAGGGAGTTGCAGATAAGGTCTCCCCTGAGCCTCCTTCAGACTGAATGATCCTAGTTTCCTCATCTGCTCTTAATAAGACTTGTGTTCCAGACCCTCTACCAGCTTTGTTGCCCTTCTCTGGGCATGCTCCTTTCTTATGAGGAAGCCTGTGGGGTTCTAATCTATCTTTTCTTATTATAGTTAACCATATTAAGTTTACAAGCTCTTAACCAGAAAATAACTCAAAGTTTGAAATGATAGCAGTTCTGGAACTGAAGAAATAAATATTCCCTCTACAGACCAGGAGTACAGAATGGGAACAAACAGTATTTACAACATTCAGTTACAATTGGTTTTAAATAAATAATTAAAAACATTGATGTTTATTTCTTTTATCACCAAATGGATGCTGGATATGACAAAGTTTTTAATTGCAATAGGAAAAGAAGCCAGTTATGAAACTGTTTTTTTAACTGGGCAGGGTACATTAACAAATGTTTTTATGGGGTATGTAATAACACAGATTATTACAATTTTTTTTTTTCCCCTTGTGAAATGCAAACAGAAATGTATGGTCAGCTGTTAATGTAATTCAGTGGGAATTTATTTATTTTATTATTTATTTGTTTTGGTTTGGTTGGGTTCTTCACTGTAACAGCCTTTTATTTCTGACTTATTCTCTAGCAATCCTTTCAGCCGTTGCACTCTCAGAAGCATAGTATTGAAGAGATGACCACAAACCATTGTAATACACTTTTCTAAACCTGTTTTGTAAAGGTAAAGGCATTTTCTACAAAGATAATTTTTGTCTGCTCTTACAGTAGCACATATTAAATGCAGTATTTTTCCCCTGTAACACTGAGCGATGCTTTGCAGGGTACATTACCTCACTGGATATAATGTGACAGCCTGAAGTAATTTGCATCTAAACGTGGTTTCTCTAACTAGATAGTAAAACCTACCTGTGCCCAGGTGGTGTATTTTCTTTGTGTGAACTATAAGACACATGGAGAGAACATCTCATTTCTGCAGTAACAAATAGGGAAACTAAGACAGGGCTCATGAAATGCTTATTTTCAGTACTACTAAAAATGCACTTCACATGCCAGTGGAGTAATTTCCTGTGGCTTCTCCTGCTTGCTTGTGGTAAAGGATCTTCTCTATACTGCTTTGTGTCACCCTAAACCTCAGCAGCAACTGAACTGTTCAGTTAGTCAAGTCGTGTCAGTGTACACTAGAGGGATATGCCCTGTAAATTTAGGCCTTAGCTTGGGGCTGGGAAGAGGCTGCCGTTCAGAAATGGCAGGTGTTTCTTTCTGTGCTCTTTGAAATTCCAAAAATGACACCTGAATATTGAAGATTGTTTCTCTCAACTCCCTTCACAATGCAAACCCTGTATCTATTTGGTACTGGGAATGGGAGGGTGGTTGGACTAGATGATCTTGCAGGTCATTTCCAACCTTCTGATTCTATGATTCTATGATGATCTTTGCTTGTTCTGCTGGTTGATTAATTTCCACATAAAATGAGAACTAATAAACAGATTGATTACAGCTCACTATGCCTGCATATGTTGGAGAAGGCTGTACATATTCCCTCTCATCAGTAATTGCCTGCATCAGGGGAGATAAAGTTGGCACAGTCTTGAGGGTGTTTTCACTACTTGGTTCTAATAATGTTAAAATAAAAGTATCAATCACTGGTTCAGAAACCAAGCTAAATGTTGTGCTACAAATTGCCTGGTGCAATTCTACATTAATTATCACAGTTCATTATTATGAACCTGTACAACTTCTAGGATTGTATTTTAATGGGTTGTTGCCATATTCAACAACTTAGGTGTGGAATTCTAAGGCAAAGTTCTCAGCTCAAAAGTCTCAGATCCCGTGAAAATGTTGGTTTCCAACTTCAGCTCAAAGTGCCATTATTGACAGCTTTCCAAGAATCGTCTGCTCTGCACTGATTACAGAAGGTCATGAACACCTTGATATCATGTGAGCCTGATCCTGTGTAACATGAAATTTATCCCATTGGTTTATATGCAGATAGCATGAGCAGGGTTCTAAAAACTGTAAGAGACTGAATTGGTCTCTTTCGTAAAGTGCTTTGAAGTTTAAGGGCATTTTGTAAGCACCCTTGTTAGGATGATGAGAATTTTTGCCTGAAGTAATATCAGAGAAATTATTAGCACATGAATGAATGGAAAAGGTAAGTCATTTCCTAACATGAAGAGAGATCTGATCCAAGAAAGTTAGGTAAGTAGGTATGTCTTACTGTTGATAGCTAAGTAGGTATGTCTGTGCTGAAGTTAAATGGAGTCATGCATTATGTAAAGCATTATCAGATCCTAGAGCCATACAAACACTCAGAAACTTGCCAGTATCACAAGACTTTTCTTAATCATGTTTTCATTTTCATACTGTATGCATCTGGCATACAGATGGCTGTTAGTGGATGGCATCAGCTGTGTGGGTTCTGTGACCAGGCACTGAGAGAATCAAGTCTGAATGCAACAACTTGAATAGTGTTGATCACAGAATCATAGAATGGCTTGGGTTGGAAGGGACCTCAAGGATCACGAAGCTCCAACCCCCTGCCACATGCAGGGCCACCAACCTCCCCATTTCATAGCAGCCCAGGCTGCCCAGGACCCCATCCAACCTGGCCTTGAACACCTCCAGGGATGGACGGGGCATCCACAGCCTCTCTGGGCAGCTGTTCCAGCACCTCACCACTCTCTCTGTAAAGAATTTCACCCTGACATCCAACCTCAGTCTTCCCTCCTTCAACTTCAAACCGTTTTTCCCTAGTCCTGCTATTATCTACCCTTTCAAAGAGTCGATTAAAACAGGAACTGCTGAGCACAGGTGTTTGGGAAAGTAGGTGCTAAAATCTGCATGTTTGCTTACTGCTAGTGATGGGTTAAACTGAAATTTATCAGCACTCGGTGGTCACTACCCTGAATGCAGACAGTGCATGTAGGTATCTCCTGACACCTGCAGCTTTCAGCCCGTAGTGTTAACATGAAATCAAATTTGCACTAATTTGTGGGTCTGGAATTGGCACAGAGAGGGTAAGCCTGCTGTTCATCCAGTCCTGTAGGAGATGCAGACAGCAGTGGGAAAAGTGCAAGAGGAAAGCCCAGCTTAGCGACTTTTCCTGTCATCTAAGCTTAATTCACTCTGGTGTGTGAATCAGAACCCTGCAATGTATTTATGCTAAATGCACACCAATTTAAGCTGAAACATCAAATGATGATCAAGGGAGAAAGACTTTCTAAAAGCACAAGTGGCAGGTGCTTCAATCTCTTGGACTTTCAAAGGAATCCAGGAATCAGCCTGCCTTTGTACCCTGGAAATCTTCTCATGCCTTTAAAGAACCAAAACCAAACACTGTAATTCATTCTTTACACTTGTAAACAGCGTTTGCCTTAGAAAAAATAAAGCAAACTACCTTTTCATGCTAATTTATGTTGTGTGTAGCTTAGTATAACAAGATGTGCAGGAACATTTGCAAGAGTATTTAAATGTGTTAACCTTAAGTTGGATCTTGCTTTAAAGTCTCAGTTCACTTCCCTAAGTGTTGTCATTTCATATTCTTTCAGAATAGCAGCAGAAGGCCAGGCAGGATGCCCTGAGGTCACTGATCTTCCCTAGCTCTCATATAATAGCACGCATAGCTCCCAGCTGCTCTGTGTCCAAGAGCAATAAATGTTTTATGTTTTACATTTCAGTAAGTGCCTGGATTTTTCAGAGGGCTGGAGTTGGGTGAGGTCTTGAGTCTTGTTTTTTTTTTTTCCCTATTCAGTTCTGCAAAGCACTCTGCTCTGATCTGAGGTCTGTGAGCTTCCTGCTCTGTTTTCTGTGCTCACAGGGCCCATGACAAGTGAACATCTAATGGACTCTTGGAACTGCGTGGACATCAGTTGACTGAAATTCAAGCATTCATGGCAAGCAGCCTCACTTTTAGATATCCTACCACCCTGTGCAGTATGCTGTTCTTAGGACAGCTTAGAAACTCCCTCTATACAAACTAAGAGGAGAGAGATGCCAGAAGATGAGAGCAACAAAATGCTGGCTCTATCCAGGTTTTGGCAAGGCAGCACTGAGTCCATCTGGGACTTAAAAACTTGAAGCAGCTCTTTGTTACATTGGTGAGAGCAGCATTCCTCTCATTTTGTTCTTGTCCCAGCTAGGGACAAAATCCCTAGGAAAAGGGCTGAGAAAGGATTCTAGGCAGACTACAATAAGAGAATCTATCCTAGGTTAAATCTGTATGTTCTATCATGCTGTTGTTGTGGCATGGGGGGGAGATAATCCTTCCCACTCTTCCCATTTTCACTGTGTGGGGAGATGGTGGCTGAGCAGGGTCTTATTTGTGACCACCTGATGCCAGAATGGAACTCCCAACAGTGCACAAGTGGCTTAAGGCAAATCTTAAAGACAACTTGCTGTTGAGCAACAAGAAACTGATTTTGAGACAGGGACAGGCTAATTAAAGGCTTTAGGATTGTATTTTAATGGATCGTATTCAGCATCTTAGGCATGAAATACTGAGACAAGTTTCTCAGCTCTAAGTCTCAAATCCCATCATAATGTGAGCTTCCAACTATTTCAGCTTAAAATGTCATTATTGGCAGCATTTCCTCCCAGAATCCTTGTAGGGATAGAATTAGAGGAACTAGCTATTACCAGTGCCTCACTCACGTTCTCTAAGTTTCAGTTTAGAGAAAAAAGCACCCACAGACTGTTTTTTCTCTTGTATAATGAGGCAATTAGTGCCTGAATGTGGAAGATAATATATCCCCACTCAATTGGGCACTGCCTTGCATTTGGGCTCATTGCTAGAAAAGCCACTTCCTTGCATTGCTATTCTGGGAATCCCCTGGAAAAGAGGAAAATAGCAAGCAGATACAGACGTATTAAAATGTAATAGTAATAATAATAATAACAAAAAGAACCACCAAAATGCCTTCAGTTGCACAGCATCTACAGGAGGAAAGGCATCTGCTATTTTCTTCCTTGATCTCTGGGAAGATGACATACATATTTACCCCAGGCTTATGCAAATTTTTCTACCTAGCCTAGGAAATGAAGCAGTTTCTGCTCATCTAAAGAAACCATTGTTATATTCTTTCCTTTACTGCAGGAAGGGGGAGGAGAGGAAACGGATCAAGTAATTATTTACTTGGCAAAAATTCTTTGTTACTTTTCTGGATCTCAGTTAATTATCAGCGAGCTAATCAACTTCAACCTCAGCCAAATTCTTTCTTTTAACATGTCATTAATAAAGGAGCCTGCTCAGACAATTTTGACTTTATTAACATAGCTTGAATAATTCAGACTTGTGAACAAAAAGGGGGAGAAAAGGAAGCACGAGGAAATACAGTAGTACATTTCCACTTGCAGCTCTCTTCCATCTGTCCCATGGTCGTTCCCACAGTGACCATCTGATGATTGATCTCAGCAGCAAAGCTCATTAATGAGGGGAAAGGAAAGAAATCTCCAGGAGATTTCCCATCTCTGCTTTGTTGCTGGCATCAGCTCCCAAGAAGCAAGTCATGTTGTCCTATACTGTAAGAAGTCAATGCTTTATATATGTAATATGCTACATATTTTATATGTGTATGCATATTTGATCTTTATATATACATACATGCAGCATGCTACATATTGAATACATGTATAGATACACATCCAAATTGACTTTACATATAGTAATTATGTATATATATTATAGTACCGTGTAATTATAGAATCATCAAGATTGGAAAATGTGGGAATACAAGAAAAACTGTTCAGAGCAGAAGCTATGGAGCAAGATAAACAGTGGGAAAAGACCTCTAAAAACATCTTATCCAACCATCTGATTATATGTATGTATATTATGTATATGGTACACTACTTAATTATATGAATGAGAGCTGGTTTCTGGACATGGCAGTGCCCAGGTGTTCATCAAGCCAAACTTAATGCAGGTATCATAACAAAACTGGAGAGGAGAGTTGACCCATCATGATATGCTTTTCTGAAAAGCTTTTTCTAAAAGTCTGACGTAATTATTTGATTACAGTGCGAATGGATTAATTGCAGCATATGAAGCAACCTAACGCATATGAATCACTGTCTACGTTCTGTCTGATGTTCTTATGGCTAAACAGTAGACAGCTCTCTATACTGAGTGCAGGATTGGTTCCTGGGTTCAAATGCCGCCGTAGTTGGGATCTAAAAGTTAGGCAGTGCTAATGCAGAGTTTAACCATGGCTCACTATAATTAACACTAACCTTTTGGGAACTGTATTAATAGCTTTATATCCTCCTGGTAGAAACTGGGCTGTCTCATGGAAGGGATACAGTGACTCACCTCTATGATTTGTGCTTCTCTAGGAGCGTTGCTGACTGAAGCTGGCAGACTGTGCTGCTTGAGGTCTGAACTGTCTGCAGCAGCTCTGCTACACAGTGCCATATCCACGATCAGGTGTGACTGATACAGTTTACGGGGGACTGATGATGCTTAAAGGAAAGGGTAATAAATACAGCAAAAATTCAGCTCTCTTGTCAGTCTTCCCAAAGAAAGTTGTGATGTGCTCAGAGGTGGGTGCTGTACATCATCAACCCATCGGTCACAGAATCATAGAATCATTAAGGCTGCAAAAGGCCTTCAAGTTCACCAATCCCAACCCCAACCCATCCTATCATGCCCACTGACCACATCCCTCAGTGCCACATCTCCATGGTTCTCCAGGGACAGTGACTCCACCACCTCCTGGGCAACCTGTGCCAATGCGTTACCACTCTTTTGGAGAATAAGTTTTTCCTAATATCCAACCTGAACCTCACTTGGTGCAACTTGAGGCCATTACCTCTCATCCTATCGCTGTTACCTAGTAGAAGAGGCTGACCCCTACCTCATCACAACCTCTTTTTAGGCAGTTGTCGAGGGCAGGAAGGTCTCCCCTGAGCCTCCTCTTCTCCAGACTGAGCCATCCCAGCTTCCTCAGGCTGCTCTCCATAAGACCCGTAAGGTGCTCAGACCCTTCACAGCTTTTGCCCTTCTCAGGACATGCTCCAGGGCCTCAGTGCCCTTCTTGTAGGTGAGGGGCCAAGAATTGAACACAGCACTTGAGGTGCAGCCTCACCAGTGCCAGTACAAAGAAACGATCACTTTCTGACACTCAAAGGCCGAACAGTGATTCTGGATAAGTTAATCTCTTTTTAATACCATCAGAGCAAACACACACTGTTCTATTCAGTGCCTTCTTAATGCACCGGATCCAACTGGAAAGAATTGAACACCTTTCTTCTCCCATTGCTTTTACAAGGAGCATTCTGTGCCCTGCTGGGCACGCTGCACCATTCACATGACCATCTCCATTTTTTAAGCCAATGCTCTCTCAATCTTTGGAGGCCAGGCTGCTAATCTCTGGACAAGCAAATGCATCTCTTGACAGTGTGATTGGTGTTGGCCCATCGCCCTCCATGGCTTGGCCCTCTGACAGCTGGCAGTGATTTTCTGACGACTGGAGCCTCAGTCACATGCCCCCTGACAGCAGCAGAATAATATTCTCATGCCTGTGATAATGGCAGATGCATTTGGAAGGCTCATGAATAAAATCCCTTCACTGTCTCTTTTTATAACTCTGACATGCTTTTCTGTTGCCAGTTTCTCCCCGCTTGTTTCCTTCCCTCCTCCGTTATTTCTCACACTCTATTATTATTCCTCGTGTTATCAGAGTGGCAGAGACAGACACTTCTAATTTCTTCCCTGCTCAAGGCCCAGCTCTCTTTCTTTTGCTCTTGGAGCAATATTCTCCAGATATTGTTGGCAGGGGGCTCTGTCAGTGTTGAGTCCTGTGTGAAACTGCCTCTACTTTTGTTCCTACTGGCTTCTAACAATGCCAGTTCCGTCTTTCCTGGGCCTCACTTGCCAGCTTTGATATTTATTTTCCAAACATGCCTTTGACTCCTCTGTTTTCTCAGGGAAATTTAGGCTTGGTTCCACCTGCCTGACATATCTCCTAAGTCTTAGCACGGAGAGGAACCTCAGATGCAGAGAGGCAGAGGGGAAAGGAGAGCCACACTATGAAAGCTGATTAATTGCATTTGTTTATTTATTTGCTTGCAGAAAGTCTTGTTTGTCCTTGGCTGAGCAGAAGGGGATGGCTGGGGCTTACAGCTCGGCTACGTGTCAGAGCAGGCATAAAGGAAGTGGAATCTGGGGATTTTCTTAAAGTGACTTATTTATTATGCCAGAAATATCATGGGAAGGGGGAGATTGATGTCAGCACGTGGGAAACCTCCTGTTTCAGCAACCTCGGATGAAAGATTAATGTCTGATTCCCTACTGGGTCTGGTAAGATGGTAAGATTGATTATCCTGCTGTTTGCAATACCCCTCCTCAAAAGGAATGTACGTCACTAAATGACCAATCCTAAAATCCAAGCTGTGTGGTACGGTTGGGGTGCTGGAGGGAAGCACATCATACGGAGAGATCTGGACATGCCTGAGAGGTGGAGCCATGTGTACCATGAGGGGCAACGAGGCTGTCTCGCTCCAATTTATAGGAGGGAGATGAGCTTCTTCTAATATCTGTATACCCGGTGTGAGATTAAGAAACAACGGTTCATATGTTACTCCAACCAGTTTGTTACAAATTTTCTAATCAGAGAGATGGGGAAGGGAAGGAGGGCGATAGAAAAGACAGGAAAGAAGCAAGAATTGCGTAAAAGGGGGAGAATCACCACCAGGATCCAGCAGCCGTCCCGACGCACGGCGAATGAAGGTCCGAGGCAGAAGCAGCTGGGGGGGGGAGGAGCGGCAGCGTGGCCGGCCTTGGGCAGCAAGCAGGCAGCAGGAGGCGGTCGCGGAGCCAATGCGGGGGGGGGGAAGCAGCAGCGCTGAGGCAGCATGCTCAGGAGAGTTGGTCAGCATGCAGGAATTCCGTACTGTGAGGAATGTCGGACACCTCTTCTTCTACTTCAGCATGCAGACATCACTTTGTGAGGCATCTGTTGCCAGAAAACCTATCCTCATGGTTTTCGATTCCCCTTTTATCCTCCTTTTCCTCCTGCCTAACTGATATACTTGGGTGCTCGAGCAAGAGACATGAGAGTACCCCCTGAGATGGCCGCCATCCTGAGATAAGTCCACACAAAAGACCGCTTCACAGCTATTTAGCTGCAGCTCATCTCTCCTTGCTCCTGGCCTTATCCATCTGTGCCCCCCAGGCAAAGGATTTCTCAGCCCCTGCCCAGGACTTGCCTGGACTCGAACAAGTCCATCTGTGTCCCCAGCAAGTTTTGAGACACTGATGTTAACAGAATAATATCTTGCAGAGGCCAAGTATGAAAATTCCACGCTGTGTTCAGAAAGAGTCGAGGTGAGATGGCTGTGCCCTTCTCAGCTCCCAGGTCCTCCTCTGGATAGTAGGAACAGAGCTTGGCCCTGCATGTTAACACCGAAAATGGATTCCAGCCTTTCTGGCCAAGCAAGTTTCAGAGCTGTTCCCCTGTCTACACAGGTGTGGAAGAAACATGAACATCAGCCTGGTCCTGAAATTCAGCTTAAACTCCAGAAACCCAGCAGTCCTGGTGCCATTTGTACACAGGAGAAGAGCAATGCATGTCAAGACTGTGTTCAATTTCTTTCAGTATTCCTAAATCTTGCTGCAGAGATCCACAGATGAAGCGTGAAATTCATTTTAGTCACAAAGATATGCCAGAAATAGCTATTTGAGGTATCAGCAGAATAACCCGAGTGTAGTATCTTGGTAAGGTAAAATGGCATGAGGTTCCTGCATTGAATGAGCTATTCTGGGCCCAGCCAGTCTATGGCTGAGTGTACTGGCTCCTCCTGCTTGTGCTGATGAAGGAGGATGATGTGACACCTTTGTGTCCCACCTGAGTCTAAGTCAGCCTTCAGAGTACTTCCATGCACGTTGGAAAGAGTTTTCTTGGGGTTCACTAGAAAAGCGTACAATGTTCTGTGGTGTGAGCAATCCCAGAGGCAAGGGTATGCTTCTCTGAAGAACCTGGGGGAACTGCAAGGAGAAGAGCTTCTTTTGAAGGCCGTCCTACAGTTAGGAGTTTTCAGGACTGAGCCTTGCCAGGTTTGCTTTGAACTTTTCCTGACCCGCCTGAGCTTTGTTTCACTCAGTTTAGCTGTGACAGCAATTTCTCTATTTGACTGCGTGCCTACATCTGATTTACTTTGCTTTCATTTATCTTTCTGTGTTATGATCAACCACAGTTTACATGGATGGCAGGAGCAAGCAGTTATTCTGTGAGGAACGAGATGCAAACAGCCATAACACCATGATGTAATATGGAGAAATACAGGCCTGGAATGACAGCAGAGACCTTGAGAAGTGGAGATACAGGATGTGATATAAAGGAGTGCAGGAGTGGGATGAGAAGAGATAGGGCACAGGCTAAAGCTGGAGACCTCCTGGTTATAAACAATTCACCCACGGTCAGTTAAAGAAATGCAGACATGGACAGAACTAGGTTTAGGGGCAACAAAGAGAACAAAGAAATAATGTCTAATGTATGTACATATGGCACAGCATACAGCAAATTTGGACATGGGAGGGATTGGTAGACAGACTCAAGAAGAAAGAGAAGGTTATGAAATAACATCAGCAAACATAGAAAAAGGACCCAAAGTGGATCTCAGAATGAGAAATGATAAGCCAGTAACATAAACAGCACTTTTTGAATTGTATTCTTACTATTTTTAAGACTTTTTCTGTGCTGAATTTTAAATTATTATTCTCTCCTTTTCTCTAATAATTAGACAAAGACTAATAGCAATTCCTGGTTTAACCAATTAAGATTTTAGTTATGCTAATAGTAAGTTCTTGGCTTTACTCACATGTATGGTGTGCTTCCTCTTTACCCACACACAGCGTTTTCATCATAACACTTCAGAGGCTGAATTTTTTGAATGAAATATAAATATTTACAGAGTAGATGTTTCCATGCAAGCCTGAAACCACAAGATGCCATTTTTGTCAGCGGAAACAGTAATTTCATCTTAAAGCAGAACTCTAAAAAGGGGTCAATGAATCATACTGTAAGACCGCCTACATAGAAATGTTAATTTTACACAGAACCCATGCTGACCAGCACAGGCACAATTAGTGTAAGACTTAAAAATGTCTTGGAATGACTTGAACCCTAGAAGTTCATGCTGTTCATAGAATCATAGAATCACAGAATCTTAGAATCAATCATAGAATGGCTTGGGTTGGAAAGGACCTCAAGGATCATCAAGTTTCAACCCCTGTGCCACAGGCAGGGCTGCTGCTAGATCAAGTACTAGATTGCCCAGAGCCCCATCCCAGCAAACCTTAAGGATGGGGCCTCCAGGGATGGGGCAATCTGTTCCAGCACTTCACCACTCTCAGTAAAAAACTTCTCCCGACATCTAATCTAAATCTCCCTTCCTTTAGTTTAAAACCATTCCCCCTTTGTCCTATTATTATCTACCCATGTAAAAAGCTGATTTCCCTTCTCTCTATAATCTCCCTTCAAATACTGGAAGGCTACAGTGAGTTCTCCCTGCAGCCTTCTCTTCTCCAGGCTGAATAAGTCCAGCTCCTTCACCCTGTCTTTGTAGGGGAGGTTCTCCAGCCTTTGGATCATCTCCATGGCCCTCCTCTGGACCCTCTCCAAAAGCTCCACATCTTTCTTGTATTGGGGGCCCCAAACCTGGATGCAGTATTCCAGATGAGGCCTCATGAGGGCAGAACCATACCACTCAGCTTGGTGTCATCAGCAAATTGCTGAGGGTGCGCTCAGTCCCATCACGTATGTCACTGATAAAGATGTTAACGAGTACCAGTCCTAAGACAGATCCCCGGGGGACATCACTTGTCATCTTGCCTCTACTTGGGCACAGAGCCATTGACCACAACCCTCTGGTTGCAACCTTCCAGCCAACTACAGAATAATCCGCCCTTCAAATCCACAGCTCTCCAATGCAGAGATAAGGATGTGGCGGGGGACCATGTCCAAGGCCTTGCACAGGTCCAGGTAGATGCCACCAGCTGCCTTTACATTGTTCACCAATGCTGTCAGTCCATCACTGAAGGCCACCAGATGGGTCAGGCAAGACCTTCCCTTGGTGAAGCTGTGCTGGCTGTCTCAGATCATCTGCTCATCCCTCATGTGCCTTAATATGTCTTCCAGGACGATCTGTTCGATGATCTTCCCAGGCAAAGAAGTGAGGCTCTCCGGCTTGTACTTCCCTGGGTCCTCCTTCCTCTCTTTCTTGTAAATGGGAGTATGTTTCCCTGTTCTGATCATACAATTTTTTCTGCACACTTAACCTCACTCCAGTGTTTTTGCTATGGCATAAGGGAAATATGGAAGCAGCTGACAGTGAGTTCAGGTCCTATTTGGGCAGCTAGGCTCCCCAAAAGTTTTCCTACCAGAACCAACACCAGAGCATGATCTTGTACTTAAAGAAGTGAATTTGGATGCCAAGAGAGTCTGCAGCTAACACCTTGGATAGTGTAGGCATAGCTACATGGGCGAACAACAGTGACAGATAAGTTTATATTCTGTTTCCTAACACCAAACCAAACTTTTTATCACAACTTTTTCATAATTTAACTAATATGAAACACATAAAAGGCCTATTAGTCAGGAAACACTTTTCCTTTCCAAAGACCACTGGGGATACCAGTATTATGGAGAGCTGCCATATCAATCAGTCATCTTTTGTATGTTAATGGATACAGTTCCAGGGAAGCACCTCCTCTTCCAGTGCAACCAGGATATGGAGAACCAAAAGCCTCAGAATCTTCTGTTTGATCTCGGGCACGTTCACAGTCTTGAATCTGTTCTTCTTTGCGTATTTCTTGCCTAGAAGTCTGTAGGTCTCAGAAGATAGTTGCCTATCCATGGATATGAGGTTATCTACCCCTGTGCTAACAGAGAGTCCAGCGACCAAGAAACCAGTGCTTTTGACTCTGATGTCCAATCTCATCCAACCAATGGCACATGTTCTCCATGATCTGTTTCATCATAGAATCATAGAATCATGGGCTGGTTTGGATTGGAGAGGACTTTAAAGTCCATCCAGTTCAATTCTCCTGCCATGGGCAGGGGCACCTCCCACGAGATCAGGTTGCCCAAAGCCCCATCCAGCCTTGGCCTTGAGGACTGCCAGGGATGGGGCATCAGTAGGTTGGACAGCCTGTGCCAGAGCCTCACCGCCCTCTGAGTAAAGAACTTCTTCCCAATGACTAATCTAAACTTACCCTTTTTTAGTTCAAAGCCATTACTCCTTGTCCTATCATTACACTCTTGACAAAAATCCTTCCCCAGCTCTCCTGTACCCCCTCCTTTATATGCTGGAAGACTACTATAAAGTATCCCCAGAGTCTCCTATTCTCTAGGCTGAACACCCCCAGATCTCAGTCTTTCTCCATAGCAGAGGTGCTCCAGCCTCTGAGCATCTTCATGGCCTCCTCTGAACCCACTCCAGCAGCCCCAAGTCCTTGTGCTGGGGCCCTAGAGTATTGCAGATGGAGTCCAAGAGCAGAGCAGAGGGGACAATCCCCTCCCTAACCTGCTGCCACACTGCTTTGGTGCAGCCCAGGGCATGGTTGGCTTTCTAGTCTGCAAGCACACATCGCTGGCTCACATTGGTCTTTCCATCCACTCCCATGTCCAGTGCATTCCTTCTGTGCTCTTCTTCCCGCTGCTCCAGCTGTGCTTTCAGGATGATCTGGTGTTGGTGACAGTATGTACCCTGGTTCTTGGGGCAGTTCTTACCACCTCTGTCTATAAGGAGCTGGGACTTACCCCCTCCCGCCCCTGCCTCCTCACCTTCCCACAGTGCAGGAAGATGAATGCAGAAAGGCTCAATAGATAACGATTTGGTGATTCATATTTGATGAGCAGCTCATAACCAGCTTTACGTGGCTTATAATTTCAGTCCGCTCTGCACCCAAGACAGAGAGACTACATTCCTTTCTTCTGCTTTGTGGCAGCAACGCTTCCAGTGTCAAGTGTTGTGCTTTGTTAGTCCAAGTGTATCAAGAGACAACTTCCTTTGGCTATTTGCAGCACGTAAAAATCAATATGCTGCTTATACATCCTCTCTGTCATCCCAGACATTTCTGCTCTGCTATTACACGCAGAAAGTTTACCTCCCTCAAGCAGAACGCTGTCTATTTTCTGCATGAATGAGAGAAATGCTCCAACATTATGGCCCTGTATAAATTACAGGTGTGAGATGGGATCGATGGAGGATATAGCAGGGTGAGCAGCTTATGAAAACAGAGGCCTCATGAGCAGGGTGATCCTTTCTATTTTCAGGGCTCTTTTTGCTCAGAAGCAAAATTTGACTGTAGATGTCAACTGTGAGGTGTCTGTAGACCTTTGTCTTGGAGGTGTTGATGAAATCTAGCATCCAAAAATATCTTGTGTAGACCTGTCCTCACTGATTAGCACCACAGCTGGCTATTTTAGAGCTGAAGAAGCAAGCTGTTGTGCACAGTATTTGAAAAGCACTTCTGTCAGGGAACTTGAACACTTGGAGTCTTGAAAATAAGGCGTAGAAGGTAAGTGCATGGAAAGGGAGCAAAGGAGAAAAAAAGAAGTTTGGGGAAGTGACTGAGAATGTCACATGGCAAATGAGCCAAAATAGGGCATGTAGGCATCTAGTTCAGATGTGTCAATCTTGGAGGAGGAAAATCTTAGAAGGGGAGACCGAGCATAGATGCTAACAGACACACAAGGGGCCTAGGTGTCAGTCTTCCTCACAGGGCAAGTAGAGCCCAGCAACATCCCATCAGAGACACTGCAAGACCCAAACCCTTGCTGGGGTGGTGGGCTTTCCCAAACAAGCCTGCTCTGACCCTCTTTGCTTTTCTCCACCCCGGCATCTCAGCTATGTGGATGGCTCCTGCCCACTGCTCACTCTGACTGCAGCAATAAGAAAAGGCTTTGTCCTGTTTTCCCTTCTTCCGTATTCCCTTGGAGGCCCACAGGAGAGCGTGGGGTTCCTCCAGCTGCTTGCAGCCCTCTCTGCTCTCAGCAATACCCCCTCTGCAGTTCTGGCCGTGGCCACCTCCCTTTAAACCCACAGAGGCTTCGTCTGGGGGAAGGTGCCAGCAGATGGTGCTCTAGGACGCTATATGCAGCACCTCTGCCCCACATCGCAGGGCAGGGCTCCCCTTCCACGGGCACCCTCCACGCTCCAGCCTTTCCCACCTTGGGCACTGCCCATTGCAGCTTCAGGAGGGCCAGCAGCTCAGGGTGAAACCTCAAAGATGACCATGTGCCAGCATCCTCCAGCTCCATCCCCTTGGAGAGCGTTTTCCATTGGCAAGAGGGGGGATTTCCAAGTCGAGACAAAAATGATGTTATTTCATCCAAACTGATTTATTCTAGAGAAGTCCAACAAATTCTTCTCTCTGACTTGCTCCTGAAAATGGTGGCCCATATGTTGTAGCCATATTCTTGTGCAGAGCATGCTGCTGACTTTAGGATAGTGTTTCAACAGGTCCATCTCAGAGAAGCTTCCATCCATCCTCAGAGGCGGACAAAGCAATTTTCTGATTTTAAAAAAGGCAAATTTCAAGACAGAACGGCAGCCCAATTGATTACACACAGCAGGAACTTGGGCAAGAAAAGCCAGAGGCAGGCAGTGCTGGTAAGAGTGAGTTATAGCTGTGCTCTGCAGTTTATGGGAGAAGTAAGGTCTGTGTTTACAAAGTGAGAAGAAGAGTGTGAAAAAGTGCTTTTAAGCTGTCAGCTATTTATCTCCGATGCTTGTTTAATTATGGACTAAATATTACAGTGGGAGGAACCAGAGGGTGCAAGCGCTTTTCTGCCATGGTAGGAAAGCAGTGTAGGCACTTTAAATTCATGCTGCACTGCTGTCGGTGTTACAGTGGTGATTTGTGGGGAAGTGGGAGCAAGAGGTGATGGTTTGCCTGCATGACGCAGCTGCTTGGGTATTTGGACTGCCAGCTTAGACTATAAGTTTTGTTCCCTTGCAAGCTGGGAGCCGTTCTGTTCAATTGCTGCTGTGAATAAATTCATTGTATTATAGGAACACCATCCCCAAAGTTCCACTTCAGTAATGATTCTTTTCCTGCTGGAAACCAAGCTGATCTTGATCATCCCTCTCCCCCATAAGCCAATGGTTATGGTTATGGTGTTTGCCCCAAAACTCACAAATGGTTTTTAGGGCCAAATATACAGAAATCAGTTTTCCCCACCCAAACTTGTGAGATAAACCACAGCAGGGGTTTAAAGATGCACAACAGCATGAAGACTCACGCGTTCTGCTGAAACTGCATGGTGTAATTTGGATTAGCAGGATGTAATGACTGGAGCAGGAGTTTGGTGATTCTGATTCTGGATGCTGAGAACGATCTCAGGCAAACACAAGCACCAGAAGTCTCATTGCTGAGTCCCAGCCTGGGAACAGCTGCTCTCACGGTTGTTTGTGGCATCCACTCTGGGAAGAAGATGCTGGAAATGCTGCTTAGGAAGACTTGCTCCTTCCTTTTGGGGAGAAGCTGAAGGTAGAAAGCAAGGAACTGGATAGAAAACCAAGAAATACGCCAGTAATGAGGTAGCTGTCAACACTCCCTGCGGATATCCTCACGGCAGCAGAATTATTTATAGACAGAAGTGTCTCAGAACTTATTTTCTCTGACACTGGCGGTGGCAGAGTAACGGATAGCTCTACAGGATGGGTTTTCAAAACCACTCAATTAGGAGCAATGAGGTGCAAAATTAGATGTGCAAAGAATTGGAAACAAAGATATTTGAGATGAAAGGGACTTTACTGGCCTGACGACACCATCCTGTTTCCAACAGGACAGAAGAGTTCTTTTCTTAGCACCGTGATGTACAATTGTTCATTTTTATAGACACTTCTGTGTACATGAATGTGACATGTAGAGCCTGAAAAAGGCACATCCATCCAAAGAGGCACTCAGGCACAGCCAGTCAGAAACTTCCTCCAGGATGTCTCTGGATATAAGGACAATGTTTGTTATGACAAAGGGAAGTGAAGAACTGGAACAGGTTGCCCAGAGAGGTGGTGGATGGCCCATCTCTGGAGACACTCAAGGTCAGGCTGGATGGGCTCTGAGAATCTGATGGAGCTGTGGGTATCGCTGCTCACTGCAGAGGAGTGAGGGCCATGAAGACGATCAGAGGGCTGGAGAACCTCCCCGACGGGGACAGGCTGACAGAGCTGGGGATCTGCAGCCTGGAGAGGAGAAGGTTCCAAGGGGACCTTATAGCAGCCCGTCAGTACTCGAATGGGGGCTACAGAAAAGCTGGGGAGGGACATTTTATAAGGGCATGTTGCGACAGGATGAGGGGAAACGGCTGTAAACTGGAAGAGGGTAGATTTAGGCTAGATACTAGGAGCAATGCTTTGCTGTGAGGGTGGTGAGCCACTGGAATGGGTTGCCCAGCGAGGTTGTGGATGCCCCCTCCTTCCCTGGAGGCATTCAAAGCCAGGCTGCGTGGAGCTGTGAGCAGCCTGTGCTGGTGGGAGGCGTCCCTGCCTATAGCAGAGGTTGGAACTAGATGATCTGAAAGGTGCTTTCCAGCCCCAACGGTTCTGTGATTACAATTCCCTGGCATTCCTTAGTCTCTCCACCTCCCCCGAGAGCTGTGCCACCAGGCTGAGCACACCATCCATCCCCCTGCCCTCACCTCATGCAGGTGGTATCTCTGCCGCCTCTGCTGGCAGCAGCAGGCTCAGGCACTCCGTGCAGCCCAAGACCTGGACAGCTGTATTTCTGGGTAGGCACTCAGTTTGGGTAGCTGCGCTCTTTTTGGTGAGAGCTTTCTCCTGGGTGGAGGCCATGGCTAGGTTTGTTGTCAAGGAGGAAGCCAGTGGGTGAGGGGGTCTCCCAAGTGGGCAGGGAGGCTCTGCCTTCCCTGCTCACCCTGCCTGCGCCAGCGGCCGTGCCACAGTCTGTTTGCTGGCTCCGTTCAGCCATGTTCCTGGTTGACCACGCTCCCCGAGGACAGCCTTTGTACGTTCAGGATTTGACCACGTCACTCCTGGCTCCGCTCACAGCGCCTCAGAGCCACTGTGCTTGCACACTGTGAGGGGACTGCAGGTCCTTGCCTCTCCCTGATCTGTTTCCCGCAGATCTCTTGCGATGGCTCGGCTTCGTTCTCATCCTCTATGCCCGTTCCCATCTTAGTCAAAGTTAATTTCCTTACCAAATGCGCCGACTTCCTCAGGCCGTTTTCTCGTCTTGTGAACACGGGCGTCTGACAGTGGCACAGATGGGTTCTGCGGCTGAACCACAAGTCCTCTCACAGGGACCGGAGCAGCTGCAGCGCCCGTCGCAGGGCCTGTCCCAACCGCAGAGCCCGTCATGAGGGCAGAAGCAGCTGCACGGCCCATCGCAGGGCTTCGAGCAACCCCAGCACCCAGCGTAAGGGCTGGAGCAACCACCGGGCCCGTCACAACGGCAGTGCCTGTCACCAGGGTTGAAGCAACTGCAGGCTCCGTCATGGCAGTTGGAGCAACTGCTGCCTGCGTTGGAGGGTTGCAGCGGCTGCAGGGCCTGCTGAGTTGCCATGAGCTGCCAAGATCTGCAGGGATGGAGCATCCACAAGCTCGGTGGGCAGCCTCTTCCAGCACCTCAGCACTCTCTCTGGAACGAACTTCCTCCTGGCATCCACCCTAAACCCTCCTTTGCTGAGCTTAGAAGCGTTCCCCCTTGTCCTCTCGCTGTCTACCCTTGTAAAAAGTTGATTCCCCTCCTGTTCCTTATGCCATTTTCCACACTGGAAGGCTGCCAGGAGATCTCCTTTGCAGCCTTCTGTTCTCCAGGCTGAACAAGAGGTCAGTGTGTTTGGTCAACGACCAAGGTGTTTGGTCAATGTTTGCTTTTCTCCTGAAGCCAAAGCGTTGTACCTGACACTGGGAAGGAAAAAACAACCGTTGCAGCTGAGAGCGGAGCTCTGTCATTTGAAAGGTGATAGAGACGTGCTCAGAAATCACTTCTTACAAGGCCACCAGCATGTTTGGGTGCAGCCAGGCTGGAGGAGGCCTCTGGGCAGGCAAGGCCGCAGCTCAGCCCAGAGAGCTGCCCTGCCCTGCCCTGCCCTGCCCTGCCCTGCGCTGACTGCACACACTCGATGCGCTGCAGTGCCTTGAGGCTCGCAGCATCCCCAGAGTAGAAGCAGCCCTCAGACCTGACAGCACTGCCCGCATGCAGGAGGAAAGCCCGGCTCTGACGCAGCTGGAAGCAGCCCTGGACCTGACGTGTAGCCTGAACACGGTGGCGTTCCAAGCCCAGAAACAAGCCCAGAACCGGGCTGCTCCTGCCAGTGCGGCCTGGGTTCTTGAGGAATGTGGGCCGTGTACTCCACTGGGGATGTGGCCCGAACCCAGCTCAGCCTGGACTGGGCCAGGTGAAGTGAGGTGTGGGAAGGAGACAAGCCTGTCATCAAGGTCCCTACCTGTGCCCACCTCAGCAAAAAAAAAGCAGGGAAGGATGAAGCTGACAAATGTGTGTGGGGGGGATCTCTGATCTTTATTGTGTTGAACTTTTAAGACCAGAGTAAGTAGGGGAGATAGGACAAGGAGGGATGGTTTTAAACGGAGACAGGGGAGGTTTGGGTTAGATCTTAGGAGGCAGCTTTTCCCACAGAGCGCGGTGACACACTGGAACAGTTTTGCCAAGAATGTTGTGGATGCCCCGTCCCTGGAGGTGTTGAAAGCCAGGCTGGATGTGGCTCTGGGCAGCGTGTTCTAGCGGCTGGCGACCCTGCATATAGCAGGGTGGTTGAAACTAGATGATCATTGTGGTCCATTTCAACCCAGGCCATTCTGTGAGTGGCACACGACTGCTCGTACGTAGACTCGGGGGCTGTCTGTGGGGACCTTTGGCTCTGAAGTTGTTCCTGGGAGCAGCTTCATTCCTGGAACAGCCTCCGCCGTTGGGCCTGGCACCCGCTGCCTCTTTGGGGTGAGCTGCGGGAATGGTGAGCCCGACGTCTCTGTGGAGGAGGGCTTTGGGTGTGGGTGCGCCCTCGCTGCCTGGATGGCCCCCTGTGTCTGAGCACTCTGGAAGGCCTCGGGGAGCTCGAAGTGGCAGATCTTGTTGATCTGCGGGTGCCGCTCCGCTCCCCTGGGGCTGGTGTTTGCCGGCTGCCACGGCGTCCTCTTGGCCGGCTCTGGGAACTCGGGGCCCGAGCTTGCAGCGGGGAGCAGCTCCGTGTGGGGCTTCTTCCTTGCTGCCTGGGATGTCTTCTTTGAGCAGCTGCTGGAGACGCCCTGGAGGACCACGATGCCCTCCGCCTGGTGGATGTGTGGGAGTCACTCTCAGCACTCGGGCCTGCTGTTTGTCTGCTCCCACGGCGTCCTCGCAGCTGCTCAGAGGGAGCCCGATCCTCAGTGGAACGTGGGCCGTTTGTCCCCTGCTCAGTCTCAGGCACACTGGGCAGGTCGCTGTGTTCAGGCAGCTGGGGACTCTGTGATGTGTCCATTGCTGCCTTGCTGGCGGGCTTGGAGCCGAAGGTCTGCGGCTCCATGGAGCTGCTGGATGAGCCCAGAGCCCCCTGGATGGCAGTGCTGGGACCGGCCAGCTCGGTGTTGGCGCTGGAGGCTGTAAGGGGAGGCAGGAAAGTCGTGAGTCCGAAGCTGCGGCACCACAGTGGGATCTGCCAGCCCACTTGGGGCAGACAGACTCTGGCAAAGCTGCCCTGAGCTCTTGCCGCCAGGCCGTGCCTGGCCCCAGCGCGGCGCCACGCGGCTGATTGCCTCTTACCGGTACCCGGGCCAGCACAGCTGCTGCACTCCCACTCCAACGCGCCTGGGGTGTCCTGCAGGTCGGAGCACTGTCGGTGGGTGCCCTCAGCAGCGCAGGTGCTGCACAGGATCAGCTCCCAGGGCCTGGGGAAACCAAGGGGTTGTGTCTGTGAGGACCAAGTGAGCCAAGCCAGGGAGTGCCCTGCACGGCACGTCTCTGGTGCTCAGTCCTTGCTCTCCCAGCCTGTGGTGAGGCTGAGATCCCCCGCTGAGCCCCAGAGAGCTGCTGCGGTAACTCACCCCCTTCTCTCTGCCTGCTCTCTGCCTCCATGGTAAAGGCATTCGCTGGCATCACAGCGGCTGTGCCTCTCTTGGAGCGGTTCGTATGCCTCATAGCTGACCCATTCTGGGTCTCTGCAAGAGAAGGGAGAGGAAGTGATGAGCCTCCGGTGTCCCCAGCGTAAGATCCAAGCTTATCCCATCTCATCCACTCCATCTCCACTTCCAGCTTCTCCATGAGGCTGGGACACATGCTCACACGACAGCCAAGGGCCAGGCCTGCCGAGACAGTCCCTGGGCAGGCGCAGCACTGCAGCCTTAATGTGAGCAGAACCGGGCAGAAGGACACCAACCTGTGTGGGATGTGGATCCCCATGATGTACATTTCCTCAGAGAATGCACTGTAGTCTAGACAGCCGGGGCAATCAAAGTAGTTTGTGCCAGCACTCAGTGCCAGTTGCTGCAGGAGAAGCACAAGCAGGGTGAGCGTGAGCAGTGCCTGGTGCTGCTGAGCGCCAAGCATGCCTGCAGGGTGAGGGGAGGGCTCCTACCTGGATGCAGGCCCGGTGGAACCAGGCGTGCTGGCACACTGGACACACCATGGTGTGGTAGGACAAGCTGTCCCCCACAGGCTCGAGGCAGATGATGCAGTTGTTGCCTTCTGCTGGAACTTCCCGAATCATCTGTCGAGGGCGGTGCTCCCAACAGAAGGACCTGGAGGAAGATGGAAGGGATGGGCACGGTGAGAAGTGCTGCGAGGAGGGCAGAGGTCCAGGAAAGAGCGCCCAGGCCCTGCCTCTAGCTCTGGCAGGCCACTGGCAGGTGGAACTGCGGGTCCTCTGTGGCTTGGCTGCTGCTGACAGCCCTTACCTGTGCTCTCCGAAGTGCTGGCTGATGCATTCCCCGTCTGCGGCACAGGACAGATGGAAGCTGCATGCACAGCCGCTCTCTGCGCATGTGATGGCAGCCCCCCTCTCGCCGCAAACACAGCATTGCTGGAAAGAGCAGAGCAGCCCCGTCAGCAGCAGGCTCAGGGCTTCCACAGCCGGCCCCACACCTCTGGCAGGGCACAGGATGTAGGCATTGCTGGGCTACCCTCTACAAAGCAGCCTGGGGGACAGGGCTGATCTCCTATGGGCAGGACTTTGTCCTGGGGGCTGTTGGAAGGGCTGGGATTGCTTTCCTTGGGTCCAGACTAAGCTGGTATGAGCCCTTCCTGGCACAAATCTGCCAGCTCCGTACAGGTCATCACCTGCTTGTTAGCCTGCTTGACCTTGCATGTGATGGCAGCAACGGACAGGCCCCCAGTTCTTGGTTCGGAAGTGATGTTGGCAAACATCTGTAGGAGAGGAAAGAAGAGCAGGATCTCATTAGGACAGAAAGAAAGGGAGCATCGCTGGCGGGAATCTGGAAGGAGCCCGTGGGGGAACTCACCAAGCAGAACTCGCGGACACGAAGGCCGATCGCAAAAAGCATGTGCCCGCAGATGTCCGGGTCGACATCTGCCTGGCCACACAGCACACACACTGCAGAGGAGAGAGCAAATGTGAGCAGCGGTGAGCACTTGGCAGGGCCAGGTGTCCCTGAGGGCTGTCCCTGTCCTGCAGTTATCAACCCTTCCAAAGAGTTGATTCCCCTCCTGTTTGTACGCTCCCTTTAGGTACTGAAAGGCTGCAGCGAGGTCACCCCGCAGCCTTCTTTTCTCCAGGCTGAACGAGCCCAGCTCCCTCAGCCTGTCTTCGTAGTAGAGGTGTAGCTCAGCGGCTCTGAGCATCTGATAGTGCTGTGGGTGTCCCTGCTCACTGCAGGGAAGTTGATCTGATTATTTTAAGTGTTCCTTCCAAATCCAACAATATGATTCTAGGATTTCTGGCCCCTTGGACAGAGCCATGACTGTTTTGCACCATTGGTCTTCCTGACCTTACCCAGCATCCTTGTATCCCTATACACCAGCTGCATCCATCTCAGGCTGGGACTGACTTCATTTTCCTTCACATATCTAAATGCAAATGTCTACATGTGATAGAGTTACTCTCAGCTCCATTTTTTTTAGTCACAAAAGACAAATGTCCACTGTTAAAGTGGTTCTGTAACCCATTTTAGATGTCAGCCGTAGGGTAAAACAGATGACATATTGCACCTCTAAAATAAGATGAGGTGACTCCTCGCTGACTTGCTTTGCATGTGCCATTTGTGAGGGACTGACATACAGCCTGCTAAAAGTTCACTGAGCTTCATGTGCCTAATCAGCAAAATGGCTTTTCCCCAAGCATTTCAGAAAGGAGATGAAAGAGGAGTTTAACATTACTATTAACCCCAGATGCACAAGACAGCACATTGGTTTCCTTGGCAAGTCACCTTAGAATCATAGAATCATAGAATCCTTAAAGCTGAAAGGAACCTCTGAGGGCCATCTATTCCTTGCAATTGATAGGGAAAATTTTCCAATGCCTTGTGCCAAGAGAGCAGTTTAAGCCTTTGGTGTGCAGCTACCTAGGAGTCCATGGCTCCTCTAAAGGCCTGGAAGTTGTGACATCTACCCCAGACACTGTTATACAAGTGTTATACAAGAGTTATACAGCTGTTATACAAGAGTTTGTAGCCCCAGGGGGGAGTTTAGCAGCTCCAGGCTGAAAATCACTGTCAGAAGTTATGTTCTCATCTGGACCATCCTACACCTGCTCTGATATCCAACCCTGTTCTTCATCATCAAGGTTGGATGGGGCTGTGAGCAACATGGTCTAGAGGGAGGTATCCTTGCCTATAGCAGGGGGGTTGGGAATAAATGATCTTCAAGATCCCTTCCAACCCAAAGCATTCTATGATTCCTATGATCATGATTCAGACTTGGATAGAGGTGTGGGTTCTTGCTATTTTGCTGTCACTGCTGCTACATGCCCTCAGCACAATGACTTGTTCTGGCTCTGAGACCCTGATGGAGCTGTTGTTGTCCCTGTTCATGGCAGGGCAGTTGGACAAGATGGCCTTCCAAGGTCCTTTCCATCTCAAAACTGTTCTATGATTCTATGATATTGGAGGATCGTGTTTGGGGTGGTGTTCTCTCCTTGCCTCTGTGCCCCATGCCTCTGGATGATTCTGACGGGTCCCTTGGGCAATCTTTAACCTATGTGTTCATACACAGGAGCCAGGTGGCACCACCGTGTAGGTCTGTGTTGTCTGACTCTGGCCCTGCCTCCTCTCTGCACCACTGCTCCCACAAAAGGAGCTGTATTCAGCCGTTAACGGATGCGGAACGTGTTGGTGTGGAGGCTGTTCCATTCATCACAGGTCTCCCTTCTCTATTCATTGTATGTTGGATACAATGAATCAATGTTAATGAGGCAATTTTGGTCATTTCCACTTTGTATGCACGATAATTATTTTTCAACCCTGCAAAATAGTTCCTAATTAAACTGATGGATTTCAGCAAGGTTTCGCAAGACTAAACCTCTTCCTCTATTATAGGGGAAGCGTGGCCTGTGAACTCCATTGTGACTGAACTCCGCAAGGCACAACAAGGTTTTCAGATGCCTTCCCTTGGTGGATTTTAATAGGCTGAACAAATTGGAACCTTTGGTGAAATCAAAGATAAAGAAAGAGGTGACACGTCTCTTTCTTGTGGAGGAAAAAAAAAAAAAAAAAAAAAGCAAAATAATTCCTTTAAATGCCCGAGGACAATGTGATATCAAATGTGCAGGATGAATCTCATTACTTTGTTCAAAGTCAGGAATGCCTGCCCATGAAAATGCAGGAAGGAAACTAAAGGAGGGCTGACATTTCAGCGTATTGCCTGCTGCTCTGTAAACAGCCCTGATCCAAAGGAATCATCTGAATGCAGCATCTCCGAGCCGTTGTGCCACATGGAAGTGTTATTTCTTCTCAATGAGAACTTCTGAACCAAATGGAGGTCAAGAGCCTATTACTACCAGCCTAAAAGCATAAGCAGTGCTCTTAGAGGAGCCTGGAGGAGCAGATGCTTTAAAGTTAAATGGTCTCACTGTCGAACAAGAAGTGCTGTCCTTGAAGCAAGCTGTTACAGCTGCTTAGGACATTGGTGCTAGTTCCATGAATAGATTACAACAATTCAGCTGAGCCACAGCTATTGCTTGGTGCACACTCATAGCCATGCAAAAGCAGTATTCTGGTCTGAGCTTAGCTCGTGACCAAGAGGATGAGCCTAAAAGAAAGTGCCTCTCATTATCTGCAGGATGGAAAGTGCACAAAGGCAGCTGATGGGCACTGTCTCAAGACAGAGTAATGTGACCTTGTGTGTGTGTCTTCAGGCATGAGGAACGTGAGATCAGCAGGCTGCATGTTTTTGGGGAGGCGAAACAAAAGCAAAGTGGGTGTCTAAGGTCCTGTGTAGGTGCTTCTAGTCAGTGTGCTCTGAGCCCAAAATCTTTTGTAGAAAACCAATGCAAGCCCAAAGCCAACAGCAAATGGAGGTTTCTTCTTAACATCACATGGGAGCTCTTCCCTTCATGCCCCAGAGTATTTGCCTTAGAATTAGAGAATCACAGAGTCCTTAAGGTTGTCACGACCACTAAGATCATCTAACCTGACTATCAGCCCATCACCACTGTATCACTAAACCGTGTCACTCGTTGTGACATCTGCCCTTTTCTTGAAACATCCAGGGACAGTGACTCCATCACTTCCCTGGGCAGCCTGTACCAATTCCTCATCACTTTGTATGAGAGTAAATGCTTCCAAACATCTAACCTGAACATTCCCCGGTGCAACTTGGGGCCGTTCCCTCTTGAACCATTGGGAAACACTTTGTGCAAGCACTGAGAATCGAGGAACGCAAAGCTGAAATGTACAGCACTCAGTCAACGGCATTGATAAGGATATAAAGCAGCTGTTTGCCCCGAAGACACCTTTGGAGCAGATGAAGACATAAAACACAGGTATGGTGCTAGGATGGGGGGTAAGTGAAACTCTTATACTTGCAAAGCAGTGCCTATTACAGACCACTGCTGCCTCCCAGTTAGCCCATCTGCAGGGAATGTGCCCTGTACCTTTACTTCTCTATGTCCCAGCATTTTACACTCCACATTTCACCCTGATTTTACTTTTTCTCCTTTATATTTGTTACCAAAGACAAAACAGAGAGAGCGACAACTGAAACTTTAAAAGGCGTTACTGCAAAAAATATTGCCTAGAGCAGCAAGTGCATCAGTTTGGATATGGAGCATTGATTTCTTTTTATTACCCTACTTATTAGCTACTCAGGATTTGCTCTTAAGGAAAAAAAAAAAAATAAAATCAAAATGAACCCAGAGGAACTGTGAGAGATATGAGGAAGGATGATTTCTCGAGTTATTTATCATCATGAAATGCTTGTAGCTCCAGATCTCAGGTAGGGAAAGAGTTCCCTGTGTTCCTTTCCAGTAATTAAAAGAAAAAAAAAAAAAAAAAAAAAAAAAAAGGGAAACCTGGCAGTTTACCAGACATTCTTTGCACACAGATTTAATATCTTTTTATCTTCCAGAGATAATACCTGAGCTGGAGGAATCAGATCAGAACATGAATGCCTTTGTTGTAATTCCAACTCAAAGGAATATTTTTTGCTGTAATAAAACCTATCAGTATTAAGTGGCCTTGATTTTCCATTGCAGTATTGTGGCTTTGTGCCTGAGCAGCATCACAGAGCTGAATCTTTGGCTAGTTGGTTTACCTGTAAGGTAAAAGCTAAGGGTACTGATTAATTTGAGATTCCATTGCTCTGATTAAACAAAGTCTCTGACCCAAGTTACCTTGACATGCAATGGCAGAGTATCAGCATTAGCATCAAATTGCCTAGCCCTAGGGATGCGGGGAAAGATAATTAGCAAAACAAACAATGCAAAGATACTGGAGGTTAAAAAACAAAAAACAAAGCACCTGGAAAAGGAAGGACATTTCATAGGAACAGAGATTTGGGGAGGAAAATGAAAGTCTGTGTGTTTTCTAGAAAAGATGATGTTGATCATGCTTAGATTGGAGTCCTTACATAGCAAATGCAGCAACCCTGAACCTCCTGGCTGAGACCAACACCCAGTGAACAGTTCTACCTGGGAGAAACAAAGCACCCCTTGCCTCCCTCCCACATTCTTCCCTTTGATTGCTTGTTTACCTGCTTTCATATCAAAGACAGCTTAGCTTTCTTTCATCTCAGCTATCGCTATCACTGAGAAACAAACTTCAAATCAGCTTTCTTGGGAGCTGGCTTCTCAGGAGCCCTTCCTCAGTAACAGGTTTTACGTGTTTTTTACATGTCTTGAACAGGGTCTGTTGTGATAGGACAAGAAGAAATGATTTCAAACTAATAGAGGGGAGATTTAGATTGGATAGAAGGAAGAAGTTGCTTATGATCGGGGCGGTGAGGCACTGGCACAGGTTGTACAGAGAGGTGGTGGATGCCCCATCCCTGGAGACACTCAGGTCAGGCTGGAGGGGCTCTGATGGAGTTGTGGTGTCCCTGTGCATTGCAAGGGAGTTGGATTAGATAGCCTTTAATGGTCCCTTCCAACTCAAAGGACTCTACGATTCTTAAAATATCTTTCAGAAGTATCAAACTAATTTGATATTTCAGAAGTATCAAACACTAATTGCTGTGCGTTGTCTTGCAAACTATCCTGCACCCTCTCAGACTGGTTAAAATATTTCGTTGTTTTATACTCAGGAGTTACAAAATTGTTGCTGTAGTCAAATGACATTGACTTTCATCCCTGAAAGATTCCTGAAGCTCTCACCTTACCACAACAGCCTACATGAGCTCAAGGAATCACCACCCACCCACCCACCCGTGGTCCAGCTGGAGGAGGCCCCGGGGTGGGATGGTTGTGTCTGGATGAGATCAGCTCTTGCTTAAGCACATGCAACCAAGATTCCAAGACCAAATTTCTCTAAGATTCCACCCCCAATGAATGCAGAAGTCCCCAGACTGATCTCCATGGACTTTGACTTGCACACTAGTGATCAGTAATGGCAGAGCAGGTGAAGCATTTGCCCTGCAACTCACACCTATTAAATTAATCCCGGTGAGAAGAGCACTAATTAACTGCTTATGATTTTGTCAGTGCATTCAGATTTTTTATTGGAGAGAACTGGCGTGCTGGTGTGGAGGATCCCGAGCAATTTATGGGTGTTCTGTATTGTGACTCCAAGAAAATTATTTTGTAAGTATTTGTATTAAAAATAAAACATCTTAGGAGACTTGGTGAGCACCGAGTTCAATATAATCCAGCATTATGCCCTGGCTGCTAAGAAGACTAACACTATTCTTAATTGCACTAGGCTAAGTATCACCAGTGAGTCAGAAGAGGCAATTCTTCCTCTTTGCTTAGCATTGGTGAGTCTGCACCTGGGATGTCATTCCCAGTTCTGGGCTCCAAGTACAAGGGAGGCCTGGAAATACTGTAAAGACTAGTATAAAGCATAGCTTTGTGTTTTGTTCCGTATCAATATAGCTGTCTCTGAAAGGCTCCACCAGTGGAACTGAATGATAGCTGAAAGAGATTTCTAGAAGAGAATTGATGATGTTTTTGCATAGAAACCCATTTTTCCAGTTGTCTGTGCCTGCCCTGACTGATGTTTTCCCAGCTAGAGTGTGTGGCGTGGGCAACATCCTCAACCTATGAGACAAGGAAAGTCCAGACCCACCCATGAGCATGACCCTGTTTGCCATGTCTTCCCTTTCACCTGCACCTTCAGAGTACTGAGCATTGTGTCAGTCTCTCAGTGAGTTTTGAGTCCCACGTGAGGATTTGGCCCTGGTGCAATGATCATTGTCAGCTACAATTAACAGAGGTCATCTCATCCGTGCCAAGGCTGGTCAGCCAAGCACGGCAGTGTGACAAGCTTTAATTAGCTCTGCAATGATTTCCTGCCTGGGGAGAGTTGTTTGGTGGCTTACTTGATGCATGTAGCATAAGTGGTTGTGTTGTCATCATGTGCTTGGGGGTAGCTCCCAAGTGCTCCCTGCTAACGAGAGCAGAAAGGATTTGTCTGAAGCAAATTAAGATGGAGTTTTGGAATTGCTTTCCTTCAAACACATGATTGTATGCTGTTCCCTTTCTCAGTTGTGTTTGCTTTCACTTTCACAGTGCTCTTCTGATGTATGGACTATCACAGCTTTGTGCACCCTATCTCTGCCCATTTCTCTCACATGCACGTGGTCTTCAGTATTTCACTGCTAGCAGAAACCATCAGTTCATCTCCCTCACACATTTGCACTTGTTCTGTCTCTCTCAGGACGAAGTCTGCTAGGAAAAGTGCTAACAGACAAGTGAGTTAATGAGAAATGAACTCCCTTTTAATTAATTCTCCTTGTGCAGGAGTCTGATAGGGAGGCAGGCTGTGGTGACTAGCTGGGTACGATGAGAGGTCGGCACAGCGTGTAGTTAATGGAGAGGCACAGGACCATCAGACAAACCCACAGAATACATTCTGCTATCAGTTGCAATTGTGCTGGCAGTCTATTAAATAACTTTGGACCACATCCCAGGTTCAGCAAAGGTATTCTTTAGGGTAAGTCCAACCCAAAACAGGAAGGAAACTGGGCAGTGTGAATGAGCCAGTTCTAGACTTGCAGTTCAGTGGGTGGTATTTAGTTGAAGCACATTTTTGCCCAGAAATTATAGAATCATGGAATCATATAATGACCTGGGTTGAAAATGACCACAATGATCATCTAGTTTCAACCCCCCTGCTGTGTGCAGGGTCACCAACCACTAGAATAGGCTTCCCAGAGCCACATCCAGCCTGGCTTTGAATGCCCCAGGGATGACCCAAGAAGCAATGGATGGAGGCATATGAGGCAGGAATACACAGGAACAGAGGTGAATAAATGTTTGAGAATGTTAGAAATGAGAAGACTGCAAGAAAGGAGGTAGAGATGGGATTGTGGAGGTCACTAGGATGATCTTTTATGCCCACAGAGCAATTCACATCACTCTGAGGCAGGCATTTACAGACAAGATGTATTATCCAAACATCAACTTTACGGGGGACTGAGATACTCACATGGGACTGGCAGATGCAGTCACCGAATCAGATTACCGTGAGTTGGAAGGAACCCACAAGGATCATAGAGGCCAACCCCAGGCCCCACACAGCACCACTCAAACCCAACAGGTTGAGGTGACTCCCTGCCCACATGGCATGGAGAATCCAGGAGCCTTGAGACTCTGGTTCTTGCTTGAGCCTCTGCTCTTGTGCTTCAACTGATCACACAGCTGTTGCCTCCTCTTTCTTCTTTGGACTCAGCAGAAGTCATATTTTGGACAAATCTTGGGGGACAATTTTACTGGGTCTTCACTGAGCAGTTTAGTATTTCGGCATCTAACAGCAGTGGTCTTCCCTGAGGAAGGCCTCTTAGCTTTGTTTGGCATGAATGAAAGGGAAGGGGAAAGCTGGCACACTTATGTTCCCACTGATCCAGATCCTTCCTGCATCCCATCTGTGGAATGGCAGCTCCTTATCAAACCCTGATCTCATTCACAAGCTTAGATGGCTTAGTTTTGTTTAACCTTTCCTTAGCAGTTCTTAACAGACTTCCTGTAGGCTTTATTTAGAGCCACCAGTGGTTTCCACTGGGATGTTGCCAGGCAGGGAATTACTTTTGTTTAGATGGAGATATGAGGGGTTAATGTGGCTATCACCAATTAAGTCAAAGCTCAAATCTTGGCCTGGCTGCTCATAACATCTGGCTGTAATGGACTGGACTGGAATTTTCTTTGGAAATTCTTTGTGGCAAAAACAGGGCAACTTAGGGGAAAATGGCAGAAAAGCAAAGATCTATCTGTTCTCATGCACCTTTAACAGCAGACTTTCTGATATCTCAAGGGCATCTGGCACTCCAGTTTGTAAGTGACCATGCCCTATATATTTCTTATAGCAAGTGTTACTTCCATCAGAACTTCAGCCTGCTGCCTGACTGTTGTAACTCACTTGTCTGGATAATATTGTAATGAATAGGTGACAGATGATGCTGAAGTCTGTCTCCTTTGTCAGGTGATCTGTCAAAGAACAAAACTTTGCTCTGACAAGCTGTCAAATGGCTCTTCTGCAGAAGAATCTCAGTCCTAACCATTAAAACACGTGGCTGACAGCATGTACCCATCGTGTCAGTTTTTGAAGGAGGCAGTCATACAGTGAGACTCTGAACAGCTTCATTTTAGTCCCTAATGACCTCACACCTTTGTTGGCTATCAACAAAATGAGAAATAAGGGAGAAGAGAGATTGGCTTGTTAATATCTTTATTTCCATTCCCATCTTTTCCAACTGCTGTTGTCCCACAAGGGAAAACCAGGTAGAGCTGCAAAAGGTCTGAAATGAAATGGAATCAGAAGGAAAATGGAAACAATATCTCTTTACACTTGCTTGGGAAGTTTGAGTGCTAAGAGCAGAGATGGAAGATACTGCTTGTCTGAACAGGAATTTGTTCCACTTCTCCCTATGCTCAGAGGTAAGTTGGTCACCACGGCCTTTCTGAATAGCTAGCAGAGGGAAATAAGCACTTCTGCATTGTGATTCATCTTGCCTCCTTTGCATCTTCACTCCTGGGTGAGCTGAACTATGCACAGAAAGTCCGTTCCCCTCTGTTCAGTCTGGGCTACTAAGTTTGAACGGGGATGTTGGCAATTGATAAAAAACAACACTATCTTCTGCCCCTATGTTTTGTCCAGAGCAGTTCTGTCTCTGGTTTTGACTCAATGTGCTCATCTGTTTCACAGTTTAGAGATCCCTCAGTAGTCCCAGAGTGCTGTCTTTCTAAACAAAGCAGGGCTTTGGAGAGACTGGAGTGTCTCTGGAGAGACTCATTGGCTTATGGCTATAATTCTGGATGGAAAAAACTCAGAGCCCAACCTCCCCTCCAGCATGGAGTGAGTAATCAAAATCCATCCAACCTAACCTATCCAAAAAGGAAAAGCCAAGGAGAACAAACACTTAGGAGGTAGGAAATGAGTGCTCATAACAAATACCCCACTCCCTGGCAAGCTATTAATGGTGCCACTCTTCTGCAACACCACCGTTTGCTCGGGTTGCACTAGGCAATCCTTCATCATTTCCCTCCTCTGGCCCAAGGAGAATAATGCAGCCTCCAAGGTCAATGCAATTACTTGCTCCTTCTCATTAAAGAAATTGCCAAAGTACCCACTTAAAGTCGCTAGTCTCCCCACCCCTTTCATTGCCAATGATTTATGAGGAGGTTATTTATTCCCTCCTCTTTTCTCCTGAACACCTTTCTAATTAGAAGCGGCACATTGCAGCTCCTCATTCTCCAGGGTGAAATCCTATTTACTGCCAAGGGGAGAGTATGGCAAGCAGGCAAATATAGTGGGTGGCTATTTGTTTCAATGGAATAAAATCAATTTTATGGCTGGTATTGGAGAAACAGCTCCATCCACAAATCCTCTGCTTGCAGCACGTGGGACAGAGCAAACAAACAGCCATGCAGTGAAGGTCTTAATAGACACTGGTTCAACTCTTCGCTGTGTAGGTGAGAGGATGACAAGAGTGAGCTCCTGAAAGTCTTGGTTTTCCACTCATTAAAAAGGCCATCATTCCAGCCCATTAAAACTGCTTGGAGTGGAGTGACTGTTTTCCTGGTTGTGAGGCTGTATGACTTCCTAGCATTGCAAAAACAGCAATCACACTTGGACTCTGACTGCTTCTACCCAGCAAAACACTCGTATTTGTCCAGGCTGTGGCGAACACACTGCGTTTGAATTGGAATTTGAAAATGTCAGCCCTGCATGATGATGCTGGGAGCTGCCAGAAATGACAATGGCTTTTTGTTGCAAGTGTTTGGAAACTACGGCTAACGTTGCAATGGAGCAATTAACTGTGATTTTTTCAACCAGTTGTAATGCTTTTCCTAAGGTCACGACTATACGCTGTCCCAGAACAGCTGCCAGCACTCTGTAGCCATGTTATTAATTAAAATCTAACGCAGTGTACACCTTGCTACTGCATGTCAGCCCTCTGCTAACTGAGCCACACAGCCACCTGGATCCCTTTGTGAGCAATCCCAAGAAAATCCTATGGGGAGAGGAATGAAGAAGCATCTGCTGGGTCCCTTGGATCTTGCCTGGCATTACAATAGCAATGTAACCATCTGAAGAGCTGCACATGCAGCTGATCAGCTTAATTTGCAAAGCAATTTCCAAGCTGTTAGCAGTGTGTGCAGGTGATGGAAGAATGAACAGTGAACTTCATGATTTAGGGGACAGTGCTGTCCCCGAGCCATTGCAGGCATGTGCAGGATGAATGTGACTGTAATGAAAGGGAAGAGGTGCATGAAAAGTGTCTGCGCAGAAAATTGGGATAGAAGCAGTTCATTTCTGGTCTTGTGCCAGTTTTGAGCTCCTGTTCCATGGATATGAAAGGAGCAATTCCTGAGAGCTTCCTCACTGTTACCACATAGGATCTCGTGGTGTAAGTACAGCCGTCAGAATGAGTTCTTTTAAATTTAAAAGACTTAATTAAAATTAAAAGAACTGCGTCTCTCCACTTGATCTCAGCAGCCTGGCTTAGAAACCCAAGCCCTGCTTTTCCTCTGAGTGTCTTTTATCTCCCTGCGGATGAAGTCTGCTTTAATGCACTCACTGTGCAGAACCTTTCCATCTCAGGCCCTTATAATTACAAGATTGGACTAACAGAGTATCTACTGGCAGCGAATAGGCAAAAACTTATTCCTGATTCTGCCTGATGTTGTGGGAGGTGTTCTGGGTTCAACAGGATCCCTGTCCTTTGCATTCTGCCTCATTTTCCCTATCAATAAAAGGAAGATAATGATACCACCTTTGGGGAGCCAAGCACTTTGCTTTTGTGGACTCGTTGGGTGTGCTGCGCTTCACAGCCCCCTTGAACAAAACTTCACTTGGGTCTTTTCCTGCATCAGAAACAAAACTTCTATGGCCAGAAGTAGATGGTTGTTGACTTTCTGAGGAGTTTGTTTCTGCAAACACAGAAGGACCCTCAAATGGAGTCTGTGATTGCCTCCTGAGTCTCCACTGCAGCCCAGACCGCATACTTTGCCCTTTCTCCATAGAATCATTAAAGTTGAAAAAGACCACTACCACCGTCAAGTCCGACCCCAGCCCACCCCACCATCCCCACTGACCACGTCCCTCAGTGCCACATCTCCATGGTTCTTGAACACCTCCAGGGACAGTGACTCCACCACCTCCCTGGGCAGCTGTACCACTGTATGACCACTCTTTCTGGGAAGAAATTTTTCCTAATATCCTTCCCTGGTGCAATTTGAGGCTGTTACCTCTCATCTCAGGGCTGGTTCTCCCATGTCTCCAGCATGGAGCCTCTTTACCTCATCCCAGCTCACTGTGAAGTGGTAATAGCATCTGGCTTTTTGTTTGGGGAAATTTAGCTATTTCTACATGGAGAAGGATGTGCCTTGTAAGGCAGAGGACATGAAACCCCAATGATGTGTTGACATTCCCTCCATCACCACCTAGTATGTTGGGACAAAGGTTGTTCTCCCTGGACTCATTTGTGCAGCATGATAAATTCCCTGGAGCCATGGTCTTCCAGCTGTGGACTCAGCTGAGGTCAGAGTGTTTCTCCCCATTGCACGTCCTTGCTGGAGTGCATGCTGTGCTGGCCTGCCCCAGCCTCATGGCAGACAGCAATCAGTCTGGATTGGAGTTCCCCGGAGCCACAAGGAGTGTTTAGATGCACAGGCATGCTTGTTTGACACTGCCTCAGCTCCGTGCTAATTAAATCCAAAGGGTAATCATTATTTCATTGAGTTTCCTCCAGCACTGTAATTCTATCTCGGTTGTGGCTGAAAGCTCTGAATGAAGAGGCAGGTACAGGGCCAGTGCCTTAGGCTGATTTTCTTTGTCCTTTTCTTCTTTTTCTTCTCTTTTCCTCATCCTCTCCTCTCCTCTCCCCCTCCTCTTCCCCTCCCCTGTCCCCTTCCTTTCTATAGGTCACCTGGCAATAGCTCCAGTCCATGGGAGTCAGGATCCATGCAACATTATGCAGGAGAGGACTAAAAGTATCCCACTCCCATTAGGAGAAGGGACCTGAGATAGTAGAAGGGCAGATGGAAACCCAGCATGTCCTAATTCCTGCAAATGTATTCCTGCAGAGTGAGAATTCACCAGGACTACTCCATCTTCTCTCTCCTCCTGCCTGCATGGGGATGTATGGGGAACAGGGGCCCCTGTATCACATACTGGGCTCTTTGAGAAACCTGAGCAGAAATTGGATTTTTTGGTTCAGTGACCAAAATCAAGAAGATTATTAAAAACACAGTCAGTTCTGTTTGAAGCAAATGGGGTCTTCCAAGGGGTTTTCAGAAAATTAAGTAAAAAAAACCCCTCCAAACAGCAAATCTAAAAAAAATCCCTAAAGTGAGTTCATTGTGGCTTAAAGCTCAGTTTTCCCTTTCTGACCACAGTTTGTTTTAATTCTGGTTTATTTCATATATTTTAACTCCTTCTTCTTCCCTCTTACGTATTCATTAAAGAAAAAAGATAAAGCTGAAGAAGGAGGAAATCATCAGTCTGGATCTTTGGCTACCCCTCTTCATTTCTGGCACTGCTGGAATGGAATTTCTGATCATTCTCTCCAGACAGCCAAACAAGAGACCAAGAGACTGCCCTGCAACACGACTTTCTGTCCGTTTTCTCATCCAATTAGTTTTAGATTATTCTAGCCAGATTATTTTGGAAATCCCTTTCACAACTGGGAATCCAAAATAGAGACCTTTGCCTTAGGGGAATGTCTCACTATTTCAACTGCTTCACTTTGGGCCTCCTCTTTGGAATTGCAGAATTATAGAATCACCAAGGTTGGAAAAGACCTACAAGATCATCCAGTCCAACCATCCACCTATCACCAATAGTTCTTTCTAAACCATGTCCCTCAACACAACGTCCAAAATTCATCTCACTCAACTTCCAGTATTTCAAATAGAGATGTTTAAGCGCCCTTAGCCCCATCTGGCAAGTTTTGGCCCTTCTCCATGTGGCTGGATGGCTCCCAACCCTTTTTCTTGCTTCTTCTCAGCTGTATTTTCCTTGGAGATGGCATCCAGTACTTTGCCTCATTTTGCTGGATCCTGTCCTTGGCCACATGACATTGGGGTTTGCACCCTTTTCTCCATCATTATCGTTCTACTCATCTGCTCTTGTTCAAAGGAGGGCAACAAAGCTGGTGAGGGGTCAGGAACACAGGCCATATGAGGAGAGGCTGAAGGAGCTGGGAATGTTCAGCCTGGAGAAGAGGAGGCTCAGGGGGGGCCTCATTGCTCTCTATAACTTCCTGAAGGGAGGCTGTAGTGAGCTGGGGGTCGGCCTCTTCTCTCGTGTCATCAGTGATAGGAGCAGAGGGAATGGCTTCAAGCTGCGGCAGGGGAGATTCAGGCTGGACATGAGGAAGTATTACTGTTCAGAAAGGGTGGTCAGGCACTGGAATGGATGCCCAGGGAGGTGGTGGAGTCACCGAGCCTGGGGGTGTTCAAGGAAAGACTGGATGTTGTGTTGAGGGACATGGTTTAGTGAGAGCTATTGGGAATAGGTGAACGGTTGGACTGGATGAGCTTTTAGGTCTTTTCCAACCTTGGTGATTCTATGATTCTATGATTCTTCCAAGCTTTGCTGTGCTTTTCTTCCTCCTTTTCCCGCTGCAGATGGCTTGCATGATCTCACGGGATTGCTGGAGCACTGTCAGGGAGACCAGGAAGTTCTGTCTTGCTTCTCTTGTGTCTTCAGCAGGATTCTAAACACTTTGGGAAATAGGTTTCCTGTCCATCCCCTATCTATTGAGCACAGTCAGACCGTGTCTATTGCTGTTGCAATAAAAATACCAGGCAAACCCAGAAACCTCTAAGTAGTTCTGTGATTCATATGAGGTTTGAAGAAACGTGGAAGCTTATCTATCTTCCAGTAGGCTACGGGACAGGAGCCAGGAATTTCTAAGCTTTCTTCCCAGCATTGGCTGCATGCTTTTGAGCGGGGAATCTCAGTCTGTATTATACATTTCCCCTCAATTTGCCTGACACGTCATGCACCAGATAAAGATGAATCCTAGGGGAGTTTGTGCTTCCTGATTCTGCAGGCTGCATAGCCAAAAGGCACCACAAGGATTATCTTATCTGATATTTGGTATAAATAAAACAGATTTTTTTTCCCTCCCAAATTGGACCAGAGCATCTCCTTTCATAGATAACCTAATCTGTTTTTCAACATAAGAAACATTGGGGACTCTGCAGCCGCCCTGATAAGCTGTTCCAATATTTAATTATCTAAACAGCAGTGAGTTGGTGTCCACTTCAAAGGCTGAATTAATGTAGTGCTATCTTCCACCCATCGTATCTTATTTTCTTTATTTTCCTTATCAGCATGACTGAAGACCCCCCCTTCCCTGCTTTGCTATCATACAGCTTTCCCCAGTGTTAATATTCCTAGGTAATGATCCCTCTCAGCCTTCTCTCTGATGGATAACATAGCATTCCTAAATCTGTTCGGGGTCCATTTGTGCACATATTTTCCCATCTGTTTCTCCTCTGCCGTCCATGCTAAGCCCTTTCCAGTAATAAAAGGGTTAAAAGCCCTTCCCGTTAGAGCCACGTTTCAAGATCTGTCCAGGGGCCAATTTCAACACTGTTTAATGCATGTTTTGTTAATCTCATATAACACAGTTTAGAAGAAAAAAATAAAGCAGAATGCCTTGGAGCAACTGTGATGCAATAAACCACAACAGCTGCCTTTATCAGCGGAGGCTCAGAGCCTGCAATGTAACGAATGCTGATGAAGGCTTTCTGCTTTGCCACATGACTGTGTTTATAGATGTCTGTGCATTTGTCTGGGTTGCAAGCACGTTGACAAAATCCCACATTAACTACTCCCTTGTTTTGCTAAGAGCTGATGGCTGTCACACATCTGTCCATCCCCTTTTCTTCTTCCTGTGTAGCCCCAGCCTGGGTCCCGTGCCAGCCCATTCCACATCTCTGAGGTTCCCTAACACTTGTTAGATTTTATGTTAGTGGCCCATCAAGTCAGTCCTCTATGGCTCCTGATGCTGAGACATCCAAAGATATTGATTTGAAAGATGTCACTGTCAGATGATTGCTTCTTGTTGAATGCAGTTGGCTTCCCACTCCATCCACCTCATCATGGTGCTTTCAACCAAACAAGGACTAGAGAGATCCATCAGGGGCCTGGTCACCTCCATCTCTCATGTGTTAAGCCATGATGCATGCTCTCCTCTGATGAAGTCCAGTTTCTCTGCACAGGTGAACTTGGTGGCTGTGCTACTGCTCTGGATATCTAGATGACTGACATCAGTGTCCCATGTCACTGTGACGTCCCCTCTTGGCAGTGCAGTGTATTGGTAGTGGCTTTGCTTCTTCAGCTGTGTAATTTACAAGGCAGACCCCAAAGACTCTCCCAAGGCTCCCTCCTGCCTGACCTAGTCCAAAGAGATCCTGAGTGGGGCTGATGAAACCTCTTGCTAGCAGTATTTCTCTGGATTAGCCAGTTAAACAGGATGGGGCAATTTCTGTCCTTATCTCCTCCCAACAGAGCATCCCCTTTATTTTCCATATGTGCTGTCTGCTCAGTCTGCAGTACATAGCAGGTGAATGGCAGGGGAATGGATCCCATATTTAATGCATCTTGTGAAGCTGATAAAAATGCTATCTGCTGCATCCCACGTTCTGCCTTCTGCTGGAACATCAGTATTTCAGACATAGGTGAGACACACCATTGCTCATAGATTTTGTGAAACCTCCTCACTGCCGCTGTGGGGTTAAGGATAAGGAGTCAGCAGTCGAGGATGCAGCTGGGGAAGATTCATGTTGGAGCCTGGAGATGTCTGATGGGAAAGACAAAGGCTGAAAACTGGTTCTTCAGAGAGATCTGCAAGAGCAATGGAGTTGCTCTCCCATTAGGAAAGGGTGAATCTGGCTGATGCCAAGCCAGACTCACAAGGAGCATGGGCCAGTTGGCCTTTGCAGCCCTTAGTTTTGACTCAAGTCAAGACACCAGATTTAATCAGTAATGGAGCAGCTGTGGGTTAGCCCTTTGCATCCTTGCTGCCCAAGCTGAAAGCAAATGATCCCATCAGCCTTAACATGTCCCATGGGTGTGAGTTGTGGCTGTGAAGGACAGGGAATGTTCTCAGCATCTCTTCTGTATGAACTGGAACCACCTGATGAAACCAACTGACCTCAATGTGATGCCTTTCTTTGGGATCCCAGTGCACAGACAATTTCTTCTGTCACCCCAAGGATACTTCTTCCTAGGATGGAAGTGGGATAGCTGTGAAACAGGGCTGCTCTGGTCTCAAGCTGCCCTCCTTTCTCTCTCGTAATCAGGAAAACAAGGGGTTAAGAAACAGAGTTAAGGAAGGTCTACCCTATGCTGGATTTCCAGACCCATTGGCCTCTGGGACTTTATCCACTCTTCCACCTGCATGTAAAATTATTTCAGTCCCTGGAAAGAGCAACTGTGGTTTGGATATTAAGAAAATATTCTAATCAGAAAAAGTGGTGATGCATTGGCACAGGCTGCCCAGGGTGGTGGTGAAGTCATTGTCCCTGGAGGTGTTCAAGAGCCATGGAGAAGTGGCACTGAGGGACGTGGTCAGCAGGCATGGTGGGGATGGGTTGACTTTTGGTCTAGGTGATCTCAGAGGTCTTTTCCAGTCTTAATAATTTTATGATTCTATGATTCTAAGAACTTTCCTCCAAACTTTAAAACATTTCTCGAGTTTGAACAGGTTGAGCAATAAAAGCAGGTTAAAATTGCTTATCCCTATCTGTGCCAAACGACCAGTGGCTCAAGAAAACTTGCGTCCAAGCCACCAGGTCAGGCTGGCTGGGCTGGCCCAAAAGCACCACCTTTGTCAAACAGCAGGAAATCTCCTTTTTCAAACAACCAACTGCTTTGCAAGGAAGCGTTTGAATCTCAGAGATCTTTAGGTATATATGGAGAAGAGTTGCATAATCTGAGCAGAGCCCCAAACTGACAAATCTGTAGCTGTTCCCCATGGCTCATCTGGACAGGCACACAAGCTTGCTTTGTCCCTGCTAAACCAACAGGGTTGGGCGGTGTAATGGGGAGGCACTCTAGCTGGCAGGACGCAAGCCAGGCGGGTCCAGCTGCAGCCAAAATGCCTTGGCCAGGTGTCAGCTGAGCTCCGTGCCAAAGCTAATAAGCCTGCCAGGAGCCAGGGCTTCCTTGCTTGGATGAAAAAAAAAAAGAAAAAGCTAGTCTAATGGTGCTTGGCTGGCTCCGGAGCTCTGCTGGAAACTGCATAGCTCTGCCATGTGAAACTGCTGCTTCAGGCAGGGCAACCTGCTTCTCTTCTGCAGCACAAAAAAATGAGATCCGTGACAACGAAATGTGGGACGTGACTTGAAACAAGGGTTCTTCTCCTCTCCTGTGACCTGAGGTGGGAAAACGAGGATATTTCCATCTCCTTTCCATCAGTCTGCTGGAGCTGTTGTCACACTGTTGATAGCCCCTTTGTCACTCTGGGATAGAGTCCTTGCTGCTTGTGGTGCTTCTGCTCTGCTTTGTGATGCTGGCTCTGATTTTAATTTCAGGAAGGAGGGAGCTGATGCAATTCAGATAGCATTGCCCTACTGTTGTTGCCCGTGGGCTGTTCTCTGTGCAAAGAAGACTTAGCCAAGCTTTTCTGGAACTGCTGAAATCCAGAAAACAACATTTGCAGAATGACCATAGAAAAACACTTCCCCCTTACCTTAAATGAGACCTCAAAGTTTTGTGAACCTGATAATGCCTTTTCCCAAGACATTTGGATCACTGAAAGTCAACACTCCTCCTGTGGAACAGAGGCTTGCCTGCTTATGTGCGAATGTAGAAACAGATGCTAAGCAGAGGCTGACAAGGAAATTCTAATTGAGAACATTTGGGGCTTTAAGGTTTCTCACTGGTGAGTTCAAGCCCAGCTGTGAAATGGCCTCCAAAGGGAGAAGCCCAGAGGACATTTCAAAGGTTTGATACACCACCAGGTTTTGTAGTCACTGAGGAGATAAGAGAAATATCTGCAGTGAGTACAGGTAAAACAAAAAAGACTGCAGGAGTGTTATTCCTCAGGAATATCTTAAAGCTTATGCAGCATGACGGATTGATTTATGCTTTTAAAATGAGATCTCAGATGTTCAATCAGCTCAACGAGTTTTTATGAGTGCTACCTGACCTGCGGTGTACGAGCACTTTGTTCATTGTAAACACAAGGCTGGATGTATTAACATGAGTGTTTAACTGGGATTTCACTGACATACTCTCCCTCACAAAGAGCTTGGATGTGTTCAAGATCGGGTTGGATGGGGTCCTGGGAAACCTGGCTCAGCACCAGATCTGGAGGTTGGTGGCTCTGCCTGTGGCAGGGGGTTAGAACTTGATGATCTTTGGGGTCTCTTCCAACCCAAGCCATTCTATGATTCTACAGTTCAATGCAGACAGTGACTGGGGCTTAGCTGAATCTGCAGAGTAGCTGAGCTGTGGTAGAATCAGAAAATCGTAGAATTGCTCAGGTTGGAAGGAACCTCAAAGATCATCAGTATTCTCTTTTGCCTGTCTCTTCGAAGATCATCAGCCCCAACTATATGTAAATATTATTTGATGAGTCCTACAAAAGGCTAAGGAGAATCATTTATGGAAGGGGTTTTAACAACTGGATACTGTTGAATTAAGAACTGTAGAAGAGCCATGCAGACACAGTAGAGCTCTGTTCCAAATCTGGTTCTCTTCCTTCCCATCATCTGACTCAGGTGGTGGAAAAAAGGTGTTGAGATAGATAGATTCTCTATGAATTCATACTCCAGTCACTTGGAGATGCCCAGCAGAGCATCTAGTGAGGAGGTAAAGAGGATAGCTAATGCAAACTGACAAATGAAATCAGCAACCTCTGAAGCATCACAGGAAACTTGTGATGTCATGTGGCCAAAGCCATGCAGGATGGCCAGCACAGAAGAGGGTCTCCAACATGGTTTTTGGGGGATTGACCCACTACCCATGTCTCTTCCTTGGTCCTACGTGGGCAGAGATCCTGCAGTATGCTGTTGTATGCCTCTGCCAATCTCTTGGGTATCTCTGGACCCTTTTATCTTCAGTCCCCTCTGAAATCAAGGGAAAGCTTGATCCCACTGAAATACATCTTCATACACTGCCACCGACCTCACGGCTGGTACTGTGCCCTCTACTGTATCGTGCCGAGATCTCATCAAAAGGGGCTCTGGGAGGAAGAAGCTGTCTGTTTCCTTTAGCTTACAATAAAGTGAAGCAGTTCAAAGAGAAGGAAAAGGAGGTTAACGATCTCTTTGAAATGTAGGTTCAAATTCCCAGCACGGCACAAGTCAATTACCAGCAAGCACCATGACACACATCCACTGCTAAGGAGGAATCAGAGGGGGGTATTGGTGCTGAGACCCAGGCAGCGCTTAAAGAACATTGCCATGGTGGTGGAAAGGTTACTGGGGAGGAACTTGTTTGGTTTTCCAGGCTGAATCCTCTCTATGGGTCACACAAGGACCATCCAATGGCTTGTAGAGGGGATGGAGCCCATTCCCCTGCCTAAAGTCATTGCAGCTGACAGGGATTTTGAAGGAAGCACTTTCATTAAACCTTTTTTATTTTAATGCTGTTAGGAAGAGGTAGTGCAGGGTGAGAATGGGGCAGGAGAGGGATGTGGATGTGTGCACACAGGCATACAATTGCTTGGAGACAAGGACTGTGATTAAGGAAGGATGCTCCTGTTCCCTGCTTATTACAGCAGAGGGTTTATCTGATAGAACAGACTCAGCCCCAGTTTTCCTCCTTTTATCCAGGATCCTACTTCCACTGTTCACTCAAAAAGGGAAGGATGAAGATCTCTGGGGGGGATGCAGGAGGAACATCATTGCATGTCCAACTCATTGTGCATAGGGTAGAGGGTTTCACTGCCCCAAAACTATCCCAGGATTTAGCTCCAGAAGGATGGTCCCCAGTCACAGAGCACTACTTTCTGGCCTGGCAAAAGTGCACTGGTGCTTTCTAGCCTGACTGAGTCCGGGTGTGTGAAGCAGAAGTGCTGGAAATAAAACCTCCTGCAAAATGGAAAATATACAGCTATTTTTAAAAAGGGATGGCACCCAGTGCTGCTGTGAACCAGTCACACTATCAGTCAGCAAGAGACTTCTGTGGTCTGACAGCTGACAGCCAGGAGAAGCAGCTCCTACAGAACAGTGATAAGGGATGAGTGATTTGGGCCATCAAGAGCTGCATCTTTTTAAATCTAGACAAGAGTGTTGTCCTTTGCTGTCTCTGACCCTTGGATATAAGGGGGAATAGGGGAAGTGACCCTCAGTACACTTCTCGACATGCTGGAAAGGAGGGTGAGACACTGATACTCCTGTGAGCAAACACCAGCTCGGCCACTGCTCTCCCTCCCTAAACATATCCTCATTGCTCAGCCTCCGCTGAGGTTTTCCAGCTTCTAAAAATATTCAGCCTCTAATTAAAGCATCCATCTCACTTGCCAGGACAAACGCATCCGGCCACAGAGCTGAGCTGGTCCTGGAGATAGCCAGAGCTTTCCTGCCTAGTTGTCCTGGTCTGGGTGCCTTGGGTGACGTCTGGAATTGGAGTTTAGTTTGTGATTCCTTGTGTATCAAGCTGGTGGCAGCTTCAGGAAGTGGGCTCCTCGGATTTTATTATACTGGATATAAGGAAAAAGTTTTTTACCATAAAGGCAGTGAAGCATTGGAACAGGCTGCCCAGAGAGGTGGTGGATGTCCTGTCCCTGGAGACACTTAAGGTCATGTTGGATGGGGCTCTAAGCACCTGATGGAGCTGTGGGTGTCCCTATTCATTGCAGCGGAGCTGGACCAAATGGCCCTTGAGGGTCCCTTCCACAGAATCACATAATCACAGAATGGCCAGAGTTGGAAGGGATCTCAAGGATCATGAATCTCCAACCCCCCTGCCACATGCAGGGTCACCAACCTCCCTATTTAACTTTAACTCTCCTTTCAACTCAAATTTCAACTTTCCTCCCCTTTCAACTCAATTGATTCTATGATTTTCCAACCCTGAAGTCACCCTGTGCCTTTTCTTCCTCTGTGAGTTCTGTGTTTTTATTGTCTGGGTCCTATCGTGGAGAGGGATGAACATATGAACAGCATAGGGCATCATGCTGCAGGTGGGGCTCTCATGCCTGTTGCAACATAGAAGAATTCAGTTAGGCTATTTAAGTAATTCAAATAGCAGCAAAATGAGAGGGAGCTAAAATAGGGTGAAGGAGTACACAAGGTGCAGCACAGTGCTGCTGGGGCATTCACAAGGAATTCGGAGAGTCCATCTGATAGATGGATTCAGACCCATCACTCTGGGCACCATGTGCTTGCCCTGGCAGACCAGGACAGCAAAACAGACTGCACAGCCCTGTCCTGTGGCAAGAGAGATCCCAACAGGTTGGATATTAGGAAAAACTTCTCCACAAGAGAGGTTGGATACTGGCACCAGGCTGCCCAGGGAGGTGGTGGATTCACAGTCCCTGGAGGTGTTAAGAATTGTGGAGATGTGGCACTTATGGACTTGGCTTAATGGGCAACAGTGGTGGTAGGTGGACAGTTGGAGGAGATGATCTTTTCCAGCTTTAATGATTCTATGATTCCATGATCCAGAAGGAGATGCAGAAGGAAAACTGTGGTGGAGCCTGGTGGGCAGAGACCGTGTCATGGTGGGCACAAAAGGAGCAGGCGTGGTATCATAGAATCATGGAAGATCTTGAGTTGGAAGAGACCAACAAGAACTGTCAAGTCCAACCATCTCTATATGTTGGTCTTGGCCTTCCCCTACAGTTCTAAACAGCTCTGGGAGCCAGAACAGACCTTTCCTGGAGATATGTCCCCCATAGTTGCCAGTCCTGGAGGACAGGGTAGACAGCTTGTGAGTCTCCCCACATCACCCTTTCTGCAAAGCCAGCTTCCAACTCAGCTCCTCACTAGCAGACCATTCCCTAAATCCACTAAGACCTTGCCACTGCTTCTATCAAAGTTTGGAGCACATCCCATAGCATTTGCACCAGATGTTCTTGCATCAATTCTGGACGCTGTCAAACGTCTATTACTTCCTTCCAGTCAGCTTACCTGTTGCATCAATTCTGGACACTGTCAAACGTCTATTACTTCCTTCCAGTCAGCTTACCTGGACCTTGTGAAGCTTTTTAATCTTTGCACTAATGAAGAGCCCAATGAGACAAGCACAGCAGTTTGGAGATGCAACACTCACAGTTCTTGTAGGGCTGAGCAGGGCAAGGGAAGAAGCTACAGAGGAATGGCAACAACACATCACATTGTACTTTGGACTTACACCAATTACCACCCTGCCATCACTAAGACAATAAATCCACATTTGTTCACCTCCAAATCACTTTATTATATTGTGAGTAATCACAAAGCCTTACAATGTTGCCGAGGTTCTGTAAAAAACAAACTAATACAGCGATGGTATTTGCCAGCCTTTGCTAAGACTTGTTCAGCTAGCAGCTAGCATGAGATTACACCAGGAAATATTGCAGTCTTCAACTGGATTGTCACATTGGGTTTTAAATTTACCACAGTGGTGCAAAGCCGGTGAATCTAACAGTATACGATCCCCGTAACCTTGCATCTACGTACAGACTTACAACATTAAACAATTTTTTTTTTAAATTACATTTTTTTTTTTCTGCCAGCAGAAAATTCTCTTAAAAAGGCAACATCTACTAAAAACCACCTCTTTTCTTCCAAACTGCACCTGGCTGCTGCTCTCTTCCAGATCTCTGTCTGCCTGCAGGCATTCCCATTGCCTTTTTAAGAAAACTACTGTGTTTCTCATGAATGTGAAGGCAGGTCGAACCTTTCGAAGGCTCAAGAGAGGGGCAAAGCCCCCAGCACTGATGAAAAGGGTTAAAATCCTACCTTATGGTCTGCCATCAAACCATCAAAAAGGAGATGGGTGTAAGCATGTGGGAGGGTTTGAAATATCCAAAGACGTTGAATCTGGGGTGAGCCCCCTTGCAGTGGCTGGCTTTTACGGGCTCAGTAGGTTTCTACCATCGCTGGAAAGAAATGCTTTGGGCAATGTGCTTTCCATTTGTGGAGGCCTTTGGGGGTGTGAAGATGAAGTCTGAGCTCCTCCCAACACTCCCAAGGAGGGCTGTGGACTGGGTTTAACGTCTCCATCATCTTTGCATGGACTTCCTCCTTTTGGGGGAGGTTCAGGTTGGATATCAGGAAAAGGCTGAGAGGTTGGTTGGGGACTGCAGAAGGCTTCCCCAGGGAAGAGGGAAGCACCAAGCTTGCCATAGTTCAAGAAGTGTATGAACAACGCTCTCAGTTGTATGGTCTTCTTTTTGGGTGATACTGTGTGAGGCCAGGAGTCAGACTTGATGATCCCTATAGGTCCCTTACAACTCAGGATTTTCTGTGATTCTATGATTCCCTCAACCTGTTTCAGAAACTTTAAGGTTACTCTGACGCAAGGCTGGGTGTGAAGAACAAGCCATGGGCAGATCCGTGCAGGATCACCATCTACAACATACCCTCCCATCCCCAGGACAAAGTGGCAGATTTGGGATGGATATCTCCATTGGCGGAACTCCTGTGACAAGGATGAAGGCTACATGTACAGCACTGTGCTGCCTTTGCTCCCTTTCTCCTCACCTGGAGAAGAAGTGGGATGAGGCAAGCTCCCCTTTGCTTTGCCAGCATTTCAGAGTAGAGGAAAAATGCATAAAGCTCCAAGGACAAAGCTTTTCATCAGATCTCAGTTGGTAGCCAAGTAGCCATGTGAGAGAAAGAAAAGCCACAGAACTGGAATGAAAATATACCTCAAGATCCTTCTCATGATAGGCAGACTGCTCCAGGGTTGCAGGCGTCAGTGCTAATTCTTCCCCTGGCACGTTTTGGAAGTTGCCTCACACAATCCCAGCTGAGCTGCAGATGTTGAGTTCAGCTGGGGAACATCAGCCTGGAAACAGCTTGCTTGGCTGGTTGAGGTCATTGAGATAAAAACCACTGTCAATGTTTTCTTCCAAGTTTACCCAGAAAGGAAAGAGGGAATTGTTTTTTCATTTAAAGCTTGGCTATGTGGTCTCTCAGTCAATTTGCTTGATGGAAGCTGGTTCCTGGGTGAGATGCTTCTCCTCCTTTGCAATGTATCAATGCCTCACTAATGTCACACAGATGGGAGGTTGCCAAGGCTACACCTAAAGTAATCTGACATACAAAGAATCAAGGGGGGGAAAACAGGGAGAAAAGAGTGGAAAACTCTCTACTTACTCAGTGTTCACTGCACATCAATGCAAATATCATGTAAAAACCAGCACATTAGGAGCATGCTGTGTTCAGGTTTGTCTGGAAATGTTTCTTCAGACTGAAAGTGCATGACAAGGAACAGGGTGCTGCTAATGAAGGCAACATCCAGAAGGCACTTCTTGGGGAATAATAATTAAAAACAGGGATGAAGAATGGGTTTGGAAGCCAACAGCTATGGAGTTGGCAGGTTTTGGGATGCACTTTGGAGAGGTGTATCTTTGCACCTGCAGACCGATCTGGGGCATGGAGTTTTGCATCACAGCAGCTCTTCTGCCCCAAGCCTCAGCTTGGTCCTCAGTGTCCATCAGCACTGTTCTTGAGCTATGCAGCCCAAACACACCGGGTAGAATCTGGGGCCTGCAAGTGAGGATTTGCAAGTGTATAAAACCCACAATCAATCAAGTTTGGCATATACAAATATATAAATTATTGACAGCTTTACAAAAGGCACACTGCAAGCCAGCTCAGTCCAACACCTGTGCAAACCCCACAGCCCCCCCCACCCTCCCACTCCAACTTTCCCCATCTCTCTCTTTCATCACAAAACGTAAGGCGCTGCTGCTACGGCCCCATGGCTGTCGTGGCAGCTGAGGACCTCTTTTTTGGTCAGCCCAATTTGTCGGTGGTACTGTCCTTCTTTGATGGTCTTAAAACACTGAATGTTCTTCCTCAGGGTGATGCTTTTGAGGGAAGGTAGGTATTTCAGCACAGTCTTTGGCAAGGAGGACACGCCAGTCCCAGAGAGGTTGAGCTCTTGTATAGAGCTCAGGCCAAAGATAACTTCAGCAGTCAATGACCTCAGGTTGGGATTGTTGGATAAATCCAGAACTTGGAGGGCTGGTAATTCCTTGAAACTGTAAGGAGATAACTCTCTGAAGTTATGGAGGCCGCTGAGGGATAAATGAATCAAACCTTTCAGCCCCTTGAAGTCTCCTTTCTCAGTCTTGGCTAGTGGATTGCCATCAAGATTTAAGTATCGAAGAGGAATGCCTTGGAGGTTAGGCACAGTTGTTAGTCTGTTTCCAGAAAGATTTAAGTTCTGGATGTTGGGGACGCTCTTTTCATGGTTCCTTGTAATTTTGCTGAGCATGTTATTGGATAGATCCACATTCAAGGGTTTTCCTTGACCCTTTGAAGCAAAAACGTCCATCGCTATATCCAAAAGCTTGTTATTGCTCAAATCTATGTCACCCAAAGGAGAACTGGAGAAGCAGTCCTCTGGAAGGACTTCCAGAGAGTTATGACTCAGATCCAAAGACTCCAGGTAGCGAAGCCTGGAGAAAGTTGTGGAGGAAATCTTGGCGATATTATTGTAGCTCAGGTCGAGGCTCACCAGGGTGGTGTATCCAGGGCCAGTTAGCATTGATTCATTGATTGTTTCCAGTTTGTTTGAGGACAGATCCAAGTAGGAGGTATCCAGAGGGATTGGGACAGGAACAATGTGTGAGCCTATTCCGCTGCAGTCCACCTTGGTCAGGCTAAAGCTGTCAAAGAGACCAAAGCTTTCCACTTCACAGTGGCAGCCAGGGAAGCAGGTTTTGGTGGCACTGAAACACGGAAGGAGAAGCAGCAAGTTGAACCAGGCTAAGAACTGCATCGTTGACCTGGAAAACAAGATGACAAAAATTCAATTTAATTGTCTTATTTTACTGAAGGTGTGCAACAGTTTGAGCTACGCATTCTTCCTGTCTTTCCAAAGGGATAGATTAAGCATTCTGTTAAAGTATTAACTAACTATAAGTAAATTAGCAAGGATGTCCTAAACACCATATTTCTCATGCTACAATCCCCAGTAGTAATCTTGCAAGATGTCCAAGACTCCAACTTCCAAGAGCTGGACTTGATGACCAGGAGCTGGACTGGATGATCCTTACGGGTTTCTTCCAACTTGGAATATTCTATGATTCTGTGAACTGCTAGAAGGCTGCCCATTGCCATTGGACTGCATGTCTCCCTTACTTTGACTTCAGACACAAATCTAGACGTGTTTCAGCAGACAGACTCATTGCTTAACGTCATGTGCTTCAAGCCAATCTCTTCTGGGTGGTGGCAGGCAGAATGGCCATTTGGCTCCTCGCCTACCATGAGAACAAAGGACAGCCTGATCTACCCCAGAATGTGTTGTGGTGGGCCCAGCCTCTCTCAAAGGCACTGACTGGAGGGAGCCAATTTATTTCACACACACAGACTCTGGAGTCTTTGCTAATTAAGCATTCTCTCTGATTAATGATGCTGGCAAGCGAGATCTCTCCTCCCCTCTGATTTTGAACTTCCATCATCTGAGACATTTATCTCCCTCCGTCATTGCAGCCAGAGGAGGAAGAGAGCTGATCTGCACCTCCCACCTCTGCTGACCCCTTTCTGATCACATTCTGGCAGCAAGTCTGCACAACTCCACAGCTGCAGGACTTCCAAAGCCAGCCAAAAAAGCTTTTGCTCTCATCTCTGGGGAGGGTAAATAGGAGCATGTAAGTGATCCTGCAGGTCCGCAGAGAAGGCTGTCCACCTTTGTTCCTACTGAAATCTTGGGTGATGGCTGCATGTGCCTTGCAGCGTGCAAAAGAAGTGCAAAGGGGAAAATGCCTGGCCAAAATATTGTCCTGATCATTGATATGAGTTGTCTGGGAGTGACTCCCATATCTCCTGTGACCAGAGAGAAGGGTTTGGGACTCTGGCCAAAATGCTTGCAACCAAAGCGTTGCTAAAGGCCAACATGCAATCCTCCGGGGTACATTATTCTGTAGAAACAACAGAAAACTAGTAAGATGAGCCCATCTTAAGTGTTTCTTGAGAGAAAACATGTGTGAGCAGATGGGATGCAGTGGATACTCCTGCAGACACATTTCCAGGTAACTCTTTCTTAATTACATTGATGTCAACCCCCACTCTGAGTCTGTGCATGCAGGCCATTGCTCCATTTTGCAATCATTCATCATTGGGAACTAAAAAACCTTAATGTTAAATGTTTCATCTACAGAGAAGCATCTGCCTTAGTGTAACCCCACTATCAGTAGTGAGAAGCTTAGTGGTATCTCTTTTTTTTATCTCTTTTCTTACGATACTATTGGCATCTCTTCTCTCTGATCCCATTAATTAGTTATTCCCACTTGATATCTCAATCTGGACAGTGCCTCTTAACTACTCCTTTGAAACCCCAGTTTGGTTGCTGCTAGCATCACATTCATTGTCTCTGAGGGCACTGGATCAGACCCCATAAGCTCCAAAGACACCAGTATGAGACTGGTGAGATGCAATCCATTACTACCAGTTCAAAACTCCCTTATGGAGCAACATGAAGCATTCATAGACTAATAAGCCACTTGGCCAATAGCTGTGACAAAAGATAGCAGAAATAAAGGTGCTGGTCACCTTCTAGTCCAAGAAAAAGTGTATACTGCCAGATAATCAGCAAAGAGCTTAGTCAGGTATGGGCATGCTTTATTGCTGCATGGAGCAATCGATCCAGCTCTTTGAAATGGGGAAGGAAACATGCCACAGGCATTTACAGTTCATCTGCGTACAGCGTGTATTTGAAACCACATCCAATTGCCTTTGGATGGCTGCCTACGAGCTGCTCTGTTGATAAAGGCAGGAGGCCAAGGTATCCCCTTGTGAAAGGGAGATGAGTTATCCTCCTGCAACACTGGGGACATTCACCCGGAGGCAATGCCAGAAGCCCTGAGCCCATTTCCTCGGACAGTCACTGAGGATGTGGAGGAAAGCCACCAGGAGAAAGCGACCAACCCTCAGGCTGTTTTTTCCCTATTCTCTTCAAGGACATCTTCATTTCCATGGGTGTTGTGCTGTGAGAATAATTTTACATCCTGAGAGCTCCCAGGATCTCCTTGGGATGAAGAATCACTCCCCAGGGTTCTTTATATCTATCTTGTCCTTTCTGCATGGTGAATATCCTGAGTCAACCCCACTCCCCAAGGAGATCCAGTGGTGGATAATGGAGCCAAGGTCAGAACAAGCTCCCTGCAGGGTGTCAGCCTTCTGCCCCAAATCCCAGCTCTCCACATCTGCAGATCTGCTCATCTCCTGCACCGTCCCTTAGCAAGAATCTCACTTTGAAATTTCCCTGCCAAAAAAACTTTAAAAGTCTCATTGATTTTAAAACCAGATCACAAAGGAAAACCAATCTGGGGGAGTGGTTTAGAGGAAAGCCCTGCTGTGGTGTTGCTGCAAATTCACACTTCTCACTGCGCTTGCTTTCCTCCTTCTGTGTTTTCTTCAAGGCTCTTCTCACTTGTCCAGTGATCCACAGCTGAGACTGTCACCTCATAGAATCATAGAGTCATTTATGTTGGAAAAGAACCATAATATCATCTAACCCATTAACCCATCAGCACCAAGACCACCACTAAACCGAGTCCCTACACACCACATGCATATTTCTCAAATACCTCCAAGGATGGAGATTTCACCACCTTCCTAAGCAGCCCATTACAATGCCTGACCTGAGTTCCCATGAAGAAATTCTTCCTAACATCCAGTCCAAACTCATCCCCAAAAAACTCCTTTTTACCCAGGTGGGAACTGCTGTCACATCCCACCTTGGACAGAAGCCTATTGATCAAGGTCTCATCCCCTCGTTGGGAATGAGATGAAGGGGGTGAAATCTGCAAAGGACTAAACTTGGAGACACTTCATCTCACCCTTGACCAATGTGGAGTGGAATGATTCCTGGGGTTTTACTTCTCACCCCATCCCTGCCTGCATCCTCCAAACCTAAGTTACATGCAGCAGCCAGGATTACAGGAGTGGGGAGGACAGGACTTCTCAACAGTAGCTCACAAACAGATCAGGCATGATGTGAATACCTATGTGTCTAAAGCATGGTGGACAGATTGGGTAGAGCTTCCAGATTTGCTGTCAATTTTCTGCTTAAACTTTAGGGAAGCAGTGGCAGTTATTGCCCCTAGAGGTGCTCAAGAACCACGGAGATGTGGCACTGAGGGACATGGGTTAGTGGGAATGGTGGGGATGGGCTGATGGTTGGACTAGATGATCTGTGAGGTCTTTTCCAACCTTAATGACACTGCGATTCTATAGTATTCTATAGCAAACAAGTGAACAAAAGGCAAAGAGTTCATAGCAAGGCACATTTGGCTGCCTTCACTAACTAGGGCAGGGAAAAGGAAAGGCTATTGGAAAAACATAGAAAGCTTTGATAGAGGCCATAAATCCTGTAGACAAGGATGGGAAGGGGAGGGAAGGGAAGGGGAGGGAAGCCTCTAAATACCTGGGAGGCTCTGAGATGCAACTGGGATGGACTTTTTTTTTTTTTAAAAAAAACATTTTCCTTATTCATTACGTAAAACAAGAGTGATCATCAGGTAGGTCTCTGCACCAGCAACAGCTGCGGATCTCCAGTGTGGACTCTGGCACACTGAGACCAAATGACGCCACAGCTGCAAACACAGTTGGATCCCAAACATCACAGTGAGCAGACAAAACTGGTTCAAACCAGACTACAGAGACCATTAACCCTTGACTCACAAACACACACTCCTCCTGTGATAAAGAAATTGCTGCTGAGAAATGTTTTTTTTTTTTTTTTTTTTTTTAATGAATCTGTTGAAAGTAAAGGTCATTCTGGCCTTTGCTCTTTGCTAAAGAAGGGATCCCCATGTGAATAAAACAGATATATTTAGTCCTCTCTATAAAGCTTATGAAACAAACTAGTGCCTCCTTATGGAGGAGTTGATGGCTGGACTAGATGATCTGTTGTCTTTTCCAACCTCAATGCTTCCATAATTCAATGATTTTTGGTGCAAATAGGAGCAAGGTTTCCTGAACTGGCTCTATCTTATTTCATTAGCTAGTTTACGGTGTTGGTTTTGCACTCAGTGTTTGGGTGTAGGGAGACTTAATGAGAACCAAAGTACCTGTTGGTTAGGTTTGTTCCTAAATTCCAATGGATAGGTCTGGGGGAGTTTATTGGAGTTTCCATAGGTGCTGGTGACAGAAGGATGAGGTTTTGTTTCTTGGCATTTCCTAATCCAATTTGATTTAATGGCTCGCTCCATCAGGAGCTGCCCCTCTCGCCACCTTTGAATGATAAATTATCGGAGGTGGTTTATTAATGTGGAGTGCAAAGCTGCTTACATAGCAGCGCCATGCCAAAAATAAGAAAAGAAGGTGGGGGTGTGCAGCCCCATCTTCTCCCTATTTTTCCAACCCTGGTGCTGGGCTGGGGGCACCAAGATGGCATCATTGGCCCTTATGTCTCCACGGTGTGAAGAGAGACTGAAGTCACCCTAAGGGTGATGAACGCTTTTTCCTCCATCTTTCTGGTCACTTCAGAAAGTCAGAATTAAATGCAGGGCAAGAAGTCTCTGAATTCCTTTTTACTTTGATGATTTCTAATAATGGATGTGAAACCACCTCTTTTGCATTGGGTCAGGAACTCCACAACCAAAGGGGAATCATTAGCAAGTAATTACCTGAGTGGTATTGGGAATCCTCATTAGCAGGTTACGTGAGAATTACATGCAATAGACACCAAACTGGGGGGTGAAAATAACCACATTGTCAAGGCTATCATTGCAAGGCTTGAATCTCACCAAAAAGTGGGGAATTTGGGATGTGGAACAGCTAGAAAAACAACACACTGCTCCTCACTTTTCCCCAAAGCTCCATAATTTCCATTTGCTTTTGTCAGCTACAGACATGAAGAAACTGCTGAGCCAAAAAGCAACGATTAACCAGCACCTGGGACTGCTCCCTGTCCTTCATGGTGATTTTTGTAGATGTTGCAGGGGATGAGACAGATAAGATTAGCAAGAGCAAAGCCAGACAAGCCGTTAAGTATCAGAAGTGTTTCACAATCCCAAAACAAAACCAGGCAGCCCTTCACCCCACCAGGCTGCAAAGAAGATACATGGAAATGGCCAGTATGGAGCCCAGTATGTCCAATCCCTACAGCAGCATCACATCATGGGTTTGTCGCCATTGGGTTAAATGATATCCCTTGCTCTGCTCGAGCAGTCCCTTCAGTATTTCTTTTTTAAGTTAAATAATAATCCTTTCTTTACAAAAGAAATTGAGAGCCCTTTTAAAATAATCTTTGCTCCAACTGTTCATGTCACAAATCCCATCTGCTTAGCAAGAAGCCAAGGGTGATTTATCATCTGAGTGCTTAAACAACTAACAGTTTATTCCACTTATGCAATCCCCCTAGCACTGTCCCAGGAGGAAATCAAGGTGTGTAGGGGGTATTTTTGGCTCAAACAAAAGGAAACCTGTGTGGTCAGGTTTGCCAGCCCATAGGGCGAGTTCCAGCTGAGTTACATCCACTGCCTAAATAGGGCTGGTTGCAGCTCTCGGGTTGTAACTGTTTCTTGCAGTGGGGGGAAAGGGTCTCCTGTGGCTTCTGAAATTGATTTTGCTCATCAGTCTCATGCAGAGCTCTGCTTGTGCTGGGAGGAGGCAGTTCTAATGCAAGAGCATCTCCATCACCTCCTGACCACAACATAAAACACAGAATCATCAAAGTTGGAAAAGGCCCCTGAGATCATCTGGTCCAACCACCATGTCAGCCCAACACCGAAACCAGGTCCGCGTGGCTTCGGGTGCATTTTCAGTGTGGGACATGGAAACTGGGAGCAGCACCATCAGAACTGAATCCCAACACGATCAAAGCAAATGACCAAGAGGAATGCAGGAGCTCAGGGTCTTCTCCAGCTCCAGCATCACCCCTGTGGGTGATCACACCAAAATGAGAGGAGCTATTTTGGCACAACCAAGCAGACAGAGCAGCCATTTGGCATAGCATCTCCCAGCAATGGGAGCTGGGTAGGTTTGCACCAAGGTTTACAGCAGCTTTGATACATTCTGCCATAGAGGGGCCAAGTGGAGCCACCAGCAGAACTCATCATCTCTGATGCCCCAGGGCTTTGCCCAAATCACATCAGTAACCCAGCAGCATTAAGTCCTCCAGCGCTGCATCCACTTTGCAAAACACCAAGTTCAAAGTGACAGATCACTGCTTTGTATGCAACATGGGGCTGAGGGTGCTTTCCCCTCCTCTCTGTCAGGACGTCAGACGAAATAAACCAAGCTGATGTGAATTTTTAAAGTGTAAAAACACCTTTTAAATGTATTTTACACTAAACACAAAGTTTAATTAATTTATTTTTTTTTTTGCTAGCTAATCATTGAAAGCTAAAACAATCCCAACAAGTTTCTATAGCCTCAGACCTTATGATGCTGCCCCACACCTGAGTCCAAGCTTCACCCACTCAACTCCCAGAGACATATAATCCAAGAGGAGTGCACTGTGGGATAAACACCATGTGTCAAACCAGTGAGAAACATCAAGATGTGCAGCATGGAGAGAGGAAGCCTCCTACACTTCTTGCTTTTTACTGTTCCTAGAGTTTCTGGGCATATCATGCAGCCCTGCCATGGTTTGTTTCAGCAACCCTGGTGTGATAGTTCCAGAAGGATTGCGATGGACATGGGTGGATTCTTCTGAAAGGGATGAGCTGGGTGGATGGAAAGGAGACAGGCATGGATGGGCTTCTCTGGAAGGAATGAACTGAATGGATGGAAGAGAGATGGATATGGACAAATTCCTCTGGAGGGGATGAACTGAGTGGATGAAAAGGACATGGATGGGCCCCTCTGGAAGGAATGAGCTGGATGGATGGAACGAGATGGACGTGGATGGGCTCCTCTGGAAGGGATGAGCCAAATGGGTGGGAGGGGAGGGATAGTGCTGGAAGGTGAGATCTCCCAGGGTGATACCTCTGCTTCTTGGTAAGACACGAATAGCTCATCCTGTACCCTGTACCTAAGAAAGTTTTCCTTCTCTTTATCTTTGAAGTTACAAGTTGGCTGTCCAAATGCAAGCTTTCCTCCAACAGCACATCTCAGTCCCTTGTGCCCTGCCAAAATGACACAAAAATCCTAGGGAAAAAAAATCTGCCCCAGTAGAATGCAGGGGCAGAGCCACCAGTTCAGATTTTAAGAGGATCCCATGCTTTAGCTCTCTGAAAGGCAGCAAATCCCAACGTCCCTTCTCACAGCCCTCCCTTTTAGGATGCTGATAAGGAAGGCCAAATCAGGGAGGCAGAGTTACACTGGGCGTCCTATGGTGCTGCCCTGGCTCAGAGCTTCTTTGTAGGCTTTTTATTTGTTTTTGTGGCTTCCCCTCCCCACCCACCCCCCAACAATAATCTCCAGGCTTCTTTTCTGCCTGGGGCTGTCAGTGTGCAGCTGCAGACCCTCCACTGAGGAGGTAATAAATACAATCCTGGCAGTCATTTTTGCAAACAGCACAGCTGGAGGCTCCAGGCTCCTTCCCCTCCCGGCATTCCCCAGTGCTAATAATTCTTGCAGCGTGACCACTGTGAACAATGGGATGCTCAGCATGGGGGCTGCCCAGCAGAGCATCACTGGGAGCTTCAGGGGCTGCCTCCACCCCAGCGAAGCACTTGAGATATTTGCTGTGCCTTACAAGATTTGGGAAGGGACTTGGGAGGGGAAAGAGAGTTTTGGGTAAGGCTAACAAAGGCTATACCAGCAGGGCACTGTCCCCATTGTGGTTCCTACCCTAGATGTTCCTTGACTTCCTTAGTGATCATAGAATCACAGAACAGTTTGGGTTGAAGGAGTTTGGGTTGACCTCAAAGTCCATCCAGTACCAAACCCTGCCATAGGCAGGGACACCTCCCATAGACCAGGTGCCCAAAGCCCCATCCAAACTGGACTTAAATGCCTCCAGAGATGGGGCACCCACAGCTTCTCTGTGCTAGAGCCTCACCATTCTCTGAGCAAGAGATTTCCTCCTATCGAACCTAAATCTCTCTTCTTCTAGTTCCCCTTGGATGGTATTTGGCAGAGAAGGGTGACAGTGGTTGGTCCCAAGACTGAGAGGTGAACAAGGAGTTATCACCACAAGCCTCAAATCCACCACTCAAGATGAAATTCCTCTGTTCTCAGCCCGTGGGTAAGTTCCTGTCCAACACCAGTGTGCTGACACTTTTGTCCTGTCAGATGTGACCTGCCAACCAGGACGCACAAAACCACTACCAATTAGCATTTAACCCTGCATTAAACCAAGTCCCAGCCTAATCTGATTCAGTTTTGCTCAACAGCTGACCCAGACCCAGAATTTTCAAATTGCAACAGCCCCATACTTTTGCCCCTGTATGGTCGGCCATAGTTTAGTGGGCATGGGTGACGGGTTGATGGTTGGAGTAGATGATTTTAGTTGTCTTTTATGGCCTTAATAATTCTGTTATTCTATGGCCAGCATGGTGTTGGCTCCTTGCTCCATTTTATCCTCCAAAGCAGGTGGGGGCTGCCATGCACTGTGTTGCAGACACCAGAGATAGAGACATCCCAGTGAGATATTTGGGGACAGTTCAGAACAGCAATGCTCCCCCAGAGCGTGAGCCATGTTCAGAGCTCCTCCATGGTTCTGCAATCCCATGAGCGATAGATCTAGCTGCAGATGCCCCTGCTCAGAGGTGACTGGGGCTAGGTATGCGTTTTGTCCCAAGAGGAGAGTTTCAGACATGATGGGTGTAAGGAATCACGCTGCAGGCCCATCCACCCTAGCAGGGCTTTGCCTCTAAGTCTGAATTTTTCCTGGTGATCTCACATTCAAAGTCAAATAAAAAGCCTTATTTCTTTTCCCCCTCAGCATACCTCAGAAAAAAGACCTCAAGAATCATCAGTAGCCCTGATGGGGAGGAAACAGAGCCCTTAATATCCAAGCCACACACTGTCTCCTGGCTCATGAGAACCCACACTTTGGTCCCAGTAGAGGGAATCACATTTTCTCCAGCTGCACTTTTCCTCCCCCCTTAAAGATGGGTCTGTTCCCCTCTCCCCTCACAGCCAGGCATGGAGCAGAGGAAGGTGAAGAGTCAGCATCACAGACAGCAAAAAAGAATCACAGGGGGGGGAGGGAAGGGGAAGGAAAAGAAGCCCCACAGATGCCAGCACTCAGCTGTTACACACAGCACATGGCCCTCTGCAGGCATGATAAAGTGCTTTTTTCCAGCTTGCCACCGCTCCGTTTGGAGCCTGGTTAATACAACTCAGGAATGTCCCGTGCTGCGGCAGCCAGGTTGGGATAATCCCCTGCAGTCTTTGAGATTCTCAGGGAATGCATTTCCTCCCCCCCTCCCTGCTGAGCATCTTGAATCCTCTGAGAAGCAACGGCAGTAGCTTCCAGGAAATTAAAAAAAAAAAAAATTGCAATAGAAACAAAAATCCCAAGGCTTCCTCAGCCAAGAATGAATGGCGTGGAGCCTGCCATACATTCGTCTCACTGGGTCCAGGTGCCAAGTTTTCATACAAGAAAGGGCTTGCTCGAGCCAGCCTTTATCTCCTCCCGGCCCCCAACATCTCACTGCTCGGAAGTTTCTTTTGAAGCCGTTCCAGGCTGTGAGTGCTGTGGTTGCTGCCTGCTCCAGCCCCACTATATCGGTGCGATGGGGTCGGGAGGGATGTGGACAAGCATGCCTCTTGTCTTATATCCCCCCTCCCCTTCAGCTTCTGCTTGGGGAAAGAGGGAGGAGGGAGAATAGAGTGAAAGAGGAAAAAAAGCAGTTAGGGATGGAGGGAAAAGTCTGAACCTCAGGAAGGCAGTGCCTCACAGTGCCTCACCTCCTTCTGTTGGCTCCGTCTCACACTGGGGTGGATGGCACACACTGCTGTCACTGCAGCGCTGGGTGAGTGCTGGATGCTTCTTCCTACACCCCCCCAAAAAGAAAAAAAAAATTAATAGATTTGATACGTTTTGTTCGTTTTGCAGCTTTCTGCTCCCATCCTTTCAATGCTGTTATATTTCCTTGCACTCAGTCTGAAAAAATAAGGATGAAGCACACCCCCTCGCTCGAATCTTGCAGTCTTCCCTGCTGTACTTTGCTATCAGAAATCATGCTCCCCTGGGATGTCACATCCTTCCTCCCTCCAGGCACTTTGCAATCACTCCCTGCATGCAAGCTACTCGCATTCATTCACCACCGTGCGTCTCCAGCAGCACCCACCCTGTGCACCCGCTGCCTCTGCACCGGGGAGGGAGAAGTGACACTGCTCAGCGCTGCTTATATCCCACGTGTGAGTAAGCACCTCCCGTTCCACAGCCTCCCAGGGCTGGCACTGCCTCCCAGGGGTTATAAAGTGACCGAGAGCTGCCATGCTCTGCCCCAGTGCAGAGTGACGTTGGCTGCCGACTCGCTTTGCTTTGGCACCGCGGGGCTGCCTGAAGCAGCCAGCCAAGTTTAACGCTGTCAATCCTCCCGGGGATGTACCCTTAGAGCATTGCCACGGCGTCTCTCTAAGCTTCCCTTTCTGCACCACCCGTGCTCACACAGCACTGCAATCAAACCCCGCGTGCCTCCGGACGAGCGCGGCAGTGGCGATCAATGCGATATTTCAGCGCAATGCCGGCAATGGGCACCGGCTGCTTTCTGCAGAGCAATGGCACAGTGTCCACGAGAGACAAGTTTCCTACTGTAACTTCAGTGAATGCTCTCATTCAGGCTGACGGCAGTTGATTTATCATGGCAGGCACCCGGGGAAATCCTCTGTCTCGGAGCTGCCGCGACCAACACCAACAGCTCAGCTCACAGAATCATAAAGCCATTCAGGTTGGAAAAGACCTCTAAGATCATCTCAGTCAACCAACCGTAGAACCCTTAAGGTTGGAGAAGACCTCTAAGATCACCTTGTCCAACCAATCGTAGACTCATTAAGGATGGAGAAGACCCCTAAAACAATCCCATCCGACCAATCATAGAATCATTAAGGATGGAGAAGACCTCTAAGACAATCCTATCCAACTAATCATAGAATTGTTAAGGATGGAGAAGACCTCTAAGACAATCCCATCCAACTAACCACAGAACACAGACTCATTAAGGCTGGAGAAGACCCCCTAAGATTACCCCATCCAACTAATGATAGAATCATTAAGGCTAGAGAAGACCTTTAAGATCATCTCGTCCAACCACATACCTCCCCAGGCTCCAAATACCTTCACTGCCAACAAATTGCATCAGGGCTCAGCTGACCACAATGGGGAAACGCCAGTTAACGGAGGCAATGCCACTTCCCCATGACCCAAACCCCTCTCTCCATCCCGGGGCTTCCCACCCATCCCAAGCAGAGGAGCAGAGCTGACAAGGCTCTTTGTTTCAGGAGGGCTGACATGTGTTGTGGTCGGCTGCACTAATAAATCTGCTGGCCCCTGTGTCTCTTAATGACTGCAGCATTAATAAGAAGTTTCCATGGTGCTGCTGAAAAGTTTACAGGGTGTGTGCGTTATCAAGGGAGCCCCGTGCTTTCTGACCTCCTACTTCAGAAGTCAGAACCAGCAGCTGCTTTTTCTTTCTTTTTCCTTTCTTTCTTCCCTCTCTTCTCATTTCTTTCTTTTCCTTTCTTTCCTATCCTTGCTTTTTTCCCCCCATTATTTCCTTCTTTTTTTTTTCCTTTCTTTTTCATTTTTTCCCTTTTCTTTCTTTGCTTCTTTATTTCTTTCTCTTTTCTTCCTTTCCTTCTTTTTGCCTTTTTCTTTCTTTCTTTTTTTTTTTTTTTTACTATTTTTCTCCTTCTTCTTCCTTTTTTTTTTTTCATTTTTTTTCTTTTTTTTTTTTTCTTTTTCTTTCTTTTTCTCTTCTTTTTTTCTTTTCCAACAGAACCACACCACCACACAAACCCAAGGCTGCTTCCTCTCCCTGCCCCCTCCCCAAGCACACCTTCCCCTCCATCTTAATCCACTCAGAGCCATGGGAAATTCCCAGGCGGGAGCTTTGCCGTGCCCGTATCTCTCCAGCACTCTCTGCACCCTCCTCACCCATCCTCTGAGCTTTGCTTTCCCTTTTTCCCCCCATTTTTTTCTTTCTCCCCTTACCTTTGTGCGGCTCCTGCGAGCCTCTATAGCTCAAGATCGCAGCAAAAAAAAAAAAAAAAAAGGAATTAAGGAGAAAAAAAAAAAATCCCTTCTCTCGGTGCTGGGAGGGGAAAGAAGGGGGGAAGAGGAGGGGACACAGGGAGCCCTGTGTGAAACCGAAGCGCTGAAGCCGGGCACGGGAGGCGGTGCGCAGCTTCCAGCTGCTGCTCGGATTACTTTGCAGCCGTGGCAATTCTGAGCGCTCCGCAGCCACCATTGCACGGAGGGAGGAGAAGGGAGGATCGGGAGGGGTCGTACACCCCCTGCCTCCCCCTTTGGGGATGGCCGCTGCGGGGAAAAAGTGCTCTGCCTCCAGCTCAGGGCTCTGTGGTTCCACCTCCCCCTTCCCCTCTCCGCTTTTTGGAGCGGATGACCCCGCACCGCCGCGTCGCTGAAAATCCCACGCGTGGCAAAAAAAAAAAAACAACAAACAACAACAAAAACAAAAAACACAAACAAACAAACAAAAAACTCAACGCACTGCAAAAGTTTCCCCACTCGGTGACACTGCAGGTGGGGGAGGGGAGAACTCCCATCGATCCCCCCCCCTCCCCCGCCCGGCTCAGCGCATCCCCACTTTGCCGGGGCGGCTCAGCCCTCCCTCCCCCCTCAAAAAAAAAAAAAAAAAAAAAAAAAAGAATTTGGGATGGGTGATCATCCCCAAAACCCCGCAGCTCTGCGTGGGGAGAGGATGGGGGAAGGCACTCACCGGGACCGGGATCGGTTCTCACTCCTACGGGCACGCAGCGCCGGTTCCCACGGCGGGGAGCCGGCAGCAGCACAGCCTGGGGGCCGGGAGGCTCCTTCCTCCCTCCTCCTCCTCCTCCTCCTCCTCCTCCTCTGCCGCCGCCGCCGCCGAGGCGTGCAGCTGGCCGGGCAGGCGGGCTGCCCCCTTCCCCTCAGGAGGAGGGAGGAGGGAGTTCAACAGATGGCTGCACACAAGGGAACATCTGGGAGGAGGAGGAGGAGGAGGAGGAAGAAGGAGGCAGGACTTGTACTCCGCTGGGCGACTCCTGAGTTGATAGACGCCCCCCCCTCCCCCCCCCCCCCTTGCCTTTATTCCTTTGTGAACTTAATGCTGGAGTGACCCCTCAAAAGTAATGGGGCTTTTTGCCTGACCCCACTAAAGAAATATGGCTTTTTTCCCTTTTTGGAGCAAAAGGGAGTGTGTGTGTTTGAAGCTGGCTTTGCATCCCCTGGGTAAAATCTCTAATCATGGCATCACAATATCCAAAGTTGGAAGGGACCCACAAGGATCATGGAGTCTGACACATGGCTCCACCTAGGGCCAACCCTCATAGCCCCACTGCTTTGATGAGCTGACTTCAGAATTCCCCTCAGCTCTTTTTCCTGACCTGTATTCATAGAATCATAGAATCATTAGAGTTGGAAAAGACCACTAGCATCATCCAGTCCAACCATTTGCCTGTCATTCATGCCCTCTAAACCACGTCCCTAAGCACCACGTTCACAGGAGCAGGTCCTATACCCAAACACCTCCCACATCCACATTTTGGATGTGTAGGACACACACCCAGCACTCCAAGGTAACTGAGACAAGTGGGCATGGTCATGTTGGGTAGACCGTAGGATGAGATGATCTTGGAGGTCTTTTCTTACCTTAATGATTCTATGAGTAGGCACGGTGGTGTTATGCTGACAGTTGGACAGGATGATCTCGGAGTTCTTTTCCAACCTTAACGATTCAATGATTCTATGAGCAGGACAAGACAGCGCCAAGGGCTCACCAGTCCCATGCTGTAAACTCGGGTCCCAGATTGGGAGACTGTGGGCGTTGGTTTGAGGTGCACTGCTCCTGGCTCAGCACAAGCTGCTGCAGGAGACTGGTGCTAACAAACTCTTGACATGTGATAAAGCAGAGCAAAGAAAGCAGAATCCCACAGAGAGGCTGGATTTGTTTGTTGTAAGGTGAGCAGAGTTTCTTGGTGGTTGGGTTTAATGGCCCAGAGGTGGCTGGGCCCCATTTGAGTTGTGATACTGGAGAAAGGAATGGGAGAGTGCTTCTTGTTGTGGTTCTGTGGCAATGTTTGGACAAAGGGAAGGGGACCTTGAGTTCATGAGTCACAAAGGACTCATGTTGTGGCTGGCTGCAACGCACACCTCTCCCTAGGTGTGACCTGTGGCAAGTCCCAGGCTGTGTTTCCTAACAAGTTTGGGATGAAAAGGCACCATCAGGCTCCTGCGTTTGCTTTGAGTAATGCTGGGGCTTTGAAACGCATCACGTGGCCCATACCAATAACAAAAGATTGCTCAGCCCCATCCATTGACACCAATGTGTTAATGAGATTGGGAGTTTGGGATTCCATCAGGTTGTGACCACTCTGCCAAGGGGAGGACAGAGGAAATCTGTGCTCAGGACTCAGCTGTACCAAACACTTTGTGGGAAAACCTTGGGAAAATCCCTTCATCTGGGTTATGATTTTCTCTCTGAAGTTGGCAGCAGTGTTCCGGCCATGTGCATTCTGCTGGCAGGATCCATTCCCCAAGGTCTCTGCACTCCTCATTTTTATAGCTCTGGGTAGGGGAAGTTGCTCAGCTGAAAGCTTTTGTTTAATTTTCCATTTCGTTCATTTTTCCATTCCTCTCTGTGGGCCTTTGCCATCTCAGTGTTGGCCTCAGTAAAGGAAAATGCCAGTTTGAGGCTGGGGGAATTGGGAATTAAATCCTACAGCTGGGACAAACTCCAGCACTGCCAGGTCTGGTGATTTGAAATGAAGAAATGAGAAACATGAAACCTGGCTTCAAACCTCAGGATTTTGCTCAAGAAAGAACTTTAGTTGTTGTTTTTCTGATTTGAAGCTTATTGCTTTGCTGTAGCTGCTGGACATGGGAAGATCAAGTGCTCAGTAAGTCCATTGCTCAGATGAAATAGTAATGAACTGAGTGGTATTCTGTCTTGAACTTTGAATGTTAAGAGATGCTAATAAACTCAAAGGGCTGGAAATGGGCAGTGTGGGTGAACTGGGGGTAGGGGTTAGCAGAGATGGATGGCAAAGTGATGCTTGGTGCTGGTGTGGTCCATTGCAGTACCAAGAAACGCCCCATTGCACAGGGCCTCGCACAGTTCCTAAAGGGATGCTCTCTACAGCAGATCAAACCCAGTTAATTAGCATGATAATACCGAGTTCATTTTTACTGGGTGTTTTAAGCTCAAGGTAGTGTTTCCCATCCCCATTCCTATTTGCCATATTTTCTTGAGAGAAAATAATGTTTTTTTCCCAGTTTCCCAGTTGTGCCGGAGCTGATCCTTCCCAAGCAAAGCCCACCATGCTGTGCTGGGACAAATTTCCCTAGTTATCTCAGAAAGGTGATTGCCACACTAGGGTGGGATGAAAGAAGAAATGGATTTACCTGAGGTCACGCTGCACCAGATGGTGGTAGGACCTCACCTGGTGTCCTAGGCTCTGTCCATGCATTACCCACCCCTTTCTTTGCTTTGGGAAAGCAGATGAGGGCAGTTCCACCAAAATGCTTTCAGTTCATCCATGATTCAAGGCCAGGTTGGATGGGGCTCCGTGCAGCCTGATCTGGTGGGTGGCAACCAGCTCGTGGTAGTGGGGTTGGAACTGGATGGTCTTCAAGGACCCTTCCAACCTAAGCCATTCTATGATTCAGGTCTGGATATCATAAGGCATCATTCCTAAATCAGTTCAACCAGGGCCATGCTGAGCTTAACTCTGACCACGTGTTCCCAGAAGACACCAGCTCGGTTTCTTGTTTCTCACTGTTTGATGAAATCATTCCTCATTAGACGTGACAAAATCCAGGAAAATCTTAATCCAAAGGAGAGATATCTGAGTAATTCTGACTTTTTCCTGAATAAATTCCAGTAGATACATGCCAGGAAAGGAGTTAAAGAATGAATGGAGATGACGTAAGATGAATTAGTAAGAAGAGCTAATGTTGGAGTTTTGCCCCATGATATTTGAATCCCCCTCTGAAATCTCATTTCCCTTTCTCTTATGCAATCTCAGAAAAGAGGTTTTCTCATGCACCAAACTTGGAGAAAGCAAGAGTGCCCTGCAATTCCTAGCTCTGATCTTTTTGCTATGAGAGGGACTGCTCATGAACCTTTTCCTTTGTGGCTGGGGTAGATCATAGAATCATAGAATAGTAGAATCACAGACTGGTTTGGGTAGGAAGGAACCTCAAAGCCCACTCAGTCCCAACCCCTCCTTTGTCCAGGGACACCTCACGTAGATCAGATGCCCAAGGCCCCATCCAGCCTGGCCTTGTGCACTGACAGGGATGGGGCACCCACACCTTTTCCAGGCGACCTGTGCCAGGGCCTCACCACCTCATGGTAAAAAATTTATTTCTAACCATTAATTTAAACCTACCCTCTTTTAATTTTAAACAATTCTTCCTTGTCATAGCCCTGCAAATAGTCCATCCACAGCTCTCCTGTAGCCCCTTTAAGCACCAGAAGACCACTGTAAACTCTCTCCAGAGCTATCCCTTCTCCAGGCTGAATAACCCCAGCTCCCAGCCCAACTCCTTAGCAGAGGTGTTCCAGCCTCTAAGCATCCTCATGGCCTCAGTAGTTAGATACATAGAGCAGATCATTTGGGAAGCTATCCAAACTTGGATGTGCTTGATGTTATTTCTCAACAGGAAGCACCCCCAGCAGCAGCCAGCATGATTACTTGTGGATGAGTTTAGTTCTTGCAAAAGATTAGCAAAAACGTTGCCTACAATAGAACCAAACAGCGACCAACAGTTCCCACTGGCAACATGCGACAGCTGTAGGAATGTTTCCCATCCTTATGAGAGTCCTGTAGGAAATCAAAACTGCATCTTTACAACACCACATGCTCACTTTTCAGATGTTTTGGAGCCCAGATTGCTTGCTCAGTGGAACTGTAGAGGTTTTTATCTGGCTGTATTAGCTGCTCCTGAGAAGCATGTACTTGTTTCCCAGCAAGCTGCCCACTGGACTGTTCACCTCCTTTCTATATATTTTCCATCTCTCATTGCAGATATTGGCTTCCCTTTGACATTAGTCAATATTTAGCTCTTGAGTTAATAAATACTAAGATTTTCTGGTATGAAATCAATGCATCCTAAGATCTTTCTGCCATCAGTCATGGTTAGGCCTTGGGGCAATGAGCAGCCCCTGTCATGTTTTTAAGACCTGTTTCTTCAAGGCTGTTTGTTGACTGATTTCTTGACCAAGTTAATTCTGTTCATGAAAGCTCCACCCTCTTCTTTGTTTGATTGAATGCTACCTGGAGTCATCATGGTCCATAGGATCACACAGCAAAGAAAGTAAAGCATAGGGATTCTTTTCTTTTGCTCCACTTATTTTTGAACAGCTTTGCGTTGGCTTCAGCAGATCAGTATGTACATTGAAGGGGTGTTGGCATCTTTCTGATGCCATGCAGGTGTTCTCATTCTGTTTCAGGCCTTTGTGTTCTCAGCTCCTCAAGGGTTTCTATACCCGTAGTTCCCATAATTCACAAAATCATAGAATCACAGCATCATTAAGGTTGGAAAAGACCTCCAAAATCCCCAAGTCCAACCTGTCCCAACCCCACCATGCCCACTGACCATGTCCTTCAGTGCCACATCTCCGTGGTTCTTAAACACCTCCAGGGACAGTGGCTTCTTCACCTCCCTAGGAAGCCTGTGCCACTGCATCACCACTCTTTCAGAGAGTTAATTTTTCCTGTTACCTAATCTGAACCTCCTCTGGTACAACCTGAGGCCGTTATCTCGCATCTTAACAATTCCAAGTGATTGGATTCAGAATCCCATCATGCTGTAAATCTTTGAAAATTGAAAACCAGGTTGTGTATCCAGTACTTTTCCCATTAATCCATTCTGAAAAAGGCTAGGAAGTGCATTCTGACATCAGGCATACAAGCAGGATACTTCGGTCATCTTGTCTCCTAAAACAACATTGAAGAATGGGAAAGTACTTTTTGTCAGATGATCAGAGACCTGAACATCCTCTTAGCTTGGAAAATAAGACTCATTTGTAGTGACAGAAGGAGAACTAACAAGGAGGAAGATAAGAGCCATACACTATGCATGTGGACTATAATGGCAGCTCTCAAATGCATACTGAAAGAATAGTTTAGGTTGGAGGCTATCCAAGGAGGTCTTTGGTATAAAACCTCAAACTTACATTTAGTTTTCACCCCAGAAAACTCTTAAACTCTGACTTCATGTTTTGCATGTGATCAAGTTCCATTTACTTCACTTCTGCAGAGCATTGTGAGTTTCACTCCACACCTGTGACCTTTGTTAAGTGTGTGGGTACAAGCACTTTGCTGAAATAAGCCCTGCATTGACACGTGTCATGGAAAAAAATGTAAAAAATAGACGGCATTCAACTACTTTTAAATGCTGTTTTTGGAGAATGTTGTCAGCAGACTTTTCTCGGTGGATACCACTCTACAACCAAAATGAGCAACAAAATCTGATTACACATTTACGCTGGAACTCCTGTCCCCTCATTTAGGTTTGTACAGTGAAGGCCAACATGTAACGTCAAAGGCTGGGCATTGGGATGCCAGCTGTAAGGACAGTAGGGATTTGATGCAGAATGGGTAATAAATTGCCTTTCCATTAATGTGCCTTTAATTAATTCGTCTTTCTGATATTCATGAAACATGTAGGAACCTCATACTTACTCCCCTTGAGTGGCAAAAACCCTTTTCTGAAAGTGAGGTGATACCAGCTAACAGGCTTAAAAGATTTGATTCTTAAAGGCAAGGCAAAGTGACCACATGGGCATCGTTATGTTTAAGAACCAGGCTAAGAGAGCAAAGTAACTCCAGGCTCAGTAAAAAGCAATTTTTGTTGTTGTTGTTGTTTCCTTTTTCATCTTTTCTCATTCTAAGCTAAAATGGCTATGAAAGCTTTTTTTCCTTCTCTTTTTAACTTGGGGAATAAAATTCACCCATGCATGGAAGCTTTGGAAGTAAGCTTCTAGCCCAAAGCACAAATCATTACCTGATGAAATTAGCTTCTGAGGGGCCAAATTTCAAAAGAAAACATTGACTTAGGATGCTTTTGCTTGTCACTTGAGAAGGTTAAACACTAAATAGTGGGAAATAAAGAAAACAGGAGGCCAGATAGCAGGAAAAGCTTTTTAAAAGCGAAGACTTTCATCTCTGGAATTGCCTGCTGAAGGAAGCGAGGGATGCCCTTGTTGCTGATACTTTTAAAGTTAGATTAGGAAAAGAATGAAAATATCTACTTCCTAATATCTAGATCTCATTTCTTCTAATCTTAATGAAAATACTCTGACTGCCGAGGCTACGGTACAGTTTTCTCCCATATCTGTCTGCTAATCACTTTCTCCCTCCTCTGAAGCTACCTATAATGTCCATTGCTATGGTAACCGAGCATGGTATGTGCCACAGACAAGACGACATATGCATCTTTTCCTGCTTTAATAGCTGCTTTGATTAGGCTGCAATCTTCCTTCGTTGCTGTGTTCCCAAAGGAAGCATGCACGTGGGTTTGCATCTCCTGGTGGGCAGCAGCTATCGCTGGTACCACGAAGCCCGGTGTGTTGTCATCCAAACCAGACCATAAATTTGGGATGCATTCCTCTGAGGTTTATTTACATGGGTTTTTAACTCAGCAGCAAGAAAACATTTTGAAAGAAAAAGCAACGTTCAGTGAGCTTCAAGTGTAATTACCCAATAGCTAAACATGCCTGGAGAGATGGGAGTTATTGCACTCTTGGCTTTGTCAGGTAGGTAGGTCATTAAAGTTTAACAAATGAAGCCCGTATTTTATCTCAGCAAGTTTGCACCAGCTTGCATTGATCCACTGGCTGTTTGTTCATGCTACCTTTCCAAAATACACACCCATCAATATGCAGCAGCCGCATGAACTCGAGGACAAGCTCATAATGTAGCAAGCAGATGGTTGTGAGCAGTGCTGAGAAGATTTACACCATCTTGTAACTTTATAACAGCTGCAAAAAATCATAGAATCGTAAAATTATAGAGTGGCTTGGGTTGGAAGGGACCTTAAAGACCAGAGAGTTCCAACCCCTGCCATGGGCTGGTTGCCACTCGCCATATCAGGCTGCCCAGGACCCTATCCATCCATGGCCTTGGGCATCTCCAGGTATGTGGCATCCACAGGTCTCTGGACAGCCTGTGCTTGAGGTTTAATAGAAAATGCAGAAAATTATCTTCTCCATCCCAGAAAAATGAGTGGAATGGTATTAGCTTCTAACACAGCCTGTCTCCACCCTTAGAGTCCTTCAGAGACAAGTGCTCAGGACTTTATGTGTAGCTGCAATTGCTGGCATTGACCTGGTTTCACATCAGCCTTGGTCAGTGTGATCTGCAGTTTCAGAAATGAGATGCTCATCCCATAATACTGTGAAGCAAGGAAGTGGTCCCCCCATTTCCCCTCCTGAGTTCTTACATTAGTGTAAGAAAGGTCAGTTTCCTTTAATCCGTCCTCTTCTCTTCAAGATGTAAGCATGGGAGTTGGAAGAGGGAGGGAGGGATATTGGTTGGCCAGTACAATGAAAACATGATTGTTCTGCTGGAATGCATGAGGCAATGCTAACATGGGGCAGGAGAAGAACTAGGTAAGTAGAAGCTGCCTCTGGAACATGGACAATAGGATTAAAAAAATGGTGCAGAAACATATAGCTGGAAATGTGATGGTTTCTGTCTGTAGTTGTGAAATAAAGCTAGCAAGGAATAGATACAATAGCCTGTAAATTTTTTTCTGATCCTCTCAGAGATATCATTATTTCGTATCTGTGTGCAAAATCATATCTGCTTAGTGAGTTTCCTCCTTTTATCCCCCTTTACTCTTACTCTGCCCTTCTGCCTGCAGCAAAGCCTCCCAGGAGCTCGCCTGACCCTTAAATCCCAAACCTGCCGCACACTGTTTCCTCTGAAACCTACTGATGACTCAGAGAATGCCAGGGAGCTGTGCTGCAAAACATGGGCTCCCTGGGAGAGAAAATCTGTGCTTCTGTGCAGAGTAACGAAGGCACCTGGGGTATCCTGAGATAAAAAGGTGAGGGAGATAAGGCAGCTCTGTTTTACTGGAAGCACATTCACAGGAATCAGCGGTGCTTCAATGTTTAAATACCAGAAGTATTTGGTATTCTTTGGGCCAATGGGGTTTGTGCATATTATTCCAGCTAAGGTAAAAACCCTTATTTGTGCACACCAGCTGTAACGAGGCTGTATTTCCAACTGAGCTGGCTCTCTCAACTGATTACTTTTTCCTTTGAATGATACAGAAATGCTGCTGCTATCTCTGCTGATAACCTCCTCCCACTGAGTGCTGCAGTGAGGCTGCTGGAGTCTATTGTCCATGTTGTTTATGGTTTGAGATGTTATTGAGGGTGAATATGTGAATAGCTGAGCCATGGGCTTCCTGGGGGAAACCTAGTTTTACAAAATTCGTTGAAAATTAATTACACTTGAGCCTCTCTGTTGGCCAACAGTTATATAGGAGGGAGAAAGGAAGGAAGAAGAAGGGGACAGACTCTTCTTCAAGGCCTGTTGTGATAGGACAAGGGGAAATGGTGTCAAACTAAAAAATACTAAAAAAAAGATTTAGATTGGACATAAGGAGAAAGTTTTCTGCAATAAGGATGGTGAGGCAATGGAGTAAGTTGCATAGGGATGTGGTAGATGCCCCATCCCTAGAGACACCTGGTCAGGATGGATGGGGCTTTGTGCACCTGATGAAGCTGTGGGTGTCTGCTCATTGCAGGGGATTTGAACTAGATGGCTGTTGAAGGTCCCCTCCAACTGAAACAATTCTGTGATTCTAGGCAACTGATTCAAAAACCAAATTCTGTAGTAAAACGGGCTTGGGAACAAGCTTGGAAGGAAGGAGAAGCTCTGACTTATGTGGTAGAACAGGTGTATATTCTTGGCTTCTTGGTTCTTTTGTCCTTTGAACACTATGATGAGGGTGAACAGCCTCATGGACTATAGCTTCTTGGATGCCCGTTTTCTCATCCTTGCTGTCTACAAATGGATTATTTCTGATTTTAGATGAAGATACCTGATGCTATTGCAGGAAGCAGCTTCCATATCTAGCAGCATAGGGACCCATCCCATTCTTCTTCCTTCTGATTTCAGTAAGCCAGCTGTTTCTTTCTGTTCACACATTTTCTAGTGTCAACAACGAGAAAAAAAATAGCTTTATTATTTTGCTAGTTCATTACATGGTAGCAGAGTCTTAGTGCCTCATTTTGCAGGAGGTTGTCTGCTCAGGACTCATTTCAGGGTTCTGAGGGACATGATTTAGTGAGCATGTTAGTGATGGGTTGACAGTTGGACTAGATGATCTTTTCCAACCTCAATTCTATATACATGGCAACACTATCAGTTTCTTGGGCTGATACAGCTCTGTGATAACACCAGTGTTTCCTTTATTCTGACACTGGCTTTCTGTGCCACAGCGTTAGCAAAACATGTCTTTAAAAACTGTCTTCCTAGAGAGAGTCTTCAGATTTGCTCACACTTCCTAAGGAATACAAATATATATTTGTTCTCTTCCTGCATTCTTTTCTCTCCAGCTGCTGGCCTTTCTCCTACAGAGACATCTTGGCATTTATGGGCAATTCGCATTCACAGAAGCATTTTTACAACATGAAAAGACCATCACCACCAAGTCCAATGTGTCCACCAATTGTTTGGTGACATTTGCACAAGATAAAGATCTTAATGGCACAGCACACATTGCCAAGAGATTCATTTCAATGGTTACTATACTATATGAGATGATGAGGACATGAAATTAATCTCAATTTGCATTATTACTACACTACAAGGCATGGTGAGGAAATGTTGACCGTTACTCTGTGCAGCCTTGAAACAGACTTGAAGGGGTTGCTTAATTTTCTTCCTTCTCTTAATGCTTTGCAGAGCAATTACAGTTACAATAATTTGAACTGGAGCATGTATTATTTTCTTCATTTATATGATGTTTCTCCCAAAATGTGACCCCGAAGCACCTTTAATTGCCATTCTTTTTTTCTACCCACAGTCAATACAGCGATATTTGATCTCACTCACTCCCACCCCTAAGCATTTTTCACCCACTGCTTCCTATGTAATTTACCTTAATCAGTCAGTAATTTATTTCACCATGAGTTTTCCCACTGCTCTGTGCCTGTATAGTTTCACTGGTGGCAGTTAACAGGTGCATTATTTTTTGTCAGTCTGCTGATACCTCCTCTTGTTAGGTACAGGGTGATGCCTAACATTGCTAGGATTGCATTGATACGCTGCTAAAAGGATGAAAGAACTGTTCTTACTATATAGTTTTTCCCATTTCTTCACTGTTTCAGAGTTGATGACTTTTCTATGTTGTGTAAGCTATGCTCTTCATTGTGGTCTGGCACAATGGTGTCCAGACAGAACAAATACTCTTTTGATGGATCCACCTTCTCATCCTTCACAGTTCGTCAGGGCTCCTCTTGGTGCTCACAGCCCCAGTGGTGTTCCCATGGAATATCTTTTCCCATCTCTGTTACACACCTCGTTTTCCTGGAGTTTCTCTTGGTTGTTAAGTCTTTCTATACCCCAAAAGAGTTGCTCAGCCTTTGGATGTTTACTTCTGCTTTGTGTTGTGCTTTTGTTTCCACTCTCCCACAGTCATTGGCTCTGCTTGTATTTTGCCTCTAATGTTCTTGTTTTGATGTTTGTCCAGCTCCTCCTTGTTTGCTTAGGTCTCCCAACAAGTTCCCTACTGTGTTCTCTATTGCTTCCTTAAATATTTCCCATCTGGTCTCCGCTGAGATTTCTTTATCATTCCAGATTAATGGCCTGAAACATTCTCCAAGCATTATCTTTTCTGTCCATCTCATAGACTTGCCTTTTCACATTGCAAGATCAAACCTAGCTCCAGTGTCACCCCTATTTCCCTTGGGCTTTAATGTGTTTGTCATCTTTCCAGTAAGTAATTGACAATCGCTGCTGCCCTTCAGCATGCCTATAGACTTTCACATCCAGCAGAGCCTCTGTTGTGCCTTTTGCTGATAATCATGAGGTCCATCTGTGTTTTTTTTGTGCGTGACCATCTGGTGACCCCTTGTAAATCCACGAGGGAGACAAATGCCAGCAGTGATAAGACTATGCACCTCAATGTTGTGTCTGCTTAACTCCCAATTCTATGTCACCTAGCGTATTTTTTCGCTTGTTATTTCTGCTTTCATCCCCTGTGTTCCCAGCTTTCACCTTCACAACTGCCTTGTAAGCTGGGGCCTCATTTCAGATGTTCTATCAATAAAATTTATTTTTTTTCCCTTCTCTGCAACTTGTTTTGGTGCATAACAGCAAATCACAGATAGGCAGAGATTACTTCGAGCTGCAGTAAATACCACCGTGGATGATCTGCTCAGACATTATTTTCCTATTGGTCACAGAAGCCCTTATTCCTCTTGTACATGGAGGCCATATTATTTATATGTCTTATTTATGAAGAAGGGAAGGGAAGGGAAGGGAAGGGAAGGGAAGGGAAGGGAAGGGAAGGGAAGGGAAGGGAAGGGAAGGGAAGGGAAGGGAAGGGAAGGGAAGGGAAGGGAAGGGAAGGGAAGGGAAGGGAAGGGAAGGGAAGGGAAGGGAAGGGAAGGGAAGGGAAGGGAAGGGAAGGGAAGGGAAGGGAAGGGAAGGGAAGGGAAGGGAAGGGAAGGGAAGGGAAGGGAAGGGAAGGAAGAAACCTCATGAGGCTTAACAAAACCAAGTGTAACATCTTGCATCTGGGTTGGGTCAGACCCAATCACAAATACAGTCTGGGTGAAGAATGAGTTGTGAGAAGCTCTGAGGAGGGCATGGGATTGTTTGACGATTAGAAATGGAACATAAGCCAACAACGTGTGCTTGCAACCCAGAAAACCAACTGACTCTGTGTCAGGGGTGTGGTGACAGGACAAGGGATGACAGAGGGTATGTTTAGATTAGAAATACGGAAGAAATTCTTGCCAGTGAGAGCAATGAGGCCCAAGCACAGGCTGCCCAGAGAAGATGTGGGTGCCCCACCTCCAGCAATGCTCAAGGCCAGGCTGGAGGGGACTTTGGGCACTGGGCTATGGGAGGTGATCCTACCCATGGAGGGATTGGGGATGGGTGGGCTTTAAGTGTTTAGTGTCTCTTCTAGTACTGGGAGGAGAAGTACTTTCCAGAGACTAGTAGAAGAAGAAAGGAAGAGTGAAAGCATGAAAAGTTGTGGGATGAAATTTTAAAAAAATATTTAACAAGAGAAAGCATACACAAATACTGCCTTCATGTTTTGCCTTCCACCACTGATGAGTTTGGCCTCTTTTGGCTTAAAATCTGAGTTTTCCTCTGCCTACCATGCAAGAAAATTGAAGCTTCTTTAGCAGGAAATGCAATTTCTTTAGCCTTAGATGAGATAAATTTATGACATTTCATTCAGTAATATTTGATGTGACACTTCCAGGTCATTCCTGTCCATCACCTAAATTTGGAACTACAAAATGTCTATATCCCAGCACAGGAACACCTTGTTTCATTTAATTTTTAGGATGTTTGATGAGATGTTTATTAAAATATTCTAAAGCAGAAAACACTGATAATAGAGAGGATATAAAAGGATGGGATTAGTTTGATGTTAACATACCTACATCTAGGTGTCTGCAGGTGGGATACATGTCTAAGTTCACATGTTAATGAATGAAAATACATTTGCTGTCTAAAAGCTTTGTAAGATGCTGGCTGGGCTTTTCTGCTGGTTTTAGGGCACAGGAATAAACTGGTTTTGTGTCACGACATCCAATCCCACGTGGACATGTTGGACAGCAGATGCCACCTCAAAGGTCAATCAGCACTTAGCAGCAGCTGAGCATCTGGTCGACACAGGCAGCATAGTCCAAATTCAGCTACACAAACTCAGGTGTTGACTTTCAGAGGCAGCTGACTGTCTTTGCAGAGCAAATCTTTGCTTCACAATGCTGACTGTGATGCAGCCTTGGACACCCAATGAGACAGTGATATCTGTATGCCTCACCAAGGCACACTGGGGAAGTTAGCTATCTCAAGGAATTATTAATCACCTGAAATTAACCCTCTTCTGTTAACATCTCGAACTATTTGAAGTCTGGATTAACTCTGACTATCTCCCAGCACAATTTCTTAGTAGTTCATTGTTTAAAGTCATTCCAGAGACAGCCAAATCTCAACAACTCTCAGTTTTGTCACTTAAACCACTACAGAATAGTATGATATTTCAAATGGGTCTTGAGTAGCTCATGCTTTAGATATTATGAGGCCTTCTTCACTCTTCTTTAAACAGCTATATAAACTCTTGGGGAATGGAAGTAGTGAACCAGGCTTGCTTGGTGTTATAGCTTCCATCCGAGATTGCTGTTATGGCTTCCATTTGAGAGTGCTTGAATCCTTCTGTGCTCACAGCGTTCATTCCTTTTTGTGAACCCTAAAGGCCGATGTGTATAACAATTTCATATCACCTTCGTTTCTTCACAGCTAAAATAATGGGTCTAACCAGGGCTGGAATAGGATAACAGAGGATGAGAAACTGTTTACAACTGATGTAGGACTAATTGGAGACCTCGACTCTTCAGTCACAGCTTGTTAGAGGAAGAGTCAATAACTAAATAAAAATGTACACTCAGAAATGTGAGAAACTGATAGACAGCTCTCAAAAAAAAACACCAAAACCTTAGAGTCTGCATTTAGGAAAATCAGTGAAATGTATCTAATTGGCAAGGGTGCTCTACTGGACATAATCAGTAAAGCCATGGTCAGACAGAGAGCTGCCTCATGATTTCCTCTCCTGGTGATTTGCTTGACTGTTTTTTATTGCTTGTGCTTTCAAGGGGTAGCCCAAACTTCTGAGTAATGTCTTGCTTGAGCAGCAAGCTGGTAAAACCAGACTACATTTTGCTTAGACTTTATCTTTTTCAGGCCAACTCTTCTCTGAAGATAGGGAACTTTTATTCCAAGCAGATTCCCATTTCGTGACACTTTTTAGCAGAACCACAGATTGCAAGTTCTAAAACTGAGTCATCTCAGGGGAGAGCAGAAAGCAGCGGTGGTATTTAGACCATTGGGTCGCCCATATTCAAAGCACTGGCCCACAGTCTTCAATATCTAGAAGAGACTCAATATGTAGCTCAGGGCAACTTCACGTCATTCTGTGATGCCTGCGATAGTGAGGAGAGGAAGGCTCATAGTTTCCACTGGAAGTGACTTCAGTGACACTTTCCACTTCAGTTTCCATCAAAACACATTAAAAGTGATAAAGCTTGGCACTCACAGAAGAGGTTTTCCAAGCTGTCTGCTGATATCTGAGTGTGTTTCCCAATAAGAGAGACCTACAGATACAAAAGCATCTTGGAAAACCTCAGCTCTCTGCAGTGATGCAAAGTGGGTCGTCTGAAGTCATACAGACAATTTCACTCTCTGGGTTTTTGAGCACTTAACTCTCATCTCAGATCCCCATAAGATTGGCCCACATTTTTATTTATTATAAAATGGCCAACTCTTACCCCAGTGCTGAATTCAGCTTATTCCAACCTGAGGTAGAGAGGGAATGGGGAAGATGGAATACATATTTAGAGACAGAATATCAACTTTTGTAGAGTCGTATACTTTAAAACTGGAGGGACATTAAATGCCACCCTCCTTGATTCCCCTGGAGGGGCAGAAATTAGCATTCTTGGAGGAGTCTAGAAATACATCTGAATCCTTCCTGGAGGGTAACTGTGATTTATGGGTTATGTGTGGGGTAATATTAACTACAACAACATGGGATCAAGTACTGAGAACCTCAGCACTATAGACTGCAGCAGAGAAATTGAATTTTTGGGAGTTTTTGCAGACAAAGTATACTTTTTGGGACCACTGGGCTTTGGGCATGTGCTTCACTCTCCAGTGTGATGGCATTAAGTCTGGCCATGCACGACAGAGGGAAGCACTGCTACTCAGGGTGAATATTGACCTTGTGCAAAGACAGGAACCAACCTGGTCAGCAAATACAAAGAGAAATGAGATCAAAGAGGGTTTCTCTTTCCAGGACAGCTTTCATTGTCAGTCTTGGGTACTTATGTTAATTGATTGCCATAGTAACTGGTGCACTATCTCTTGTGTGCCTGGCTGTGTGGTGATGGCTGGTGAATTGGAGCAAAAAGTCAATTTTCAGACCTCCTCTGTTCAAGGAGCAAGGACTCTTTCAGGCCTCACAACAACCACAGGAATCAGATGCTGTAGGTGCCTCTCTTAGACATCTTTTCCATCGTTTCCCAAGGACCTAACCCAAATATGCTATCAGCTTCCAGTATGAAAGTCTGACCCTCTGTTTGTTTTCTTGCAGTTACACAGTTATGCACTTATATTTCTTAAAAAAAAAAAAAAAAAAAGGAGAGGAGAGGAGAGGAGAGGAGAGGAGAGGAGAGGAGAGGAGAGGAGAGGAGAGGAGAGGAGAGGAGAGGAGAGGAGAGGAGAGGAGAGGAGAGGAGAGGAGAGGAAAAGGAAAAGGAAAAGGAAAAGGAAAAGGAAAAGGAAAAGGAAAAGGAAAAGGAAAAGGAAAAGGAAAAGGAAAAGGAAAAGGAAAAGGAAAAGGAAAAGGAAAAAATAATGCTTTCTTTGTTTTCCTTTGTATTTTGACTTGCTTCAAGCTAAGACTTGGATGTCTGCAATATCAATTTGGGTTGGTTTTCTTTTCCTCGTTCTGCAAGGAAAGGTCTCTGTTAGTCAAGTGATTATTCTTGGAGTAATAAAAACTTGCAGATGGACCCAAGAGCCTGGCTGATGCAGACAATAAAACCATGGGAAGGCGTGCAGAAAGGAGAGATTGCTTTGGCTTGCCAGGCTTAGAACTCTCCCAGTCTGAAGGCTGCTTGCTTTAACCCCCTTGCAGATCAAACCCTTCAAATTAACTCAGATGCTGAGATGGAATAAAATCGGAGAATATGGAAGGAAAATTGTAAATGAAATAACAATGATATCTTCAGCCCAAGGTGTGCAGCCTGGAGCTCACAGGAAAGTGTTACAGTAAGGAGGGAGGAATTGAAACAGAAATAAGAAGCTACCACCCTGTGTTACTCTGCAGATACAGAGATCTCATAATTTTGGAGTGAATATTAGCACCTATTATAAAACCTGAACAACATTTAAAAAGACAGATTGATAGAACTCTGGGATCTATTTATGCCTACAGTTCCTCAAGCATGGGCTTAAATCCATGCAATCCACTGCTCAACTCGTTGATATATGCAATTTTGCATCTAGTGAACTGATTCCTAAAGGGTTCCTCAAAACCTAACAGGTTTTGAAGGCATTGACAGGACAGAACATGGCACCTCAACACACACATAAAGGGCAATGCATGGGTGACCTGATAAAATATGTTTATGATCTATGCTCCTATTTTGCGCTGTCACCTCCACTCATCCCTAAAACCATTGGATGTGAGAGCTCATAAGCTATGTAACAGAAGATCTCATTCAGCCTTGGAGCACTAAGATGCTCACAAATGCAAAAGATTGGAGGTCAATTTGGCCAAAAGATTAGAATCCAATGGGATGAAGGGTAATGAATGGCCTTAAGTTGTGCCAGGAATGGTTCAGGTTGGACACTGGGAAAAACTTATTATCTGAAAGAGTGATAATGCAGTGGAACAAGTTGTCCAGGGAGGTGGTGGAGTCACCATCCCTGGAGGTGTTCATGAACCGTGCAGATGTGGCACTGAGGGCCAGTGGGCATGGTGGGAATGAGTTGGAGTTGGGCTTGGAGATGCTGGATGTCTTTTCCAACCTTAATGCCCTGTTCTATACCTCTGCTGCAGTGTTTTACCTGAGAGGCATATTTATCCTACTTCTTGCCTTATTTCCATCAGAGCTGAAAAACCTGCTCCAGCGTGGTGGTTCATCATTTCAGCTCTCATATCTGAGTCTGTCTCCATGCCCAAACAAGACAAATTTTCTTTTGGGCTGGAAAGGGGCAGCCATGACTTTTCTCATGTTTGCAATTTTCCTAATAAATGGATTGCATTTTTCTGAACGAAAACAAGGCCTTGGATTTAGACATTTCCAGTCTTTCTCATAACGCTTTTACACATGTGGAGCTGCATAGATTATTGAAGCCTTTTGCTCTTGCATTACTCAAGAGTCTGATTTATACAGCTGAATATAAATGAAATCACAACTGCCTGTGCTATTGCTTGCTTCCTTCCTCCCTTCGTCCCTCCATTTATCTCTGTATCTATCTATCTGTGCTGTCCTTGGAGTGACTGAATATCTTTCCCATGAATTCAATCACAGTTGAGAGGTCCCTAGTGAAGGTCCTAGATCCTGTTAAAGTGTTGACAGGGTCGAAAGTCTTCCTCTGATTGACTTCAGGGCTTGGATTTGGGATTTAATTTCTTCACTTCTCAATGGGTTTTTATTGGGTAAAGCCTGCAGAGTATGGACACTGCATTGCAGAGAGGATGTGTCGATTCCCAGCATCGTAACGATGGCTGAGGGATCATATCTGAGGTCCTGAACCAAACTCATGGCTGCTGGCTGTGTGAAGCTGTCTGGTGGGATGCCCTCGGGGGGGTGGGATGCTTGAGGACTTCCCATGCCTCCTTTTGATCTGGGCTGAATTTATCAAATTTCAGCTTGGCAAACTAAACTCCTTAAGCAATAAGAGCAGCTTGTTGGGATTAGTGTCGGTTTACACAGAGGTGCTGGGGGAAAAGACACATTGTTTGGAGCTCTGGAAACAAGAAGGGTTGATGTAGAAGAAGGGGCAAGGTTGGGTCTGGGGAGGAAAGAGGAACACCAGCTCATTTTTCTTTCTTTCATGGAGCAGTAGAACTTAAAGGAATCAGTTAGGGAAGATGTGACCCAATATGTGTATGTAAGACAGACCTGAAGAGGTTGTGGGGTGCCCAAGTCCATGGGAGCTGGGCTCTGGCCAGGCTGTGGCTTAGCTCTGGAGCCAGGTTTGCTACAGGACTCCGTTCTCAGCTGGTTCTCCAGTTCTTGAGCTGCTTCGCGTCTGAAGCTGTTTGTGAAGTCCAGAGCTGGATGATCTTCCACCTCATCACACTCTGAGACCAAATTTCATCACAAATCTGAGACCAGTAGCCTAAGGTGCTTCAATACCAAGTGAGATGCTGCTGCATGCAGTTCTCTAGATTCTGCAATAAACAGTGACTGAATGATTAATAGCCTTCTATTTCTATCCTGCCTAACTCTCTGTATATTCTCATTCCCACAGCTCCCACTGTCTCTGCATGGATCTGGCATAATGTCTGTGTAAGTCATGAATGCATCACATTGTCCCAGTCTGATGGGTGCATCGCTGCATGAGGGCAACCTAGAATGTGCCAAAGTTGTGTCCCGTTGTGATATGACATAGAGATGCATGGAGGGATGGGATCCACTAGAAAGACCTGCTAGGAGCTATCCCTCCATCCCAGCTCATCTCCTCCTCTCTTGTGCTGATCTGTTAGCATTGTGGCTATTCCCACCTCAGATCTCCTCATTTCTTCCTAAAGCTGGAGTAAGGGATGAGGAACATTGTGGAGAGCAGTGATGGAAATGGGATGAGGGAGAGAGAGCGGGGAGTTGGAGAGCTAAAGCTCTTTGGGCCCTCAGCACACAGGGCTATAAGAGATGCTTCACTGATAGTTCTGAACCCAAAACAGGAGCCGTCTGGATTGAATGTTGTATATCCTCTGCTCATTGGGCTTCTCCCAGCACACGTCCCCAAAAAGCCAACGTATGTATCTGGCATGCCCATGGGGTGCTGGGATTGTGTTGGAAGTATGTTTTGCCCCAGCTTTTTTTTGTGAGACTTCATGAGGGAAAGTCCTAAGGACAGGGAATAGCTCATCAAGGGCCAGCAAAGAGGTAAGAAAAGAAGAGAACAGGGAGTGTTAGGGGAAGTGCAAAACATTCTTAGGAAACCACAGAATTTTGTGGTTTTAGAAGCAAAACATCTTTGTTTGCATTTGTCTTGCAAACGAAATATGGGTGGCAGTTTCTCCTTTATTTCCAATGTGGTGCCCAGTGGCAGCTCTGACTCCATGAATAGAGTTACAGCTCCTGGTATGTGAGGATGAGCCTGTGGTCAACAGCCAGGCCAAGGAATCTGGCTGCTCTGCCAAGCCCTGCCACAGGCTGGCTGCTTCAGCTGCATCCCTGGGGCTCAAAACATGAACAGTCAAGCTGCGTCCGTAGCCATCAAGAGAGGTGTGCAGCTCTGGGGAGTGTGAGAAGAGGGGCATGGCTTAGTGACCATGTTGATGGCTGGTTCATGGTTGGATGTGATGATCTTGGATGTCTTTTCAGCCGTAATGATTCTGTGATTCTAAGAAAAAAGGGATGTCTTGCTGGCTGCAAGTACTGTGTTCAGTGCAAGTCCTCCTTGGCTGAACCCATCCTTCTTCAAACACCAACTGAACATAACACCTGGACTGGAGTTTCCTCCTTCCTGGGGAAAGCATCGCACTTGGTTATTAATAATTAACCCACATGCTTAATAATCATCCCTTATGCATTTTCTATCCCTGCCCCATCTCCTTCTTTCTTATGTGCATGTCTACAGAATTACCATCTCCTTTGCACGTTTCCTACCCCAGATCCCACTTTGGGGTGCACCTTGTGCAAATCAGCCCATGGTGCCATCCCTGAAATGCAAGCTGGATTGGGAATGGGTGGTAGGAAAGCACCTACCTCTGGCTATCCTGGAGCTGCAAGGAATCAGAATCATAGCATCACAGAGTTGCTAAGGTTGGAAAAGACCATGAAGATCATCAAATCCTACCATCAACCCATTAAGTTAATCCACTTAACATCAGAGGCAGACCAGGGAAAATGAGCTGCTGCCAGTGCTGCTGCTAGAGCTTTTGCTTTCACTCTGAGCACATTACTTAAGCCAAAAGAAGTCGTCTTAGGATGTTAAAGTATGGCCATGACCAACTGCAAAAGTGTCCCAGACTACAAGAAAAAGAAAACAAAGACAGGGTGGGGAGGGTAGGACCACAATGGTCTTCTCTCACCCTGCAGTGAGCAGCTTTGGAAGCTTTGGGGCTCTCCAAACCATGGCAGTCACCTCACCAGGGGTGCACACACTGCTCTGTAATGGTTCATAAGCACTGTTCCTTGGATGGGAAATGCTATTCTGAGTCAGCAGAACAAAGACACAGTGCACACAGTGGGAAAATATTCAACTCAGTGGCTTTGGCTCGGACAGGGAGCATTTCTCTCGTGCCAATAGCCTTTCAGAATTGAGTTTAATAAGTATCTCCTGCCATATATTGACACAAACTTCAGCTCTGGGAAAAAACACACTTGAGGAATGAAGGAAGCATTTGATTCTTTCAATAAACAGGAACTTAGGTGCCTAATTCAGGTCTGGGGATCCCTCCACCTCCTCACTGTGTCTTTTGGACATCTGTGAAACATGCTGAATGCCCAGCAAAGCATGTCACCAGGAGTCCTTCTGTCTCTCCTAAATGTAACTGAGCCCTGGGAGGACAGATTTGCATTCTTCTGGATCAGAGATGAGCAGAACAGATAGAGTCTGAGTGAAGAGTCCAGGTCAGAAAACCTCAGTGAACCTCTATGAAAACTTTTGTGTTTTTTTAACAAGCCTGTTATTTTCTCTTTCTTGCCCTGCTCCTCTCCACCCTTCATAGGGCAGCTTGATATTACAACTCTGTTAATTATTCATCACAGCCTATGCATGCCAAGGTAGCTGATCACGTCATGAACTCTCCTGACTTGCCCAATCAAGCCTTATCAGGTTGTGAATTAGCCATGTGAACACAGGCAATACTGATGAATGGTGGCCACAGCATTTCCTCCTACAAAGTTTCAGCATGACTTGCAATATTTTGAAACATGCACAACCTTGGCTTGCTCAGTTTTGCAACAACGGTTCCTAGCGAAGGCATTGCTGTGTCCTAGAGGGGCACATACTTGAATTCTGGTTGTCATACAAGTGAATCCAAGCACAGACAGATAGCAAGGCATCGACTTGAGGAACAACCTCACGTCATGCAGATTCCTTTCTTCCACGTAGGGTGATAAGTTACATGGTAGCTGGGGCACAGGAAAGACGAAGAAGCCACAGAAAGGAGGTGACTGAGGACATGAGGATGTTCCTTGGACCAGTCCTGCAGACCCCAGTGGGTACCTGAGACAAGGGATGACAGGGTCATGTACAGGAGAGAGGACCAGGGATGGTCAGTGAATCTGCAGTGCCCTGGAATGCTTTGGGATGCACTGGGATGTTCAGTCTGAAGAAATTCCATACAAACAACACTTTTCTTAATGCAAGGATGAGCAACATCACTGACTTCAAGGGAAGTACACCAGCAGATAGCCAGTGCAGACAAATTGAACTATTCCAGCCCCTGAAACAGCTGGGAGCAACGGGTCCAAGAGAGAAACATCTGTTTCACAGGATGAAAGTCAAAAGCAGGCTAGTAGCCAGGAAAGAAATTTAGGATTGTAGTAAAAATATCACTGAAATGTCTGAACAAACCATAGTTAAGAGTAAAAGAGACAGCAGAGATGAGGCTGGATTGCATTCCTAGGGCATCACTGAACACACTAAATACTTGGTACAAGCTGCCCTAACTTGATTCTGCTCAGAAGAGCCATTCAGAATCCCATGAATGGTGTGTGATTGCGCCAATAAGGAATGCTAGGACTTCTCCATCTTTTTCCAGATTTGGAAGAGAAGAGAATGGTGGTAGCAGGATCATGGGAGAGAGCATCCTGAGAGCATCCTTCCAAGTCAGATGTGATGCACAACCAGCACTATTAAGGCAGTCATGAGCCTTCTCAAAGCTAACCTAAAGGTTGTCCAAATGCAGCTCCATTCCACAAGCTTGGTTTCACCCATATGCAGGTCTTTGGATAACAAAGCACAAACACAGAGCAGTGTAGTGCCTTGGCTTATGACTGGTTTCACAGTGGACTCTTCTCCAAATAAATTAGTGCAAAATCCAGCCAAACCGTGACAAGAGAGGAGCTCCAAGTGCCCCCTTGGTTTACACCATAACAAAATGGGGCAAGTCTGGTTCACGTTCTCCTTATAGAGCTGGGAGACAAGGAAGGTGAGGATCCCACAGAGGCAAGAAGCCAAATCATGCTTGATTGGTGCCATTTGACGTGGCTTTACAAAACCATGGTTATGGCCCTAGACACATCTGGATTTTAGCTCATTTGCTTCCTAACTCTGTGTCATCACAAAGGGATGAGGGCAAAGTAGAGCAAGGCACTTCACCTCCTCGACCACTCAGCATCCTTTGTCATGTTTGTACAGCTGCAGACTTTTCCACATTGCAGGAGTTTTCCTAAAAACAAGAGTGGGGACAGTGGTGATGGGATGATTGCCTTTCCATCCCCTCCCTGGAAAAGTTCACACCTTTTTAAAGAGGAGGGTTAATAAACAGGGAAGTTTTCCTACTCACAATGTGGGTAAACGGGCCTTTGGGCAAAACAGCAGTTTGATTAAGTGGTCTAATTTCCAGTGTAAAGCACCTGACAATGTATTGCATTAATAACAGTAGACAAAACCAGGATGGAGTTTGCGCGTGGTTCTGCTCCCATCCTTGCTGTGTAGCCTGGATGCTCCCCCTGTCTTTCACAACCTCTTTCTTGGCCAGTTCCATAAAGCTGGGACAACCCCTGCCTGAGGTATATCAAGGCTGCTTCCAGCCCAAAGTAACCCATCTGCTCCTGTCACCAGGCTGCCTTTTTCCTCCGGCTTCAGTCCAGGTACAGTGTCATGTTTGGGATTTTTTTCTTAATTTACACCTTGTCTGTCAGTGAGACAGAGACCATCTCCCATCCCCTCAACCTGCTGACAGGAGAATGAGTTACCACGTGTTGCACAGCAGATTAAAAATATGTTTTGGAGAGGATTTATGGTGGAAATCAATGTCATAGAAGTATGGAAACATTAAGGATGGAAAAGACCGTTAAGATTATCAAGTCAAACTGTTGGCCCGCCACCACTGTGCCCACTAAACCATGTCACTTAGTGCCACATCTACATGGTTCTTGAGTACCTCCAGGGAAGGTGACTCCACCACTTCCCTGAGCAGCCTGGATAGTGATACTTCTCCAGCAGTCAGATTTCCTCATCATGCCTCACGCAGTGGCTTTGTTTTCACCCCATGAGTTATTGGAAAAGATGGGCACAGAGATATAAAAGGTAGTCCTGGGCTGCTAGGAAATCCCTCTGCTAGCACATTCCTGTAGATACTTTCATTTTGACTCAGAAAAGCATCCATCAGGCAGGTGAAGCACAGAGTGAATTCTATGCAACTGTTCGGTCATTTCTCTTCTACTTTCATTTCCCAGCCTCCTCAGGTTGACTTTCATGGGCTTTTGTGGCAGGTGGTCTGAGGCATTGCCCTCTGCCCTGGCCATCCCATAGTCCCAGCCCTGGCAAAACCCTCTTTGTCTCAAGAAGTTTTCGGGGAAAGTTTTATCCAAGTGTTTGGCTGGGCACACAGCCAACAAAAGCAGCCCCTCTGGGCTCATCAGAAGAGACCTTGTACTACATTTTCCACTATACTTATCTAATCTTGGCTTGCGTCCATCCAGTGTTTGTGCAGTAATTACCTCACTAGGCAAAACAGTTCCACTGCCTAATTGTCTTCACTTGCAGGAAATTGTGCCTAATAGCCAGCTAAATTCAATCTCCCTTCCTTGCTTCCATCCACACCAGTGAATTTGCACAGCCCTTCTCCCTCTGCTTAAGGTTCTACACATGAAGAGATCATATGGCATTACCTGCTCTCATTTCTCAGGGTCAAACAAGCAAAAGGACTTTCTTGGACCAGTGTGAAACACAGTCATCACTCTTGACTCATTTTCCTTGGGCTGCTTTGAACCTCTTTATGCAGACTTCCAGACCACATCAAGAAATGAAGCGTGATCAGCTCAACTGCATTGAGCTTGTGCATTATGCTACCACAAAACAAGTTTTTTATTGAAAATATACAACCAACTCACCTTCTAGATCTTGAACCTTGAGAGTTTTCTTGCAACTTTTTTTCCCAGTGTCTTTCAGTGATCGAAATAGCTTTTAATTTCTAGGTAAATTGTTTGCAGATATCGCATGACTCCAGTGCAGCCTTTAAGTAAAATGTCATGATGAGTTGGCAATGCTGGAACACAGCAAGCTTAAGGGCATAACACTGGTGACAAGTCATAGCACAAATTAAATTATAGTCCATGTTTCCTTCTGGTCTTCCACAAGCTTGAATTTTTAGTGGGTTATCTTGCCTAGAAGAGACAGTAGATGTCAAGGAAATTTCTGAGTAACTTCTCAACCTGAAGGCTGTCTGAAGGGCCTTGAAAAGAGCAGCAGAGAAAAGGGGTTGGACTCAATGATCTTAGTGGTCTCTTCCAACCTTAATGATTGTATGATTCTGTGATTCTACTTCCTCTTTTCCAGCCCATAAACAGCTACAATTAGCCCAGCAGAGCCACATGGTGGGAATGGGTGGGTGGAAAAAGGGTTATGTGTGAGCTCACTTGATTGCACCATCCTGTAGGACCAGATTTCCCAGTGATTTCCTGCTGGGTTTTTAACACCTTGGTGTTGGCACATCCCCATTTCACTCACTTCTCTGCTATCCCAGGACCCTGCTGTGAAGGTGTTTGTTCTTCTGTATGGGAACACTCAAACAGCACTTCTTCCAAGCTCAAGATTGGTGCATTCCTGAGGGTGAGAAATCAGAGAAAAGTGGCAGGAGACCTGTGTGGATGAGCAAGGACCTCACAAAAAAAAAACCTCAAAGGGAAGAAGAAGGTCCAGTAAATGTGGAAAAATTACCTGTTCACTTGGAAAGAATATAGGAATGTTGTCAGGGGCTGTAGGGATGTAATGAGGAAGGCTAAGGCCCACTTGGAATTTAATTTGGTGAAGGATAACAAGCAAGGTTGTTTTTTTTTAAGTGTGTCAACAATAAAAGGAAAACTAGAAAAAAAGTGAGTCTGCTAATAAATGAGCTGGGTGCCCTGGTAATAAGATGCTGAGAAGGCAGAGATCCTGTACATTTTCTTTGCTTCTGACTTTACAGCTCTTTGTGAATCTTGGGCCCTGGAAGTAAGAGAGAGTCTGGTGAATGGAAGACTTCCCTTTGGTCTAGCAGGATATGATCAGAGATCATCTAGCCAAAATCAGTGCACACAAATTCATGGGCCCAAGTGTGCTAAGGGAGCTGACAGAGGTGATTGCTGAACTGCTCTATATCATTTTTGAAAGGTCTTGGAGAATGGGAGAGGAGCCTGAGCACTGAAGACAGCCAGTGTCATTCCAGTCTTCAAAAAGGGCAACAAGGACAATCCAGGAAACTAAGGCCAGTCAGTCTCTCTGGAAAGGTGGTGGAGCAACTTGTTCTGGATACCATCTCCAAGCAATTGAAAGAGAAAAATGTTATCAAGAGTAGTCATCATGCTTGACCAACCTGATGACCTTCTACGATGTCATCAGTGGCTAAACGGATGGGGGGAGAGCAGTGGATGGTGTGTACCTTGACTTCAGCAAGGTGTTTGCCAGTCTCCCACAGCATCCTTGTAATGAACTTAGAAAGTGCTGGATAGATGAGTGGACAGTGAACTGGGTTGAGAACAGGCTGACTGGCAGAGCTCAGAGAGTTGTGATCAGTGGCTCAGAGTTTACTTGGCAGCTGGATCTAGTGACAGGGGTTGGTGCTGAGTCTGGTTAGACATCTTCATCAGCGACCTGGATGAAGGGATAGAGTCCACCCTCAGCAAATTTGCAGGTGAAACAAAGTTGGGAGGAGTGGCTGATGTGTCATAAGGCTGTGCTGCCATTCAAAAAGACCTGGACAGACTGGAGAGTTGAATGGAAACGAACCCGATGAGGTTCAACAAAAGAAAATGTAGAGTCCTGCACCTGGGAAAAATAATTGCGTACATCAGTACAGGCTGGGGGCTGATCTGCTGGAAAGGAGCTCTGCAGAGAAGGACCTAGGAGTCCTGGTGGATAACAGGTTGGTCATGAGCCAGCAGTGTGGCCTGGTGGCCAAGAAGGCCAATGGGATCCTGGGGTGCATTAAAAGAATATGGCCAGCAGGTCGAGGGAGGTGATCCTCCCCCTCTACTTTGTCCTGGTGAGATCCTATCTGGAGTACTCTGTCAAAACAATTTCCTAAAAAGAGTCCAGCAGAGGCAACAAAGATGATGAAGGGCCTGGAGCATCTCCTTCATGAGAAAAGGCTGAGACACTTGGGACTGTTCAGGCTAGAGAAGAGAAAACTGAGAGGGGATCTGATAAAAGTTTATAAATGTCTAAAGCGCAGGAGGCAATTGGATGAGACCAGACTCTTCTCAGTGATGTGAAGTGGTAGGATAAGGAGTAATGGCTAAAAACTGGAACATAGGAAGTTCCACAAAAATATGTGGAAGAATTTTACAGTGAGGTTGCCAAGGCACTGGAACAGGATGACCAGAGAGGTTGTGGAGTTTCTTTCTCTGGACAGAGACCTATCTGGATGCTTACCTTGGCATTGGATATCAGGATAAATCATGTTGGATATCAGGAAGAATTGGTTGAATATCAGGAAAAACTTCTTTACTGAAAGGGTGGTTAAGCACTGGCATAGGCTCCCCATGGAGGTGGTTGAGTCAACATCCCTGTATGTGTTTAAAAACCGTTTTGATGTGGTGCTCAGAGACATGATTTAGTGGAGGGTTGTTAGGGTAGAATGGTTAGGTTGTGTTTGGACTTGATGATCTTCAAGGTCTTTTCCAACCTGAATGATTCTATGATTCTACCTGTGTGACCTGCTGTAGGGAACCTGCTTTAGCAGGAGGATTGGACTCAAAGAATTCTAGAGGTCCCTTTTCAATGCCTGCAATTCTGCTATTCTCTCATTCTGATAGGAGAGCTGAGAGCTTCCCATGCATCTACTGCTTGAGGCACTGTAAGTCTGAGCACTGCAAAAGCTCCCTCAGAGGACTTAGCCCTGATCCCTACAGCCAAGGATGGCTTCCAGACACAGCTGGAGTGTGCTGATTGCTAAGACAAGACCCAAAGAAAGATTTTTCCCATCAGCTTTGCAGATTGCCTTTAGGCCTCCATGTGGGCTCTTTTCAATTGTGTTTGTGCAGGACTGAGCACAACAGTTCTGTTTTTCATTTCAAGATCTCACAACTCCCAGCAATAAAAACACTCAGCATCAATAAGGATGAGGATTGCGGTCATGAAGGGTGTGTTATGACCAACCTGCATGCTGAAGCACTGTAAAAGATGGTTGTAAATGAAAAGAGAAAGAGCCCGTGTTAACTCCTGCAGCCCACCATGAGCTTTTATTGTTGACTGTTGATGCAGAGGCCGTTTGCCCTTGCACAACCAAACAACGTGCGTGTTATATTGAAGCCAGGGGTGGCAGGTAACACAGAGCCCCATGGTGCCACTCTTGAATGAAGCCATTTTTCAGAGGTGGGAAAGAGCTTTAAAACAGTCGTGGCTTGTGAAAAGACTGAGTCAGTGTGTGCTGGGACCTGCAGGGTCCCAGGAAGGATGGACTTTTTTTTTATAACGTAGGGACTGCTGGCCACTTCAGCAAAACTATTCACAGGACCGAAATAAAATATCCCCATGACTTTTCCCTAATGGACAGAAATTGAGCAATCAAAATGTTGGTCCTTTTAAAACCCCTTTGAAGTCAAAGGCCAAGGCTTTGTAGTTGTTTTTTTTTTTTTTTTTTTTTTCTTTTTTTTTTCTAAAGCTCTCTGTAACTGCTGACATATGCTGCACATATGGTTTAAATATGATTAGACTTCCAATCTGTGTTTTTTTTTTCCCTTTATCTTGACAAAGTACCTACTCACCAGCCATTTGCATCTGGAAGGGACTTTTAATATGATTCCCAGAAAGAACTGCACTTCTGCAGTTTCATTATACAAATAATATTCTCTCTTTTTGATTTCTGTTCTTCTTTGAAATATGTGGGAATTTGCCCAAAGGAGAGAAACGATAGGTGGAACTGTGTTATACTTCCCCAGATGCCCTTGGGAAAAATTACTCAAGGGTAATTACACATGTCTTTCTAGATGCACTGGGTATACACCAATCTCTGGGGAACCACTGGCTCTGGTTAAATAGAAGAGGATGTGCAAGGTTGAAGCTGTGTTATCTGTAGCATAGAAAATGTCTAGAGGTTTCAGTGGTAAATGAGATGTCCCTGGGGGACACACTGCTGGTGGCAAAGATGACATCTTGTTCCTCCCACAGAGCACATGTTTCTCCCAGGAAGGGCAAATAGTTCTCTGAAGTCCTGGAGATCACTGGAGAGAGCATATATTCTCCCTGAGATTTCTTACCTACCCCTAGCAGGGTAACAGCACATCTTACAGAATCGTAAATCATTAATGTAGAATCAAATGTAAGAATAATTTATCATTAAGTTTGACACTGTCCCACATGACATCCTGATTGCAAAGTTGGAGTAAAATGGATTTGATGGACGGACTGCTTGCTGGATAAGGAACTGGCTGGATGGTCCCACTCAGGGAGTTGCAGTCAGCTGCTCAATGTCCATGTGGAGACTGGAGATGAGTGGCGTTCCTCAGGGATCAGTGCTGGGATCGTCGTTGTTTAACATCTTTGTAGACAACGTGGGCAGTGGGATGGAGTGCACCCTCAGCAAGTTTGCAGACAACTCCAAGCTGAGTGGTGCGGATGACACACTAGAGGAAAGGGATGTTATTCAGAGGGACCTGGACAGGCTTGAGAGGTGGGCCCATGCAAACCTCATGGAGTTCAACAAGGCCAAATGCAAAGTTCTGCACCTGAGGTGGGGCAATCTCATACACAGATACAGGTTGAGTGGAGAATGGATTAAGAGCAGCCCTGAGGAGAGGGATCTGGGAGTGTTGGTTGATGAAAGATTCAACATGAGTTGGCAGTGTGTGCTTGCAGCCCAGAAGGCCAATCATATCCTGGGTTTCATTAGGAGAAGTGTGACCAGCAGGTCGAGGGAGGTGATTCTGCCTCTCTACTCTGCTCTCATGAGTCCCCACCAGTTCTGGAGCCCCCCAACTCAAGAAGAAGAAGGTTGGAGAAGACCACTAAGCTCATCAATCATCAAGTCCAGCCATCAACCCATCACAGAATCACAGAATGGCCAGGGTTGGAAGGGACCTCAAGGATCATGAATCTCCAACCCCCCTGCCACATGCAGGGCCACCAACCTCCATGTTTAATGCTAAACCTTTAATGCTGTCACCACCATGCCCACTCATAGAATCCATAAATCATTAAGATTTGGAAAAGACTGATAAGATCATTGAGTCCAACTGTCACCACTATGCCTTCACAGTAGCAGCAGCTGATTGAGACCTTGAGGTTTTGAAGCTCACTGGGAGCTGCATGTGTCAATAGCCAGATGCTAGGCAAAAAGTTCTCCTGTGATCTTCTAGCTCTTCTGCTAAGGAAGTCTGGGTCTGCAAGGTTTATACCCATGCATATTATCAGAGGAGTTGCTCTACGAGAGTAAATAAATGCTCAACCTTCTCCTGTGAGCTAGATGATATTCTATCATCTATCTATCACCCTGATGCCCTTTAGTGAACCAAGGGAGATCCAGAGATTATTCTAGAATAGTCTGCCCAGAGGCCAGAATCTGCAGCAGGGAAGTTATACACCACATTCATGATGCCTGTAAAATTTCCATTGTCTCATCTTGTTTCTGCACATCTCTGATCTCTTTACCCTCCTAAATCCCTGAATCTCTGTCACTGCTCATTCCTCTTAGAAATACCAAATCTTTCTTTGAATCCTGCTGGTTTTCACAGTGTAGAATTTATTCTTGATTTTTTCCTGTGCAGTGAGTCCTCCAGACTGTTCAGACATCGGGTAAAATAAGAAAAGTTTCTGTCTAAATGTTTCCTACCCTTTCCAATGTGTCCCTTCTGCAACTAAACACTCCCCAAAGAAGCCCTTTTCAAGAAACTTCTTTTATTGCAGCTGCTCTCATTAAATATTGCATCATGCAACTTTCCTTTTTTTTCCTTTTTTTTCTTTTTTTTTTTCCCCAGTAGTGAACTTTGCATGTACCCACATTGCTAAAACAAGTAATAAACTCTCCTGACCCATTGTCTATAGTTCATGAAGTTGATCACATGCAAGCTTAACCTCTGGCTTCTGAGTTTCTAGACTGAAGTCAGCTGATAAAAGCAGAATGCAAAATCACTGCTGCGTTCACACTGCCAAGATAAAGTTTACTATCAGTGAGATTGTGAACACTTGCGAAATACTTATGTAACAGAAGAATAAAGGTCATGTACGAGCCAGGATAGTTGTCAGAGAGCAAAAAATATGTAGGCATGGAGATGCATAGTGACGCCTTTTTAGCAGTGTTAGCTGTTTGATGGAGCACACTGGTGGACCCCACCCTCTTGGTGAACAAGAAAAGAAAGTCATGGGGGAGCAAGAGAGATTTCCAGTGAAAATATGTTTAGTGCAATCATGTGACTTTGTGCAACACTGGCTGCTCTACCTGTCTAACAGGCATTTCTATACAGGGAAACATGCACGATCTCAGCCTTCATCTGCAGACATTAAAAATTCTTTTTGCCCCCTCTCTCTTGGAAATAAGCTCATTTTCCCATTCATAAGCATCACCTCTACCCTACAGGTTCAAGGTCATCTAGCTGGTACAAGTCTAATCAAATGCAAGATCCTTGCTCTCAATTTTGTCCTAGAAAAGGGCTGGTGCACCTTATATCTTGATTACTTTCCTGCAGCTATTATATAACTGGGTGGGTAATAAAGACACTCCTTATGCTGAAAACTTATTTGATCTCCACTGACCTGGTGGTTCATACTCTTGGTTTGCCTTGAACTGTGTCCAAATAACCTAGGTTAGCCTCTGTAAATCTTCACCCCCTGCTCTCATGACACCTCGGACACCAAAATGCTAAGTGGGATTTGGATGAAAATTCCCCATACTCTGCTCTGGGTGAAAGGAGCACAGAGGGAATCTTTGAAGCTTGAACCATGCTGAGGGTTACTGGGAGAAGGGACACGTACCTGAAAGTCTGGGTCAAGGGAGTTGGCTTGGGACCAATGGTGCTGATTCACTTGTTCATTACATTAATGAAATCAAAGTTTATTTGGAAGGCACTTTCTGGAACAAGACTTTGCCTGATTCTGCTTTTAGTGACATCTGAGCATAATAAAGGTTGTTTCATGTTGCTCACACCTCCCTCCTTGCCTGAGAAGAGGTGAGTAAAGAAGCAGGGACTGATTGATAACGAAAGGAGCTATCACCAATTCTACAGCAAAAGTTCAGTTTTATCAGGTGCTTGGCATACACAGAAGCTATTTGTCTTACCAACTACTTTCTACTGACTACAAACAAATAAATTCCTGGGGCGATGACACACACCTCAGTATCAAATGATCATATTGCAAAGGTGACCAGATAACAGTCATAAATACAGCCTTTTCCTCAAGGCTGCAGAGCTGCAAGTGGTCTGTGTGTGCTGGATGTTTTCTACCACATTGATTTAGTGGTAGGACAAGGGCTTTTTCCTTTGCCTAGCTAGTGCTAGGAAGTCCTGCTTGCTTAACCTACTTGGTCACTTCAGGAGGGTTTTTCCACAGGTGTATCTATAACAAGAGATCAAACTGCATCTTTGGAAATCAAGGGGAGAATTCAGACCAAGTCTCAATTTAAAGCCAAACAGCACATCTGCGATGAGCAACACCAATACCATGAAAACTTTTTTTGAGGTTGTGAACCCACATAGTATCTTTTGGGGTAAAAATCTTCCATTTCATGTGTTACGTTACTTTTGCAAAGCAGTTGCATCTGGTTTTGACCTCTAAAATGGGACCCAATGGAACAGCAGAGCATGTCCCCAAAAGTCTTGGTTCTGCAGATGCTTACATCTAGACCCTCAGCAGCCTGTGGAGTGCAGATGGTGTTTGCCCTCAGGTCTGTGCAGTGCAGATAAGTAGTACAGGACTCAATCTCCCTTTGAGGCTGTAAAGGGCCATAAACTTGTATTGGTTCTGTAGTCAGAACAGACTTGCTGCCATGCCATAGAGGGCTGGCACTGAGTCACACCAATCTCTTTCCCTTTCTGGTTCCTTGAGGACATGATAAGTTTTACTACCTACACTAAGGGCATAAGGGAAGAAATTCAGTTTGACAAACCCAGCCTTCATGGGATCACTGAAAAATTTGGCCTGGAAGACACCTCAGGAGACACCAGTCCAATTCTCTTTGCCAAACAGGTTACAAGCCTATGAGTATAGCCTAAAATGCCTTTGGAAATGGTCATGGCTGGCACTAACTGGCTGTCAGGTCAGGATACTCTGATCTAAATCTGTCAGTAACAGCCAGTTGCTAAGTATGTGTCCTAAACAGATCCCAGAAGCATTCACACCCTCAGGGCTTAAA